>NW_024081209.1:323826-937934 GCF_003009895.1 Hyaena hyaena
ATTTTTGCTTTTTCCTAGGGTAATTTAAAGTAAAGAAATAATAATGATCATTTCTATAAATTAAAACTCAAAACCTACACTTAACCTTTGAAGTAAGTATTAATTTAATATTAATAGAAGATTAGCAACAAATTAGCATAGAAGGAAAGATCTTTTTAAAGTAATGCAACAAATTAGCATAGAAGGAAAAATCTTTTTAAAATAATGCCAATGCTTAAATAATTATTGCCAAATTTCCTTGACCTGCTTTATAAGCTGCAAAGCATTAATTCCCTTGAGAGATCTGCAGCTTAATTTAACCAACAAATTTTTCATTGATTCACAAATTTTTTAATAATTTGCTAAGTCTCAGTTTGCATTTAAATAAAACATATTTTTGAAAGCTCACAAATTTGGCATTGTGAGCAAGAAACATTTAACCTTTTTTTAAAAAAATCATTCCACTTACTAATAACCTGAGCCCTGTGTTGTTTAGAGATGAACATATCAATATTAATTTTATCATAGAACAGTTTTTATACTATGTTCGTAAGTGCCATGGCATTATTTTTTGTGATATTCCAGTGCTGTCATTTAATAGTTTTATAAGGAAGAAAAGGTAACACTTTTTTGAAACAAGTTACTGATGTGTGCTTACAACATTGAGATATAATTTGAAGTTACCATATAAAATTTTATCAGACAAAAAATTGTTCAAAGAACATATATAACAAATAAACAAAGCCCACACCATTTGCAATAATAAAATGAGTTTCGCTAGATAGTTAAAAAAATCCAAGGATGTTTGAGCGTTAGCTGTCATTATGGTCCAGTTCACTGTTTATTTCCTTGGTATGCATCTCCTGACCTGTATATAAAATTCATAGTTTCAAAAGTGACATGTGCAAGCCTTGGACAACTGGGGAAAAGGCATATTTCCTGACCTTGTAACCATAGCAACCACTTGCTGATTGGTAGCAGGCAGGCTTTCCATCCTTTACCACTGAAGGCAAGTATGTGAGGTTGTTGGCTTTGTTTGTGACTCTGGCTTTATTTACATGCAAACAGGAATACCAGACTTGAAATCACTGTTTTCTGCTGGGCATACTATCATAGAATTAGGGGGGAGGGAAGCCTTAATTTCATAGCTTTATAATAATGTTGCAATTGCAATGAAAACAGAACACATTTTCGATCAAAGCTGTATGTAGAAGCTTAACTTAAGATCTTGTTCTATTTAGCTTTGCACCCCACCATCAATCTTCTACCCCAAGAGCAGAAAACATACGTATGTATAGCCAGATGTAACTTTTAAAAGGATTCCACAAAATCTGTATAATACTTTATTTGATGATAAGATTTACATGTAAGGGAAAAGAATAAACTCCTTTAAATTATGCTAATGACAGAGTCTATTTCCATAAACTACATTAAATGGTAATTAGGCAAGCATTTATGTATTGTTTGCATCCCTGAGAGGCTAAGCCATTTAGAATTCCCTTCTGGAATGACCTAATGCAAACTTCTTTGGATGACTTTGCTTCCTACGCAGGATATTTGCCTTTGGAGAATAGAGACTTTCCTTTTCATTTTCTTTGCCCCAACCTATTCCACTTTCTTCTTTCTCATAACCAGCTTCTCAACCTCCAGTGGTATAAATGAAAAATGGAATTTTGTAAAATTCACATTGGTGAATAATCTGTTCATGGATTCAGGGGGATGAACCAGGCACACACCGAACCCACTCTAACCCGCCAATTGGATCTCCTCTCCCATGTCAATGTTATGTGCTGTGATAGAGAAGCCCTATGAAAATTCGTCTTAGCAAATCCTTGCTTGAGTGCAGAATAATGAAAGGATACAAGCTGAGACTTGAACATTATATTAAAATATAATAATATGTCATCTTCTAAAATATCAGATGCTCTGGTTGTTATATACGTATATTATACAGTTTGTATTTGTTAACAAATTTGTCAGAAACCATTTAATGAAATAAATACCATGATTTATAAAACTAACATTTCCCTGAAATTCCCTGTTAATTAACGTAGGCACATTCTGTTTTACTAAAATATTGTACGTCCGTCTATGATGTGAGCTTATTTTCATAAATGCATACAAGTTTAAATCATATTATGCAGTAAAATAAACATTCAACAAAATATTTCTAATAAAATTTCTAAAATTTTCAAGTAGACTAGATCTCCAGTAAAAGGCACTTATAAGTGATTTTTACTTATAGGGTCAGTTTAAAGTATGGAACTTTATTTTACCATTAAAAGATAACATAAAAGAAGCAAATATTCAAAATAAAATTATTTTTAAAACCATTATGCTGGTGGTTTTATCTTATTAGTAAATAAGCACTGAATTTGGGCCTAAAAAACGCTCTGTAACTTATACAATACGTATTAAAAAAAGATTTAAGAATTCACTATACATGTTCACAGCCTCTCTGGGACTTACTTAACAATTCTTCTATATAAAGCTGTCACCCTTACTTGGTTTTTTTTCTTATGGAAAGGTCATTTTCTGATTTATTTGTATTTTTAAAATATTCTTCAAAGTGACAGAATGATTTTTTGTTTAATAAGAGATACTTTAATTTAATACTACTAATTTTGTAAGAAAACCCCATAATTTTTTTCATAACCTTTAACAGTGGTGCATTCTTTTAAAAATGTTACTACTTTAGCTTCATATTATCATATTTCTATATGGTATAAAGGAAAACAAAATGGTTGCCTTAATATAAACATTAAAATCGTAGAGCTTTGTACTAGCGCTTAGCTAAGATTGGGAAAGGATTTTTTTCATTTTTGTACATAATGGTAGTATTCAGACATAATTTGATTTTAGTATATTCCTGTAAAGATCTTTCCCTGCCCTGATGTACTATATAAAACATTTCTTAACTCATTAATGTCAAGTATAAATTAGTTTTATATTGGAATTTTAACAGTCTAGCCTCCACGGGCAACATAAAAACTAGACCATTGTCAGAAATGGTGTTAGGCTGCATGCAAATTCAAACCACATATCATTTATCATCAAAGAAAATACAAGATGAATTAAACTTTCAGGTGTCCCTACCGCCATCCCCCCTACCACAAATTATTTTGTTCATCTTTACTTTTAAAATATCAACAGTTTTTGCAGAACACATGCAGAGCAATTTCAACAATCATATTTTAATGTGCTCCCTGGATTTACCAAATCAGAGTATGACTAATAGTCAATGCTCATATGTCTAAGATACATTTTTTTCATATATATGCTCTGAATATCTGAACAGGCACGTTGTATTGTATTAATATCATAATTCAAAGGGAAATTTATTAACCCTCCAGTATTCCCATCATTGCTAACAGTTGCAAATTCTAGGTGGCAGAACCTAGACAGTAATATCAAATTTTAATAACAATTCCTCTTCTTCAGTCAGGGCCTTACTGGAGAAAAGCATAAATTGCTGTGACTGACCATTGGTTGTTAGAGAAGCAATCTGACTTCTCCACACCCTTATTTCAGTGTATCTGCTCTGTCCCTCAGCTGTATTAATGATAGCATGAAAGGTCACATGATAAACGAGTGACAAAAATATCAAAACATATTAGCCTGTAGCTTTGTTATCAGTGTATGACAGAGATGACAGAAAATTGTATTTTTCCCCTGAATAATTTTGCGTTACATTTTGCTGGCTAGGCAGAGTGAATTAGGGAGAAATTCCTGCCTCTGACTGTTTGTCTCCTTTTCTGACATACTTGAAGTAATAATATACATTAATAATAGGGACTGTTCTCAGAGAAAGGGATAAGAATTCAAGATCCAGCAGTCTCCATTCTATCACCTATCTTTGTTTTTATTCTAGCAAAAACAAATTTTCTTTAAAAATATGCATAGAATTGAACATTATTAATATGAGTAATAATAGCCTATGGTAGAATACAGACCCAGCAAGTAGATCATAGAAGAATTAAAAAAAATCTAAAAAACAACCTGAAGGCTTCATGACATTATATTTCAAACTGTACTATTTTATATTTAGAGAGAGGTATGTCTACTAATTAAATAAAGACAATCCCAATAAGGTCTGATCTAACTCATTGGGATGTGGACCCAGTAATTACAAATTACAAACAGAATTTATACCTGCTGGTTTACAGACTGTCAGGGATTGTAAACCCTGGGGAGATGAGGTTTGCAATCTTTGAGAAGAGATTATAGAAATTGGCGAGGGCTTAATGTCCTGCAGAGCTAGGGTATAGTCTCCGGGGGTAGGTTAAGTCCTGTCTTGTCTAAGCTACCCTTTCCCGGGTGAATGACAACATTGCCAACTCAGTTCTATGTGTCTCTTAAAAAGTCTCTGTCTGTACTGAATTAATTAATTATTGTTGGAATATTAATATAATTATACATCTCCTGGAAGGCTATTCAATGCATGCAGTCCTGAAATATTTATATAGATATATTTGACTTTAGAATTAAAAAAAACTTCAAACTTACAGAGATGAAGTATTTTGATATTATAATTTAAGAATAATTGAAAGGAAAGGTATTCTCATGTTAGTAAATATGAACCAGGCTTTGGGCATAATATGAGTGACAGAAGAGTAGAGGAAAGCAGCTACCTGACCTCAAAGAACTTAAACTCTAATGAAATAGACAAACTAAAGTGCTATTATAATGTAGTGATAAATTTCAAGTCTTGAGAGAGAGGAAACAGGACTACAATAGGAAGTTTACATACCTACTCTGACTTGTAGCTTCAGAGGAAGCAGATCGAAGGACATAGCAGTTGATATTCTTGGTGTAAAGTTGAAGTTCAGAGACTCCCTCATGTTTTGGAGAAAGAGAATTTTCTTGTAACTATATTCATTTTTAATGTGACAGGTCCATATTAATTTCCATTGAAAGTTAGAAAATTTCTTTCAGGGGGTCCTGGGTGGCTCACTCAGTTAAGCATCCGACTTTGGCTCAGGTCATGATTTCACAGTCTGTGGGTTCAAGCCCCGCATTGGGCTCTGTTCTGACAGCTCAGAGCCTGGAGTCTGCTTTGGATTCCGTGTCTCCCTCTCTCTCTGACCCTCCCCTGCTCGCTCTCTGTCTCTGTCTCTCAAAATAAAATAAAGACATAAAATTTTTTTTTAAATTTCTTTGAAATAATTTTGATTTTTTGAAAAAAAAAAAGAGCAACAATCAAGAATGGCTGAAGGTAAAATGAGACCCCAAAAATGACTCAAGTTTTTGAATTCATGTATTCCTCTAGCACTTCCAGTGCCCTAAATAGGGACATGTGTCAAAATTGGAGAAACATGTGACTCAAGTCCTCAGCCTGGAGGAAACAGAATCTAAGAGGGCTGACAGTTATGCAGACAAATACAATTTTATAAGTCCCCTGCCCCAATTTGTTTTTCCAATAAACCATACCACTATTATAGAAAAATTCAATAACACAAAGGACAGATTTGAAAGAGGTGAGATTTTACTGGATATCAAAGGAGGATACAGAAGTTATTCATTCAGAAAAATAAGTATGGACCAGTTCAGGAAGCTATCCTAAAAGGCTCTGGGTGTGAGAATGCATATCAGTTTTGGGAAATGGTATTTAAATTCTATTTGTAGGTATGGTTTGCTGGTGAGAATTAAATGGCTGAGACCAAAACAGTAGTTTATCATTTACTATGGTTTATGTTATAAATAATAGGAACACCACTAATAGTGGTTTAAGCCATAAATTTAAAAAGTTGATTATTTGCTCCAGACTTAGTCTGGGGGTTTGCTGATGTCATCAAGAATCCAAGCACTTCCCATCCTTCCTCTTCCAATATGAAAGAGTTGATTTTCATGATTGGTCTTGTCACCTTGTAGTCAAATGGTGGCCTCTACAATCAGACACTGTGCCCTTAAACCAACTGAAAAAGAAAGATCAGCAAGGGAACAGCAATGGATCTCTTCACCTATCTCTTTCTTTATCATGGAGAAAATGTCTGTCTAGATACCCTCAGGGTTTCTTTGTCCCAAGACTAAATCCCATGATCCCCTCTATCTGAAGGAGAAAAAGGAAAAAGATGTGTCTGCCTCTTTCACAGAGGAAGAGGGCGAGAGATAAAAGAATTAAAGATGGCTGCTCTGAAGGCAAAAACCCATGTCTGCCCTTGTGTCTGTTTGTGGAGACTCATATTTACTGAGACTGTGAACTTAAGTAGAGTACAAGGAGAGAGATTTGAGTTAAATCCTCACTGTACTAGTTATTAGCATAAAAAAATATATGTAAAGTATGCAGTGCTATACCTAGTATATTAATTAGATTGCTAACATGTATTTTGTTTCTTTTATTTCTTCCTTTCCTCCTTTCCTCCCTCCCTCCTCCCCTTCCTTCCTTCTTTCCTACATCTCTCTTTTTTTCAACAACAGAGAGCCATTGAAGCTTGTTAAGAAAGTTGAAATTATCAAATCCAGTGGCTCTGAGGAGAGGGATTACTCTGAGAAGAGACTAGATGCTATTGTAATAATTTAGGAGATGCCAAGAAGCTGGTCAGGGGCTCTACTGTCGATGACAGCCAGAAACAAAAGTTAGTGATATTTTAGAGAACAAAAAATACACTGAATGATTTATTCTATATTGTGGAGTTAAGGAGAAAGACATGTCAAGGATGAAGATATTTCTTATTGGGTATGGGATCAACCAAAGAAAGCAGAGGTTTTAGTGGGAAAAATCTGGCAAATTTACTTCTAGGTTTCTGCTGGGTTTGACATACCAACCTGATCTTCCAAAGGAACTGAAAGTTAGAACTGTTGATTAAACTAGAAAATAGCTATGGAATTTCTCAGCTTACACAGTCATGAAAGCCACACAAATCTATGAGAAAGCTCATAGAACAGAATGGCTTAATGGGGGACATCTGACCTATAGCTTTTTGGGAATTCATAATCTCCTAAAATTGCAGTTAAAATTTACTGCGTGTTTATTTTTCTTTAGAGAGAGGGGAGATAGGTCATTGGAATCTCAAAGATGTCAGTGAACAAAACAAGTTTGAGAACCACAGAGGACAGGGTGAGAAGAGAGAAGGATGGGAAAAGGATCTGGCAATATTTAAATAGAGTTTTAAGAATAATCCTGGGAAGGAGAATTACAGGAAAGAGAGAAATAGGTAAAGTGAAATTAGGGAAGGTTCAGTGAGGGGGACATCTGAAGAACATGCTACAGAGAAGTAAACTGGAACTAAAAGTCTTTTCTTCGATTTGCCAATCAAGGCATCTTTTTGTGACTTCTGGATGAACAATTTTTCTACAGTGATGTGGGCAAAAGTCAGATTGTAGTAGGTTGCCGTGTGAAAGGGAGAGGCGGAGAAGATAGAAAAAAATGGCAACTAGACTTAAGGTGGTTTAGACTGAAACTCTAACATTGCCCAAAGCAGTATTTAACATAATTTTTCAGTAGTTAGTTAATGTTGGCAAAATATTATTTATAGAGCCATTTACTCTTATGCAAATAACTATTATATTTAATTATTTTACAACATATTCTTCCTTCATTCAGCATTGCCAAAGATAAGCATTCACTTATGTTTCACTGAACAATTACATACTTTCTTTCTCAGCTGGGTAGCCTTGTGTTCACTGATAACATCAATTCAGTTTAATAATTCAAAGGACTATTTTTTAATCATTAGAAATAGATACTTCAATTCATGTTTAGCTTATAGATAATGCCTGAACTATTTCTTGATCTTCCAATGGCTCAGCAATAGTCATTGAAATATAATTACATCCTAATTATCCAAATAATGAATATATGTTTCTCTGAAAAATTACGAAGCATTTATGGACCTACAGAAAATAGTTTAATGGAGAACTATTTTTTAATCCAGATCCATTTAGCAGTGTAGACATCGCTGCCTTAAAGGACATTTTTTTTTTCTTCTGATTATATCAAATTAGATCTTTTAAAATTACTGGTACAATAATTTTCTCTATCTTTATTCTTCCTATCCATTATTTATGTGGTATAATTGGCATACATGATATATTATAATTTACAATCTAAATTATATTAAAGCCATGGGTAAATCATGTATTTAAATTCTTATTCAATAATAGTGACTACTAATTCCTTGAGTTTTCCATGGGGATGAGAGGTTAAATTTCAATGCACGGGCAATTCATAATGACTATGCTTCAGATTTGATCTCTGAGGAATTTCTCAATTCCTGATTGTGCCTCACACATTACTTATTGTAGAAACAAATGTGATTATAGACCGCTTTCTAAATATTAGGTGGTATTCCCTTTTAAAGATACTATTTGATATACAAACATGCAAGTTTTATGTGTGTGTATATATATACGTATATAAATATATACACACACATGTACATCTATACAATATTTAAATATGTTTATGCATATGGATAAATGTGTTATGTGCACACCTGTAGAGAAAGAACACGGTAATTAGAAAAGAATTTTTCCTTTATTTTCCATTATTTGTTAGAAATTACTAATAAGTCAACAGTGCTAATCCAAGAAATGCTAATCATTTATTGGAATTTCTTCTCCAGCAGTCACTACAATAAGACATTTAGACATTACACTAGTCAGTATTCAAGTATTCAAATTCTCCACTACAACAGAGACCAAAATAAGAACAATCTGGGAAAAAAAGATGTTTCTCTTACACATGAGTAAGTGTCATGCATTTTTTTCCATGTTTATTATTATTATTTTTAAAATGTTTTATTTATTTCTAGGAGAGAGACAGAGAGAGAGACAGCATGAGCAGGGGAAGGTCAGAGAGAGAGGGAGTCACAGACTGAAACAGGCTCCAGGCTCTGAGCTGGCAGTCAGCACAGAGCCCGACGCGGGGCTCGAACCCACGAACCGCGAGATCATGACCTAAGCGAAAGTCGGACGCTTAACCAACTAAGCCACCCAGGCGCCCTCATGTTTATTATTTTTGAGAGACAGAGACAGAGACAGAGCACAAGAGGAGGAGGAGCAGAGAGGGAGACACAGAATCCAAAGCAGGCTCCAGTCTCCAAGCTGTCAGCGTGGAGCCCGATGTGGGGCTCGAACTCACAAATCGCAAGATCATGACCTAAACTGAAGTTGGACGCTTAACCCACTGAACCACTCAGGTACCCCAATGGTTCTTGGGCTAGCAATATAAGCATTTTCCAGGAGCTTGTTGGAAATGCAGTATCTCGGGTCCTACCAAGATGTTCTGAATTAAAATATGAATTTCCACAGAATATCCAGGTGACTTGTATGCACATTATAATTTGAGATGCTCGGCTTGTGTAATATTCCAAATGGATATGGTGTCTCCATTGAGTCAGTGGTCCGAGTTTCTATCTTGTCGCTTCTGTTCTCAAGCCAGAGCTTCCACTCTATAATACAAGATCTGCATTGACTGCAAGCGAAAAGGGGGCAAGGCAATTGGAGGGCACATTATTTTCTATTATGACAGGACCTGAAGCTTTAGACATGACAACTGCAGCTATTTCACCAAATAGAACATAGTAGCACAGCTACATGCATCAGCAAAGAAGAAATTGACTGGTGTCCATGTACCTTATTAAATCTGGGCATTCTTACTACATTAGGAAGGATGGATGTGATATTTGTTGGCTGGTTCTGCTATTCATATCTTATCGTATTTGGTCCTCACAAAAGGTATTTTTGTGCCACTTACAGATGAAATAACTGAGAGCCAAAGATGGGAAGTCATTTACAGAAAGTTACTCCTACTTCTGTATTTACAAGGTCATACACAGTCGGCCTGATTCCAAAATTCATATGACTCATCACTACATTATGCTCATACCACACACAGGTCATTGATGTGCTTCATTAGAATTATGAAACTTCCCACATAATAACCAGAATTAAAATTTTACATTAAGAGGTTTGATAACCAAATGACAGCAAAACCATGTTAGTACATTGTTACAGAAAAGTATTTATGATGTTTAGTAAAGATGATAAAGCAGATTCTATTCAGGGCCATCATAAGTGTAAGCACCACTCTTACCAAATTTTGCATCAGGGGAGAGAGATTGGGCTCAATTCTGAATACAACATGAACAAGAGGCAATTTGTAGCCAATGAGCAGGGTGAGGGTCAGGGGATGGAAAATTACCAAAAGAAAACATCAGGGGTAAGGGATATTCTGACTAACCAATCTAACAAGATTTCCACGTGGTACCATTCTCTTTCAGCCTGAAGAAATTCCTTTAGTATTTCTTATATTGGATGTATACTTGTAATAAATCTACTCACTATTTTGCCAGGTATATGTTTAAAGGTTGGGTTTTTTATTTTGGCATTTTAACAGTGATATTCTGATGTCTCTGGACTCTTCCACCACTCCGCCCCTTGAGGAGAAATAAGACTTTCATCTAATCATTTCCCCCTCCTGCTGCATATAATGTCTTTTGTTTCTAGCTGCTTTATTTTAGGTGTTCAACAGTTTGAGTAGAGATGCTTAGATGTATTTTTATTTGTTTGTATCCTGTTAATCTGTAAGCCTCTTAGTAGTAGGGGTTTCGTTAACAAATTTGGAGGGGGAAATGTCCAATGTTCCTCCCTCATTTCCTCTTCCTTTTCCTTCTGGAACTTCAATTTTGCTAGCACACTCAATAATATCCTAGAAGTCTTTCAGGTTCTGACAAATTCTTTCAATTTTTGCTGTATGTACTTTATGGTCTATATTTTATATGGACGTATTTTCAGTTTCACTGAAAGTTTTCAAATTTCCATTAAGCCCATCAAATGATTTCTTTATTTTAGACATTTTATTTTTTTAGTTCTAGGATTTACATTTGATTCTTTTTAGATCTCTCATATCTTTCCTTGAAATGTATTATCTTCTCTCCCGTCATATGGAAATTATTGGCAATTTTGAAAATATATTTATAATACTTATTTAAAAATCTTTGCTCTTTTCAGTATCTGGTCTTCTGAAAAGTTGCTTCTCTTAACTGTTTTCATTACTTCTTGGTTATTTTTTGAATGATCTTGATTCTTTGTTTTTGAATAATCTTGATTATTTCTTAAATAATAATCTTGAATGTGTGGGTTGTGTATTGCTGGTCATTTTCATAACTAGCAAATTTAATCATATACTCTGTAATGTGGATGTAGAGACTCTTGAATCTATTTGCTTTCTGTGAAGAATGTTAAGATTTTTTTCTCAGTAATCAGTTAAATCACAGGGTATCTTCCTGACACTTTGCCAGGGTGGGTCTATTTTGGAGTCCAAAGGAACATTCCTTAGCCTTGGACCTAGTTCTTACTCCAGCATGGTTCTTCTGGGAGTTTAATTGAAAGCCTAAGTTGTTACCTTGGCAGAAGTTGCACTTCAAACTGTTTCTACAGCACAGGGAATTTGCTGAAATGTCTGCTCTGCTCTTTTCCTCTTCTAGCTATTGCGTTTTTGTCATGCTTGTACAGTTAAGGGGTTGATCAAATGTTAAATGGCAATCCATATATAAATTTTGAGGATTGCTTCTCTGTAGCTTCTTTTCTTGGATTGCATCACTTAATTTCCAGTCACTCCAAGTTTCAGATTCTAATTCCTCAGCACAGCAAGGCTGCCACTTCCTGTTTTAGCTCTAGTCACTAATACGGTAGTGACAGACAAGAGTATCTTTAAGGAAAAAGCCAGTTAAGTATGGATTTCCCCTAGAGTTCTTTCCTTTAAATAGTTGTCCATCTCCACTTTTTGCATGACTTCAAAAAGTTATTAGTTAAATTTAGCATTTCTGATTGGAAGGAGTGTTAGTCCAGTGAGTGCTTCCATGCTGCTACTAGAAGCAGAATATATATTTCCTTTTTCAAATACTATTCTTCTCTGACAGATTTACCAGCAGGGTGTTACAGATATTGTTGCTAGGATTACTTCTTATGCTGAGATGAAGAATTTGGAGAAAATAAACACTTGGTATTTTTTTCATGGTATATTGGATTAGAATATTGATGGATTTTTCCACTCTTCATCTAAGAATACTATTGCTCTATCAGAGATATATGAAAAAAATAACCTGATTAAATATTAGACATTTAATTAACATTTCACTGTCCATGTGTAGTAGAGTTATTTATAGCTATAATAACTCATTTGCTATTTTTCTTCAGTATTTCATTTCCAATAAATTTAATCAGCATCACATGTGTCTATAGATGGAACATTGGGTGTAATCAAATGTATATGACATTTAGAATTGGCTTTACCTAAATTTTAAATCCAAATTTATCTTTATGAGCTCAATGACACTAAATATTTTTAATGAACCTGAGCTCCAATTTACTTGTCTATAAAAATAGAGTTCATAATATCTGTTTTATGTTAAATAATATTAATCTAAATGAGACTTGTAAACCTAAAAAGTACACTGCGTTAATCTCCATTATCATTTTCATTCTTTGGTATAGACATTTTCATTCTTTGATATACACATATACATATATGGATACATAGAATTATGAATATATATTTACTGTAAGTACACATCATGCATATTTACAAAATTTTAATTCTAAAAGTTGTATGGAGTTGTGAGTCCAAAACTTCTTGAAAAAGAAGAATAAAATTGAGGACTGACATTTTCAGAATTTAAAAATCTGCTGTAATTGAGGCAGTCTGATACTGACATAGGAGAAACACTTAGGTGAATAGAATGAAATTAAGAATCCCAAAAATAGGGGCCCCTGGGTGGCTCAGTCAGTTAAGCATATGACTTTGGCTCAGGTCATGATTTCACAGTTTGTAGTTTTGAGCCCTGCATCGGGCTCTGTGCTGACAGCTCAGAGTCTGGAACTTGCTTCACATTCTGTGTCTCCCTCTCTGCTCCTCCACCACTTGCGCTCTGTCTCTCAAAAATGAATAAACATTAAAAAAATTTTTTTAAGAACCCCACAATAAATTTTCACATTTATGTTTCATTAATTATAACAAGGATATGGAGACGATAACTGAGGAAAACAACAATGGTACTGTGATAACAAGATCTCTACATGTAACAAAATGAATTTCCATCCTCTACCCCACAAAACATACAAAAATTAACTGAAAATAGTTTGGAGATCTAAATGTAAGTTCAATAAAACTACAAAATTCCTAGAAGAAAATATGAGAATAAATGTTCATGACCTTAAGTTAGGCAATGGCTGATTATATGTGAACCAAAAGTACAAATAACAACAACAACAACAAAATTTAAATTGGACTTTATCAAAATTAAAAACATTTATGTGGCAAACGACACTACCAGGAAACACAACCTGCAGAATAAGAGAAAATATTTAACAACCATTGATCTGATAAGAACTTGTATCCATATGATATAGAGAACCTTCCAACTCTGCAATGAAAAGACAAATAACCCAATCAAAAATAGGCAAAGGATTTGAATTCACATTTTTCAAAAGAAAGTATAAAAATCACAAATAAATACATGCAAAGTTAATTAACATTAGCTATTAGAAAATGTGAATGATATACCATTTCATATATACCAAGATAGATAAATAAAGAATAGAGAAAATGACAAGTGTTGACAACATGCTGACACAGGCATTGTTGGAAGAAAAATAAAATGGTGCTGCTGCTTTGGAAAACCATTTGGCAGCCCTTCGAATATTAAATGTAGACTTACCATTTGACCAGCAATTCCACTTTTTTAGGTGGAATAACAAAATGTACATTTTGTATACAAAAAAAGTGAAAACATATGTTTATGTAAAATCTTGTACATGAATGTTTATAGCACTATTATTTACATCAACGAAAAAGTAAAAATAACTCACTCTGTCCTTCAACTGATGAATGAGTAAACAAATGTGGTATATTGATACAATGGAATATTCATTAATAAAAGGAATGAAGTACTGATATATGCTATGACACAGCTGAAACTTGAAGCCAATGTGTTAAGTAATGGAAAAATCATTAAAAAACATATATTGATGACTCCATTTATATGAAATATCCAAAATGAGAAAACTCATAGAGAGAAAGTAGATTAGTGGTTTTCTAGGGTTTGGTAGAGCGGGACTTGGAAATATAAAAGAGCAGGAATGAAGAATGACTGCTCAAGTGTACAGGGTATTGAAAATCACCTAAAATTAGATTATGGGGATGGTTGCATGACTCTGCAAATATATTGAAAGCCATGAGTGAATTTTATAGTATGTGAAATGTATCTCAATAAAGTTGTAAAGACAAATTTACAAGTCAAGCCATACTAGTTGTTCCCTAGATTCTCATGTTTGACAGTAATAAAATCCAAGCTTTTTGTTTATTTGTTTTAATGTTGGCAAGATGTTTTATTACCAAAAAATCATTCCTAATCCAAATGAAGTACAAACTTTACCAAAGTCCCTACTAAACTTGCATGTGCTTTTATGTTTTATATCCTTCCTCTTCCTGTCCATAAACAAAGTTTAATTTAATTGTAATCGTGAATTAGAACATCGCTTGCATTTTGTCTTCATTATTTTTTAAAGGATAATGACATTTGGGCTTTGTGACTAATTCAAAGTATTTTTCAAGCACAAATCATTAGTACCATTTGTGTATGAGTAAATCCAATAATGACTTGTCTCAAATAAAATTTTTGTCAAAAGTAGTTGGAAAAACTATGCAGGATACAATGCTGAAATGATTTAAAAACAAAAACAAGATGTGAAAATTCAATCTCAATAAAAATGAGTATCGCTGGAAGGTAAATCATGACCAGAAAGAAAGGTAAAAGAAAAATTTCTTATCTCTGCTTCCTTTCTGTTGGTGGAGGTGGGCCAAGAAAAGTTGGACTAAGAATGCCAGCTCCATATCATGTCTTTCTTATACCTTAAATCATGAAATCATTCACAGAGGGCAAGACTGTTTTGCTCTTGAAACATTTCAATGCTAATATATCTCAATATATTTTCAAGTATTAAATCATAACCATGAGTGAGTTTTAGATGTAAAGTAAGTGTACAGATGCCATTAACATAGTTTCTTCCCTCTTTTAATTTTTCGCAATATAAATTTTGAGACAGAGCTGAGCAGGGGAGGGGCAGAGAGAGAGGGAGATACAGAATCTGAAGCAGGCTCCTGGCTCGGAGCTATCAACACAGAGCCCTACATGAGGCTCGACCTGTGAGATCATGACCTGAGCTGAAGTTGGATGATTGACTGAGCCATCCAGGCACTCCTCTTCTCTCTTTTTTTAAATGTTTATTTAGTTTGAGAAAGAGTACTTATGTACATGAGCAAGAGAGGGACAGAGGTGGGGGGGAGAGAGAAAGAATCCCAAGCAGGATCCTTACTATCAATGCAGAGCCATAAACAGGGCTTGAACCCATGAACTGTGAGATAACCTGAGCCAAAATCAAGAGTCAGCCACATAACCCACTGAGACACCCTGGTACCCTCCCCATAATTTCTTCTTTTGTTTAAAAAAGCTTTTTTTTTTTTTTTTAACATTTTGTCGTTTTAGAAAATGACAAAGCACTGGCCAGGGAGGGGCAGACAGAACAAGTGGGAGACACAGAACCCGAAGCAGTCTCCACTCACTCTGTGAGGTGTTTCTGCAGGCTCCTCTATTACTCACTATGTGTTCTTGCTTGGATAAGAACATTTTAAGAAGAAAATAATTTTTAAAAAGACAAATATTTTGTAATTTATCCCCAAATGAATATGGTCTTTAGTCACAAATATGACAAATAATTTTAATGAGCATTAACTAAAACAGCATTAACGTATTATTACATGTATTGTACATATATGTAATATATTATTATTTGTAATATTAATTGTATTATTTTCTTTAAGTACTAGAATGAGTGGCTGATTTTACCTGATAATCAGTATAATTCAAAACACATATAATATCAGCCAAGGAAATAAAGCTTCAATTATGTTTTCTGTAACATGACAAAAAAAATCAGAAGCTATTTAAAGAAATCAATTCTTACAATATATTCTTTAGTTATAAACCATATTTATAAGAAATGATTATCCAGTTTATTCTGTTCTATTATCCTTTAATTGAACCCAATGAAAGTTATATAAAAAGCCAGTTGTTTCTTTTTATATTAGTACATTTATCCTAAAAGCAGTAAAAGAAATATGCACAGAGAATTATTTGATACTGCCTGAAGTGATACCTGAAGAGGGGTATCTATAAACGTGGATCTCCTTGTATGAAAAAGAAATACTTTTATATGGAAAATTTATGCTACAAGTGAATGTTAAAAATAGCAACTGTGGAAGATAGAGAAAAATAAAATCAAATTCAATATAGATGTAATAAATCCATAGCACACAGTTCTTTAAACTGTGAAGGGTTAAATGGCATGGACTTTTCCTTAAAAATATATAATCTAGCAAGGTACAGGATAAATATAATTAGTGTTTATATTAGTGAAGTTGGGTGACATAATGGTAAAGTCATACAATTACCAGATGCCATAACATCATAGAAACAAAAAGACAAACCTAGAAATATAATTTAAAAGACAAATCAATAAAATCTTTTTATACCATAAGTTTTAAAACCTAAAGACACAAAAAATTAAGAATAAGAGGGGAAACTGGGGTGCTTGGGGGGCTCAGTCGGTTAAGCATCTGACTCTTGGTTTCAGCTCAGGTCATGATCTCATGGTTTGTTGGTTTGAGCTCCACTTTGGGCTCTGTGCTGGCAGCTCAGATGATGCTTGGGATTCTCTCTCTCTCTCTCTCTCTCTCTCTCTCTCTCCTTCTGTCTCTGTCACCACCCTGTTCACTCTCTCTCTCTCAAAATAAATAAATACACTTTTAAAAATTCTTTAAAAAAGGATACATGGGGAAATAGTGTCGTAAAGTAGAATCCAGGTAGTATACTGTCGTATCTTCAAGTGATAACTCAGTCTGGCATAGGGTACACAGCAAGTCCATATATAAAGAAATGATGCAATAAATCAACAATGGGATGAAGCAGATAGGTGCTTCAGTCATTTAAGTGATTTTTCAGAAGAACTGAATTTTACTTTTAAGGTCCACTTATCTCTGAAAACGTTGCAATTTGGTAAAAAGAAGTGGAAATGTTGCAGAGAAGGAACTTGTTCACTTAAGGGAAACATTTTTAGAGCTGGAAGTCTGGAACATTTATTTCAGGACATGATGCGTAAGGGTAATAATGCCCAACAGACACAAGGGTTTTGTTTACTCTATGAGCAGCTTCTAATAAGTAAAACAAAAACAAAATAGACATATTAAAACCCACAGGCAACCCAGACACATACACACACGCAGACCATTTTCCAAGAGCACATTTCACAGTTACAGAGAAAAGAAATCTCTAGTAAAAACTCACCATCAGGAATTCCATACACTGTCGCAGCCTTCTGTGTGAGCATGCTATGGCCACAAGATGTACGATGGCATGGTGAAGTAAGTGGCCCGCTGCAGACAGTCCGCAGTGAAGAGGAAGAAGAATAAAAGAATAAATGGACCAGTGAGCAAGATGCAATAATATTTGGGGACAGAGGGGGCAAGAAGCTAAAACAGAGATGAAAAGGTAGATCTGAAGAACTACAATGAAAGTATACAAAACTGGGTTGGGTTAAGAAAAAAAATGTTTGGCAAAATTCATTTTCATTTTGTAAGACTAAGAGAATAATAATCCTGCTGCTAAATAACATTATAACCCCCTGAGCACTATAATTTAGTTTGAGGATGCCAAATTTAAGCAAAATAGTTTCCACCTGTTTTGAAATAGTCTGACATTTGACAGCTGTAGAATGATTTGAAAAAATACTGTGTGGTTTTAGCACTTACTGGTATCAAGATATTCCTAGTGAAATATTGACTTTTTATTAAGAAAATGCATTCCAAGTTTTCCCGGATCTATTCTAATATTTCAAAGAGGGGCGATAGACTCGCAGCTACCCAAGATCCAAAGCTAGAAACATCTGAGTCATCCTCTGCTTTTACATCTATTCTCAATATCTGATTAGTCACCAGCTCTGTAAATTCTCTTTCCAAAATGTCTTTTATGTCTGTACATGCTTGCTGTTCCTACCATTTCCTCACTTTTTGTCCTCATCATTTTTTCATCTGTGATTACTCTGCAGTTCCAACAGAAATTCCAAACTCCAGGGGTCCTTGGGTGGCTCAGTCAGTTGAACATCGGACTACAGCTCAGGTCATGAGTTCATGAGTTCAAGTCCCGCATCTGGCTAGCTGCTGTCAGCAAAGAGTCCGCTTAGGATCCTCTGCTCCACTCTCTCTGTCTCTCCCCCACTTGCACTCTTTCAAAAATAAACAAACATTAAAAAAAAAAAAAAAGAAACGAAACAGACCTTCAATCTGCCTTCTTTTCTGCCTCTCCATTAGCGTGCACCTGGCCTGGGCACTGTGATCTCTCACCCAAAACATAGCAACCACTTCCTGATCATCTTACTGTTGCTGGAGTCTCCCCACTTTTTGTTTTCACTTGCAGGCCACTGGCTTAATGTCCTTGGGTGGCTCCCTCTTGACTTGCAGATAAATTCCCTCAGTGTGAGCAACAATGACCTAAATTGTCTTGCCCCCACGTATATTTATGAACTTTCCCAGAATCACTCTGTTCTTTCTCAATGCTTCAAGTCCATTTTGGCACTCTTTCCTCACCACATAGATAACCCAATCTCTTTGTGGCCACAGAGTTTGTACATTTTTTGGTTCCCCTGATTTTAAGGCCTTTCTTTTCGACTCCTGACACAGCTGGCTCCTTCATCCTTCAGGTCTCAATTCAAATGCCACCTGCCTCAAGGAAGGTTCTACTGACCACCTACCTGCTCCAACTAGATAGGTTTTACCTTATCTCTCTGCTTATTGCATTGTAGTTCGTATATCAGATTTTCAAAACATGTACTGGAGAAGTCATCTAGAATACCGGACCACCAGTTGACCTGTGAGCTGGACTGGGGCAGGCAGAGGTTTCTAACCCACTCGCCCCTCCCCCTGCCTCCTTGCAATGCACTTCAGTCCTTGTCTCTAGACAGGACTCATTTCAAGGCATTTCAAGGACACAGTGTTGATAGAGTAATGTGGTGTTGAGACCGTCTGGACTCAATACGTGGCTAAACTAGTTTAAGGCCTCTGTGTCAACTGGAGATAGAGGCCTCTGTGTCAACTGTCAGCAGGTAGGTGCAGAGTTCCAATCTTTGCAGCCATCCAAGACAAGCTTTCTGTGAAAATTCCCTTGCTTATTAAAACTGCTACTCACCAATCTACAATCACCTGCCTCTTTGGGTCTTTCTTTCCTCCCTGTGGAAGGGTAGGGGGCAGGGGAGTAATTTCAGATATCACCCGGGGAATTCCCAAAGTTGTGTGTCAACTTCCACCATTGTTATTCTCAAAGTAGTAAATGCACATAAATGTACATTTCAAATAACTAATGGTGAAAGGTGGCCCTCTACTCCGCCTGCGTCAACGCCTCTCATGTTTCCAAATAGTCTGTTATGGCTATTATTTCTTGATTTATTTTTTTGTTTGCTTTACAGGTGATCATTTGACTTTTTAAAATTGAAAATAAAAAGTTAAATCTCTTATACTAACCAAACCCTTCTAACTTGTATCCTCAAGTTTTGGTTTAAACTGATCATCATGTTTATACTATTACTATATATTATGTACTATTTATATTATATAACCTGCATGGTTGAGTCATGTAGTGTACAATGACTATATTTAACTGTTATATTTTTTTGTTTACCATAGAGTTGATTGCTTTATCTTTTCATCTGTTTAATATTCTAAGAAACTATGACCCACTTATCCAGACTTCACCAGAAGTATATATGTCATCCTGATGGTTACAGATTGGTTTATCTGTTCCATTTTTATGTGGAGATATCATTCTGATGTCTTATGTTTTTCCCTTTATCAGTATTTGGACTTCATACTATTTCTTGATGCCTGTCCTCTGATAAAAGAGAGATGGTTTTCCTTCTTAAGCCTGTATTTTCCCACTAGAACCCAAGTCCCAATGGGGTAGAGACTTTTTCTTGCTCACTAGTGCTTCATGAATGAATTGAACAGTACTCAGAACCTAGCAACCCATCAGTGAATATTTGTTTGATGTACTCTGAAATTCCTTTTTTTTAAAAAAAAATTTACTTATTTATTTTGAGAGCTAGAGCAAGAGAAAGCATGAGAGAGCCATAGAAAGACAGAGAGAGAGAGCAGGTGAAGTGAGGGGCAGAGAGAGAGGGAGAGAAAGAATCACAAGCAGATTCCATGCTGTCAGAGAAGAACCCATCACAGGGCTCAATCCCAGGAACTGTGAGATCGTGACCTGAGCCAAAATTAAGAGTCTGACACTTAATTGACTAAGCCACCCAGACACTCCTGAACTCTGAGATTCTTGCTACTAGATCTTTCCTTGACATCAGGATATTATGCTTAATGTTGCTCTGGTTCTTCATTGTCTAAGGTTATGTTTCTCCTCTTTAACCTGGCCTGCAAAGCTGCAACTCATCAGTCAATGTATCACCTTCTTCCCATTCACTCTGGGCTCTTCACTTCCATCACACTGAAATTCAGGTCATTTTTTCAGCACATCTGTTTACATTTGGCAATGCCTTGCTCTATTTTATATATGAAATCCCGTGCTGGCTCTTCAAATGTGTACATTACATGAAACCATGTTCTTCAAGAGCTTTCCAGATCTTGAACTAGAGTTCATCCTTTCTCCTCCTTTCATGACTTTTAACATAGCTACTCAAATTGCGTCCACAAAACACATTGGCACCACTTGGAAATTTGTCTCAAATGCAGAATCTGGGCCCCCAAACCGACTTATTGTCTCAGAATTTACATTTTAAGAAGATTCTCAAGTGACTTACATGCCCACCGGCATTGAGAAACATGTTTTCGAGAACCTTTTTGGTTTATGTACAGT
This sequence comes from Hyaena hyaena, assembly GCF_003009895.1. Taxonomy (NCBI): domain Eukaryota; kingdom Metazoa; phylum Chordata; class Mammalia; order Carnivora; family Hyaenidae; genus Hyaena; species Hyaena hyaena. The sequence continues at coordinate 344,724 of NW_024081209.1, forward strand.
TTGTACCCCATTCTCCACCTGTAAACTGTGAAGTACTGAAAGGAAAATTCTGATGGATCCAACTCTTCCTAGATATTAACTTACTTTCCTGGCATATCGTTGTTTCTCAGTAAATATTTCTCGAAGGAAGGAAGGAAGGAATAAAAGAAGGAAGGGGCAAAAGAGGGAAGAAGAAAGAGACTCTGTCTTAAACTCAGGCTCAGGAGGCTGACTTAACCCTAAAGCTTTCCTGTAGGCTGGGGAAACATTGGACGAACGCCAGAGATAGCTGGCAACCCACCAGAAGCCAGGAGGAGGCAAGTAAAGATTCTACAAGTTTGAGAGGGAGAATAGCTTTGCCGACACCTTGAGTTCAGATATCTCTCATCCAGAACCGTGAGACAATAAATTTCTGCTGTTTCAAGCTATCATTCCTTTGTTCCTTTGTTCTAACAGCCCTAGGAAACACAAATTCTAAGGCCAATTTCCCATCGGTAGCTCTGCGAGGTGATGAACAATCTCCTTGTTTTGATTATTTTTCCATAGGACTGTTCCAACTCCAGGACTTTGGCATCAACCGCTGGAACTATTAAATGAGTCATTAAATGCCATGCCAAACAAAACTTTTGGTATTTTGGTACATTTTAACTGTGACCAGTAGAGAGATTTATTGTCAATTAAGCAGTATTACATATCATTTCCCATTTTATTTTAAAATAGTCTTCTTCAATGGAGTTGTTTAACTGCTAATGTTTTGTTGGAACTAAGTTTTGTATGTCCAGACTTTAGCTGCTGGAAAATAAAAATGGAAACAGCCAACCAAAAAATAAATGGAGGCACAAAACCATCTTCTGTGTCCTGCTGTTAAGTCTAGAAATATCTTATTCTGTCAGTGTGATTTCATAGCAGGATGAAAAATGTCAAAAGTGAGGATGACAAATCAGTCTAGTGAGGAAAAATGACTCTTGGACAAGAGATGTCATTTGTCATGATTGCCATTTGACTGCACTTTCCCCCTCTTCTCTTTCATATGAATGCAATTTTGCCATTAGTTTTAAATTATCTTAACTGCACAATGGCCTGATCATGAGAATTGTATTCCCTTTCAAAGAGTTTTGTAAAATAATAAAAGTTTCAAAATTGAACTTATATTTGTGCATTTCAATGAATTTTTGAAAATCATTAATGCTTAATTTTGATCAAATATTACCAATTTTTTTTAAATAAGGGGTCATGTTTTCCAGGATATAGGTAACACCATGGCTTTAAAATTTTTTTTTCAAAACTGACACAGCTGAGCACAGCTCTCTGAGCCACTGCATAATACGGATGGTAATTAAGCCACAGCTTCAAGGTTGCATGGGCACAAGACAATTCAGCCTAATGAAGTATCGATCGACTGCAGTCGAGGTAAAACAAGTTGACATTCATTTAGAGGTAGCAATGTGAATATACCACAATGCCACCAAAGAAATAAAGGGAACAAACAATGAGGCTGAATTTTAATCTTGCAAACACAATTAAGAATCTTATTTATAGCATGCTGCTATCACTTAAACTAAAGCTAATTGCATACTTACTGCCCTGACATAAGATACTTAAATCAGCAGAAATTATATATCCTTAGCATAATGGCAAAAAGAAAAAGAAAAAGTGCAGGAAGTTTAGTGCTTCAATTAGAGACAATACTAGTGCCTTAGAAAACTATACTGATGAAAGTGTTTGAAATAAAATTTCTCATGTAGTTTTCTTGCATAATTAAACTTAACTTAGGGTGCTATGAAGAGCAATGCCAAAGAGTAAAATTCAGCCTAGGTTAAGCAAACTTCTATTGAGAGCACATTGTTTCCTTCTCAATATTTATCAATTTAATACAAATGATAGACACTGATATATAATTAAATGTAACTTACTAAACATTGTTTTACTTTTGTTCACAGAATTTCTTTCTTAACTTGATAGCTTTTTCAAAAATTTTTATTCAATGTATTTAAGCTAAATACAAAAACAGTTCACCCATTTCTCCCACCCTTCACCTCTTGCAACTACCAATATGTTCTCTGTATCTATGAGCCTTTTTTTTTAAGATTGCACAATAACAGAGATTATACGATGTTTCTCAGTCTGACTTATTTCACTTAGCATAATGCCCTCCAAGTCCATATATGTAGTCACAAATGGCAAGATTTTATTCTTTTTTTTCATGAATAAGCAATGTCCTATTTGTTATGTCTTATCTTTTTGATGATAGCCATTCTAACAGTTGTGAGATAATGTCTCATTTTGGTTTTGATTTGCATTTCCTTGATAATTAGTGATATTGGGCACATTTTCATGTATCCATTTCCATATGTATATCTTCTTTGGAAAATGTTGAGATTTTCTGCCTATTATTTGATGATTGTTTACTTATTTGTTATCGAGTTACATGGGTTCTTTATATATTTTGGATATTAGCTCTTTATCAGATATATGAATGATAGTTCTTTGTACATTTTAGATCTTAGCTTCTTATCAGATATATGATTTACAAATATTTTCTCCCATTAAGCAGATTCCCTTTTCATTTTTCTGATAGTTTCCTTTACTGTGAAAAAGCTTTTTAGTTTGATGTGGTCCCACTTCTTTATTTTTGCATTTGTTGTTCTTGCTTTCGGTATCAGCTTAAAAAATTATCACTAAGACATATGTCAAGTAGCTTACTGCCTATGTTTTCTTCTAGGAGTTTTATAGTTTCAGGTCTTACTCCTTTGTCATAAATTAATTGACTATATACATGCAGGTTTATTCCAGGACTCTCTATTCTGTTCCTATGTGTCTGTTTTTATGTCAATGCCGCACTGTTTTAATTACTAGAGTTTTGTTGTATAGTTTGAAATTGGGTAAGGTGATACCTCCAGTCTTCTTTCTCAAGATTGGTTTGGTTATTTGGGGTGTTCTGTGATTCCATACAAATTTTAGGATTGTTTGTCTTATTTTTGTGAAAAATACCATTGATATTTTGATAAGGATTTTAATGAATCCATATATTGCTTTGAATGTATGGACATTTTGTATATTTCATTTTCTTTTTTTAATTTTAATTCCAGTTAGTTAACATACAGTGTTATATCAGCTTCAAGTATGCAATATAGTTATCCAATAGCTACATACATCACCAGTGTGGACATTTTAACAATATTAATTCTTCCTATCCATGAGCATGGAATATCTTTCCATATATCTGTGTCATTTTCAATTCCTTATTACTGTCTTGTTTTCAGTATACAAGTCTCTTACCTCCTTCATTAAATTTATTCCTAAGTGTTTTATTCTTCTGTTGTTAATTATAACTAAATATTTACTGAAATGGCCTTATTTTCCCAGAAACAAATTGACTCAAAATTACTGGCATTATATAGGTTTTGTAAGTTGTATTTTCTCATGAAAATTAAACCCAAATTAAAGAGATAGTGCTAATGTGTCTAATTATATTACAGACCTCAGGCAGATGGACATTTCCTTTAAAATACTGATAATCAGATCTTAAGATTCACAGAAATGCCCAACCTGTTCAGGAAATAGGACATTATCTTTACTGATTTTTTAAAATTCGATAATAACTTGTTTAGAGGTTCAATTATAAAACTTATCTGAGTGGATAAACTTGTTAGACCATGAAAAGTAAATAAATGTATCTTAATTGAACAAATATGATATGTCTCAGAGTTCTAAAAAAATAGCAAATACTGCTGTATTTAACTTGTATTGAAGATATAATTTTCAGTTACTGTTTTATATCACTTCCCTAAAATAATATTTTTCTTCTTTCAGCTGCACAGCTAATATAAGTTCAAAATCAGACATGGGATCTAATCCTGTGAGTTCCTAGATAAGAGAAATAGGTTGGATTTGATCTTTAAGAGTTAGGATTCTCATTTGGGCATAATAGAAGTCTGAGAATTGGAATGAGTTAATTTGAAAGAATTTAGGTGATTCTGAGTATTTCAAATACATAAACTCCACATGAGATATTCCTGTTTTGTTGACAATACTATAATGACTTTACCTGAAGTAACCAAACCAAAACTTTTAATAACTTAATCATTTCTATTGTCAAAAATCAGGGAAATATGTTTGCTTGAATTCTGAAAATTCCAGATTAGGTATAGAAATACATAATTTTAGATCGAATAGGATTTCTCAGTATGAATGATTTTATGCAAGATTCTTGATTTATTATTAAACTGAGTAGTTGGAAGTGGGTCTAACTTTGGTTTTGGAAGCTCGTTGTTGACCTGGGAACAATGGTGGTCTCCATAGAATGAAACTGAACTGTTGGAAATCCCTTATTATAATGTAAAGAAAGAAAATAGAAGACATTTGAGATGAGAATGTTAAAAGTGACTTATGATGTGCAATACACTCACCTGCCCTCTAAATGTGTCCCTAAGAGCATAAAGGACACTGAAAATTTGGGAAACACATGGGTAGGAAAAGCTGCAATTGCCCTCAAATTGCTGTAGATTTTGTCTTCTGTAGGTGGCTGATGCAGGTCAGGGACTAATGCTATTACTGAATGGGCTTCCTGACTTCACAGTGATAGTGGAATCTGGGAATGACAGAGGCAAGGTGATGGAAATTAACTACCTCAGGCCACATGGGTGCGGATACCAAAATGGGAGTCAGAACGAGAATGTTAGTCAGAGTGGCATCATTCAGTTAGATCAGTGGTGACTTACTGATCATTTAATCCCTAGAACTCCAAGACAAGCAGCACATTAAATCCTGTCTTAGTAAAAATCTGACAAAAAGTAAATCTATAAATGTTAAATTGGGGCATATCTTGAGTCACAATAATGAAGAGTCACAGCTCTTTACCAAAATCCCAAACTTAAATCAATTCAGAAACAAGAACCTCATGAACAAAGGAAAAGATAGATACTCCTAAACATTCTTTGGACTAAGCATGTCCAAAGGTACCTTTGGCCATTTATAAAGATATCTATGAATTAGGGCAAGGGAATTATTGGATACTGTTTTTGAGCTCATATTAATCCCTGGAATTTAGATAGCCATGTGGACGACTAGTTCAAGTGAAGGCTTGTGGGAATGGGAAATAAAGGGAAAATTTTTCCAGGGTTTTCCAAAGTATATTAAATGAGTCCCTGAAATAATTCTGGATTAATTTCTCAAATTCATGAGTGTATAATTGAAAGAGATATATTCAAGAGTTAGCATGTTTCCCACAATGGCTCTCTGTCTTATGGAATAGAATCTCTCAGGAATGGAAGGGCTAGATAAAACTCCATCCAAAAATAGAAAACTAAATGCAAAACCACATCTTTGGGGCAATAGCATAAATTAACACTATTCCCCCAAACTGGAAAGAGACAGAAATGAAGATTCCCATTATATTCCCTTTTACCTATTGATGTGGCCAATGAAGAAAAAAAGATGGATCATGAAAAATAATGGTAGATTTTCCTAAACTTAATCAGATAATTGCTGATGTTATCATGGAAGTATATTTATGTGTAAAATATATTTTTGATACTTAGAAGAATCTATAAAGTACATAAGTTCAAAGAATAGCTTCAAAGTAAATATCCATATATCCTCAAACCACATCAAGAAAAAAATGTTGTGTGTTTTGAAACCCACTAAAAATCCCTTCCTAGTCATTTCTTTTTCTCAGCTAAGTGCAACCATCATGTTCAAATATATGTTAATATCCCCTTGTTCAAGGCACCTGACTGGCTCAGTTGATGGAGCCCCCAACTCTTAATCTCAGGGTCATGAGTTCAGACCCCACTTTGGGTGTGGAGCCTACTTAATAAAATAAAATAAACTTTAAAAATTAAAATTTGCACCCTCAGTGTGTATAGTATTCCCTTGTTTAACTTTATGCTTTTATCACTCACATATGTGCCTTAAAAGGGGCCACTGAAACCACGTATGGCTGCAGATTTGCATTACAATTTAGTTTGTTCAGTAGCTCAGGTACCTAAACATCATTGTGGTCATTTTGAAAAAATAAAGTTATAAGCCAAAAGAAAAGAAAAAATATTTATATGTATATAAATTTAAAAATCTGTAATAAGGAGTGACATTAAAATCTGACACCTTGTAACAGATGATTAGCTATAGAGAGTAGTTGAGTCAACAATTTTAGCTTTTCTGAATGCCTATAATAGCCATTTCTTCAGAATTCAGTAGATAAGGTCATGTGTGACTCCTCAAAAACACAGAGCTCACCAAAGTCACCATATTTGGCAACATTACAGTATGATTCTGCCAAAGAAATTCCTTTGCTTTTAACGGAACAAGAGATCAGATTGTACATATATGGATAGTCCATGATAATTTCTGTTTCAAACTCCATAATCATTTTTTAAAACTTTTTAATGTTTTTTATTTATTTCTGAGAGAGAGAGACAGCGTGAGCAGAGAATGGTCAGAGAGAGAGGGAGACACAGAATCTGAAGCAGGCTCCAGGTTCTGAGCTAGCTGTCAGCACAGAGCCCGATGTGGGGCTTGAACCCACAAACCGTGAGATCATGACCTGAGCTGAAGTCAGATGCTTAACTGACTGAGCCACGCAGGTGTCCTTCAAACTTGATAATCTTAATTATATCTTCAAATTCCCTTCACAGAAAGCAGTACCCGGATTCATGTTTGGCTGTAACCAAGAGGTAAGATTCTGGTAAATGAAATCTTTTGAATTCTGTTTACCATTAAAATAATTTACAATATCATAAAAATGCATGTAATTTCTAGATGTAAACTTGATGAAATGTGTGTATACTTTCCACCTATAAAACTATAAAATATTACTGTAAGAAATTAAGAAATTAAACAAATAGAACTATATATGCCATATTTATTAATTAAAAGCCTGGAATATTGTAGAGATATTAACATTCTCCCAGAATCATCTAAAGATACAACAAAATCTCATTTAACAAAAATTAGAAAACTGATTTTAAAATTAAGAGGAAGATGTTAATAATGATCACAACACTCTTTAAAAGAAACAACAATAGAAAATTGAAACTACAAAATTGATAATCTAATTATAAAACTGCACTAGTTAAGATGTTAACAATGCAGTATCATCACAAAGTTAGATGGATAGACTAATGAAACAGAGAATCCAGAATAGATTCAAGTTTATGTGGACGTCTCATTAATAAATGGTGCTTGGGACAACTAGATATCCATAAGGAAGATAATGAAATTTGACTCTTCACTCTCATAACACCCAAAAACCAAAGATTATAGAAGTCAGTATCAATGAGCCATAAAATTAAAGATCAGTGGATTATAGATTAAAAGTATATGAATTCTAGAAGATTATTGTATTCATCTTCTAAAATGGCACCCAGGAGCACCTAGGTGGCTCAGTCAGTTGAGTATCTGACTCTCGATTTCAGCTCAGGTCATGATCCCAGGAGTTCGGGATCAAGCCCTATGTCGGGCTCTGCTCTGAGCATGGAGCCTACTGAAGATTTTCTTTCTCCCCCTCTGCCCTTCTACCCAACTGGTGCTCTCTCTCTCTCTCTCTCTCTAAAGAAATAAAAAATAAAATGACACCCAAAGATCCTTGATTCCTAATATGCATGCCATGTATAATCATCTTTCCCCGAATGTAGGCTGGACTTAGTGATTTGCTTCCAATGGGAGGATTCTATTTGCTTCAAAAGCATGGTGACATTAGGGGAAACTTCTTGTATCTATTGGCACATGTAAAAAGATTTTCCTAGGTTATATTCCTGGGCATAGAAATGATGGATTTGAAGTTATGTGAATCTTTGATTTTATAAGATAAATATTTTTTCTCATAAGCTGGTAGCAATTTCTATAAATATATATATATGTATATACACACAATGTAATATATATATTACATTCTAGCTATCAATGTATAAAAGTTCATACAGTTCTATATCCTCATAATACACGATACTGTTAAAATATGGGGGTTATACCAACTCTTTATCTCAGCTCAGGTTTTGATCTCAGGGTTGTGATTTCATGCCCAGCATTGGGCACCATACATACTGAGCATGAAGCCCACGTTTACAAAATGGGGGGATTGTACCAATCGCGTGTTAAAAATTCTTCATTGCGGTTCCTCATTTGAGTTTTTTTTATTCCTAAAGCAGTAAATATCACATGCTGATTTATTTTGTGTTTATTTTTCTAAAAATCTATTATTCTTTTCCCATTTTCTCATTGTATTTTGCTTGTTATTTTATAACTGGTATGAAATATTTCTTTATATATTCTCGGTACCAATCTCTTGGTAATTGTAAAAATAATATTCTCAGAGCTGCTTACAGATGGCATTTTCACATTCATTATAGTGTCTTTTGAATGACAGAAGTTGCTTAATATTAGGGTGCTCAATGTATCATTTTTATGTATTTAGACTTTGACTTTTTTAATCATGTTTATCTTGAGAATATAATGATATTCTATAATTGATTCCAAAATGTATAAGACATTGCCTTTTTCATAAGCTGTTTAATTCCCTTGAGTCACTTTATATATGATGAGACATAAGTATCCAATATCATTTTTCCATATATGGATAAATAGTTGTTTTATATCATTTATTGGAGACTCACTCTTTCATTGACCTTCAATACAATTTCCATCAGATGCTCTTTCCATATGCTTGAAGTCTGCTGGTTCTAGATTCTCTACTTTATTGCACTGGTCTATTGTCTATTGCTGGCCAGTACTATGCTGTTTTAAGTATTATATTGTCAAAATAAAGTTTGATATTTTGAAAGTCACATCTCTCATACTTGAAGGGTATTTTTTTAGATATTTGCTCCTCCTTATAAATTTTAGCATCAGCTTGTGAAATTCATTAGATAGACGCTGTAAAAATTTTGTTGGCTTTAGACTCATACATAATTGAGAAAAAATCGCTATATAAAATTTATTTTTCCCCTGAATGAATATATGTCTTTTCTTTAAAGCTCTGCAAGAATATTTCAGAAATTTCATAATTTTAATTACATATTATTGAACTAAACATGAGACTAAAATAAAACTTCTAAGAGAAAACACATGAAACAGTTTTTGAGTCTTTGGGCTAGGCAAGTATTTCATAGATATTACAGCAAAAACATCATCTTCAGAGAAAAAAAGAGTAATCTATTACTCTTCATAAAATTAAACATTTCTACTTTACTTTATTCAATAATTATCACTGAGACCATAAAAAGGGTGTGTTAAAAACTGAGAGAAGAATATACTTGCAAAACATGTATCTGATAGAAGTCTTTTATCCAGAAGGCATAAAGCAATCTCATAACAACAATAGCAACAAAAAGACAAAAAATAAAAGGGGAAAATATTTGCAGAGACATTGCACCAAAGATAAACTAAAAATAAACATATGAAAACATGCTTGATATAATTATTCTATGGAGGAATTTAAATCAAAACCACAATAGATATCTCTACAGACTCTAGAATTAGCTACAATCTTGAATATCAACAATATCAAGTTTTTGCAAAAATTTGGGAAAACGAGACACTCATATATTTGTGGTAGGAATGTATAATACAATATTTTTAGGAAGTTAGATAGTTTCTTAAAATCTTAAACATTTTACTTATGATAGGATCCAGCAGTCCCAGTTTTACTTATCTTCCCAAAGACATGAAAACACGTCAGCCAAAGATTTTATGTCAATGTGCATGGCGGCATTCTTTAGGAATCAAAAATATGAAACAACTTATATGACCATTAACACAAAGAGTGTTATGTTATGTCAAATGTGTTCTATCCACTAAGTGGACTACCATTTAATGAAAAGGAAAATACTATTGATATTTACAGCAACATAAATATATCTCAAAAACATTATGCTCTATGAAAAAAGCAAAATACAAATGACTGTATATTGTACCATTTGATTTTTCTAAATGTTTTTTCTTTATTTCTGAAAGAGAGAGACAGAGAGAGAGAGACAGACAGAGACAGAGACAGAGACAGAGACAGACAGGGACAGACAGAGACAGAGACAGCATGAGCAGGGGAGGGTCATAGAGAAAGGGAGATACAGAATCGGAAACAGGCTCCAGGCTCTGAGCTAGCTGTCAGCACAGAGCCTGATGCAGGGCTCAAACCCATGAACCATGAGATCATGACCTGAACTGAAGTTGGACACTCAACCGACTGAGCCACCCAGGCACCCTGTACCATTTGATTTTTATGAAATTCCTGAAAAAAGTAGAACTGTGGATACAGAAATCAGATCGATGGTGGTCTATGGCTGAAGGTGTGAGGCTTCACATAACTGTACACATTTGTTAAAAATAATCCACCTGTATGTTTACAATGTGTCAATATTTAGGTATATGAATTATGCCTGAAAAAACTATTAAATAATTAAATTTAAATATCAGAAAGTCACTGCCAAATATATTTCTTCCCAGGATTCAGATGGTAACTTTAACTCTACTCAGGATTTGATCCATACTGTTGTTATAAATTAATGTTCAAAAAAGCAAAATATGGTCTCCCATCTATTCAATTTCCAAAATCTTTCTTTGTTGTTGTCTGTTTGTTTGGCTGATTTTCTTGTTTGTTTGTTTACATTTAATTTACACTTCTATTTTTAAAATTTTAAACTTCTAACTTAAACTTCTATTCTTTATCTGGAAAAAAACTAATGAAAACATCTTTTTACATCGGCCAAATAAGTATAATGGCCTCACAGATGCTTTCATAAGATACCAAATTCCATATCCCGTCTACAGGGAGGCTACTTTACATGGCAGATATAGCTAACTAACCGTCCACTAAAATTCAGGATCTCTCTTCTATAAAAATACTATTGTGAAAGGGAAATGACTGCTTCTCCAGACACTACAATTCCCAGCTCTGTCTGCATTTGGGTATGGCCGTGTATCAATGAAATATGAATAGAAATAATAAATGTCACTATTGAGCCACGATGCTTAAGAAACAGGCTATATCTTCTCTATTCTCTCTCTTCCCCCATCTTGTGTCTGGCAATATCTGTGGTAAACTGGAAATTCATGTGTGGAAATGGCAAAGGCTTCAACAGCCTGGACCCAGGCTGTATGACTCTGTGGGAATAGTCCACCCTAACCTCCCTTCATCAAAAAGGAACACTTATATTGGACAGTCATTGGAGCAAATTAAATTTCCATTGTGCTGATGTGTTAAGTCACATAAATGTTGAGGTTAATTAGTTATGAACTAATACATTCTTGCCCCTTGGTAGAAAGGTATTTAATGCAACTCATTTTTCCCCAAGATTTTTGTTTGTTTTGTTTGCTTTATTTTGTTTTTTTTTTAAACATATTTATTCCTTCCTACTAAGAATTACTAATCTTTGCTCTTTCTTTGAAACGGTTTAGTATAGCATAGTTTTTCAAATTTTCTGTAGTCCTAGACTAATTAGAGGAATCACATACCTCTAGTATAACCCAACTCTGATTCTTGTCTTCCTTCATAGCACTTTCTTTCACTTGCCCATTGCTTGAAAACTTCTGACTTATTTTCAGTCTTTATCTATCATTTTGTCCTGCTCTTGAAATCCAAAATGAAGTCATTTGTCCCTTATTTATATGTACTTTCTTTTTTAACCAGGAATAAATATTAAAATAATAAAACACTTATTAAAAAACAACAAATGCTTATAGAGCATTTTTGTGCATTAAGCATTATTTTAAGTTTTTTATCAGAACTGAACTATTTAGGAGCATCTGAGAGGCTAAGTCGGTTAAGCGTCCGACTTCAGTTCAGGTCATGATCTCACGGTTCATGGTTCGAGTCCTCTGTCGGACTCTGTGCTGACAGCTAGCTCAGAGCCTGAGCCTATTTCAGGTTCTATATCTTCCTCTCTTTCTGACCCTCCCATGCTCACGCTGCCTCTCTCTGAGTCTCAAAAATAAATAAAAAACCATTTAAAAATTGTTTACAAATTTAAAAAATTTAAAATAAAAAAAATTTAAAAAATTTAAAAAAAAGAATTGAACTATTTAATCCTCACAAGAGCTCCTATTTTTAATACACTTGTTACAAATGAAGAAATTAAGACACAGAGAGATTAAGGAACTTTCTAAAAGATTCAAAGCTATTAAGATGGAATCTGATCTAAGCAGTCTTGCTCCAAAACCTACATGTGTGACCACCATGTTATCCGGCTTGCTAATTACTTTCATATATTTACGCTGCGGGACATTTCAGGGATTGTCTTTTTCTAAGGCATGTTTTTTTATGTGTTAGGTCCATAACAAAATATTTACTTTTTATTTATTTCCTCACCTGGGAAATATTTCCTAATCTCATCTCTCTCCACCTTCTTGGTACTGCTTCTATATGTTACACATAGTTTCATTGTCTACTGAAAATAATTAGAATAAGTCACAGCATAAAGGCATCAACCAATGAACACAAAAGTTTTTATGATTTTACTAATGAAGCCATTATAATTACTTTAAAATTTTCTTTTTTATAGAAGACTTTGAGCTTACTAAAGACAGTAATTTACTTCTGTTTATATTTATTCATTTGTGCAAGGTCCTCTCTGTGGATGCCATTTGCTGTTATACATGGCACCATTTTATGTAATGGACTCTAAAAGTATGTGTGATTCATAGGAAATGTGCCTGGTAATAAAAATCACTCTTATTTAAGCATTTACTCTGCACCAGGAACTCTGGTGAGTATTCACTGTGTGTAGTGGCCTGGATTCTGGATATTTCTTTGTTCCACCCAACAACCTGTAAGTCCACCATTTGCCTCCACCATTTTGTAGCCACCATTTTTGCATAGAGTGACTTGGTTCCTTGCCTCAATTATACCTCACATTTCTCATTTGCTGTCCAGAATCTTCTCTGATGATGAAGGAATGCCTGCAAGAGCTCAGTGGATCATCATACCTGTGCAGACCTGGAAGTCTGAGGAACTTAACACTTCATCAAGGTGACACGGGCCTTGATGGGAGACCACAACTGCATTATATCCCACTCGCTCAGAATGGTGACTGGTTCAATCACGCCTCTCTGACTTCCTGATTTTACTTGTTTCTGTCATCACTCTACCTAAAGCCTCCCTATCCCTCTGCCCCAACTCCCCCCCCCCCCCAATCATCCTGGGGGGAATTCAGACAAAAGCAGATCAGAATTACTACTCAGACTCATATGTCAGGACAAATTGGTTACTTCATATTATAAAACTACTTTGACTTTCTTCAAAGGAAGATTTTGCAACTTTCCAGTTGTTTATATTCCAGTAACTGCTAGAATAAACAATCTCCTTTCACTTAACAATATCCAGTCTTTTCAAAGTTCTACTCCAAAGCTGGGAAGGCCTAAAACAATTTTCTTTAAGTAGCCACATCCCTCCAATTCTCTTTATTCACCTCTGGGCAAGACAAGAGGTTATCATGTCCTCATGGACATGGAGAAGAGAGCCTCCGACATGGTCATTGTTCTCTGGCTCCCTTGGGAACCATGCTTATACTCCTGCAAGGTCTTATACTCCTGCAGATGCATAGCCTTGTGATTGCTTTTAATATTTTAATCCCACTGTGGGAGTTGGATTGGAAGCTCTGTTGAGTTACTACCTGATGACTGGCCAAGCTAACACCACCTCACCTTCATTTATGTAACAGATCCTCAAAGTCTGGCCATGACCACCACACTAGACCAGATCTGGCAGTGCAAACTAAAGTTCTCCAGGCCACTTTTAAATCTACACCACATGACCTGCTATACATGCTCAGTCACCTTCTGAGTCCTTTTCTTAGGAACAGTCCTGTTCTTATGGAACAATTTCTTGTCTGAGAGAGAACTATTAAAATGCAATAAAATCAAAATACAATTAAGTTCTAAAAAAGAAAAAAGAATTTCTTGTCCAGTTCATGCCACTTGGCACTAAAATGGTGAGAGTTCATATAATTTCTGCTTTTGTCCACACATGTTAAGAAAAAAGAAAAACAAAAACAAAACCTCCCCCCCTTTTTTTCTTTGTATTTAATAGATACCAGAAGGGGTAAGTTTGGGCTTTCCATTTTTGCACATCATGGCTTCTTTCCTCCCAACTTCAGCTTCATAGTTTATTACTCATAATGAACTAGATGCTGGAGAAGCCTGGTTAGCTTACCAACTGTTGTATCTAAAAGCTCTTCAAAGATACTATACTTGGTGCATGTGCTCCATCAGTTAACTCTCAAAGAAAAATCCTAGGAGATACATGTTAATAACTCCATTTTACAAACAAGAGAACAGCAAAAGATATTAAGCAACTTTTCAAAGGTCACAATGAAAAAGTGGTAGATCAAGAATTCAAGACCAAGTTGGTTCATTACAAACACTGTGCTTTCAGCCATCTGGCTAAACAAGACTCATAATTTTAGCATGTGACTCAAATGTCACAGAGTGGTTGCTCAGTACGTGTATCTTGAATATAAATTAATGAAAGATACTTATCAAATTTTGAATCCCAACTCCTTCTAGTAGAAAGAACTGCTGCAAAATATAATATTTTGGTCTCTGTTGCTAGACAGAAGCTCATGTGCTGTGATTTTAGTTTTCTTCTTGCAGGTAGATCACTTGCCTTTGAATGAACCATTTATAAAACTTGATAGCAGAAGGAGATTAATCACTCCATCAGAAATTTAGTTACAGAAAATCTCATGTAAAATACTGTGCCAGGTGCCAGAGGTACACATGTTTGTACTCTGGTCTCTTCTGAAGGACATAGGGAAAAGAGCCTGCACACACACACAGAAAATTGACAATAGATATGAGCATATAAATGGCATTGAATGTCACTGAGAGTAATTGCTGTATGGTTTCATATAAATGGAGAAATCTATTTAGGATAGAGTGAAGTATTGTGTCCTGAAAATTAAGAAAAAAATGTTTCAAGAAATTAAACAGTGCAAGTGCCACAAAGTAATTAATATTACACAAAGCAAAATTGTATCTATTTAGTTTGTGCTTTGGGTAAGATCAATGGCCACTGTGTCAGGGAAAGAAAGTGTGTGAAGTAACTAAAGATAAAGAAGCGACAGGGAGCACTGGTGTTAAGAACCTTGGCAGAACTGGATCCAGAGCACAGGGGAGTCTAGTCTGTCCAGTACTACATTTTTTTACTCCAAGAAAAATTTATCCTTTAAGAACTTGTTTAAGTCATGCTTGCTCTACCTTTGGTTGAGACAGATGGGAAGGAGATTTCAGAGATGAAAGCTGAGGAGCTTGAAGCAGATTAGAAAATGAGGAAAAGGCACAGCCAAGAAAGAAGACAGGAAAAGACAGAAAAATGAAACAGAAAATGAAAGACAAAGAATTGAAAAAAGAAGAGAAGGAAATGAGGAGTAAGACATGAAGAGAAACAGAATATAAAAAGTAAAGAGGATGGAAGGAAAGAAAGAAAAGAAGCAGGGAAAGCAGAAGCTCATACAGAAATAAGGCAGCATTTAACTTTCTCACTTTTTCTCATCCCTATTTGTCTCATAAGTAAATTAATATCCCAAATGCAGTATTCAGTGTAGGTTCTAAAGACTAAGCCATCTTCTAAACAGTGAAAAAGATACAAGCATAGACAAAACCTGTTAAAACATTGGCTTAACTTATCAGGAAAGTTTTGTGGGGGGTTTTGGCTTTTGTTTGTTTGTTTGTTTTAATGCATTGGCAATTATTAGAAACTCTTAAGACATGTTTAAAACTGTTTTCCTCCATCCATTTGTCCTCTTACAAACCAAAGGTGGAATTTTGTTTTAGAAATCGCTGCTCCCCATGTCTTTCAACCTGTTATCCAGTGAGGCTCTCTGGCCAAAGAAAACCAGCACAATGGATTCCCCTGACTCTAGCTGACTCTAGACATTGCTTCATGTTGAATCTCATTGAAAGTAATCTCAAGATATATTCTGAAAGCCTTCAAATAAAGACTCTTGCTCTCTGACACAAGCCTACAAGGTGCTTGCCGTCCTCCCGAGATCAGCAGGGAGTGAGTCTTTTTGAGAATGGAATTAATATTGAGGAAGCTGACCCAGCAGATGGAGGGATTCCCAGTCTTGAATTGTCTGGCCCATACCTGAAGCTAGATCTACTTTTCATTCATTCTATCATGGATCAATTAATTCCTTTATTCTATCCCATCCTCCCCTACAATGAGGCTAATTTACATATGGTGTTCTGTCACTTAGGAACAAAAGAAAGAAAGAAAGAAAGAAAGAAAGAAAGAAAGAAAGAAAGAAAGAAAGAAAGAAAGAAATCTAAAAACAATTTATGATTCAATAAACAGATTTTCATGAATAATGTTTCCCTTGGATATTATGTTTGTATTGTTCTATATAATAAATACTGTGGAAGAAGACTAGAGCCACCATTTTTTATATCAGATTTGTGCATCATGATTTTATAATAAATCCACTTTAGTTTCAGGATAAAGAGAAGCAAAATTTTGGAAGGGAAATTAGTAAAAATTCACATTACAAATAAGAAGTTATTAAAGTAAATAAAGAAATAAAATAATGGTTCTTTTCAATACTGAGAAAGAAAAACAACTGTGGACTACCAGGGATGTAAAAATTACTTTGAAATTAAAGATCACATTTGAAATTTTTTCTCTAACATTCAGGCATCCAGCATCTGATGAGAATGGGCAACTGGCCATAATTTTAGCTTTTTCTTCTAAGTATATATGTTTATGATTTCCAGTATAAATAAAATATAGTTTTTAAAAATGCAAAAAACACAGAGTGTGACTTCCTAATGATATAATCATCTATTATTCTGACTACAAATAACTTATCAACCAACTTTTTTCCTATTTTATTTCCACATATATAAATTATTTTCAAACCACATTTTAAGGGGAGTGAGTTGATTTATTTTCAGTCGAATTCCTAAACACATTAATCATCTGAAATATTTTGTTGTCAAATGAACCAACTTTTGGGTATGTTCCAAGTAGTTGTCTTAGGCATAGCTTTTTATCTTTTGACAAAATACCTTGTCTTATAATTTATATATTTTTAAAGTGTTATATAAAAACTAAAATCATGAAAACATTGTAATTGTAATAGAAGATCCAAGTTGAGTGAACATGCATTCAAATAAAGAACCAAATGTCCTCTTGGGAGAGAAATCCTCTTAAAGTAAGTGAATAATCTCAATTTCAAAGGTATTACTGATTATTTATCAAACATAACACAAAATTCCATCCATAGAGAGTTGTATAAATAAACTATGCTGTATCTACAATGGAGGAGAGTACTATGCAGACATAGTACACAGAGGAATGAAGAGTAATTTTATGTACTCTGATGGTATAGTAATCAGATTACACTGTTATATATGTAGTAGCTGCAGTGGATTGAAATATAACAAAATATGTTTTGATCTATGACTTCATAATAATGCTAAAGATACAGTTACACATCACTTCATCTTTGGAGGAGTCTTACGGCACCAACTATGCTGAAACCTGGTAAGGCGCAAGAATCTTATAAATATCCTGCCTCACTCATATGATTATCATCTTTGAGTAGCCAAATAGTTGATGAAAGAAGTTTCTTTCATAAAATTTTAATTTTATCAGTCTGTAATAAAATATTGAATGTGGGTAATAATTGTCAATGCCTGCTAAACCTATCAAGTGAAAAGCTGAAAAGAGGCTTTATAATGATTGGATCAGGTTGACAACCACCAAATAGACTAACTGATTGTTATACCATTATGGTGAAGTCTACCAGACAGTTTTAGGCCTCCTGATAAAAGTGTACAACAAAATGCATGAAGACAGAGAAGAGAGGGAGAAGGAGAGAGAGAAGGAAGAAAAAAATTATATATATAGTCTAACAAGTGATAGTCTCTCTTTACATATATATATATTACATATATATATCTTTATATAATATATATTACATATATACATATTATATATGTATGTATGTGTATATATATGTAAAAGAGAGACTATCACTTGTTATATATATTACATATATATATAGATATATACATATTTATATACATACATATACATATGTAATATTATACATATATATTGTATTGTATATATGTAATATTATATTGTAATATGTATATATACATATTATATATATATATGTAAAAGAGAGACTATCACTTGATATAGTGGGAGAATTTTGTTTGGCTTCCGATTCAATAAATGAACTGGAAATATTTGAAAGGAAATCAGGGATGTTTAAATATAAAGTGAATATGAACCATTATTAAATTTAAATGATTAACAGGAATGATACACTTATGGATAAAATTATATGATATCAGAAATTTCATTCAACTATTCCATTGTTGTAGTTGCGAAGCAGGCTGACACAATACTGATCATGAATTGATTATTGTTGAAGCTTGGCTCACATGCAGAGAAGGCCCCTTGCTTCTCTGGACTACAGAGGCTCCTGTCAATGCCTTAAACATTGGCAGAGTCCAAGGACGCCTGGGTGGCTCAGTCAGTTAAGCCTCTGACTCTTGATTTTGGCTCAGATCATGATATCATGGTTCATGAGCTTGAACTGTGCATCTGGATCTGCATTGACAGCATGGAGCCTGCTTGGGATTCCATCTGTTCTTCTCTCTGCCCCTCACTGACTCATGCTTTCTCTCTCTCTCTCTCTCTCTCTGAAAAATAAATAAACTTAAAAAAATAAATAAAAACCAATTGGCAGAGTCCAGAGGCAGTATCTGTTAGAGGTAGTGGTGCTGGCGGCCAGGACAGTTGTGGCAACATGAAGAGCAACACTGGCATAGAAGTTAAACCTAATAGCTTTTCATGAAATGGCATAAATGGAATGGCAGGGTCTTTGGCATTGTTTTTGTTTTGTTCTGTTTTTGAGAGAGAAAGTGCATGACTGGGAGAGAGGTACAGAGGGAGAGAGAGAGAATATAATATATATTTGGCAAATATATATAATATATATTTGGCAGTTATTTTTTTTTAGGTAAAAAATTTTTTTTAGTCTTTTTAATGTAATGAACAAGGGAAGGGCAGAGAGAGAAAGAGACACAGAATCAGAAGCAGGCTCCAGGCTCTGGGCTGTCAGCACAGAGTCCTACACGGGGGCTCCAACTAGTGAACTACGAGATCATGACCTCAGCCGAAGTTAGACATCCAACAGACTGAGCCACCCTAGTCCCTCATAATGGCAGGGTCATTGCAGTTCTAATAGGAGCCTCTCTGATGAAGTTACCTCAAAAGATTTCATAGACAACATAGACATAGGCAGAAGATCTCACCAAATGTAGCCAGAGAAGGCCAGGATCAGAAAAATTGTAAGAGTGGGAGGACTCGTGTACAAACACTTGTCACAACTCACTAGGTAATCCTAGAGACACCACTGAAAGGTTGAATGAGCTTAGAGGTCCTAAATATATTAGTCATTGTATTCCATTGAGTAATGTCCCCCTGCCAAAATGATATGTTTATGCCCTAACATCCAGACCTGGTGAACAGTACCTCATTTGGAAAAAGAGTCTTTATAGATGCAATAAAGGATCTTGTCATGAGGAGATCTGGGTAACTGGATAGGACCTAAGTCCAATGGCAAGTGTCTTCATCAGATACGAAAGAGGAGAACACATTCAGAACAGTAGGTAATTAAGTTCCCTAATCTTTCCTTAGCTCTTTTATGTCTGTGTTTGTTTTGTTTTGTTCTGTTTTTGAGAGAGAAAGTGCATGACTGGGGGAGAGGTACAGAGGGAGAGAGAGACAATCTTAAGCAGGCTCCATGCTCAGCCTGAAACCCAACATGGTTCTCACTCCCATGCCACTGGGATAGCTACCTGAGCCAAAATCAAGAGTTGATTGCTCAACGGGTTGAGCCACCAAAGTGCCCCATGTCTGTGTTTTTTTTAATACCCATAAGGATACTGACTATTCCCCAGATTTTCATGTATTCTTATATAGTAGCTTCTGAGCAGAACTTAGAGCCATATTTCTCAATCTGGGGAAATGGGAAGTTAACACAGTCATCTTATGAGCTCCTGCCAAATTTATACCTACTGATTCAGGGTATCATTTGTAGTTTTATCATTGGTTGTGGTCTGAATAATAAATTTGCAAGAATGTGAATTTAACCATTTATATTTATTCCTTTCTCCCATGACTTGTATGTGAAGTATGCTATTTTTAAAACCTTAAACAAAAAGGTTTTGCATTTTTGCCTTGTCTGCATTTCATCATTATATATGTAATTTGATGATTTTGCATGAACTGTGGCTGTAAATCTCCATCTCTCTTCTCCCAAAATTATGTGTAAGAAGTAGTAGAAAATTTTGGAAAGTTAATTTTAGTAAATGCGAATTTAAGTATAAATTTTTGAACATAAAATTTATATAAAGAGCCCTGATATGAAGGCAGAAGATCTAAACTCAAATATTCTCTGCCACTAACTTAATCTACAATCCTAACCAGGTTTTATAAATCTTTTGTGCCTCAGTTTTTTCACATAAAATTAGTACACTGATTGAGCAGACTATTTGCCTTTTCAGCTATGAAAGACCAACATTGATCTTTTAATGATACAAGAAATTGTTTATGGTCATTACAGAAATCATTTTTAAGAAGACAATCTATTTTTAAAGCAAATTATTCTGCTATAATTTTACTATTTTACTTTCCTATCTCATATCCATTGTAGCTAAATATATCTACCTTGTTTGAACCTTTGATTTTAAAACTGAAAGTCACCTGTCAAGAGGCTCTTGGTCCTTTCTTTTAAAAATGTTTTTGAATGTTTATTTTTATTTTTGAGACACACAGAGAGAGACAGAGCAAGAGCAAAGGAGGGACAAAGAGAGGGAAACAGAGAATCCAAAGCAGGCTACAAGCTCTGAGCTGTCAGCACAGAGCCTGATGTGGGGCTTTAGCCCACCAAACACAAGATCATGACCTGAGCTGAGGTTGGACGCTTAAGCAACTGAGTCTTCCAGGTGGTCCAATTTTCTTGGTCCTTTTAGTGGAAGCAGAAGTACACCCCAATGCTACTGACACTGTGTAAAGTTTTAATATATTTCTTGGATTTTTCTGATTTCTTGTATTTGGGTTTAGAAGATACAGATCTGTATTAAAAGCAGTATTCAGAGGGAAAGGGAAGAAAAAATAAGATAAGATCAAAACAGAGAAGGAGGTAAACCATAAGAGATTCTTAACTATGGAGAACAAACTGAGGACCACTGGAGGGGTGTTGGGTGGGGGATGGGCTAAATGGGTGATGAGTATTACAGAGGGCACTTGTGATGAGCACTGGGTAATGTATATAAGTAATGAATCAACAAGTTCCACTCCTGAAACCAATACTACACTATATGTTAACTAACTGGAATTTAAATAAAATCTTCAAAGAAAAAAAGATTAAAAATAAATAAAAACAGTGTTCACACATTGTTTCCTTAACAAAATAATTTTAATTGCATGTATGATCTGCAGGTCCCCAGGACTACTCTCAGACTCAATAGTTCAGTAGGACTCACAGAACTCAGAAAGCAATATACCCACGGGACAATTTATTACAATGAACAAATACATATTAAAATTAGCAACAGGAAAAGGCACCTAGGACAGGAACCAGGAGAATCTAAGCACAGGGCTTCCAGTTGTCCTCTACTAGTGACATTGGGGACTGGAAAAGACAGAAAGCTGAGTTGCCCAGGTATCCTACTAGCCAATAAGAACAACAAGTCAAAAATGAAAGTTAAGCCATAATTACTGCTTCATTTGTATAAACAAAAGTCTGAAACTTGAGAAAGCATTGACTCATCATGTTGTGTTTTCCCCCGTGGAACGGTCACTGGTTGAGGGTCAGGTGGATCAGCCAGATGTGGGACTCATCTTACTTTTGAGGGAACTCTGCATAAAATGTTCAGGAAGTATTCTGGATCCTGATATTGGAGGGGGTGGGGTGAGAAGGGTTGGGAGTAGAAAAGTACTAGGTACTAAATGAGAGGGTGAAGAATGTCTTCAAGTTCCCTTTCCCTCCCCCAGTAAGGAGTCCTCAGCAGAGGCATCTGTAAAGGATGTTGGTGGAAGGCGTCAGATGGAGTCCTAGGAATGAAGTTGCCAGGGCTACAGGGGCACCTGGTTGGCTCAGTCAATTGAGCATCTGACTTCAGCTCAGGTCATGATCTCACGGCTTATGAGTTTGAGTCTCTTATCGAGCTCTGTGCTGACAGCTCAGTGCCTGGAGCCCGCTTCAGATTCTGCGTCTCCCTCTCTCTCTGCTCTTTCCCTGCTCACTGCTCATGCTCTGTCTCTCTGTCTCTCTCTAAAAAAATAAATAAATATTAAAAAAATAAGTAGCTAAGTAAATAAATAAATAAAACCATGACAGGACAGGGAGGCTGGACCCTTGATTGCAACTCCCTTCAGAGACTGGCATGCACTGGCTGTGCACTGAGTTTGGTGTGAGGAGGGCAGCTTTACTGCAAAAGAATTGCCAGGTAAAGCCTTTGCAGTTGCCTATGGTCAGACCTGAAAAATCATACATAGGCTTTTAACCAGGAACCAGACTCGTCTGTTACTTTTCCCAATAACTCGGAGGAAGTATTGTCAACCAGGGAAGGTCACTGGAGTCTAAATTTGCAAGCACTTTCCTGGGGGGTGGACATGTTGGCATGGCTGATCACTCACATGGATGACCTCAGTCTATAATCCCTTCAGAGGTCCCAACACCCCCAACATAAATCACAGTGTTAGCATAGACTATCAGACATGACCCAGGGTCCCCAGGTAAACAGACACCTTTACCTAGAAGAACATTCCAAGGGCTTTGGGATTGCCTCCCAGGAGCTGGGGCAACGGGCAGACCTTTCTATTGTACAGGGTATTGTTTGAAAACTTGAGGTAGAGATAAAATTTTATAGTGTGCAACACTCAAGAAGTATATTGTAGAAGATAAGAAATAGAAGGAATGAAAAAATTAGACTGTGTAGGCACAGCATCCTTTCTTGATTTCATCTTTTGCATGGCTACCATATTGTTGTGCTACTTTGGTCCATTACAGCCTTTTCAAGCAGCGTATTTCTGCTTCATCTAGCATCTATTTCTTTTTCTATCTGTAATGTTCTGTAGTTATGTTTAGTTCTGAAGTAATATGTGACTTCAGGCAATACCTGGCCTTACAAAAAATTTTTAAGAAGTCTGAAGGGGTTGTAAGCCATGAGTTTTAATAAGTTGTGTTTAAATTAAGATAATGGGATAGCAAAAGGAAAAAAGAGAGATCAGTTTTGTCCTTTGGAATGGGAGAAAATATTGCCATGTTGATATTATAAATCTTTGTGGTAATTTGTTTCTTTGAGTGGAACACAATGCACAGTATACTCTACTGCCATCACTTCCTAACAGATCTTCACGAGGACAATTCTGTGGCCCAAAGTGTCACAAACTCAAACAAGTTTCTGTGTTCTCTTCTGCAACTCTAAAAGCACAGCTCCAGGAAGACAGCTGGTATTCCTCTTCACCACACCTCACAGAGAGATGGTTTCCAATTTGTCTCCAATACCTTGAAAAAACTACCCTGAGATTCATGGAAGTAAATGAACTTCACACAGAGGCAGAGCTGGTATCTCAGTGAAGGTCTATAGCTTCTGCATTAGGAAAGCTATTGGTTTATTAGTAGTAGTACTATCACTTTCCTTCTCATTGTGACTTTTCCTCTTCACATGTTTAATTTAAACTGGTTTCAGATGGACAAATATACTGGTCTGGGTATGTTTTGTCCCTGGTTCTGTATCCTTTCAAGAATGACTGAAAAGTAGGTGCTATTTCTTGAGAGACCTGTGTTGTTCAACCTGAGCGGGTCTTTTACCACATTAACTAATTTTAACAAGGGGTCTCAAGGAACTCTTTCTTGATAACATTTTATCCACTTTTTCCTTAAAAAGGAAGAGAAAGCAAAAATAAAAGAAAAAGAAGCTAAAGCTTAAGGAAAAGAGATTTCCCCTCACTCACAAGCAGATGAATCAATTAAACTTAAATGATAAGCATTTTAAAACAATTGGCAGATCTTGTAAAACAAATCTCTAAAACCATTTAATTTAATTGACCTTGCGTACTATCTGGCACATAGTATTCAACTAAAATATGTTTGTTGAATGTAAGTGAATCATCCAGTTAATTTAGTAAACATGGTTAAATGAGTTTGCGTACTGATGCGTGGGCTTAATCGTCACATGAAATGGTAAATCCGCAAACCTGGAATGGCTTACACTTGGGAAAATAACACAAATGCAAACAATATCATAGTATTTTCCTAATTTGGCAAAAGTTTATTTTCAAATAATCAGAATGTTTTTACGACCCAGAATATACTGTCTCTTTTGCTTCTATGAGAAGTCAGGTTTACCACTGGAGGGAAGAAAAAATGATTTGGGTTGAGAACCCATGATAAATGTGTTCTCTTCCATTTGCATTAAACATCCAACTGATTGGCATTAGCATTGGGTTAAAATATTTATTGCAGTTATTCAAGATAAATTGCATCAACATAATTTATTATTTAAGAACAAATGGAAATAATCTGCATCAGTGAAGATAACATGCTGCTTCATACTATTTTTGACAAGGGCAGGTTTAAGGAAGTGTTAAACTACTTGGTTTATAATTTATAAAATACAAAAATGTAACCGTAAATATTTTAACATCTTTAAGAAAGAAGAATTAAAAGGTATGACAACCACCACAAGGGGAGGGGTGTGCATGCCCCAAAGACATTTCAACAGAAAAGTCAGCCAGTGAAGCCTTCCAGAGAGAACTGAATTAATCAGACTGTCTCCCTGTGGGTCCTTTCACAGTGGTATTGTAAATGAAGAAAGTAATTTACATTGAAACAGATTCTTCAATAAATAACTTCTGCCACTGAAGTAACCTAGCTTAGTTTTTCCTCTCTAACTTCCATGACTAAGCACTTAGTTTCTAAGAATGTAAAATAAAACAATATTTAGAATCAGAATGCTGAAATAGAAAGCTTCCCATTTTTCATGCTTTCATTAAATTTACTTTACCATTGGTGAAATCTGCATTAATAGTAGTGTTCTATTGTACTGTCATCATGAAGGATGCTGCAGAGACTTCCACTGACATCGTTTCTGTTACTGTGTTGACATCATCCTAGATATTGCTTTCCCATCATCTTGACATCATAGCATAGCTCCCCAGACCTGCGGTGATATTGCTTTGCATTGTTTTAACATCACAATCTGGTCTGTGTAGATTTGTATTGACCTCATTTTGCCGTCAATTTGACATTGTAATTTGGTCTCCATGGAAACATGGAAACCATTTTGTCATTATAATTTGTCATTATAATGTGGTGTCCATGCACTTATCAAAATGTTTTCCTATAGCAATTTGACATCACAACACAATCTCCATAGGCTCCCCCACAGAACATTATGACGATGGTAAATTGCATTCAAATGATTGGGGATGGAATTGTGATACGCATGAGAAAAAAATATCCTTTGTATGTACTCAGAAGATATTTTTTTCAATCGTAAGTATGTGCATAGTTTGTTTTGTTTCTTTTAAAATCAAGACATATCATGACGGTAGCCGGCTTTTTTGTGATGAATGTTACATTTTATGCAATTTAAATCTCTAAACTTCTGAAAAAAATTCCTTCATTTCCTCAGACTAAGTTTTCTTCTGGAAGCAACAAGAATACGCAGATGTCTTTGTTAATTCAAATCTATTTTTACTCTGACATAGTAATAAATAGAACCCTGTTGAAACTAACCCCCAATTCTTTCTAAATGTCTTACTACTTTTGAGAGTTTAAGCTACAATTTAAGTATTCCTTAAAAGTAGATTTTGGCATTATCTTCTATGACCATTTTCAGTATCCTTTGGTAACCAATACAAATGCAAGCTATTCACAATATCTCAGAGAGAAATAGGGTGTTTTTTGGAACAGAGACCCTAGATGCAGGAAGAAAATGGGGGGCACTTGGCTGGCTCAGTCGGTTAAGCTTCAGGTCATGATCTCATGGTTCATGAGTTGGAGCCCCTCATAGGGCTCTGTGCTGACAGCTTAGAGCCTGAAGCTTGCTTCAAATTCTGTGTCTCTTTCTCTCTCTGCCACACCCCATCTCATGCTCTGCCTCTTTGTCTCTCTGTCAAAACGAAGTAAACATTTAAAAAATTAAAAAAAAAAAAAAATGGAAATGGTTAGCACCACAAAGGAGTTGAATTCTTTTTGAGGTTTTTCTAGTCCTGCTTTCATATTCTTTTTTCCCAGGCCAAGGAGATGTGCAAGAAAGCAAAGGAATGGCTGCTAGTGGTTTTAGACTTGAATCACATTGGCCCTGTGAACAGAAAGGAAGGATATTTCAAAATGTCTTCTTCAACAACCTCCATCCATAAAACCTCAGAGAAGGAATCTCTCAGCCTGTCTTTGTTACTTGCCAATATCTAGAATAATCACTGTAGTCTGGGAAACAGGATCAGCCTGGCCTAACTGGGATGGCTTACCACTCTCATCCATAAGGTTACAGAAGCATTATGCAAAACATCCATCTGGACTGAACAACATGAAAAAGTGCATTTCAGAAAAAGAAAATAGGTAGAAATAAGGACAAACATTCAAGACAGCATTACCTTCTCCTGATTCATTTGCTGCTCTATACTTTTTCCTGGTGTTTTCTACTTGCATCACTACTGAGAACAATTGGTCATGCTCTACAATTCCATTAGTAACGTAGTTTACTGCATCTCCTTATGATCTGTCGTTAGATCCTTGACAACTCGGGTCTCGTCTGATGCGTTCTGCCCAACTCTTGTGTCTCACATCCCAGACGCATCTTTGGCCACTATTCGCCCAAAGAGAAGGATTATCTGGGGAAGAATCTGGTGCTCTCTAGATCAGAAATTCTGGGGGCTGTTATATATTTCTCATTTCCATTTGATTTATAAATTTAAAACTTATACATCATCTTCTTCTGTAATACTGTATAATTAAACCTTACAACTAATATTAAACTGTCCTAAAATAATTTAAAATAGTTTCTCATTTGATCTCACATCTCTTGTAGAGAACATCTGACAACATCCATTTTGTATATGAGTAAGCTAATGTCCCCAGAGATTAAGTAGTCTGTTTAAAGGCTCACAAATTTGTTTGTGGCTAAGCCTCCTGATTCTTAGGACAACATTCTTTGCATTCTGTGACACAGTTATTATTGTTAAGTTATTAAAACTTATCTTTAGGTTTGCATTCATCTGCATGCCTGCAAATCTTCTAAGACACTAATTCAGGCTAATAGTCTGTTTTAAAAAATGATATTAATTAAGTACAGCTTCAATCATCCACTTACCTCGTTAACAAAGTCCATTTTCTTTCCTTAGCACAAACAAACCCTACATGAGTAGATGTTAGCTATACTTCTACTTGGTTAAAGATACCAACTATAAAAGAGCAAACGAATTTCATGAAGCTAGCAGAGGGAATAGATTCATTACATCCTGACTGTTGAATCTAAGCTCCTAGGCCAGCTGTTAGAACTTAAATGAGTTCAGGGGTCAGAAGACAATATTAATAAATGAAGTGTACCAGAGTTGCTGCAAAGTAGGATCTGAATAGTACTCTCTGGACAGAGACACACCTTGAATATTAGACACATAAGAACATGTTTCATGAGGGGTGCCTGAATGGTTCAGTCGGTTAACTGTCTGCTTATGGCTCAGGTCGTGATTTCACAGTTCCCTGAGTTAGAGCACTGTGAACCCCGTTGGGCTCTGTGCTGGCAGCTCAGAGCCTGAAGGCTGCTTCTGATTCTGTTTCTCCCTCTCTGCCTCTTCCCCTGCTCGCCTTCTGTATCTCTTTCTCAAAAATAAACATTTAAAAAAAATTTTTTTAAAAGAATCTGTTTCATGAGACATGTGGTCACTTTATTTATTTTCTTTGTAGTAGGAAGAGAATAACAATCAAACACAGTAATGGATAGCAAGTAAAGCATGGCCTCGGTGTTATGGAGACACGAGGAAATAAGAGGGACTATGGGGAATGGATAAAACATATCTTCTCGAAAGGGCTAGAAGCTACTCAAGTTCAACTGATTGTTTCCATGTGAGAATGCACAACCGCTGTGGCCAGATAGTCTGATTTTTATGAGACCAATAAATTCATATATTCACACAGCATCTTCACATTTAAAAAATTCTGGCAGCCATCAAAAATTATCGTTTAGGCTGCTGTGAAATCCAGATGCTCTAGACTGAATCAGAAACACATATAGATGAAGCTGGAACCAGGAAGTAATATGAAAATTCAGAAAAGGGTGTGTTTTAAAGACTTCTGTGAGAACTCTTGTCATAATCAGAAGGTTCCTGAGTTACAGTTCAGAGTAAGACTTGGATTAACCTTTTAGCAATTAAGTAAAAGTGTACTTTTCCGAGCCTGGTCTGACAATTCTCTGATTTAAAAACAATGGCCAGGGAACTAATGGAAACACACACAGCTCAAATTACTAAGTAAACACGTAGATTGTTTGCTAGGAGATATTAGCTTGTCATGTGACAGATACTGAGCTGCGGCTTAGAGTCTGGGCTCAACTAAGGACACACTATGGAATTTTCTCTCCCGACAGTAGCCATTTGGCTAGGTGCCTATTGGATGACTGAGGTAAAAGGGTCCTTCAATCAGAGAAAAAAGCTTACCTCAATGGTATTCCAGAAATCCAGAGCACATTCTCTGCCCTCTCCTTATCTCTTCTATTTTCTAGTACAGGAAGCTGTTAACAACACAGTAGAGAATTATTGTAAACACTGAGAACCTCAAATAATTACAGCTTTTTAGTTGAGCTGATAATCTCAGAGTAGTGATTGAGACTTTGAGATTCAATGCATCTTTGTGTAACAAATATTGTTCAGGCACCATGAAATGAAATGCATAGATAATGTAGATAATGTAACATAGTTTCAGAATAATATTTAAAAATAAACAATGTAAAGCCCTAATTCAAACATAAAAAAATAAAAGAATAACATATAGAATAATATATGTTAAAATTTGTTAAATACTAACTAATCTAAAGGACTAAAGCATCCTCAAAATTTTCCAAAATGCCCCTACAGTGTAGCTCTACATGTGATGAGAACTGCTTCATTGATTTGAATTTGTGGTATACACATAATTTACCTTTCTAAGCGTTTTCCACAAAATACCATGAGTTTCTTCGGACAGCTGCCTAACGAGATGCTTCAGGTAGGATAAGCGTGGCACATTCTAATCTATTTTGGAAATACTACCACTTCATGTGACCATATTCGATAGTCTGAAAAGTCCTGCAGAAATGAAACTCATTTAATTCCGTTTATCCTAGCACTCTTCAAATTTATTTGATCATAGAAAATCTTTTTCCAAATAAACTTAATATATCCCTCCTGTTTTGTTTCACAGTCTGGACTGTTCAGGATAACAGCTTTCCTAGGGGAAGAGATCAAGGTCTCTGTAGAATGAAAGTGGATTAGAAATAGATGCCTATTTTAGGCAGTTATAGGGACATGGTTCACCTATGCTTTGGGCCTCTGAGTGGTTCAGTCAGTTAAGCATCTGACACTTAATTTTGGCTCAGGTCATGATCTCACAGTTAGTGAGTTAGAGTCCCACATTAGGCTCTGCACTGACAGTGCCCCACCCTTGCTTATGCGCGCATGTACATGTTTTTTTTTATCTCTTTCTCTCAAAATAAATAAATAAAAATAAAGACTATGCTTTAAATATCTGAGTAACTTTTTTAATACTCAAAATTTCCAGAGAGATTATAATAATTCAATGAGCAATTCATGGTATCTCTAATTCTACAACTATTCTGTTTATAAATTATTGGGGTTTTTAAATATACTATATACATTTAAATAGTGCTTTACTAAACACAGGCCCTGTGAAAGATAGGTAATGAATAGTGAGGTGAGTTTATTAAATTTCTTGCCCACAAAGAATTTATTTCCTTCAAAATATTGCAAGATCTTCTTGGGTCCTCTGTGGTATGTAGCAAATGTTAGACACTTGGTGATTAGTTACAGATTTACTGATTTTTCTGTTTGAGAGACCTATTTAAGAATCGCTAACATAGAGAGGCATAACTGGATTAAAACGAGATATGGCCCGCTTGAGGTAAATAATCACTTTAATATCATCCCATCATTATACCTTCAACATCACATCATCACCACCATCTATATTTCTCTGTAAATGGTGCCACACAAAGTTTCATATAAAATTTTAATAAATAAATTTATATGTACATAAATACATCACTTTAAGCGTCATTTTCTTAGAGCAAAACCACTGGTGAGAAATTGGTTCTCTTCATCTTTGTTAGTATCATCATCTTATTCATCATGAAGTCAGTATTCTGTAGCCCTAGCAGTTCTCATTTTTTATAAACACGTACGATATCATCAGTGCCTAACATTTAATGAGCACTTATTATGTTCCAAACATAATGCCAACTTCCTTAGATGACTTATGCCAGGTAACCATCACCACTCTAAGGACTAGTGGTAAAGATGAAGAGACCAGGACAGAATGCTGTTCAATAATTTGCTCAAGGTGTTAGGGTCAGAATTTGATCTCAGAGCTTGTGACTCCAGAGCCAAAGCTCTTCAGGTGAGAAAGAGTCAAGAAAAGAACAACTCTTAACTTTCACACCTGTATTTGTAAAGCTGTGCAGTTGCAACATGAATTTGTTACCCTAGCTCTTAATTGATAGGCATGAGAAGTGATTCTTAAGTGACTTGACTCCCTTCTGTAGTTCTAAGACTCAGTTCCCTAGAGGAAGATATATTTGCTTTTCAAAGAAGAAACATTTCCATCAAGATATTTCCAGTAGCTCTAGGATGGTAAACTGTGTTGCAGCCAACTTGATTTTCTTAGCCTGGTTTGGAAGCAGAGTTGAAAAAAATAAAACTAAGTAATTTCATCTTTTCTCATCCAATTTCCACATCCTTTCCTCTCTTACCTTCAAATAAGCAAAGAGTGACTTGTAAAATGTTTACTTTTAAACACTGAAATTATACATTAACAAAAAATATTTAGAATAAACATAAAGAAAGATGATATTTAATTGATTGATGAATTCAACCTTGGCTGGGGGAAATGAACAGGAGTTGATTCTCTCTGAATTCATTTGTGAAAATTAACAACATCAACAAAAATTTAAGAGCAAGAACTTCAAGATCACACACCTTTGAATAGCTTTCTTCCAGGGGTCACTCCACGAAGAGCTATCATGGCCATTGCTGTCAAAAGAGAGGCACCACAACTGCCCAAAAAGCAAAAGCAGCAAAATTTCAAAAGATTTTGTCTAGAAGTAGAAAAACAGTTGGTCATTAACTGATCTTTACTCCATTATCTACTTTTGCTTATAAGTAAAATTTTAATATCCCACTTTTCATTGTCACTTACTTGAGTTTTTACTGCCTTATAAATGAAAAATGACGGCAACAGAAACAAACTCCCAATACCTAGATGTACTCATGTCTAATTCTTACAACTCCAAGTTTCTAATGCATTTACAGGATCTATGATCTAACAGTAATCAACTATACCTTTACTTCAGTATCTTAGAATCTGCAAGCAAATTGCCAAGGCGTACACAATCACACGACATACAACATTTTAGTAAATTATTTGCACCAAAGAAACCACCTGTATTTCTGGCTTTAAATTATATATGCTCTTTCTCCCTCCACCACCACCACACGCTTGCATTTTCCCAAGTGATGCTAAAATGAGACTGTAACCACATTAAATTTCATCTGTAACATTCCCAGTCACGGCTATATTCTATTAAGATTTCCCTGTAGCTTTACCCCAACTCTGCTCTGTCTACTGTTTTTAAAGCAAGGTATGGTCAGGTTTACTCCAATTTCAAGGTCATTTATACAGACGCTATATAAGATTGGCCTTAGTATAGAACTCAGGGGAACTGTATATGTTACCTTTCTTTTTCTTTTTCTTTTCTTTCTTTTCTTTTTTGTTACCTTTCTTTCTCTACAGTCTTCCATTCACAATCATGGGGAGGAATCTATGTGTGTTTGTGTGTTTTACTGTCTCTTGATATTCATTTTCAAACACAATTTGCTCAATCTATTGATTCAACACTTTATGGACATAAGGAACAAGTTGTTATTTAAAAAATAGCATTCTTATATTCATTCAAAAGAGAACAAATTTATAAATGTATCTATAGTAACACATGTTAAAAATTAAGTATGAAAAACATATTGAATATCAAGAAAATAAAAACAGATAGTAAAACTGAATATATAAGCATCTTTATATCTTGTTTTAAGTTTAAAATAGTTAAGTATAAAATAGTTATAAATTTCCAATTTATGGGTTTTTCCCATAGAAGTCAGTCTTCCACTTTGAAGGTTTCATTTGCATATGATGTACTAAGTTTTTAACTGAACATTTTATATATCTGTCAGAAATATTTTTATGTGGTTCATCACATATTTTTTAATTTAATATTTTTAATCTATTGTTTTTATAAAAGTAATGGTGCTATGCTTTGTAATATCTCAGTAGATTTAAAGACTCTGGAAATTATTAGTACACTTATCCTTACAAATATTGTGCTGTGAGGTTAATCATTTCAAATTTGTTATATTGTAGTGGTTGGATTGTGAATCAGGGTGTCAGTTTGTTATGTGTTAGAATTTCTAATAGAAAACATTTTTATGTTAGAAAATTATAAGCTTATGGATAACTTATTTTTGAGATCTCCACCTATTACCATAAATGATTCTGAGAATTTATTTTTAGGCATATTTTAAAATATTCCCTGGGTCATCAATATCCACTAAAAAGTTATAGAGATTTTATTTTCCATCATGTTCTAGCATGGAATCAAATATGAAGTATCTTTGCTTAGAAATATTTGCTTTACATTTTCTGCTCACACATTCTAAACATTCACCCACTCCTGCATGTAAAAGACCATATAGTGAGGCCCTGAGATCATGTTGGGAGGAAAGAGGTCCAGATAAGGTCAGCCTTCTAGCTGCCTTTGTCAAGACAAACACGAGGGAAGCCATCTTGGACCCTCATTCAGTTCAGTCATCAAATGAATACCACCAAGTGATCCAAATTGATGCCACATGGAATAGACTATTCTCAAAGTCTAGTCTTACCCAAATCCTTGATGTGCAGATTGCGAACATATTAAAATGATTGAATGTTTAAGGTACTAAATTTTGTGTTGATTTGTTATGCAGCAATAGAGACTAGAAACTGTCTTTCAGATTGCATTAGAATATTGATTATATAAAATATAGTTTCTATATATTCATAGTGTTTTCCTCAAAAAGCCTAGTATTTATTAAATAAAAAATGAAGAGTACTTTAGCTCTTTTTTTCTGTCTTTTAATAATATTTTGTACAACCCTCCATCATAGATTTTTTTTAGACTACTTCAATGATGGGTTTATACGTTTTTCTTGTCTCTCAGAGAGAAACCCCAAAAAAGACAATATGAGTAGCAACAGTTTTCAAGTCACTGAACATCAAATAATGAAGATCCTTGAAAGACAGGAGAAAAATGAAGTGTCTTCAGGATTGCCCCAATGGACCCCATGAATTAAGATATGGAGACTGAGATGGAGATCAAAGCATCTAGCATTCATAAAAGAAAGAACTAGAGAGGAATGGGAAACACACAGAGGATTATGTACACCCACAGAGAGTTCCCCTGGGATGTTCAACTGAGTACTGATCATGTGAGGGAATTACCTGAGGCTTAGAGAAAAAAATGTCTGAGAAGATGAGAGGTACCAGGGTGTGGCACTCATATAGGGACAGGAATAGTGTGTGGTTCATCAAGAAGACCAGTTAAAGATCCTGAATAGAGTTCACAGAAGGCTTTTTCCTAGTATTGGGAAATAATTAGTCCTAGATTGAACATTTCTCCAGTACTACCTAACACATCTTAAAAACAAGACATGAACTTATCAAACTAATTCTAAGTTATGTAACAACACCCAAGAACAAAGCTCAAGACTCTTTATGGAATCTATACAGGAATACAAAAATGCCCAGTACCCAACTAGGTAAAACTCACAATGTCTAACATCCATAAAAACTGTTTTTATTGATTGCAAAGAAGCAAGAAAATACACCTTACAATCAGGACCAAAAGCAATCAATGAAAATGAACTCAAAACTGACACAGATATTAGAATTAGCACAGGACATTAAAATAGTTATAACTCATGTCACAAATGCAAAATATTAAGTGGATATGTATAAGATCTATATTTTTAAAAAGGCTCAAATCAAACTTCTTGAACAGAAAACTACATGGGAGATAAAAAAGAAACACACTGGATAGAATCGACAACAGATTAGATGGAAGAAATTACACTTTCATAATTAACTTGCTTCGCAAATCTACTGAAAAATGGTTGCAAAAAATAAGTATAACATGGGCTTAAAGTTAAATAGAAAAGAGTAGGGGATAGAAATATTATTTTCCTGTAGCTGTGCACCAGCCTGGGTAGCTTGCACACATTATCTCCTTTCACCCTCACAATATAATCATTCTCACAACAATAAAAATCTCACTTGATTTTCATATTATCCATGTCTTTCAAATGAGAAAAGTGAAGCTCATAGACATTCAGTAATTTGTCTTATATTACACTGTTTGAGATTAGAAGGGCCAACATTTAAGCCCCTGTCTACCTCGTTCTTTGATGCTGAACTTCCTGTGGCTTATTCTCTGACCTCCAGAACATCTATTTCCTGGAATGAAAAGATTGTTCTATTTCCCACCATTCTATCTACCTTATCTAGCTGGAAAGAGGAATATAGACAGAAGAGGTACATACCTTTCTGCTTGGGGTGAAATGTTTACACATTAACTATTGCTCATTTTCCATTGCTCAAAACTTAGGCATATGCCCACATCTATAAAAGAGGGAGGATAGGAAGCATAGTCTTGAACTGGGTGTTCAACTAATAATTGGCTTTTCTTCTGAAACCTTCTGCAGCCATTCTACAATGTGGCATTAGAGCTACTCAGTTCAAGAATAATATATTCATTGACCTCCTCTCCCTTTATGAAATGAGAAAGAAAGAAAGAGAAAGAGAGAAAGAGAGAGAGGAAGAAGAAGTGAAGGAGGAGGAGGAGAAAGGGGAGAAGAAGGAAAAAGTAAGGAGAAGGGAAAGAGGAGGAAGAAGAAGAGAAGGAGAAGAAGAAGAAGAAGAAGAAGAAGAAGAAGAAGAAGAAGAAGAAGAAGAGGAGGAAGAAGTTGTTGTTGTTATTTCCTCCCATAAGTCAGTTTTTAAATTCTGAAATACCTAACATATGGTTCTGCTTAGCTGACAGATCTGTGGCATTGCACAGAGGAGATCTAAAGAAAATCCTCTCTTTCGCAGCAAGTAGAAACAGTTAGTGCCTGGGGGAAGTAAATAACCACCATTATCATGGCCACTTAGAAATCAGATAATTGTTGTTGCACCTTACTTTTTATTAAACAACATGAGAAAGTCATTGCAGACTAACTTCTTTATGTGATTTTAAACTTTTAAAAATGTAATTTCTAGAAGAGGGGTTTTAAAACAATGGCGTGATAAGAAAAGACGGTTCCTGAAACCCTTAACCAGTTCATTAAGCAAGGAAATAAAATCCTCAATAAAAGACAGATCCTCAATAAATATTGTATTTTTGAAATGGTTCTGTTCTTAAAAACTATCATATGGATGATCGTTTTCCTGTTTTGAATTAAGTGTATTACATTTCAATAAGGAAAATATGGACAAATGTCTGAAAACTTCTCTTGGATTTCTTGACCTTTTAAATACCACACACAACACGTAAAATTATCAACAAAATGATGCAAAGGGACAAAACAATTTTGAGGTGCAATTTGACTGCATTACTTACTTTTTTTTAAGTTGACGAGTGACTTATATTAGAAAAAAATGATGGGAGGCAACCAAAAACAGGACTCTGAAGATGACATTTTGGTTTCTCTTCTGTCACAACATAACTCTGAGTTTGGATCTTCTCAATACTATAGCTCATACTTTACAACTCTCTTCTGTTCTCAAAGCTATTGAGGAAAGTGTTACTTGGATAATCAGGGAATAGAAAATGGTGAACTAGAAGGGACATAATGCGTTTTCTCGGTAATCTATATGATTATTGAGAAGAATAATTAATTAATACTAACTATGGAGGTTCTGTGGAGGTTCCTTCTATATTCTGAAACTAAATGTGAATTTAGCTATATCTCAGATTTTCTCAAATTCTCACAAGTTGTTAAGGCTTTGTTTTTACTTTAGTTATCACTTTAGCTAATCTTCCTTTCACACATATGAAGCTTCCCAGTTACCTTAAAGCCTATGCTACACAAATAAAATTCCTGCAATTTTTTACCTTCTTTTAACTTTAAAATGTATAAGGAAGTAAAATTTACCATAAATGATAATGATAAGTAGATTGAGAAGAGATTTCCTCAGGTCCAGCTAAGACATAAAGTAACTTTCTGGAAACACACACACATACACACACACACACACACACACACACACACAAAACAAAACCCAAAACAAACCGAAAACTATTATTTCGTGCATTTTTTTATTTTTCATATATTTTTCCTTAAAGATAAATGTTCATGGTTTGAATCATAAATCAGAAGTACAGAATTAGACTCATGGGTTTGTGTAACTTCCTTAATCTTGCTTCCAAAATTCCCATTAAATTGTCTACAAACTATGAAAATGTGGGGGACAAATATCCACACTGGCAAAGATAGCTAAGGAAGAGTACCACCCATATACAGAAAACTGGTGGAATTACCACTAGGTATCATGTCAAAGGAGACATTTTGTAACAACTTAAATACAACAAAAATATCACAACTGACAATTTTACATAATGTCACTTCTCCACTTTTTTGGAATACATAGTGTTTTAGGCAGGTATTAAGGGTAAAACATTAATAGAATCCAAATGACCACCTTAGTTGAAGAGTGTTTAACTACACACTCCTCAGGAAACAATATTTTCAATGCTGTAAAATTAAGAAACAAAGAAATTGAAAAAACAGACATTATCAAAATGAATGTTTTCTAATGTTTCTGTGTGGCTGAATCCTCAAATGCCACCTACTAATATTTTTCCCTTTATATAAA
Source organism: Hyaena hyaena (assembly GCF_003009895.1). Taxonomy (NCBI): domain Eukaryota; kingdom Metazoa; phylum Chordata; class Mammalia; order Carnivora; family Hyaenidae; genus Hyaena; species Hyaena hyaena. Next base: position 381,875 of record NW_024081209.1, read on the forward strand.
GCCACCCAAACACGAAGATTTCTCTGTGAAAATTTTGAGTGGAGATACACATTTATTATCAACAGAACCCAACTCAATTCTTGCTTTCCATCTCAAGTCATTATTGACAAGCATATGGAATCAGTTTATTAAAGTGTCTAAATTCAATGGTGTACAAACATGAAATGCATGGTTTTCCCTCATCGAACTTGTCACTATTCAAAAGTCATCCCTACAGTAAATGCAGTCGCATGCAGTTGTTGAGAAGAAGGACAAGCTTCCTTTTAGGCACCTTTGTTTTCCAGGACTTGTTTATTTGGGGTTGTAGAAAGCCCCCTCATCTAACTCGTTCCCTTCTTAAGAAGAACATTGCAATTTTAACTTGCTTTTTCCTTTCCCTGCTCTTTATAGACAAGGTCCACAGCGTGCTGTGTACTGGTTGGAGCACAGCCTAAAGAGTTCAACCAACCCCAAATGAGTCCTCTGAGAACTGTTTGGCCCCAGTAGCCCTTTTCACACTTGGGTAATTTCTGTGGACTCTTTCCTGGCTTTGGTCTGTAACTGCCACTTCCGTTGCAATAAGAATGCTCTCACTCAACATCTTTTTAAACGTGGTCCTGCTTGCATAACTGAAAGATACCACAATGCCATGAAAGTGTTCTACCACCACAAGAGATGGAAGCGACAACACACTACAAAGCCTCAGGGAAGCCACTAAAAAGGAAACAATCCAACTAGGGAAAAATTCTTTTGAGATCAAAAATGTTTCTAAATTATAAGCAGTGATGATGTGTCTGAAGAACCGACAGACTGATGATAGATTATAAAGTACTTGGTTGGGGCACCTGAGTGGGGCTCAGTCACTGAAGCGTCCAGCTTCAGCTCAGGTCATGGCCTCATGTTTTGTGAGTTCCAGATTCTCTCTCCCTTTCTCTCTCTGCCCCTCCCCGCCTAGCTCTCTCTCTCACGCTCTCTCTCGCTCTCTCTCCCTCTCTCTCAAAAATAAATAAAAAACTTTAAATATTATTTTGTTATTCACTTTACCGACAGGTGAGGCTCGTTTCTCTCTTTTGAATCTAGGCAGTCCCTGTGCTGCCTGACCAACCAATACAGTGATAGTGACGCTGTGCTGTTTTGGGGTCCAGGCCTTGAGAAATTGGAGACTTCTATTTCTTGATGCCTGTAACACTTGCCATGTGAGAGATTTTACTGCCCTGAGGCTGCCACTCTGCAGAGACGAAGTGGAAAAACCACTTGGAGTCGTCTAGAGATTTCACGAAGAGAAAAAGTTGCTTCGCTAGCCCTCCCACCATGGTACCCACCATGCCAGCTCTCAGCTCTTGAAAGCATCCCTAAGGAGGCCAGCGTGGGAGAGCGCAGATGGTTCAGTCCGCACCTGCCCAAATGGCACACTCATGAGCATGCTGATTGCTGATATTTTAAGGCATTCACTTTTTTGATTATTTGAAAGACGGCAACACATAAGTAGAACAGACAGTATAGAAGATAAAGTAACATGAAAAAGACAAACTCAGTAAACTTCCTAGGAAGAGAGAATTTAAAAATAATCTAATGATGATAGGGAAAACTATAACTTTGATGGGATGCTATAGAAAAGCTGATTTATGAAACATAGGAATTTGGGAGAGTTAACATTCCCTGCTCTTGTTTCTACATGATGTAGCCATGAATTTGTGTGTTTTTCTAGAATTCTCTTCATTTGATAAGTCATATCTGTTTCAGACGAAAGCAGTACATCTACTATTATATACATATGAAAAAAAATACAGAAACATCATAGAGAAACATTATTATATTTCCATATATCTGTTACATTAAATTAGAAAATATATGAGAAATCTGAACAATAAATAAAGTTGGATGAAATGATCACTACCTTTAAACTTCCCAAATACACATGATGCTTTATTCTTTCCGAAAGCTCACAAATCATTTTATAGACATTAATACTGCACAAGGCTAAAAAATTAAAAATTTCTAAATATAAGAAAGAAAAAATTATAAGCACCATTCATTAAACATAATGTTATTAAAAATATATACCAAACTTTAAATAATGCTTACGGAATACTTGGCATATGTCCCCGTTTATAACACTACCACAAACCACTCAGCATATACATCCTCCAAAACACATTTTCACATCTGAATATTTATTTATTAAAAAAATTTGAAGGGGGCACCTAGGTGGCTCAATCAGTAAGGTGTCCAACTTCGGCTCAGGCCATGATCTCGCGGTTCGTGAGTTCAAGCCCCTCACTAAGCCCCATATCAGGCTCCACACTGATGGCACAGAGCCTGCTTAGGATTTTACCTCAGTCTCTCTCTCTCCCTCTGCTCCTCCCCAACTTGCATGCACACATGTGCACTCTTTCTCTCAAAATAAATAAACTTAAACAAATTAAAGTGGTAGAATTTGGGGGGTGGGAATGCATATCAAAATTTTGAGGAAAAATGCAAGATGGTACTCTTATCTAGATAAATAACTTTAACAGCTTACCTTAAAAATAAAACATTAAAGTTTATAATAAAATTTAAATATTTTCATACCTATTTACTTTAAAATATATTCTGCATATTTTTATTTTGAAATGGTTTAAGAATAATGATATATTCAAGTAAATAAAATAAATATTCAGGTTCAGAATTTTAAACGGAAAAATTAAATAAACTGCAAAAATGGTAGAAATGAAAGAAGTTGAAAACTAAATATATTGAACAAGAAAAAAAATCTCATAAATAATTTGCTAATTTGATCTTAAAACAATAAAGTAGTACAAAAAGTGTGGCCAGATAACTTTGAAAATAAGAGAAAACATAAATATTATAGCCTAGAAATAAACCTTATATTTCAGAACTATTTTATCTATATTATAGCCTCCCTAACAAAGCAACTTCAGAATTTAGAATATTTCTTAAGAACAGCAGCATGTGTGAGGTTCCTTGAATCCCCAACTTTATCTCCCTTTCAGTCCTATATAAAAACCAAAATCGCTTCTGGTTTCTCCTTGATAACAATGGTCTATCCAGATGTAACACAGCATCTTAGTCTCTGTGTACAGTCTGTACTCAGAACTGCCTCATTTCCCAGAGATACTTGCAGACTGTCAGTTGGTTGTCGGTTTTATTGCACAAAGCCCCAAAAGGGGCTCCAACCTTTAATTGCCAAATCCATGACCTCAGCCAAAGTCAGATGCTGAACCGACTGAGCCACCCAGGAGCCCCTCAAGTTATAAAGTTCTAGTGCCCACAAGTTTTGGCAAAAGAATTCATTTCAACTGGCACTATTTCTATCCTAGCAAGAAGTCCAGCTTAGCTGTTAATACCATTTCTGTTTACTAAAGTTAAGACTAAGTTATCTTTTGGAAGAATCTTTATTCCATAACTAATAACACCTCTATATGGTTTGCAGAATATCTCCACCATAAAACTGCTGAACTTCTATGAGTCAATGTTAAGCATGTCTGTGTGCAGCTACAAGCCCTTCAGGATTCAATCTATATTAATTGTTTCCTCTTCTATCTCCTTTGTACACAAAGAGCAACCAATTTCACAATCACATGTTGTTACTTACTCATCTGCTCTTTTACCTTTTAATTAAGGCAAAGAAAAAGAAGAACATAAAGTATAAGGCATTTCTATCATTCACAGTAAAGCATCCCAGGCAAGTTAAGTAGCATGTGGCTTGAGTTTTGGAAAAAATAAGCTTTACTCAAAAAATACCTTGTAGTACAACAACCTGTATAGCTAGAAGATTCCAGATAAACTCTAAGCCCAACATAAAGTCAGAGGATAATGAAAATAAACAAAAGATTAATGATTTAATATTTCTTCCCCAAACAAGTATGAAACAAAGGTGAATTGTTGCATAGCCTAAGGTAGGCAGGAATGAATCAAATGTTCAACTTCCCTAGAAAAAGATAAAATGATATTTAAAGTATTTTAAAATGGCACAATGTGCATTGGCTTTGAAGATATTATTCCAAAGTTCTAATAATAGAGCATAATCCATTTCATTTAGACTTCAGTTAAATGTGTTTTTGATGTAATAATACATTAACATAATATTCTAATATTTTAAATTATGACTTCAGGTCATGACTAATTAATCTATGGGGTTTTATTAGACTCTTTAAAACCCTAGAAATAGTTGGTAAAAAAGAAAAATGATGTTTTAATGACTATTTTAAAGCAGTTTAGTCTTTAAAAAGAAATCTGGCTCTAAAAGTTCAAAATTCAAATTAAAGCATGATTTAAGGCTTAACTTCCTCCATTTGTTTAGACTAAGAATTGATAGGGACAGCCAAATAAGGGGGTGCAAGGAGGCTCATTTATATAGTAACACAACTTTTATATTGAGAATTTTTCTATTTTGGGGGAGTCATGAAAAGATGAAATAGTTCTTAATTTTTCTGGATCATAGAAAAATTGACATCTCTATCTGGAAATATTTTTGCATATTCCTATGCCTAATGACTATTAACAATTTTGAACTCTACAAATTAAGAATCATGAACAAGAGTTATAAGTTTTTCTGGAATCAGTTCATTTGATGCAAAACATGAATATAGTTGAAGGTAAAAGGTACATCTATAAACTTCCCAAATGAATGAATACAATGAGTAGTTCTAAGTACAATGTATTCTCCCTTGAGAATGAAAACTTATACCACAGACTAACTATGCAAAAAGATACCAGATGCCAGGAACATTTTGCTGGCCTCTTAGTAGGAATGAGTCCTATAAAATTACAAGGAAGGACAAATTATGATTTTCCAAAATAATGCCAAAATCTCTTTAAAAATTTTTTAATGTTTATTTATTTTTGAGAGAGTGAGAGTGAGAGTGAGGGAAGGGCAGAGAAAGAGGGAGACAGAGTCCGAAGCAGGCTCCAGGCTCGGAGCCCTATGCAGGGCTCGAACTCACAAACCAGGAGATTATGACCTGAGCTGAAGTCAGACGTTCAACTGACTGATCCACCACTGACTGGAACCACGATAATGCCAAAATCTTTACAGAATTTTTTCACTTATTCATTAAAAAAATAAAAACAAATCATAATTCATGAAGTTTTGAGTTTATCTTTAGCTTGAGTTTTTATACTATCCTAGTTCTTATTGATTAGTATTAAATTAAGTCAATAGATTTTAGGGGCACCTGGGTGGCTCAGTCAGCCAAGTCTTGGACTCATGATTTCCATTCAGGTCATGATCTCGCAGTTTGTGAGATGGAGCCCCTTGTCAAGCTCTGTGCTGACAGCACAAAGTCTGCTTGGGATTCTTTCTCTCCTCTCTGGCCTTCCCCAATCCCTTTCAAAATAAATAAATAAACATTTTTTTTTTTTAAAGAAGGATTTTAAATACCATTTTCAATTAGGTACCCACTAATGTGCCAGCTCTGATGTTGCCAAACTAGAGCGTGAGAGCAAAATACAGCCTGCCGTTGCTTTTATATGACTCCTGATCTAAGACTAGTCTTTATATCTTTCTAAAAAATGTTTATTTATTTACTTTGAAAGAGAAAGAGAGAAAGAGAGAGCACAAGCAGGGGAGAGGAAGAGATTGAGAGGGGGAGGGAGGATCCCAAGCAGGCCCCATATTGGCACAGTGGAACTCTGCACAGGGCTTGATCCCATGAATCCTGAGATTGTGACCTGAGCCCAAATCAAGAGTTCAGGCACTAACTGACTGAGCCATCCAGGCATTCCAAGAGTGGTTTTTGTATCTTTCAAGAGTTGAAGAAAATGAAAAGAAGAATTAGAGACACATAAAAAAATTAGATTAACATGGAGTGCCTGAACCGCTGAGTCAGTTAAGTGTCTGACTTGGGATCAGGTCATGATCTCACAGTCCATGGGTTCCAGCCCATTTGGAGTCTGTGCTGACAACTCAGAGCCTGGAGCTTGTTTCTGATTCTGTGTCTCCCTTTGTCTCTGCCCTTCCCCCTGCTCATGCTCAGTCTCCCTCTGTCTCTTAAAAAATAAATAAACATTTAAAATATTAGGTTAATATCAAGTTTCAGAGTCCATCTCAAGTTTCATTGGCTCACAGAATTAAAACAGAAATTGTGAAGAATCTGAGAATTTACCTTATTTACCTATACATGTTGCAATAATAATATTTTGGGTCTACTGAGTTGAATAAAATAGATTGTGAAAATTAAATATACCTCTGTCTTTTAATAGGGCTATTAGAAAATTGTAAATTACATATATAACTCATGTTATATTTCTGTTGGACAGAATTGCTTTTATGCTCAGCCTTACTAATGATCTACCAGAGAGGTACAAAAGGAGTTTTATGTCTCTTTCAATAGGATTAACCAATCAATAAAACAGCATAATTTTCAGATCCTACAAGATATAACGTGGGTATGACAAAATGATAAGTGGTGATACCAGGAATATAAGGTCCATCCAATTCAAAGCCCCCACTGCCCTCAATTCTCCAACTTCTTTCTCTTAAGAATTGACAATATTACAAGATTAAATGGTTTTGGAAAAGATGAGTATAGAGCCTTTAGACATTTAACACCCAGAAATCATCCAAAATATCCAATTATATTACTATTGCTTTGTAAATGGCAGAACATTTTCTTCATGGAAAGTTTCATTCCAAAATTCAGATCTTTATGGAGTAGAATTACAATGATAAAATTTAGGTTGTGTGTCCTGAATTCCTGTTCAGTCAAGTTTTCTTCCACCTGTCCCAGCCTCATGATAGTTTGGGAGAGTAATGTAGCTTAGCTTGAAGATAAGAATGTGAAGACACAGTTAAGCCAGAGGGTGAACATGCTGAAGTTTTTCATCAGTGCTTCATTGTCATAAAAATCTACAACTATCTTTTTAACTTGAAATATAAAATTCACTACTGAATCTTGAGAGTTGTTCTCAAATTATAAATTAATATGTGAACTTGAAAATAAGCAGATATGATTTATGATTCTCCATAAATAAAAATGTATTCCCTAATCTTTAAACAATCCACACATAATTTTGTATTAACTTGAGCCACATGAAATTGCCAATTATGAAAATGGCAGTTTCACATAGTTCAACATGATAGATTAAAAAGATATGGATAATGGGTATATTAGCTACTTCTGTTGAATTTCTACAAACAGTATCTCTTCCGCTCTATTATCATACCCTAGGTTAAAACCAACTCCAGACAGAGGCATCTAGAAGAAAAATAACTAAATGATAGGGAAGTTGGATCTGATTTATCTGAGAAAATCCTTCAATTATGCAGAAGAGAAGTTCAAATTGGCTCGTTAATGATCTTCTGAGGAGTAGCTGCTAGATTTTGTTTAGGATTTCCTACTTTAGAACAACTTGCCACACAGCCAGATTACATAGCCTCAGGAATAAGCTATTGAGTCAAGGGGATTTAAAGTCAGCTTCTTCACTCATGCAATGAAATCAAACCTCAGGTTATCAGCTGATTATTGATAACCATCTTCAATGCTGCAGCTTTCTAAGTCAATGCCATTACATGGTATTTCAGACTGTGGGAGAGCTTTTTGTATTAACAGATAGTTAATAGCATTTGTCAAACTCATCTTCCAAAAACCAGGAGGAATTTCTTTTGGATATTATCAGAAAGCCTGATAAACAGGTATATGTGTTTGAAAACAACTCTAATTCTTACTTTGGACTATTAATTCATCCAACATCTATGGAACACATTTTAGCAATTATACTGGATCTAGGAATAAAGAGATTTATTTAAATCCTAGTGTATGTCCTACAGAACTCACAGTTTAGCTGTAGGAAAAAGCCAATGAACAGCATATAGGTGCTAGGTTAAACCATGGTTGTGAATACCTTTTTTTTTGCCATCCAAGTTCTTAAGAAATTTTTTAAATGCACCTTTTTATTCTATAATGGGGTTCATAACGCTCTCTTTTCTGTTTGTCATGTCTAGAAGGATCTGATTGGAAATAAGAATAGAAGTATGTGGGTGACATTATTATAGTAGTAATATAGATGATACAGTATGGGTATGTATTTTAAGAGTTTAAGAGGTACTATACTACAAAGTATGGTAATATTTTTGAACTACAAATTTTTATTTGTATGGTTATGACTGTCCTTTGTTTTGATGATTGTATAGCCAGAGGGTAAATCAAACAAGCTAAGAATTAAAAAACCCAATACTGGAAAACAAAATATATATTTTTTAACCAGCGTAAAATTCTTTTTTTTTTTTTTTTTTTTTTTACCTGTGTATGGAGTTTGGTGGGGGTAGTAAAATGCAAACAGCAATACATTTGGAAGAAACAAAAGTCAGTGAAAGCCTGTTGATTTTTGGGTTTGGGTAGGTTTTTTGTTTGTTTGTTTGTTTCTTTTGAGGGAGGCTGCTTTGTTCTTTTTTTAAAAGAATTTTGCAGTTCACTGAGCAAGTTTATCAACGAAGATTTTGAAAACTACTGATGGCAGCAAAAATACCATTAACACCTTGATCTGAAGACAAGTGAACTCGTGCTTGGATAATTTCTTTATTCCAAGTATACCAAGGCCTATTTGGAATGTCAGATTCTGAATGCTCACAATTTTGTGACAAATTTATAGATGTTTCTGCCCAAGTTATTTCTTAGTTTCTTCATCTAAAACCACTAGATTATCTTTGTTGAAATTGAACAGTTTTATCACCCGATTCCATTTAATAGTTTTGAGCAAAAAATGGTCAAAAAAATTGTGGGAAAATAATCTTTCGGTATAATCATAAATGGAACAAAACCAGACCACTTTAAGGCTGATAGTATTCAAAGTTGAGTGCTGTTAGAAACACAACAAACTAACTGAAATTTTTAGTTGTAGAAATCCTCTTGAAGAATTGAAGCTGAACTGCTTCTAATCAGCTTTCTCTCTGTCATGTTGAAATTTATAATTGTTAGTATCTTCTGTAATTGAGAATCAGTACAAAAAAAGTTTGCTAGGAAACATTTTGGGAATATAAGACATTAAAATTGTTTTAGAGTCTTCGATCTCATGAGCAAAATGGTATATCTTAATAAGCAGGGGTTTCTTAAGCTTGAAATACACACACACACACACACACACACACAAGCTTGAAATATATATATATATATATATATATATATATAGTGAAAGTAGAAACTTTAAAGTTGTTTTAGATTTTGAGAGAAATATTGAGATAATTTAAACATTAGAAATTACATTTAAAAGTCTCTATGGTCATTGAATTTAATCAGATGATTTCTTGTAGTTTAAAGAATGTACAACTTCATATACGCTGGATAATGGTCCTAAATTTCATATTATAAGTCAATCAACTTTCTAAGGTTTATGAACATTTCCGTATTCCTTTCAGGAGATAACATCATTCATGTATTGTTTATCAGATAATGGGAAATTTAGGAATTTGAGACATTTTACTTTGAAAATTAAATAAACCAACTACCTCGGGTTAGTTAGCTTTTTACTCTTGTAGTTCTAAACATAGATGAGATGATATTTTAGCAGTTTACATGCTACCCTTTCCTTTTCCTTAAGATCTTCCCGGGGCAAATGGGTGGCTCAGTCGGTTAAGCAACCGACTTTAGCTCAGGTCAAGATCTCTCGGTTCCCGGGTTCGAGCCCCGTGTCGTTGGGCTCTGTGCTGACAGGTACCTCAGAGCCCGGAGCCTGTTTCAGATTCTGTGTCTCCCTCTCTCTCTCACTCTCCCCTGCTCGTGCTGTCTCTCTCTCAGAAATAAATAAAGCATTAAAAAAAAAAAAAAAGATCTTCTCTAGCACCCTTAATCATAAGTTCGTGCTACTTTATTTCCACAAATTCTTCTCAAAATATTACCATATGGCACTTTGCTAAGAACCAAAGATGTAAACGTGAGAAACTCATTGTCCTCTACCCTCCCATAGGAAAGCACTTGTATTTTCTTTTGGCATTCAAATTATTCTGTATTTCCCATTAGTGTCTAACAAAGGGCTCTTGTTTTATTCATCCCTTTCTCCCCAGCACCCAGGTGAATGCCCAACTCATAGATATATTTGATGAATGGAATTTTTGAAGTATATCCTTTTTCATAAAAATTTAATATCTTTTGCTTATTAAAGAGGATCAGTCTCTATTTTTCATGACTAAAATGGTTTTCTAATATGAGATATTTGATGTAATCAGTTTAAGAACGAATGGTACAGAGGAAAAATAGGAAACCTGGCTGCCGACCTCTCAATTCCACTGTAATGTAAACCATGGCTGTCTCTTCACACTGTATACCACACACTGGCACAGAACCCGGCTCACTAACACCTGCTATTAGCAGTTCAACCAGTTAATTGAGAAAGTGGGAGAATTATTGGTGGGCATGTTGCTCCATCCATTACTCGATGTATGATCTGGCATCTTTTGATCCAACTTTACATCTCTGTGTCACTCTCTAGAAAACAGATTCAATCTTTGCAACAAAGTCAGATGTGAAGATTACGTGGAATAAATGTTTATAAAAATGTTTGGTAAGCTATCAATTGCTAACCAATTACATTGATATTAACTGTGACCTTCACTTTGTTTTGTTTTGCATTACCTTCTACAAAGAGACAAACCAAACGAAATAACTTCTTCTAATTTATCCTGCACATATTTTAATGATGTCATCAATATTTGGGGTTTCTTCTCTGCCATTTCTTCTGTATTCTTATTGGTTTTGTTGAATCTCTGTGATTCAAATTATAGTTTTGCATACTGATAGGTTCTCAAAATAGCTCACAAAGTAAATAACATCCAAAAGGATTTTCAATTTTAAGTCATTGAAGGGGTTTGTAAATTTGAAAACATTTTTGGTGTATTTTTCTTAACTGGATGAGTTATCCTAAGAGGAGTCTTGATAATTTTTAAAATGCAGAAATTTTAGTTTCATTATCATTTCTCAAGTTTTACCCATACATTGAAAAATATCACAAGCTTACTATTATATGAGAAGGTAATTTTCTATTCAAAGATTTGCCCTTCTTTTTAATGTTATGTAAAATCCACTGTTCACTAGAGTAGGAACCATCTAAGATTCTCATCATGATTTTTTACTGACTGTGGAAAAAAAATCATGTACGTGCTTGTCCTATGTTTCCCTGTTTCCATAAAGTTATGAAATACAAGTGTTGTAGCATAAACCTGAATATCAATCCTAGACATCTTTTATGCCTTTACTTGTCCCTTTGCCAAAGAGATACTACATCAATGTTCACAGAGATAATTTTAACATTACAAAAAGTTACTAATATTTAGTATTATTAATTTTTTATTGTTAGAAGTCTGAAGAGGCCCTCAGCATTTACCCAATAAAAATTTAAATTTTATACATATCAAAAATATCATATACGGAGTGCCTAATAAGTTTCAAAACTTGAATTACAAGTAGCAAACATAAATAACAAAAGGTCTTTTTTTGTGTGTGCAATGTCTATTTATATTAAAGGAGAGTCTTTCTAATGCCCATACAGTACTCTTCTATATAAAGATAGCTTAAAACTTTCTGATGCTTTAAAGGAAAGGCAGTCTTTTATTGATGCTTATCTGTGAATTACTGACAAATTAAAACAAGTTTTATCTACTTTGCTTTCTAGCAAATATGTCTTACTCTTCTAGTGCCAGATTTTATTGAAGAATATTAGGTTAGTTTATACACATACAAGAAAATTACAATGAAAATAATAAAAATCTGGCAAGGTTAGTAAAGTAATTGGAATTAACATTAAAAAAATCTATCCCGGGTCTTATCAAACACAAATCTTCTTATACAAAATTTTTATTGGTGTGAAAAATTCAAGTAACAAACAGCCTTGTGAATTGAGGACATTTGAAAGAAGAGATGGAATTTTTGTAGTTAATCTTATGTATGTTTTGAATTTTTTGAATGCCATAATAGAAGCTCAGATTTTAGTGTGAAAATTTAAAGGCTCCTTATTACCGGATTCATAAGTCAAATTCAACTGCACCATTTCTTTATCGATATACTTATTTCTGAATGGGTCTTCGCAAATGTTCCTCATGTGGTCCCATGCTAAAAGTTCAAGTTAAATAAATCATCTAGTGAAGATAGTTCCTTCCAGAACACATTAAAGTCCCTCTGAATTGGAGACTCTATCTTTGCCATATATACTCATCTTTTATTTAACAAATTTTTGTTGAGTTCTGGGCACTGTTCTAAGCCCTGGAAAGCCAACAGTGAACAAAATACAGAAAAAAGATCTCTGCCCTTATGAGGCTTAAATTTTAGTGGAGGACACAGATAGTAAACAAATAAGTAAGTATGTGTAGCTTAGTGATAGATATCCAAATGGAAAATAAAGCTTAGTGATAGATATCCAAATGGAAAATAAAGCAGGGAAGGGGATTAGGTAGTATCAGATATGTTTGTGACATTTCAGAGTCACTGAAATTGTAACATTCAGGTAAAGACCTAAAGAAGGTAAAGGAGGAAGTATTCGACTATCTGGAGGAAGGGAAGTCCAGGAAGACAGAAGAGGAAGTGCAGAGGCCCAAAGCAGATGTGTCTAACAAATAGTAGAAATAGCAAGAAGGCCAATGTGGCTGACATGGAAAAAATGAGATGCCAGAGTAGGAGTTCGGGGTTGGAAAAGTAAGGAGGTGATGGAAAGGCATGTAGAAGCTTAAGATCGTTGCTCATTTTTTTTTTTTTTTTTATTTCACTCTAAGACTGGTAGAAACTACTCAAGGGTTTTAAGCAGGACCAATAGAATCTTAAATTTAAACAGGATTCTTTACGTGACATAGCGCAACCAGAATGAAAGAAAGTGAGACAAGAGGGAATACTGGGTAGATGGCTACTGGAATAATGCATAGAGGAAAGGAGAAGATAATGGCTCAGCCTGGAATGGGAGCAAAACCCAAAGGATTTGTTGAATGATTGAATGGAAAATCTGAGAAAAAAAGAAGTGCCATGAATGAGATGCAATGGAAGAGTGAAAACACAAGCAAATGGATGAAGCAAATGGCAACACGGAAGTGCCATTCACTGAGATGAAAAAGAATGTGGATCAATCTCTCTCATTTCTTGGCAAACATATTTCAACTATTAGTTTCCTTTTAAAAACTGCACTGTGTCTCACAATATTTGAGGAATACTCTCTTAAAGATCATTCTGTTCTAGATAGTTTATATTTTTTTCTTATGACTTCTTTTTTAACAAAATCATTACCTAATTCTATGTTACCTAATTTTAGTGATACGACTTTTTCAAATTTCCTTTAGTTATTAGTTCATACTTTCACTGATATATTGGTGTCGAGTTTTAAAAATGTATTAAGGATTATTTTTGCCCTAGCATATGATAAAAGTTTGTGAAGGCTTGAAAAAATTGTGTGTTGTGGGTGTAGAGTTTATAATCATTCATTCAGATGTTTCTTTTTTTTATAATTTTTTAATGTTTATTTTTATTTATTTCTGAGAGAGAGAGAGGCAGCGTGAGCAGGGGAGGGTCAGAAAGAGAGGGAGACACAGAATCAGAAGCAGGCTCCAGGCTCTGAGCTAGCTGTCAGCACAGAGCCCGACGGGGGGGGCTCGAATCCACGAACGACGAGATCATGACCTGAGCCGAAGTCGGACTCTTAGCCGGCTGAGCCACCCAGGTGCCCCTCAGATGTTTCTTAATATGTACTTGGTCAGCCTTATCTATCAATTTTTGAAAGTGGTATATCCAACTCTTTAGCTAGGAATGCTAACTTACCTGTTATTCGTTGCAATTTAGTCAGTCACGTACCGTATACTCAGAGACGTTAACAGACTATTTCACTTATCTATGTTGTTAACTATTTTGAGTCTCTTGAAGGCAGAGACTGTGTTAGTCACTATAATACTTGAAATAAGGAATACAAAGCCTGGATATAGAAAACTCTTAAGTCATCTTTGCTGAAGATTAGAATAAGTGCTATTAATACAGAATTAATTTTAGAATATTTTCCCATGAGAATTATATACTTGAACTGATACTTCTGTATATTTCCCATAGTATCCTGTAATTGTCTAAAATATGCCTGTGCAGGTTGTGTGTGGACAGGATGGAGCTAACTAGATATCCATAACTTAAATATATATATATATATATATTTTTTCATTGTGGGAATAAGTGACCACATTGGAGAATAAAGCAAGAATTCAAATACATATGCTCCATTTTATGTTCTTAAAGATTTAATCATTTTATTCACACAAATCTTAAACAATGCTCCCAATTTATTTTGAAAAAAAATTGCATGTATTCATATTTATCTGTCTTACTGACATTTATCAAATAACTTATTTAATCATAGCTGAGAAAAAAAGAAATTGTGAACAGATTTATTTTAAAAGTCTAAAAATTTGCGTTGGTAGTATAATGGTAAGCATAGCTGCCTTCCAAAGTCTAAAAATTAAATTCTAGAGCACAACGTTTTTTCATACAACCTTATAGTTAGTGTATGTCTTAAGAAAAACTCATGAATATGTTATTTGGACTAGACTGTTTTATCACCTTATTTCAAGCCCCTGTTCTTTTTTCCCTTTAAAACCTATTTCCAGTACCAAACATTAATTTAAGTACAGTATGACAATGGTGAATTATTTTTGCCTACTTATGGGAAAAAATGAACAGTCTGTGCAAAACAAAAAAACAACAACAACACTTCATTTCTATAGCCATTTGCAACTGAACTCTTTACAGAACTTGCAATTAATTAGATTTTGTTTATGATGCTTTTTTGAGCTTCAGAAGCTTCTCTATCTACTGTGTGTTTCTCTTCAAAAATTCATGTCACTCAAACTTGTACCTTATCTAATTTCAACAAAGTCTCGTGCCTTCATCCTTTAAGGACATGTAACAATACTCTGTTCAAACGGCATTACCAGTATTAGAGGAAAGAAAAGCACGGTGGCAGTCTATCAAAAAAATACCTGTCTTCACTCTTCCTTATGGAAAGCACCAAAACATCTTAAGAATAGTACTGCCTGAATAGATAACAGAAAATGGAATGGGACTTTTGGGACCAGAAATGAAAGAAAATAAAAGATAACAAAATACAATCTTCATTTACTTCATTACAGCCTTCTTTTCCAAAATACCTTGTTGTGGTGTCCCATATCTTGGAATAGTTCTGCTTAGAAATGATATTCAATAGTCCAATGGAAAAATCATTGTATAATTACCCTTTTTCATAGATTCATAATATACACCTATATCATAAAGACCCTAGAAGTTGTGCAGTCAAGAAATGTAGCTTTCTTTGTTTAACAGGGATTTCAAAGTATACTTAAGACTAGACTATTTCTCTCTCTAACCCACCCACTCCACTGTGCACCTAATGACAGCTCTTCAAGACAACAAACTAGAAAACTTTCTGTTGATTTTCTTCTGAATGTGGCCCTTGTTTCTCATTCTTTCCATTGTTGGGTGTTGCCCCACTGAGAGTTTCTTATCCTGTCTAGACTTGGATGCACTCTCCTTAAAAGAAAAACGAATACTCACAGTGAGTCAGTTGTAAAAACATGAAAAGAGGTTCTGTTCAAAGCAGAAAAGATTTCAAGTTAGAAATCTTTGCAGACTGTAATATATAATTTCACTACCATTGTTAGAACATTCTAAATGTGAAATTAGAAAAAAATAATGCTTCTTTTCAAAATAAAAATATATATAAATTACAAACATTAGGAAGTCAGAATTGAAGTAACAACTTCAGAAGTTTTCATTTTAATTAACTTACGCTATTTATATCTAATATTGTCTTTCTGCTTAAATAGTGGCATATTAAAATCATATTTTATGGTTTTGGTTTTGTTATTTACGTTATTGTCTTTGGATTGCTGTCATTAGTACTTACCTAATTAGAATAGATTTGCAAAACAAACCATTTTTCCTTCTGCATTTTATATGGTAGGAAGTCCACTCAACACTGTGTTGTTTGATCATAATCCACTAATGTCAGCTACAAGATGTAGTTGAGGCACCTCTGAATTTTACCAGCTCTTAAGTGTTCAGTGGTTCACAGTCTGTGCACATCTGCTATGGGTGTCAACCCGGGATACTCAGCTCCTCTCATGAGTTCTCTTTGGGTGCCAAAGAGAGCTTTTAAATGGCCACTAATGAGTACTGATACATCCCCTGAGCCTGTATTTGTGCATATGTACAGGGCAAAGTAACCATTATATAAATACCTCTATTACTGGAACCACTCCAGTATTATTTAATCCACATTTCAATACATTAATTACATGGCACCCCCGTGAAGTATGCAAGCGCTTTTAGTTCCATAAGCAAACCAAAGTAATTAACCTAATTCTAAGTAAATTAAATAAAATGAGGTTATAGGGGGAAGTCAACAATACATTTGCCAGGATTAGAATTAAAGATTTTTGATACCCATTTTTAAACTCAAAATGAGGTTTCATAGACTATGCAGAGCTCTATAAATATTATTTATTGGGAATACAATCAGGAGGCATAGTCTGTTTATAGAATCACGAGCTGAGTTTTTGTAAAGATTATTGTTTAGCAGCATCAGTATACTGAAGGGATGGATGATATTTTAGAAGATTTATTTTGACATTTATCCAAACATGTTTGTGCACATACAGGCGCAGGATTAAATGAGAAGAAGTTTTACATTTTTTTTTCTTAAATTCATCTGTATTTGTCACAATTTTTTTTTTTACCTAAAAAATGTTAAGGTTATTTTTGAGAGACAGAGTATAAGCAGGAGACGAGTGGAGAGAGAGAGAGAGGAAGAGAGAGAAAGAAACAGGGAAACACAGAAGCTGAAGCAGACTCCAACCTGGCAGCACAGAGCCTGATGGGCTCCAACCCACAAACCCGTGAGATCATGACCTGAGCTGAAGTCAGATGCTTAACTGACCAAGCCACCCCGGCTCCCCAAAAGGAATACTATTTTAAAATAAATTTTTATGAGGAATTTTCTGAATTGTTTCCTCATTCAAAATGTTCTTGTTCTATCACCATTATCCTGTTAAAAGAACAAATTTAAAAGTCGTCTGGCTTTTGATGGTGAGCATTTCAGAGCATAGTATCTGCATAATAGATACAAATTTATTGTGTTTATGGTAAATCTAATACAAAAAGAAAGAATTCCTGTAGAGTCTGCAATTTAAACACTTTTACATCATTATTTAGCACCTATAATTTCACCCAAGTTATCAGGTTCTGTTGAGTTTGTTCAAAAACATCCAACCAACTACATAAGCAACTGGAACAAAGAGAAGAAGTGGCAGGTGCAGACAAATGAAATGTATTATTTTTCATGAGTATATTATATTACATGAATACATATTATTTTACATAAATATATTATAGTACATGAAATATTAAAAACATTTAAGTAAAGTGTAAAAACAAAGCCATGTTTTTATTTAGTTTGGAGAAAAGGGTCCAATTAATTTCCATTTAAGTAAATCTGAATTTGGAAACCTGTAGCAAACAAGTATGATTGAATTCCAAATATACAAACTTGGTGGTAAGGAAGATTGAGAGGAACATATTTTGGTTCTTTCAAAATACAGGGAATATATCCTGGCTACAAATAATACACACTGGGAATAATGATGTAAAAAATATTATAAACCAGGAAAAAATGTCTTTCTAATGTTTCTAGTTATCTGTTCTGTTTTAAGTATGTCTCTACTGCTTCTACCAGTACTTAAGACAGTCAAAGATTACTGTCAAAAAATGTGATCTCAATTTGTACCCTTCGAGACTCAGATGCTTTGTTCAAAAGAACTAGTGACTTCTATATGGTACCAGGCAACTCTGAACAGCTCTGCTAAAGATTCTGAACCCATGCTGAGAACAAATGCTTCAAATCTCAAAGTCAACACAAGTGGAAGATGCAGAAGTAGTAAAACAAACAAGCACTTTTTTTTTTTTCAAACGCTCATCCAAATAAGAGCGAGGGCAGTGACTTCTCAATCAGATATCAGTCTTGGTACAGGAGTCATTGGTTCCTTAGACTAAGCAGATAGAAGAAAAAAAGGGTAAAAAAAAAAATCATACTCATTAGGCTGTCAGGATGTGTGTGGTGAAAAGATAGTTGCTTGAAAAGAAATAATAGATTGTGAAGATGAACATCTTTCTAAGCACCACTCAAATTGTCTCTGGTCGTAGCACATTATTTTGCTTGTTTTAGGCCACAGGGATGTGCTGTAAAAGCAGACTCTATTTCTCCAAGGAATGGAATTGCTTTTTAATTATTTCTGGCTCAACACAAGCACAAATCAAAGAAGCAATGTGTTTCATTGGATCAACTGGCTGAGAAAAAGGGGGGCAGTGATTAAAAACCTCTTAGACATATAGGAAAAAATATAAGGATATCCAGGACTAAAACAGTATAGACATTTTTCTTCCCTCTACCCCTCTGATCTTGCCTCCACATGTTTTACATTTGATAAAAATGGGTAAACACTAGACATTTAAAAAGAAAAAAAGACTCCCAAATATATAGATAAAAATATAAAGTGATTCCAAGATTAAAATAAAAGAGGGGAAAAATAAATTCTCTCCCCCTCCATCATATAAACTTGTTTCTCAAGTGACTTATGCTAATCAAAATATCTAAAGAGCAACGATTTTAAAACAAACAATAAAAATAATGGCCTTTCGAACATATAGTAGGTAAATAATACAAAGGCATTCCAGGATTAAAATAAAATAGACTAAAGATAAATCCTTTTCTCCTTCTCACCCATCCCCCATCACACTGAATATTTTTTTCCATGTGCTTTCTGTGTTCATATCCATGACACTTTGAATTAATTCTTTCCCCTGAGGGATGGATTACCTTATCTAGCCCAGGCATTTCTGTAGTTGACAATGAACCCATGAATTAATCTGAATATAGAAACTAATTACAATAAAACCTGCTCTGTGTTCTCACTTAAAACATTTCCTTACCCTTAAAAGTTAATCTTTAAAAGACCAAGGCAATTGGTACAAAGGCAATGCTTCCCATTTAAAGAACTTTTTATTCTTCCTACACTGATATGAGTGATTTTTCAGTGAGGGAGTCAGTGAGGTAGCATTATGCTTTAGGTTATCAGAGTACTGTTTAGGTAATTGCACCCACCTGATCTAAAAGGTCAAAACAGCTAAAAGTTTTAAGGAGAATTTAATGAAAACTGTTGAGGAAAAAAAAATGGTTGACATAATAGAAGAAAAAGTCATTAAATAGAAAGGAGACAATTGAAGTCATCTATCCCCTTGGGTGCTTTTCACATTTCCCACTGCCCCACTCCATGGTCTGACAGATGAAGAAATAGAGAAGTGTGTATATAAGGTTGATGATCCATTCAGCGTTATATATAAATATTTTGAGGCAAATATACCTTCTTAAAATACCATGAAAATATATTGAATCTTTAGAATGTCTATGACTTCTCAAGATTCTAAACATTGTTACCAAACTCTTATTGGGTTAAAAAAAAAATCAATATTCCCTATGCATATCATGGCCCTTGCATGTTTTTATATCCAAGATCCTAGGACTATGTCACGAACATAGATAAACTATCAGCAGTGAAGTCATTTGTTATTTCCTGAAAAATACTAGGATGTAAAAGTTTACAGGAAATTTGAAGTAGCCTAACTCAATCCTCTCATTATGTAGATGCAAAACAATGAAAATTAAATGGATGCAATTTCCTCCCCAAAGGTCCCTGAACTAGGACCTAAACTCTGTTTCTAAACCCATTTCTTTTCCCACCGTGCGTTAATTATCTCAAAGAGTCTGATGTACACACAGGCAATGCAAATTATTACATTCAGGTGGGCGTGGATTTATCTTTACTCTCATGGAAAGCTTGGTCTGAAGATGGGCTAAGATGGAAGTCATACCTCACCTCTAAGCAGGGCAAGGGGAAAAAATAATTAAGGAGGAAATACCTAGAGACTCATTGTGTCTTCCTTACCCTATCCATGAGTTACTCTCCTAAACCTGAAGGTAAAATAGAAATCATTATTTTAATTACCTTAAGCAATAGAGGTAGACTGTGTGCACCAAAGACATTACATCAGATGTTTGTTTGTTAATAGTGGATAAAAACAGCTCAGATTTTTTGTTTTAGAATTCACAAACACAGTCTAGAGAATTTAATAACCAACACAGTATTCTGCAAGCTGCCTTCCATTCCCACCAGTTAAAGGCAGCTCTTGTCTCAAAGTCCTCTTTGCTAATGATCTCCTTTAACGTATAAAGGTATTTTGCTTCTGTATAACATTTGACATTGTTACATAATCAGCATCCTGATATTTTGCTTCAATAACTTATCCCTCTGCTCATATTTTAGAAATGCCTTTTAAAGTGATAGATCTCCAAGATGCAATATGGGTAAGTCCAGTTCCTGTCTTCCAGGAGGATCTCCTTGGGGAATACAGGTCCAGACTACCCTTGCTCTTACTATAGTTTTGACAACTTGAGTTTCTTTCACTCATTCATCTGCCTTACCCATTGGAATCAGAGATCGGCCCTCAGAATAATTCTCTTCCCATGTGATGATTTTTTTCTTGGAGTTTTTGGTATTTCCATGGTTTCAACAAGACCTATGTTGGTTATTACTAAGCACCCTATCATTGTACATGATTTTAGTGTCCAAAATCTACAACTTCAACCCATATTTCTTTCGGCCCTTACTTTCAAGTGTCCATTCAGATGTTGCACATCTCTACTTTTGTGATTTCCCAATCTTTAAATTCACCTCCCAAACTTTGTTTCGATATGTTTCGTCTGAGACTTGTTCATCCTCTGGAATTTCTTTCCACATGAATTGTTTCATTCTCCCTTCATTATCTAAATCAGATAACTCAGTCATTCATAGCTACACCCCCATTTTTAGATCTTTACATAAATTTGGTCCTGTAGTCTTGCCAATGGACATATCTCTGGAATCCAGCCCTCTTCACCTCCATCTTACCTATCATATTCTAATCATGGCCCTCATCATGTCTTAAGAAAAAGCTCTGGGTGGCTCAGTCGGTTAAGTGTCTGACCTCAGTTCAGGTCCTGATCTCATGGTTTATGAGTTCAAGCTCTGCATCAGGCTCTGTGTGACAGCTCAAAACCTGGAGCCTGCTTCAGACTCTGTGGCTCCCTCTCTATCTGTTCTTCCCCTGTTCATGCTCTGTCTCTTTCTCCCAAAAATAAATAAATTTTAAAGAAAAAAAAGAAAAGCTCTAGTAAGTTGCTCAAAACTTTTTAAAAGGATCACAACATATATAAGATAACCTCTAAATATATAATTCTTAGGGGAAAATATCACTCTCAAAAAGAATGTATGCAGAAGCTACTTCTTTGCGAGAGAAATGGTGGAAATAATCACACAAAATATATAGACTGCTCCCTCACACATACTTAAATAATTCAAGAGTCATAATTAATTTTGACAATACTAGAAGTAACTTTCAACATTTCTGGAAGACATATTGATAAACCAAGATTGCAAAATTTGGTTTGCTCTGGTTAATATTTTCCATTAGATGAATTTTTATGGGATTCAGTTTTAATTATGAGTATCACACATGCAGTCTATGGATTTTGGTATGTTTTTATTTTGTCTGCATTTCTTATATGATATATATGTAAACATGTCATTGATTGCATGAACTCAAATGTTTCCTTACTACCTACCAAAGAATGTGCTATCAAGCATTAAATCTACATTCTTGAGTTTTAATTTGTCTAGTCGTCAAATACTAAATTTTACTTAAACATTTTTTTATGAAAAACAACTCTCATTTTTCAATTCACTTCAAAAGGGCAAAGATAAAAGCCACAGTAGCATTGTAGATCATTGTTATCAGAAATTTTAGTCCTAGATATGTTTGAGAAAGTTTAAAGACTCTAATAAAGAAATACTGGCATCCAAACTTCTAAACATTTCACTAAGCATCAAACCCTTAAGGTTTCTCACTTTCACCTCAGAGCTCCCATAATGGCCCTCATAATTCATGTCAGCAGGGGCTGGTTGAGAAGTTCGTCATGGCTTTGCAGTATCATTCTTCAATTTACTCATGTGTTCATGGTGTAGTTAGGAATAAAAAGTCTTGCAGATAACCACATTAGGCCCAGAAAGCAGTATCAAGAAATAAGTTTTTAATAGAAAAATGTTGCTGGTTATATACCTGAATCTACAGTTATATATTAGGTACAGTTATCCCCTGTCAAAATTTAACTAAATGTGATTCTTAGTATATGCCAGCTAAACATGACATTTAAAGTATAATTATTGTGGAGTGCGTGCGTACTTTGGGCAGTTGAGCATCCAACTCTTGATTTCAGCTCAGTTCATGATCCCAGGATTGTGGGATCAAGCCCCTGCATCAGGCTCTAAGTGTGGAGCCTACCTGAGATTCTCTCTCTCTCTCTCTCTTTCTTTCTCTTGTTCACTCTCTGTTCCTCTCTCTCTCTGTGTCTCAAGATTAAAAAATAAGAATAATTATCTAAGTATTTAAAGATAGAAATTTATTAATATGTGCATTTTAGAACATACTGCTTGATATTTAAACACCTTCATCAAACGTGTCATTTCAAATTCCTGTTTCTTCTCAAAGCTTCACCTCCATCCTCTATTTAAATACGACAGCATTTTATCATTGTTTTGTTGTTTTTGTTGTTGTTGTTTGTTTCTTTTTTTACCCCATGTAATATAGCTTTGGTTGAACACAGGCTATATTTCATTAGTATACTTTATATCTAATTTAGACCTTTCATTGTGACTTTCAGCTTAGAAAAGAACTTAAGGCAACCATAGAAGTGAGAACTTGAGGAGGGTTATTTTTCAGATCTCCCTTTGCTATTTGGAGGTCAATTGGTTGGCATCAGGAAAGACAAGGTTACTATATCCAATCACAGTTATAGCAATTCATGCTGTTAGGGCACTGATATTAAGAGGAAATGTAGAGAAACTTTTTTTTAAATGAAAGAAGAATCCTGTAAGGTTTGAAGGCTCAGTAACTAAAGCAACTGCCATCATACACTGTAAGAATGGCTTAATAAGCTAACATTGACTCCAGGTGCCTGAAGTTCCAGATGCCCCAGATTGACAGTTGGCCCAGAAACGGTAACCCTGTTAACCCAACATGATTCTGAGTTTAGAAGTACACTGAAGAGGACCAGTCCTTCTCATTTTCCTGCAAGTAAGTAAGAAACAGGCTTTTCTGTGCTTGGACACCTTGCCCATTAAAGATCAGTAAATAAAATCCACACGTATGAAATGGATTCATCCAGTGTTCTGCTTGTTTTTTATGTGAGTTTTTTGCTCACTATTGTCACATATAGGACATTGGGATACAATTTAGCACACACCAAAAATTTAATGGATCTTGCAAAGGCTATCACCTAAGCAAGATATCAATTAGAAAATCTAGTTTTAAAAATTACAAAATTGTGGTGCCTGGGTGGCTCAGTCGGTTGAGCATCCGGCTTCAGCTCAGGTCATGATCTCACAGTTCGTGGGTTTGAGCCCCACGTCGGACTCTGTGCTGACAGCTCAGAGCCTGGAACCTGTCTTCGGATTCTGTGTCTCCCTCTCTGACCCTCCCCTGTGTACGCTGTCTCTCTCTCAAAAATAAATTAAAAAATTAAAAAACATTTTTTTAAAATTACAAAATAAACAAGTTTCAGTTAAATTTTTTGTTATTATTTTTATGGTCTTCTTTATATAAACAAAGAAGAAGAAAAAAAACTAGTCTATCATTTTATCCATTTAAGATAGTCAAGAAACTAAAATGGGATAACTTACAGAAAGGATGAATTTGCTTAATTGAAGTAACATATCAAATCAGAGTTATCTGTATTGATTGTTGTGACTATTTTAAGCTAAAGAGACAAATCTTTAAGACTTTTTGCTGGGTGGCTTTGTATTGTAGTGTCTGGCTTTCGATTTCAGGACAAGTCATGATCTCATCAGTCATGAGATTGGGCTCTGTGGTGGGCCTGGATTCTGCTTCAGATTCTCTGTCTCTCCGCTTGGCCCCTCCCCAATTTGGTCTCTCCCTCTCTCTCAAAAAAACAAAAAAAAGACTTTTTGCTGTTAATATATTAGGAATAAAATATCCAAACGTACACAGATGTTTTAAAAAAAAAACTTCCAAATAAGTTTCAAAATCAATCATGTCTTATGTTCATTCTTTTCTCTTTTCTATTTTGCCAAATGCAGAATCCATAAAATAAATATATAGATAGATAGATAAATAATAAATAAATAAATAAATAAAAGTAAGTAAGTAAATAAATAAATAAATAAATAAAAAGTTTAGTAAGATTTAGATACAGAAACCTATGAATTATTTCCTTAGGATAAATTCTAGGAGTTAGAAATTCTGAGTCAAAACATAATGAAAATAAGGATTTTTTTACTCTGTGTCACATATGTTTTGAAGTTTGGATTCCAGCAGGTCAAATTTCCCTTTTATTCTTGCTTTACAATGAACATAGTTTCTCATTTTGTTTCATTTGTGCATTTTCACCAATTTATTAACTGAGCAATGGTTTCTCTTTGGATAAATCAGGGGGCCCTGATACACAAATCTTGCCTGTGACTGTTGAAAATAAAGTTTTATTGCCACACGGACAGACCCATCTATCTGTGCCTTGTTTATGGCTCAAACAAATGCTGCCTCCGTGTTGGCAGAGTTGAACAGTTGGACAGAGACTTTATGGTCTACACAGCCTAACATATTTGTTATCATAATATTTACAGAAAAATGATTGGTAATGCCTTCTGTAAATGGATGTTTGTTCTATTTCCTAAAAGTAGAATGATTTCATCTATTTTCATTTTTTTCCTTTGCTCATTTTTAACAATATATTATTTCCAACAGCAGCCTTTCAGCCATTGTTCTCTGATTTTCTTTTTTTTTATTTATCAATTTATATTTATTTTTTTAAGTTTACTTATTTTTTTTGAGACAGAGAGAGAATGAGTGATGGAGGGGCAGAGAGAGATGGGACAGAGGATTCAAGCAGAGCTCTGTGCTAACAGTAGAGAGCCTGACGTGGAACTCAAACTCACGAACTGTGAGATCATGACCTGAGCCAAAATCAAGAGTTGGACACTTAACCAACTGAGCCACCCAGGCACCCCTATGATACTTCTTTTTCCATCAGTGCATATATGTGTATTTTTAATTCCTGTGCTATGTTCAATTATATGCATGTATCTTAATTTCATGTTAGATTTATAAACTGAAGTCAATGATATTTAGAAAAGTTGTTAAAACGTAGCTATGGGTCATAGACAGTGATTATAAGGATTCCCACATTATGCCCTTTGGAGCATTAACAGAAAATATACCCAAAGGATTATTTGTACGACACATTTCTTTTGTCTTTATGCACATAGCAGGAGCTAAAATTATTTTTTCCCTTTTAGGAACATATGCATACATGTAGTCTCCAAAGATGCGTTACTTGTCTTCATCAGACAGTACCAAAACCCAAAGCTTGAAATAGTAATTGAGAACATTGAAAACAGTAATTCCTTCAAGTTAGTCATTTAAATTTTTCCATAAGATTAAAACCAAACTTTATGCTGAATTCACACTGCAAGCAACACATGCAAGTGAGGATTTGAGCTAAAAAGCTTTGTTCTGTCCAAAAAAAAAGGCTTTGAAAGTATGACACATTTGAAAGGATGTTGGATACTACTTGATATTCCCTTCTTCACCAACACAGGCATTTTTTCTTTACTAATTCAAATTAAAAATAGAAACTTTTTCACTTATATATTCAATTTGTATTAATCGAGTACCTGGTATCAGTGAAATAGAAATGGTCCCTGCTCTAAAGGAGCTTAAAATCTATTCTACTGGGATAGGTGAGTATCTGTGAAATAACTCCATAAATAATATAAATCTATGGTGCCCTGGGTGGCTCAGTCAGTTAAACTTCAGCTCAAGTTATGATCTCACAGTGCATGAGTTGGAGACTGTTGGCTATCAGCACAGAGCCCATTTGGGATCTCTCTCTGCCCCTCCCCGATCACATGCGCAGGCACGTGCTCTCTCTCTCTCTCTCTCTCTCAAAAATAAACACTTAAAAAAATAATATAAATCTGTGAGATAATTTTGTAAGTTACTTCTTCCAATATCTTTCTGCATTGGTGTTTCCCAGCTCCCACCACAATACATGGTAGAGTTATAACAGAATTCCGACCAATTCAATCTAAAGGGGAGTCCTGCTAAGGATTTCTAGGAAAAACTTTGCCTTCCTAATACAAAGAATCAGACTCCACTGACATGTAGGTTCTTACTTCTGGTTTTGCCTGGAACAGAAATACAAAACGTGGATGGATGTACAACATGTATATGAGACTTTGTAGTGACAAATGTGAAAATAAAGTCTACACCTTCCAGATGGTAATGTGAGAGGTCAGAAAGGCCTTGCCCCAGATTAATTATTCTACTAGACAAATAAACTCCTATTGTCAATGTTTCTTCATTTGGTTTGGATTTGTAGGTCTATATTCCTTACCAATATGAAATTCAGTTGTGATGAGTGATGCAGAGCTGAAATACATAGTATCTCAAAAAACATAAAATGGGGCGATTTGTGAAAGACATAGGCATCCCAGAAGTGACAATTGCCATGGGATATAAAAAATGAGTAGGAAGTACCTTGGTGTAGAGGTGAGGTATGAAAAAATAGGGGGAGGTACTTAAGAAAAGGAACCCAGAGTCTAAGGAGGTGAGTGTACAGAGAATGGGAAGAAAGAGGGTGGTTCAATCTGAGGATGGAGATTAGAGCCTATAAATACTATCACAGAGTTCTGGCTTTATTAGGCATCTTCTTTTAGAGCAAGAAGAGGTATGAAATGAGCATGTTTGGTTTTTTTTTTAATCTTTAAGTTTATTCCCTTTGTATTTTAGTTAGCAGGTTGGAAGTGTCCAAAGAAAACACATGTAGACAAATTAGCAACCTACTGCAGTAGTTCCACTCAAGAGATGATGTTCCAAAATGAAGGAGACCGTGATAGACAGAGTCAGCTGGTATTTGACAGTGGGGAAGATCTATCAGATTTATAAGAGATGGATCAATAGGAAAGGTGTCAATGGCCATTCTGAGTGCAAGAATGACAGTGCTGGTCCCTGTGATAAATAACAATGACATACAACAAGAAATGGGTGGTGAAGATCAAGGGTTTGGTTTTATGCCTATTGAGTTTGACATAGCTTTGATATTTCTAAAAGACATATAAGGTTGGAAGTCATGTATATGGCTCTAAAAATAGAGAAGGAAGAGATATAAATTTGAAACTTTTCTGACTATAAATGCTGATTGAAACTAAGAAACTAAAAATCAGATCATGGAGTTAGGAAAAGAAAAGGTTTAGGATGAACCTTTAATGACCTCCTGCAGGTAACAGAAGAAGAGACAAAGGTGTGCCTTGCAAAGCTGACAACAAAGTATAGGAAGAGATGTAGAAGAATCACCATAAAAATTCTGTGAGAAAAGGGTCAAGAAAATAATGAGTTTTAAGAATTGAAGGAGCAGTCAACATTATCAACTGCAAATTAGATGAGGACTTAGTTGGTGTATAATATAAATATGGCAAAATGTTTGCAATTGGTGAGTATAGTCTCATTCAATTGTTCTTGCCACTTTTACATAGATTTGATTTTTTTTTTCAAAATAAAAACATTAGAAACAATTATAACTCAAACTAAAAGTTAAATATTAAAAAATACAATTAAAGGATTACTGAATGAATCTTTATTTATTTATTTATTTATTTAAATGGCTTGTTAAAGTTCACCAACAAAAACCACCAGGAACACACCTATAGTTCAAAAAGCAATTTATTTAGCTCATATTTAGCAAGGGATAAAGTGCTCCAAAGGAAGGTGGAACATCTAAGCAAAGGGACTTGGACAAGACTTTGTAAAGGGTTTGGGAAAGTGCTGGTTGATTCTAAGGCACATTTAAGGAAGCCAGGACCAATTATGGATTGGATATTGTCAGAAAGAAAGGACAATTTGGTGATTGCTTATCTTGATTTTTATCTAGGACATGTATGGATGAAAGCAAGCTCTCATAGGTAAAAGATAAGCCCTCACTTACATTAGGTAGAAGAGGGAGGTGCTAAGCTATCTTTTTTTTGTGGTTACAATATGATCTTTTCCATGCTTTATTCCAAACACAGCATAGAATGGTCTTCTTAGCTTATTGGCAACATGACAAACTTGTATATTTAAGCTAAAAAAGACACTGATTTTCCTGCTTCATTGGGTAGGAGACGCATGACCAACTAGAACTAAATCACAAGGAAATGATTTCCTCCAGAGCTTTGGTAGATAATTCCAAACAGTATTCCAAAGTCACAGATACTTTGTCCTAAAGCAGAGGGCTTCCATTTTCCTACATCTAGTCAATACTTAGTATTGTTAGTCTTTCAATTTGAGCTATTCTGCAAGATTTGCTTTGATTTCTCATTGTGATTTTAATTTTATATTTCTTAAGTACCACTGAAGTTGAATTGTGTGTGTATTGTCCATTTGGACACTCTCTTTTGTGAAATACCAGCTCAATACTCTTGTCCACTTTTTCCGATGAGCTTTCTGTCTCTTTATTATTGGCTTATCCTTCTTTATGTATTTGAGATACATAAGCTTTACCACTATAGGTTTTGAGGTGTTTTTTTTTTTTTTCTGTCACTGTGGAATGACTTTTCAATTCTTAATGGTGCCTTTTGATGAATAGAAGCTTTAATGTCCATTCAATTTAAAATCTTTTATGGCTTCTAAATTTTGTCCCACTTAAAAGATTTTTTTTCACCCACAGGCTATAAACATAATCTTTTATATTGTGTCCTAGAAGCTTTATTGTTTTGCCTTTACAGATAGAGTTACAAACCAAGGGAAGCTGAGTTTTGCATATGGTGTGAGGTAAGAGCTTCTTTCCAGAGGGATGGATATTCAGTTGCCTCAGCACTGTTTATCAGAAAGAGATTTCCTTCCTACCAACGCTGCAGGTTCACCATTGTATTAACAAAAGAATTCACATACTTTTGCCTTTGTTTCTGGAATTTCAATTATATTCCACTGCTTTAGTATTTTTCCTGTGCCAGTTCCACATAAATATATCTTTTTCATGAGTGTCGCAATCTGGTCGAAGAAATCTTGGAGTATTATACTTCTCATTTAAAGCTATACTTGATCCTTTGCCTCTTCATATAAATTGCAGAATTAGCTTGTTAATTCACACATACACACATACAAATAGCTTTTGATGAAGGACTGCGTTGACTATACAGATGAGTTGGAATAAGTTGGTATTTTTACACTGCTGGTTCTTTAATTAATGAACATAGTATATCTTTTTTATCTTGTCTTTAATATTTACTTTATCCTAGTTTGGTATGATTTTACCGTCCTCTTACTAACTCCATTTAAGAAGCATAGATCATTGATTTTTTTTTTTTAATCTCTATTCTTTTCTTATTATATGCATTTAAAGTTATAGATCTCAGAGTTGCCTGGTTGGCTCCATTAGAAGAGCATGCAAGTCTTGAACTTGGGTCCTGGGTTCAAGCCCCATGTTGGGCGTAGTAGAGATTACATAAACAAATAAAACTTAAAATAAATAATAAAGTAATAAAGTAATATATCTCAAAGCATAGTTTTCCCTGTATCCTAGCTATTTTAATTTCATTGTCATGTAATAAAAATACTTTCTTCTTTCCTTTGTAATTTCTTCTTTAATGATGTATTATTTAAAAGTATATTGTGTATTTCCCAAGCTTTCAAAAATTTTATGGTCTTAAAAAAAATTTTATGGTCTTAATTGTTCAAAATGTCCTGCAATATAATTGGTGTGGCATTTTAAAATTCAGATGAATTTTTAATCATGTTTTTTAAAATTTTCATAAATGTTATGTTTATTTGATTGCTTGTTATAACACTTATGGAGAGTACCCTATGTTAGTTATTTCTACTTAATTTTCAACAAAGCCATTTAAACAGGTGCTATTATTTCCCTATTATAGATGAAAAAACTGAGACCCAAATAGGTTAAATGACTTGCCCAACATGACACAGCCAGTGACTGACTGAATTGGCATTTAAACTAAGTCCAGAACATGTACTCTTTACCACCAACAGACACTGCTACCCTGTGATTGTCTTATATTTTTTAAATAGCTGTTTATTTTTTATGACTCATAGTGATATAGATTCTGTCTCTCTTTTTTTTTTATTTTTTTATTTATTTCTGAGAGAGAGAGAGAGAGACAGCGTGAGCAGGGGACGGTCAGAGAGAGAGGGAGACATAGAATCTGAAACAAGCTCCTGGCTCTGAGCTAGTGGTCAGCACAGAGCCCAATGCGGGGCTCAAACCCACGAACCGTGAGATCATGACCTGAGCCGAAGTGGGACACTTAACTGACTAAGCTACCCAGGTGCCCCTGATATAGAGTCTCTTACATGTAATTGCTTTCTGCTATCACCCCTGTCTAATTTTGGTATTTGGGGAAGTTTAAGTGCTCCTAATTGATATATATTATATCACATGTTCTTAGTAGTTTAATTTCCAGACTTGTATAAACCTTAAATTCTATAATAATTGGATTTTTAAGAAGAATAAATAATTATAGTTAGAATTTCTTCTATTTTTATTTATTTTTAAAGGATTTTATTTTATTATTTTCTTTTTTGAGTGAGAGAGAGTGCAGGGGAGGAGTAGAGAAGGGAAAGGGAGAGAATCTTAAGCAAGGAGCATGCTGGGCATGGAGCCCAATTTGGAGCTTGATCTTACAGCAGTGAGACTATGACCTGAGCCAAAATCAAGAGTCAGATGCTTAACTGACTGAGCCACCCAGGCACTCCAAGAATATGTTCTATTTTTTAAAAATTATATGCTAATCTATTTTTGAAAAGTACTTCATGCAATACATAACAGCACATACTACTGTAAACTGGATTGACAAAAGAGATGTATTGACTTCTGTGAAAAGTCACGAAGTAAGGGCAAGTTTGGGATAATTACTCTGCCATTCTCTTACCTCTTCCTCCCGATGCCTTTTTCATCCTCAAGCTGATAATGTTCATGGCCATCAGGAAAGCTGAAAGCTGCTGCTTCAAGAGACAGATGATTTATTTTCTCTCAAGCATGGAACATAAGTTCTGACATGGGCTCTGATTGGAGAAACTTAGCTCACGTGTCTACCCTTCAGAGAGATTACCCTGATTGCTTTAGGTTAAACCAATCAGAGTCTATCTCTATAGTTCAATCCCAGACATTTACAATGGAACTGTGGTCTGGATACCTGTTTAGATCACCATGACTAAAAGGGTTGCATAGAATAATTCACACAGAGAATTTAGTCTATATAATGTGATGTCTCTCTCGATCGGAGGAGGCCCCCAAATGTGGGATGATGAAGGGGTGGAAGCCGGTGACGTGGACAGTGAAAAGGATTCACCCAACGCAGAAAAAAGGAGACGGAAGTTTATTGAATACACCGCAAGGGAGCAGTGGGCAGGTCAGCCTGGGAGAGGCTGTCTGCCATGAGGCAGTAGGAAGGGGCTCTTTTTAAAGAGGAAGGTGAGGAGGCATAGCAGGTATGGAGTTAGCCCTTTTATGACAACTGTGCCTGTTGTAAGTAGTCCATTGGTTTCAGTTAGGCCTTAGGGATATTTTGAGAAGCTTTGCCTGATGGGCCTTTCTGTATTTAGCCAGGGGGTTGCTGTGGGTCCTTTTTACATTCGATTACTCAAGTCTGTTGTCTAAAAGCAGCCTCTACACTGATGATCTCAAACAATTTACAAATATGTAAGATCTTAGAATGTAAAGTAAGATGGTAATCAGTTTAGTTTGTCTTTTCAATTCTTCTCTTTAAATCTAAATATTTGACACAAATCTAATCCTGTTCGATATATTCATGTCTCAGAATTTCTTTAGTTGCTTACATTTGCTCTATGAGGTACTAGCACTTGGTTTAGACTTGTCCCGTGTGGTCATCAGCTCCATACGAGGAAGGCTTCCTGTTCATCTACTCAGAAATATATTTTTCTCTGTGAGAACAAAGACTATACACATTAAATACGCTCCCCAGCCCAGCAAAAATGGGCCACATCCTGGATGCTTAATAAATACTTGTTGCTGTAAGTTATTGCATCCAGCAAAAGGAAATGTATTGGTTTACAGAGTAGGAAAATGGTGAGTATTCTTCTTTTTACACAAACAAGTTACAGCAAAATATATAACAGTGATGTAGAAGAGTTAAGGCCGTTTCTACATTTTCTATTTCAAAACACGTTCTAGACAGCAGGGGATGAAAAACACTTGGGAGAAATTAGCTTTGTTTTCCAGAGCGTCTACTGGCAACTATAGATAAAGTATATGAAAAAGGGACAATCAAATTCTTCCCCAGGAGACTTCACAACATGTATTTTTGTTTTTTATATATAGCGATTCAAATGGTTTTTGGAAAATTACTGAACTTCCTGGTTCACCTTTCGCGACAATGTCCTATTATTTCCAAAAATTATTGCAAAGCGTTTTTAAAATCAGCTATTGGAATATGTGAGAATGAAGAACATAAACTGATATCTACCTTGTGCTATGTTAAATCATTTGAGGATGACACAATGCTTAAACATGATGTATGCGTGAGCGTGTCAGTGTATGTGTATACATAGTATGTATGTACACATATCACTATGTGCTAGATATGCTATCTTATAGTCCCTAATGTTATTTTCACTTTTGGAAACATGTCTGAAACCATGAATCTAATAAGTAGCAAAGTTCAAATTTAAATGTAGATCTAGTTCTATTGTATGGTCAATATGTATCATTCTATCACACCCTATCTCAGGGATCCATGAGTCCAACTAATTTATTGGTCAGTTGAGGAAACTGAGAACTGTGGGCCATGTCAGACATAATCTTATGTTTCTTTACATGTAACTCACATACCTTTTTTTTTTGTACACACCTTTTTACTACCTATTTTGAGTTGCTAAATATTTTAGGGTGCCTATAATAAAATAGCTTATGAGTTCATTATGGCATACTAGTAAATGACTAGATAACCTTTGAAGATTATTTTCTGTAAAATCAAGGAACAAATTATTTTGCAGAAAAAGTGCTGGTAAAAATCAGTGGAAGCCGTCAAGGATTTGGCATATTTTACTACATTCAATCATGTTGTTGTGGGACCAACATTTACCACTTTAAGGACTATAATAAAATGCATGTGCTTTGGCTAAATATTCCATGCTATTAAATGTTGACTCCAGCCTCAGCTCTTTTCCCCTGAAGAAACATCCATGCGCTATGGTTTTTTCAATAGAATTACTGACTATAGTTTGTTTTCACACCAAATATGTGACTCTTTTCAAGTTAATGGATAAATTTGCTCATCTCTTTCTTTATTATAAGGCAAAGATAAATAAGTCTTTTTCACTCAATCTGCTGAGATAACTTGTACCCATGCCGAAAGGTGATCTGTTCTAATCAACTTCACGAAGTCTGATGGAATTACACTGAACATATCTCATACCTGACACAACTACAGAATGATACAGTTCAGGACAAACATTGGTGACCTGAATAATACATGACAGACAGATGACCGGGTGAGGAAAGTAATTTTTCACCTACACCATTTGAGTTTCTTTATTAAAGGCTGAGACATGTTTGATGGAAAGAAGGCTGCTTTGCCAGCTAAAAGCTGGTGTGTTTTATTAATAGCTCAGTCAGCATTCTCCTGCTGTTTTACTATTTGAAACATGTTATTTTGGCAGTAAAATACAATAGGCATCTACTCTGCATGAAAACTCAACATTTCACAAGAATGCAAAGTTGTTGGTAATCAGATATTATCATTTAATTTACTTCCATGGTCAGGCATATTAAGCTCACTGAACAGAAATATCAAATTTTAAATTAAGAGATTATTTGTGAGTTGATGGGTCATTGTTGCCTAGGTTTCAGTTTTGCACTACAATTTGTACAAAGAAAATACATGAGTAAAAATAAAAGTATTATCATTGATAACAGTCGTATTTATTTTAGACAAAAGGAAATTTAATTACTTTGGAGAGCATTCTTTGACAAATACTCTGACATATATCACACAATCTGAAAGAAAGGTAACATTGAGCAAAAGAGTTGAATCTTATTACTGGCAACTTTAAAAATTAAATGATAAAGGTTATCAAGTAGCAAATGAGTATATTCTGGAGGAGCAGAAAAATGGCAATTCCAGACATGCAAACTGGGGCAAAACAACAGGCAAGTCCAAGAACAAAGGAAAACGTCCTTTTAAAGAAGAAAGGGAGAAGTTGGGAGGAGTCGTTTTGAACAAAAGCTCATTGGAGAACAACAATGAGTTCCAAGTAGTGACAGTCTGTCATTGGCCGCAGGCAAGGGCAGCTTGCCTTTGTGGACCAGGGGAGATCTTCCCTCATCCAGCTGACCTGTGCAAGCCGCCACTGAAAGGTAGCTATGAGCCCTCCCCACTCTTGGCTTCCTAACTCCATTCGGAAAGAAGTTCCCTCTAATCATTTCCCATCGTTAAAAAATGTAGTTGTATAACTTTAAGAAAGTAAATCACACTGTTTAATTCCCAAAACTGGTCTTTTAAAATTTGTATTTAATTTTTATTTTTTTAACATTTTCTCTTTTTAAAGTTTTCCAATGTATTTTGAGAAAGAGAGAGAGGGAGAGAGATAAGGCACTTAGAAAACCTGCTTTTCTCAAATATAAATGTAATATTTATATACAGTGCTTTAATGAGCTACTATTTGCCCAAATTATTTCTAGGCAGTTATAGAAGAATATGGCAAAAGAAGGAAAAAAATGTATGAGAAAACATGAATATTTTTGTAGGTCTGAAAAAAATATGGATCATTTCATAGAACCTCTTATAAAGGGTTAAGGGTTTGGATTTCAATTCCTGCATAATATTTCCTGACTGGGAGATTACAATTTAGTATTTAAAATAAAACTGCATTTGATACTTTAAAATATTAGTTCAAGTAAACATTTTTCATTATAAAGAATGCCTTTATATATGATTTCTCCATCCACATTCTTCAATCCTGATATATTTCTTTGTCTTAACTCTATATAATGTGGTATTATTTTCTGCACAAATATTTGCTGAGTTGCCCTGCCATAGACTTACATTTCACTCATAAATTAATAATCATGGGGGTGCCTGGGTGGCTCAGTCTAAGTGTCTGACTAGGGCTCAGGTCAAGATCTCATGGTTTGTGGGTTCGAGTCCCCATGTGGGGCTCTGTGCTGACAGGTCAGAGCCTGGACCCTGATTTGGATTCTCCCTATCTCTCTGCCCCTCCCCTGCTCATGCTCTGTCTTTCTCTCTCTCAAAAATAAATAAACATTAACAAATTAAAAATAAAATTTAAAAAACCCAATTAATAATCATATACAAATTACATGTTCTTCTTGACATTTCTTTATTTTATTAAAAAAAACCTTAAAATTTATTT
The DNA here is from genome assembly GCF_003009895.1 of Hyaena hyaena. NCBI lineage: Eukaryota > Metazoa > Chordata > Mammalia > Carnivora > Hyaenidae > Hyaena > Hyaena hyaena. The sequence continues at coordinate 417,346 of NW_024081209.1, forward strand.
CTTCTACTCTGATTTTAATACTCCATTTTTATTCAAAGATTTGATTTTTTAATAGAGTCCATCAAACTGAACTCATGTAAATGTAATTGTCTGAAGAGATTTCAAGTTTCTTCAAATTACTAATAAACCACCATACTGTGTTCATTTAGTAATGCTCCATTTTTTATGGATTTCCGATGTGACCCTGATATAAATTTTTAAACTGATTGTCATTTCTCAGTCCATTCCTGATTTCACATTAATATTCTAAGGTTTCTTTTAGATCCACGTCTATGTGGTTATATCCATGAGTAGTCATACAAGGCACTGTCATGAATTGAACAAATTATATAAAGAATATTTATATAAAGTCAATTTATAACCAACTTAGTGTTAATATCTTCCATTGAAGTTTTTCTTCATTGAAAAATATCTATTTATTTTTTTTATAAATATTCCCTACATACTTCAGAGGACAGGTCAGGGGTGCCTGGGTGGCTCAGTCGGTTGAGCATTCAACTATTAATTTTGGTTCAGGTCATGATCCCAGAGTCATGGGATTTGAGTCCTACAGTTGTGCTCTGCTCAGAGCTTGGAGCATCCTTCAGATTCTCTCTCTCTCTCTCTCTCTCTCTCTCTCTCTCTTTCTCTCTTGCTCTCCCTCTGCCCCTCTTCCCCACTTGCGCTCTTTCTCTAAAATAAATAAATTAAATAATAAATAAATAAATAAATAGAAATAAAAATAGATAAATAAATAGAAATAGAAATAAATAAATAAAGCAGCCTGGTCTATAGCTGCCATATCTAGAATTTTAATTTCATTGATTACAATCTTTATTCTTAACTTCTCTTCTAGAATAATTATTTCTTAACATGTTACAATACTTTCAGTTGCCCGTCAATTTTTCCTTTGCCTTAGCATTTCATTTTTGTTGTTTTTGACACATAAGTGTTTAGTGCTTGTCACAAAGAAGCCTAGTGCTCACTAATATTACTAATATCAGTTTTCTCCTTTTCTTCCTACAACGGTACTTACTACAGTTTCCATTCTCTCCTGTTTTGATGAGGCTGTATAATGAGGCTCTGGCCAATGGGATATATACAAAAATGATCTTTGCCAGTTTAGGATTGCTCTCCCCCTCATAACTCTTTACACTGTTCCGTCACTTGTGCATTGTCCATATTCTGAAATTTCAATGTACAATGGCGAGAAGATAACGGAGCAAGTAAATTGTAACAGACTATTTTCTAGAGTAAGGAACTCCTAGTACCTGCATGCAAGTGCCACATTAAAGAGATTTATTGTATTAAACCACTGAAACGGTTTGTTATAGCAGGTGACTTATCATGAATAATATAGGACCCTCCTTTTCTCACTGAGATTGAATATTTTAGTAAGATAAAAATATTCTCTTTATGTCTTATACTTTAAACTCTCTATTATTTTTAAGTTATCTAATAATTGATTTGTTTCAACCATCTTTTAAAAAATATTTGAAATAATTAACATTGCTATTTTTGCCTTTTTAATGAAAGTTTGACTCATGCAATTTTTCATGCTTTCATTTTTAATTTCTTTATGTCTCTGATATGTTTCATTTAAAAGTTGCTTATTTCTAGTTGGATATTCACAAAAGTTATATATTTTTTTATTTTTGGAATCCTGGCAATTTTTTTCAAGAAATATCTAAGAATGGATTTCTTTTCAATATTTTTTCAAATCACAACAAGTCTTTGAGTAAATGGTCTTAATACTTAAACTAATATACTTTTTATTATTTTTTCTATTATATTTGTTCTTTTTCCATCTTTGAAAAGAGTCATTATTTATAGGTTAGATTTCTATGATTATCCTCTATTGATATGATTTTTCCATTAATTTTCTTAGAATATCTGTGTTCTCTGAATACAATTCAAGGCCCACATTGGACTCTGTGATGACAGTGCAGAGCCTGCTTGGGATACTTTGTCTCTCTCTGTCTCTTTATCTCTGTCCCTCTCTCAAAAATGGATAAAGATTTGAAAAATAAATAAGCAAAATTGCCATTTAATTTATAAAAAGATTTAAAACTAAAAAAGAAGTTTGTTTTATTTACACACATATTTACCATTCTGGTGCTCTTAATTCCTTTGTTTAGAGCTATAGTATATGTTTGTATCTTCTATGTCTTGAAATAACATACACAATTTTTTCTCTGCTTTCTTGAGCATATGGAATCTAGTTATAACTGTTTTATCCTGTTCTACTAATTATATAATCTTTATCATTTTTATGGTGTAATTATGGATTAAGATTTTTCTTTATTGTGGATTGTATTTCTTGTTTCTTTACAGCTCTAATAATCTTTGATTAAATGTCAGGCATTTATTTTAAAGTTTATTTATTTATTTTGAGATTGAGAGAAAGCACAAGTATGGGAGGGGCAGAGAGAGAGGGAGAAAGAGAGAGAATACCAATCAGGCTCCACATTAGCAGTGCAGAGCCTAACCTGGGCCTTAACCTACAAACTGTGAGATCATAACCTGAGCCAAAACAAGAGTTGGATGCTTTACCTACGGAGTCACCCAGGGGCCCCTGATTAAATGTCAGACATTTTTATTTTTAATCTCATATTGCTGAGTGCTGGATATTTTCTGTATTTCTATAAATATTTTTGGGCATTGCACTAGGATGCAGTTAAATTACTTAGAAATAACTTGATCCATTTGGGCTTTGTCTTTTAAGCTTCAATATGCAAGACTGAATTGTCTTTGGTCCAAGACTAATTTTGTACTCTATTTGATGTCCTGTGAATTAGAAGGTTTTCCACTCTGGCTACTGGCAGTACAAATCCCCTGACTTTTATGAATTACGGGGATCGTTTCCTTGTTCCTTTTGTTTGTTTGTTTCCCAGCCTTGGATAATTTTACTCACACGTACGCACCAATCAAGAATTAGATGAAGACTTGAGGAGGATCCTTTGCTGATGTTTGGAGTCCTTTTTCTGTGCAATTCTTTCCTCTCTGACAATCTGTGACTTCCCTGTACTTCTAACTCCATCTCCATAACTTAAGGAGATGGCTGAATTCTATCTTGGTGATCTTTACTACACTGAGTTCTGGAATTTCTCTGCAAGCAGTAAACTGGGACACTTTTAGGGCTTGTTTTAATTGCCATCCTGTCTCAGTGGTCACTGTACTATGTTGTCCAGTGTTCATTGTCTGCAAACCATTTTTTATGTTTATTGTCTGGGTTTTATTTCAGGCAGGAGAGTTTTTCTGGTCCCTATGACCATCTGTTACTCAGAGGCAGGATTCCCTCAATACATTTTTATTTATTTTTAAAAAATTTTTAATGTTTATTTTTGAGCTAGCTGTTAGCACAGAGCCCGATGAGTGGCTCAAACCCACAAACCGCAAGATCATGACCTAAGCCGAAGTCAGAAGCTCAACCAACTGAGCCATCCAGGCATCCCTCTCAATATATTTTTAATACCATATTTTCCTATTAATGTGAAATGCTGGTTGTATCATATTTTAATACATACATTGTTTAATTTTTGGACTGTTTCATCTATGAATTGTGGTACCAGTGTTACATAATTTTGTGAATAAAACTTCATAATATATCTATTTGTTAGGTCTTGCATTCTGTCACTTGCAATCATGTGATCATTTCTTTCTTTTTAATACTTTTCTTATTCTTATAGCTTTATTCTTCCACATTAACTTCACTCTTTACAGACACTGTTAGCAAAATCAGTCTGTTTTTCATTAGCATTTCACTGAAGATAAAGATGGATTTTGAGGGGCACCTGGGTGGCTCAGTCAGTGAAGTGTCCGACTTTGGCTCAGGTCATGATCTCACAGTTCGTGGGTTCGAGCTCTAGACTGGGCTCTGTGCTGACAGCTAGCTCAGAGCCTGGAGCCTGTCTTCGGATCTGTATCTCCCTCTCTCTCTGACCCTCCCCTGCTCTCTCTCTCTCAAAAATAAATAAAAACCATTAATTTTTTTAAAAAGATGGATTTTGAGATATTTGACATGTTTATAGTACTTTTCTTTTTTATGATATTGTACTTCTTACAAAAATAAGGCATATATTTTTCATATTCTATTATGTTTTCCTATGCTGACTCCTTAAAAGAATTACACAGTTTGCTTCATATAGTTTCGTAACATTTCTGGTGAAATTTTAAATATTTTAGAATATTTATTGCTATTTTCAATTATCTGTTTTCTCTAATAATTTATATTTACAAGTTAGAATTTATATGTGGAAATGTTTTACATTTGACATTTTAAATTTTAACTGACCAGGAAATCTATTACCTAGTAATTTCTAATGGCTTTTTAGTTGATTTTCTTTGATTTATGAATGATGCCATTTTTTAGTTCTCCTTCCTAACATATAAAACTTATAAGTCATTCTCATGTCCATTGTATTAAGTAGCACTCAAAAACAGTATTAGAAAATATAGATAGTAAACTAGTTTGTACGGTTTCTGATTTTCTTGGAAATGCTACTATTTCACCATAATACATGATTCCGAATTTTGTCTTCTGATGTATATTTGGTTGTTATCACGTGAAGAAAACATGATATTTAGGAGGAAGAGATCTTATTACATACATAAATATTTGTCAAAAGCTACAACATCTACTTAAAATAGCACTATATAGAGAGACATATATATATGCATATATATACATATATATGTTTATTTTTGAGAGAAAGAGAGGGAGACAGAGCATGAGCAAGGAGGGGCAGAAAAAGAGGGCGACACAGAATCAGAAACAAGCTCTGAGCTGTCAGTACAGAGTCCAATGTGGGGCTCAAACTCATGAACCGTGAGATCATCACCTGAGCTGAAGTCAGATGCTTAATCAATTGAGCCACCCAGGTATCCCCCAAACAAATATATTTTAAATTATTTTTGGCTATAAATCTCTTGCACAGTGAAATTTGTACTGAGAATATATACAAAACAGGTAAAATGTATTTTCTTTACAGAAAGAAAAATAAAGACATGGTTAAGCTCCAATCTCTCACCCAATTTGTGGTCTCAGGGACATATCTATATGCTCTAGGTCTTCTCCATGAATATTGGAACCTGACAGTGATTACCAAGCCTGACTATGCATAAGCATCTCTGAAGAACTTCATAATGTAGAGTCTAAGGCTGATCTCTCCGAGATTCCGATTCTGCCAACTGTAGAGAAAAAATTCTGCAGGGCATTCTATGATTAACCTTGTTTTGAGTCATTGCTTTGGACCATATAAAGTCTATACTGCATTGTATGCTCAGCCTTGTAACATTATGCTCTTTTTTTTTTTAATATTTTTATTTATTTCTAGGAGAGAGAGAGAGAGAGATAGGGTAAGAGGGGAGGGTCAGAGAGAGGGAGACACAGACTCCGAAATAAGCTCCAGGCTCTGAGCTGGCAGTCAGCACAGAGCCCGACGCGGGGCTCGAACCCACTACCGCGAGATCATGACCTAAGCGAAAGTCGGACGCTTAACCGACTAAGCCACCCAGGGGCCCCAACATTAGGCTCTTCTGTAAACACTAAGGATATTGCATAAATATAAGCATGTCATTGGAAAGTATATGCTAATAAGCACATGTTCTGAATGCAAACTATGTAAAAAATGAAATAAGATAACCCATGCATAAGTAGCCACTTCCTTTTCTTAGTATATCAGGACAAAATTGGGGTATAGTTTGGTCAGTGCTAATTTTTGGCAAGGCCCTCTGCAGAAGCTTTGGAAAATTTCTTTAAAAGAATTTAGATTGTTTGGCAAATCCGGACTCGTGAAGTAGAGAACTATGATCCATTGTGGTCAGGCACATATATCTTTTGTTAAGGAGAGAACTGACGGTAATGACACTATTATTCAAATGCATTGTAATGCTAAAAAGTATTCGTGTTGCCCAACTTTCTGCTCCGAGTGTGTATATTAATGATCAATTTATTTTGCCACAGGGAACAAAGGAACTTTTTTTACTTTACTATGGGCTGTAACAGGCCCTGTAACTAAGTCGCATAAAATGCTGCTATAAACCAATGTAATTAGGAGTCATCAGTGAAACTTTTTTTCTAAGTGTCTTTATTAGATAGTAAAGAATTGAAAGGAACATATCTAGTGAAAGCTTGTTTCAAATAATGAAACTACAGTTTAAAATACATGGAAAGAATCAAATAGATTACCCACAGTCACTCAACGGGAAAAAGAAGTCAAAACAAAATCTGTTATATTTTCAGGAGTGTTCAGACAACAAACCAAACTAATCGATGTTAAAATAGCAAATCCTTGATCATAAAATTCCCTGAATTTTTAGTGGTAATAATACATAAACTACCTATTTAGTGAAACCATTTATTAAGAGACTTGAGCAAATTGATTAAGCCTCCAAAAAGAAAACAGTTGGAGCAATAATCCTCCTAGAAATTACTGCCTGGATTTATTGATGTATAACAGAATTTTTCTGGATGGTGCATGCTTTCTAAAAACCTTCATAGTCATATTACTTACCCTGTAGATCAAAAATGGAATCAGACTTGGTACTCTGTTAAAGAAACATCATATGGAATAAACCTGTATTAACTGCCACTTTATTTAAAGAATTGGGGGAAGTACTTCATGATTTCTAAATTATCACATACTGCAATATGTCAACTCTGATTTCAATCTGTTCTTTCAAGTTGGTGTTAAATTTAGAAAGTAAAGCATTTGCAATTTGAAGACTAAAATTCTGAGCTTGCTAAGTGACCAACTATTCGTATCCTGTGACAGATATATTTAAGAGGATATTTCACAAACTATTATGTGTGGATTTTTTACTCTGGCGTGTTCTTGCAATTCACAATCTTGATTTTAAATTGTGTGAATGTACATGTTAAGTATATATTAGCTATTTAGCATGAAACTGATGACATAGCAGAGTCAAGCCCATTAGAAAGAAAAATGTTTGCTTAAGAAAGATGCAGATTTAACTGATAGTGCAAATTGTTCCTAGTTACAGCAAAGTTGTGTGTTTTTATTTTATCTGTGGCATTTAGTTTCAACCAAAATAAGGAAAAGTGATATACAAAAGTAAATAATTGATAATAACAACAACATTATCTACGAGCCTTAAAATTGTTGAAGGCAAAATAGCTCAAATGATTCCTAATGCCTTTCAGGCACATCTGAATCAAATAAGGTAATTATTCTTTAAAATGCTTACACAAAGTCTGATTTGCATGCTAGTAATTGCTATGCCTTGTGGCATCTACCAATTGACACAGCAATGATTTTAATTATTATAATTTCATCAGTATAAATACTTCAAAGTTATGCAAATACTATCTCATAATCCACATAGACAGCTCAGAGTATTTGATTTACTAGCCTTGTAAGTCTCTTTGTCTATGCAGTTTACTCTCAGATGTGACTCCGCATTGCAATTGAAGCCTTTCACTCACATCAAAGCTCCAAATCATAACAAGATGAGCTAATTTTACAAAGACTGACACTTCAAACATTAAGTTGCAAATACAATTATAAGATGAAATATAAAAAGGACTTTGCTTGGCTATCATGAAGCACAGATACCTGCAGCTAATCATGTCTAATGTTTTCTTTGACGTGAGAAGTAAAGATACAACTCGAACAAATGCCTTTGAATGAATAAGAACAGAAAAGATCCTCCCTGTTACATGACTAATTTAAATGCTACAATAGGAAATCTTACTGTTATGTGATAAATCATCATCCGTATTACAGCCACTCATGTCTTCAGCCAATAGAGAGCACTGAGCTGCAAATAAGCCTTCCCTCATGAGACGCGGACTCACTGTCAGCAAATCTTAGACTCTGACTCTTGGATTCTCACTGAGTGGAAACACTCACAACCTACCAGTTGGGAAATTGTGTTTTCTAGGAAACCTTATTGCTTGAAGTTATTATAGTCTTTGTTAAAGCTAAAAGTATTTTACAGGAAAAAAGGCACAGAGGTAATGTTTAAGAACACTTTAAAACTCCCCTGTGCTCTTATTTTAGACTTACAACTTGAGAAGAAATGGTAGATATATTTTAAATTCTTTACAGTTGATAAACTTCTACTTATTCTCATATTGAAAAAATATTTGCAACTTAATTGGCTCTAATAACTACTCGTTTCAATGTATTCACAGCATCAGAAATCTATCAGGTTACAAGTAGAGGAGAAACAGCAAAAGACAATGGCAAGATATAATTTTCAACAGAGAATAGTGAGTGAATGTACAGCATCTATTTGCCAGAGATGGATGCGGAAAAACTTGATTCTTCTCAGTACTTGTGATGCACAGGAGTCTGATGTCAGAGTCTCTGTGATCAATCTCATTTTCCCATCAGCTTAAGTGGAAAGAGAAGGTGGGACGTGTTTGCTCCTCTTAGAAAATTCTGTTTTGTGAGTTGGTATATTAAAATTCTAAGATGACACCCAATCAATCATGTCCTTTCATAAACTCCTCTCCTTGAGTGTGAGTGGAATTGTAACTTGTTTGTAGGTAAGAGAGTATGGCAAAAACCTCGATTAGGTTACATTATAAGGCAAAGGTACTGAGATAGTCACTCTGTAATTGTGTTACATGGTATACAATTCTGTTTGAGCAGACTAGAGTGAGAAATTCTCCTACTGGGATGAAGAAACGAGCTCCCATGCTACGGAAGTCTGAGAGAATCACGTGGCAAAGCAATGTGGGTGATTTTGAGGGACTGAGAGGGATCCTGTTGACAACCAGCATGAAAAGGGGGACTCTAGGCCTGCCACCGAAAGGAGGAACCACACCAGCTTACAAGACAACCTCAGGTCCAGAAAGAAAACCAGCCCTAGATGACACACTGATGGCTATGGTGGAAATCCAGGGCAGAGCTTGTACTGTTTCATACTATGAACTTTGTGGCAATTTGTTTCATAGCAGTAGAAAACAAATACCGTTGATGTCATTGAAATGCATTCCATTTCCAGCAGTATATGATTGTGTACATGCATACGTTTGTGCAAGGTATTCAGATCATTTTGTGTCTCAATCTGCAGCTGGCCCCAGCAGTCACTCAGAGGCTGACCACTGTACATGTATCCAAGTCGCTAATAAATCAGTATTAGAAAAAAGGGTTCAGAGAAGACATTACCTGAAAGTTCTGCTACTGCTATATTGCAGCTCATTGGGTTTTCCTTTCCTTTTCACTGGTTTTCCTTTTAATTAAACGATAGTCATAAAATATATTTCCTAACTATCAAAGTGGGACTAAAAATTTTATTTAGAAATTATATTGTTTAAAGCAGAAGAAATGATGAACACTCAAAAAATTAAAATGCAAGACTAGTTTCTGAAGTAATAACTTTGGACATGATAAAATCCTTGGGCATCATCTTTCTCATTTATAACTTGAGGCTAATTAGATGTGGCTCACAGTTCTGTTGTAAAAATGAGAAATAATATAAGTATGGTGGCTGACAAATTGTAGCTATTATGATAACAATGACAGAGAATATGAATGATTTTTATTCAAAGTCATTAAGACATATAGCATTTTATGCACATTTATATCAGTGGTTTTAAATTTCTGGAAAGAATAATGAATTATGAATAAACATAGTGTATCAAAGTATTCCAGTCTCGATCCCTTCCTAGCCATGTAACCTTGAGAATGTCATAAAACTTCTAGAAGCCCTTAACTCATCTATAAATAACAAGGACAGTATCTGCTTTACCTACTTCACAGAGTTTATGTGAATCTCAAAGATGATATATGTGAAATTTTATTATAATTTCATATAAATACAAGCATTAGAATTATTTCACAGCAGTACATGTTTATATATATTGAGAAATGAAACAAATATTTTGTAATAATTTAGCAGAAAATTTATTACAGCAGTATCTTGATTCAGTTACCTATTTACACATTCATAAATTTTGCTTTCAAAAACATCTAAAAGAAATATCCACAAAAATTTGACACTCAACAAAAAGAGATGTCAACATCATGTGTTTGAACTTCACAAGTTGTAACTCACCTCTAGAAAAATATTACAAATTCATCTTGAACAAGCAGGAAAAATAAAGACTTAAAAGGCAACTGGAACACCAGCAAACAGACAGCAGCATGAAGAGCTAAATACATTCCATGCAACTAACAATGAAACATAGAAAGATAACATCAGTAAGCCATAGTCATCAACTATGACAGGAGTGACATAACAATGGAATCCCTAACGAGGAACTGAAACGCACTAAAAATGCAGAATTAATTTTGCACTACCTCCTAGCAAGGTTATGATTTCTCTAAGGTCTCTTCAGACATGCTTTCATTTACTGGACACACTTCAAACCTCCACTCGTTAGCATTGGGAACGGAATGTTTCAAATATATCCGCCACAGAAAATTCTAACTACCCACACGAATCACTTCCAAGCCAGAATCTCTCTTTTGCCATCTATTTTGTTACATAAACATTTATGTTTTTTACAGATATACCACCTACCTCCTTTAACCCACCTACTTTGTATGTTGTGAAAAATAGTCATTTTTGATTTTGAAGAGGGGAGATTAGATCACAGCCAGGAAGAAATGGCGAGAAAGAAAAGAAAAAAAAAATGGATGTCAGAGACACTGAAGGCAAGGGACACCAGAAATAGAAAATAAGAGAGACAAAGGAGAAGGGGAAATAGACAGTGAGGAAAATAGCCCAGTAAAGGACAATGCAGGCTGAAGGAATGTTGGCAAGGAGTAAGTAATAAATAAAGTTTTGATTTGGGAGCCACTGTGGAGTGATGGAAGGAGACTGGAATAGTGACGAGGAGAGACTACTAAGGAAATATTAAATTAGCTAATTTAACAAGGAGAAGCAGTTCTTAAGATTTCCATAGTTAAGACAAAAGAAATTAATACTGAGAGAAAGAAGCAAATTTCAGCCTTAGAATAATAAAATCTCAGCATTGGAAGAGTATTTGGAAAAGACCAATGCTCAAATAATACATGAGACATCGGTGTCTAATAGACACCTACAAGGGTCAATTACAAGTAGAAGAAGAATTTTTTTCCTATCTAAAGAGCAGAGACATGCTGTTTTCTAAATAATCAGCAGAAAACCATGGCACCGTGTTAGCAAGCAGCACTTGAAATGTTAGAACACATTTAAATGCCTTTTTCTGGGTCTCTCTGGATATCAAATTAAATGTAACTTTGATGACACCCTTTTAGTTTCTAATAATAAGAAGACCTGACATTTGCATAGGCTTCATATTTTAAAAAGCAAAGATTAAAGGAGAGAATCAACATTTATTGAGTGCCTATGGTATACTAACTATAAGACAGACATACTCTGCCTGGGCATCTTTTGTTTGTGATCTAGAAAAAGTGGGTGAGATGGCAGGGTAATGCCTCCAACATCACATAGGTTGTAACAAAATGGAGCCAGAAATTGAACTTGGACAGTTATTTTACTCTTCCATGACAGAGAAAGAAGATGGTAGGAAGGAAAAAAGTAAAAGTGAGGGACAGAGAAAGGAAACAACGGTAATGAAGAAAATTGCATCTTGTAGCATCAATTACTGGGCATTAGGCCAAGATTAATGTTATATTTAGAGAGAGGAGGAAATTCAGATTCAAAAAAGTGAAGCAACTTGTCCAAGTTTGCCCATTCACTAACGAGGCTACATCCACTTTTTTTTCTACTCTAAAAACAGGACTCAATTTTCATATGCTGTGTCACATAATTGAAAGAGAAACCAGAGTTCATAATGTGGATCTGTCACATCTTCATTGGGTGACCATGGGCACGTCACCCTTCTTCTCTGAATTCTTATCAGTGTTGGATCACAAATGCCTAGCTTACAAGATGTTACAAGGATTACAGACACTATAAAGTATCTTCAATGCAGATACTCACAATAAGGAATTGCTATACTTAGGTAGATGTTAACAAGACCAGAAGATGCTCAATTGGATATCAGGAGGGTGTGAGATTGCCTATGTATAAGAACTAATCAGTAGAAAGAAAAATAAGAGTCAAGTGTCCGTATTAAATGCCATCATCATTACTACCACTGTCATCATCATCATCATCACTCTCATGATTAATCGAAAAATATTTTATTAACTATGCCTTATGTTATAAATCTTGGTTGTCATTACCATGGAGAAGTGAATCCTACTTGCCCTTGTTAATAACAAGGGAGAAATTGTATTCAAGAAAAACAACAAATAGAAATATTTCATAAATATTATATTTGACTATTTACAGATAAAGTAAAAGGGGAAAAGAAAGGAATAGAAAAAAAGTAAGAGACCAGTGGAAAGAAAATATGTAACCATGTAAATTTTATGTAAAGTAAACATAATACAACTTCTATACTAACACTGCAGTGGGGAGATGAGAACTTCAGGTGTTTTAGTAGGTAAACAATTCCAGAGTCATTTTTTTGATGTACAAAATTCTTACATCAAGTTTACCCACATATTTGTCCCTGAAATTCTGCCACATCTTTCCTTCTGTGGTATGAAAACATACACAGAGTTTGCTTTGGAAATACGTTTTTAAATATCATTTTATAGGATAAAAAGCTGAATCTTATGACATTCTATAATGAGAAAGGTAATTACAGAAGATGTTATGTGCCTTCATTTGAATCAGATGAAACTAAGTGGACAACTTGGGTTTCTTACTGACTAGAGCCCATAATTTTTTCGAGTGTATTAGGGAGCTATAATACTTTTAATGAGTTCACTTCTATTGCTATGGTGACTGCTCCAAAGGTAACAGTGCACCTTAAATAATGATTGGCAGGGAGACCGCTATGTTTAGACTCCCACATTGTTGTGGGCAAGATCAGGGAACTTTAATGATGGCTGACCATGACATGTCTAGAAATAAGAGCTGTTAGATGCTGTAATTTGACATTTCTCACAACATAGTTCTACATTTTGAAAGGTAAGTTCTAGTATATGGAGGCATGTCAAACAAATGTGTCAAATCATAATATAATCCTAATTTGTGTTTGTTTGCAACCACCTCACCCTTGCAAAATGCAAAATAAAGTCAGTTTTAATGTTGCATCAATTGCAGTGCGTTGCGAAGTAACATATGTAGAACATAATAGAAATTACCAAGGATTTTTATAATGTGCTTTTAGAATGACTATAGTCATGCTGCAAATACCTAAACAGAGGAATTTTTTTCATAAAATTGATGAATTTTGCACTATTAAGTTGATTTGTAATACAGCATTAAACAATGCTGGCAAACAATCAGAAGTCATTAGCATCCATTCGCTTATCAACTAAACCTATTTAGAGAATTGTTGAGTAGACAAAGTGCCTTCAGAGTGCTAAGCAAAATCCATGAGAAAAAATGTATAACTTCTTTTGAAAACTAAAAAGAACCTAATAAAAAATCACATAAAAGGAACTTGTGACAATTCTATTCACATGTTTGTAATTAAGCTATCTGATAAAGACTAAACTATTAATCATAATATTTAATCATTAAAAAAAAAAACAGTTAAAGCTTAAGAGCCAGTAACGAATATATGTCACGTAGAAATGGTCTCTAACAATGGTTTATGACCTACGGTGTGAAAGCAATACAATTCAGCACTTTGAAGTTTGAATTTGGATCTTTTCCCGGGCTAGCAGTATGCATAAGGTACTCTCTTCCATGATGCTGGGAAGCAGTAGTGAGGGGAAGCTCCCAGCCAGACAGACAGACAGCAATCACAAGGATCAACAACCGATATACTCGTAACCAGTCTGTTCCCAAACAATCATTCTGTTTTTCAATGTCAGTACAGTATTCAATAAATTACACTAGATATTCAATATTTTACCCAACTGTAGGCTAAAGTAAGTGTTCTGACCACATTTAAGGCAAGCTAGGCCAAGCCGTGATGTTCAGGAGGTTAGATACATTAAAAGCATTTTTGACTTACAATATTTTCAAGAACTGATTTAATGGTTTCTTGGCCTGTAACCCCATTTTAAGTCAATGAAGATCTGTGAGATACTATTTAATCCACACAACAAAACTGGAAGATAGGTGATACTTATATTTCCATTTAACAAATAATAAAGCAGAGGAGCAAAATGTGTAAATAGCATGCTCAAGTTTATACAGTTTATAAATTCCAGAGCTAGTAAACTAACCCAGGCAGTCTGACTCCAAGCTTTTAACCACCATGCTGTGCTGCAAGAAGGTATGGAGTTCTAAGTTTATTACAGTAATTCCGTTTCACCCACAGCAAAAACCGGAAGAAGTAACTTGTACCAGATATCAAGTCAGGCATCATTCCAATGGTATATGTTTGATTTTCATGTTTGATTTTGCCTAACTCTGTATTACATTACTAAACCTCTTCCTTAACAAGAGATTCAATGGCAACTGCTGTTTATTCATTTATTTATTTTTTTTACTGTTTTATTTATTTCTGAGAGAGACAGCATGAGCAGGGAAGGGTCAGAGAGAGAGTGAAATACAGAATCTGAAACAGGCTCCAGGCTCTGAGCTAGCTGTCAACACAGAGCCCGCCACAGGGCTTGAACTCACAAACCCGTGAGATCATGACCTGAGCTGAAGTCGGACGCTTAACCAACTGAGCCACCCAGGTGCCTCACAACTGATGTTTAGTATTTCATATGGCATGTACTTTTTTTCTGACCTCAGAAGTTATTTTGGAATCTTACTAATTAGAATTAATGGTTTCTTGCCTTTCTGAATCTAATTTTGTAATCTTATTATATAGTTATATTTTGTAAATATAAAATATTTTATATTTAATAAAATGTTTAATAAAATATAAAATATTTTATAAAACACAGTTTTGAGGAGCAAACTAAATGATATAAAAGGTATGTGATCTATGGTGTTAATAGGCACATAATAAATGTTTGTGGAATATGTATATTTTTGATCTCTCTTGAACATTTTTTACAAAAATCTAGTAGATTAACAAAGTTCTTTAAACATTGAGTAATGTCTGCTCCATAGCTCTCTCTTCATTATACCAGTTAAAATGGATGTAGAGTTATTTTCATTTGTTCATTTGCAAATAATATAATTTAGTTGCAATATGTAGCAGGGGGAAAAAACACTTATAACTTAATCCAAATGAAATAATTGAAAACAAAAGTGGTCATTTTGGCCTCGAGGGTAAAGCTCAATTCCCAAGGATTCAATGATATATATTTAAGGGGAAAAATGGTTATTTTTCCTGCTTATAATACCAAGTTTCCTGAGATGCACAACAACTGGGTACAGTATTAAAATGGCATTTTACATAAGTATGTATGTCACAAAGTTAAAAGATAAATGCTATGAAAAGAGAAAATTTTCAGAAATCTATACCCTTTGGTTATTTAAACCTGTTTTTTTTCTGCCATATGAAATACTCATGATTTAGAGATAAGTTAAATAGGTATTCTATCCCAAATATATGTCTACATCATGACACCGTGTTCTTGCCAGTAGTTTATGATATATTAGGACAAATGCACTTCCATTGATTTGCAGGTTACTTTTCATAGTTGAGATCTTGAATAAGCTCTTGAATAAGAAAGAAGAGTGAAAACCGAAAGGTTCAGAAATTCTTTGATAAGTCATATATTCTGAGTCAAAAATGATGTGGTTGTGGGGCGCCTGGGTGGCTCAGTCGGTTAAGCGTCCGACTTTCGCTTAGGTCACGATCTCGCGGTTCGTGGGTTCGAGCCCCGCGTCGGGCTCTGTGCTGACCGCCAGCTCAGAGCCTGGAGCCTGTTTCAGAGTCTGTGACTCCCTCTCTCTCTGACCCTCCCCTGCTCACGCTGTCTGTCTCTCTCTCCCTCCTAGAAATAAAAATAAAACATTAAAAAAAAAAAACAAAAATGATGTGGTTGCTACATATCATTAGTGCCGGAGGAGTGTCAAAAATGCACTGAAATCAATTGCATTTTACTTGCTTCAGAAGCCAAACTTGAACTTATTCCATATGCAGGACAGATTTCCTAATGGTTGTGTTCTGAAAAGAATCCTTGCCATTATGCTCATTTTGTGAATGGGATAAAAGTTAAATGTTAAATAAATTTATTATTAACATTTTAAAATCAACTGTTGAAGAGCAACTATGTGAAAAATGTGCTCCTTTTGGACGCCAAGTTTCTGTCTGTACATCATGCAAAAGTTTTGCAACTTTTGAAAACTAGAATAACTGAGAAAATATTTAATACTCACCAAAAGTACACATACATAAATCAAATAGCACATTTATATTCTTTACAATAGAATGCATACACTTCTCATAAATAACCCTATATTTTGTAGCTTTCTTTTCATTGAGGGCTCTAATCCTTCAACATTTTGAGGCAGTGCATGATTCCAAGGATGAGTAATGAGATCAAATTCCTTACCCATCTAGATCATAACCTTGCTGTCTAGTCAGTGTCACAAGTGACTAGGAGTTGTCATTATCAGTTGATGGGTGTTTAATTGTCAATGGTCAATGAGAAATGTATTCTGGCATTGGTCCAATTCCTAACAGCTGTAACAGTTCAGTGTTACAGAAATCACTCTAGTGTGCTAGATTCCTTGTCTACAAAGCACATTGCCATATGGATTTAGACAAGACAAAAACTCATTCATCCCTAAGGATGTCTATTCAACACTGCCCCCAAATTATATGCCCTCAAAACTTCCCCCTTTAAAATATAGATTCAAAAGAAGAAGGAAGAAGAGGGGGAAGGAGAGGGAGAAGAGAGAAGGGAGAGGAGGAGAATATGTGTTCTGTGAGATAGACACCTAAATGATAGAATATCGGTCTTTGAGTTTCAAAGACTGAGGAGAGTGGCAGAGAATTAAATAAACAATTTTGATCTTGGGAGATCAATGCTGCTGATGATACTAAGAAAAGAAATCTTCAAAAGGTGACTTTTGACCTGATTCTCAATGAAACTATAAAACAAAATGGGCCAGAGAGCATCCAGAAAGAAGGTTATACAAAAACATGAAGTTTGCTAAACAGACAAAAAGAGAATTCCAAAGAATGTAGGGACAACAAATGTAAAGAGTAGCTACTCTCTTAGTCTAAGGAAAGAACAAATTTGGAAAATGGCTTCCCCAACGGTGGGATTCTTACCTCAGGGGAGGGTGTGACTGCTGCCCAGTAGATGACAGAGAAGGTCACTAGAGTGTCACCAAGCAGTAGGAAAGCAGGAAGCCACCTCCTGGACTGAGGCAAAACGTGCCAGAATGGAAACACTATGGGCCATACCTCTGGTAACCTTGCCATAGAAGTCAGGAAGCAGCCTGGAAAAAAGGACTCAGAACTATAAAGAGACTCCCCTTGATAATGACTTTGCAATACCCCTCCAACACCCTCTATTTATAATGCCTCAAAAGCACGGTTGACCCATGAGAAATGTTTACAGGGTCCAATGCCAGTACCGTGAAACAGGTCAAAGAAAAGTGGATTTGGAACTAAGGGACAATCCCTTAATAACCAGCAAAGAATGCATTGGGAAATTAGGTTGCAAAAGGCAAATAAGGACCTCATTATCAGGATTTCTGTAAATCATGCCAGGTATCACCGGCATGGTCCTGTGCATCCAGGGACAAGGACATTTTCCTGTGCAAAACAATCGTGTGAGGTGCTTTTTAAAAATATGGATTCTAGGCAGCAACCCTGGGAATTTTGCTTCTACAGTAGTGTGGAATTAAGTTTTTAACCTACATCTCTGGGGATTGTGATACAGAAACTGTCTCTTGAACCGCTTTCTTTAGAAACAATGCTATAGATTATAGATCCCTTGAATGGCTTAAAGCAGAGGAATGACATGATTGCATTTTTCTTTAGGATGTGCTTCCAGCAGGAGATAGATGGTAGACTACAGTAGTAAAGGTATAACTATTGTATTTTTCCCTTGGTATGGATATCTTAGTGAAGTTATTCTGATTTGTTACATAGATAATTTTGTAGGCATATAATTGGTTTAAAAATATTAGACTTAAAATAACAGTAAACTAACTTTGCCAAACAATAGCAAACAATGCAAATATCAAATAACACCTTTATCAGAGTCTGACTCTTTGGCTCCACTGGTAATTTCATGACTTCTAGAAATGTATAGTATTTTGTGCAAAGTGGGTACTCGATTAATGGTATTGAGTGATTGTCTTGCAGACATTCTTAATTGACAGCCATGTTACTGCAAACTAAAGTAATAGTATTTCTTTTCATTTGGCCATCTGTGATGACTGGAATTTAGCCATAGGCAGTGTAGAGTACAAAATAGCTTTCAAGATATTTGATAAGGATATTATACATATTTTCATTTGAATGAGTGTTGGAAAGTCCCACACATTTTCATTTCAGAGTCTGCATAGAAAAGTAATTTGCCTGACTCTATTATTTGTACACCAGAATCATTAAGAATTTTTAACAATAGTAATAAAAAGATAATATTTATGACATGAACTTCAAATTCAAGATCAAATCTTGTTTACAAATAATTAATAAATCCTGTATAAAATACTTAGAATAATAGCTGACCCATAGTAGGTAAACAGTAGTGTTTAATATCTCATGGAATCCAGGAAAAGACATGATGACTCTAGTTTTAAAATTTTGTGAGTTCTGGAGAGCCTGGCTGCCTCAATCGGTTAAGTGTCCTACTCTTGATTTTGACTTAGTTGATTTCCCTGATTCCCTTAGTGGGATCAGGCCCTGTGTCAGGCTGTATGCTGACAGTGGGGAACCTGCTTGGGATTCTCTTTTCCTCTATCTCACACCTCCTCTGCTCATCTTATCTCTCTCTCTCAAAATAAATAAAAACACTTTTAAAAAAAACAGTTAAAAAAATTAGGAGTGGAAATGACATGAGCTTTGGATTCACAGTCTTTATCAGTTTTTAGCTTTGTAACTATAAGCCATTTTACTTAACTTTGCACCTCAATATTTTTCATATATATGTTTATGCACACAGGTTTATAACTGAGCACTTACTATGTTAATATGTCAGAGACTGTGCCAATCGATTAATTTATTTAATCTTATTTAATTATCTTATTTATTCCTTGAAATAAATCTTTAGCATACAGATGAGAAAAGTAAGCCTCAGCTAAGTGAACTAAATTGTTTACTGTCAAAGACTCGTAAATGTCAGCACTGAAGCTCAAATCCAATCACACTTTTACTGTTAGGAATTTGTGGGTGATGTCACTAGATTCACTTCTATCAGGGGCATACAGAAGATTCAAATTCAAATTCTAGCTCTATTTTGCAGCGTTCAGGAACCCATATTAAAATCATACTGCATTGAATTACCTGATCAGTTCTGTCAAATACAAATATATTTTCAGTGCTTTTATTCTTTAAGAAGTAAATGTGCATAGAATACACACACATATACATATATGCATACATATTATTGAATGCATATACTCTCATGTATATCTAGTTTCTATATATCAACTCTCTACAAATATATACTATACACACACACACACACACACAGAGAAAGAACATATATTTTAATATCTATACCTTTCTCCTTTCTAAAACCATGAAGTCCAAGCAGGGACCACATTTTCTACATTTTATCTCTGGAATATTACACCTGGAAATGAACTGTTCTCAAGCTTACCACAACCACATTTTATTAGTTGGTACACACATGGAGTGAAGTAGGTGCAGAAAATCTAGATTACAGAAACAGTCTTGACAAAACTTCCCATGGGTTTATATTTGGGATTAGGAAGTAAGCTGGGTCTTAACATTATCAGGTGTAATTGAAGCTATTTGATCATTCATACAAAAAAGAATTTTAATTAGTTGTTTTGTGTCAACATAAATCATTTCTGTGGGTTGCTATGTGGCTTTTTACCTGTTCAACATTTATTTATTTATTTATTTATTTATTTATGTAATAAGTTCATTTATTTTGAGAGAGAGAGAGTGGGCAGGGGAGGGGCAGAGAGAGAGAGGGAAAGAGAGAGTCCTGAGAAAGCTCAAAGCTGTCAGCACAGAGCCTGCCGTGGGGCTCAAACTTACGAACCGTGAGATCATGACCTGAGCTAAAACCAACTGAGCCACTCGGATGCCCCTCTTCAATACATTTAAAGATAGCATGTGTGCACTATTTGAATGTAGAGAATGATAAAGAAACGATCCCAAACAAGTAAAAATCCTGTCTATGCTTACATATAAGATTACTCCTAGTTTTTTTTCTATGAGTGTGTTCGAAATAAGTGAGATAATATTCTACAAACAATTTTGTACTCTGAGTTTGCAGGTTTGGTGTACCTGTTGGAAACGTTTGTCAAGTTTAGCATTTCTGTTTAATGTGTATGTTGGCTTCAGCATGAAGTGATGTTTGGACTTTACAGTTTCAGGCAAATTCATAGTCTCCAATTTATCTGATGCAGCAGTTTCGAGAGAGAGTATCTCATAAAGAACAAATTTGAATTGCACGCTAGATCTGAATAAATTCAAAATGCTTTGCTTTGTTTATGTATGTGAAGCAGCAGGGATTACAAGGACTTCTTCTGTGAACCGGAACATTGTGTGCGGGGAATATTCCTATGTGTCTGAAGTGCTTCCTTTGGTGTTTAGGTTTTATTTTGTCCTAAGGTGTTTTCCTGGCTTATTCCTTATCTTGCCTTGTTTGGGTATACTTTTGTACCATGCTATCCATCCAACATAATAATGAATTTCTTTTTTCCTCATGTGAATGCATATGTCATTATACTCTATAATACTAAAATATCATTTGTAGACTATTTAGTGAAACTGAGACTGGAAAAGTCATTATGTCAGGAAAATAGTCTTCCAAAATAGAATGAAACAGTTCAAGAGACTTTCTGGGGAAAATCACTTATTAAGTAATTATCACATAAAGGAAATCAGTAATTAAAATTATGTGTAATGTTTTTTATCATTTTGTATTATTAAAAACCATGGGCTTACGTTAACTTTTTTATTGTGTTTTTATAAAATTTCATTACCTGAAAGTTTGTTAACTTTCTTTTTTACTTTAGAGAGAAAGAGAGAGAGTGCACATGAGCTGGGGAGAGGAACAGAGAAAGAGAGAGAGAGAATCTCAAGCAGACTCCACATCCAGCACGGAGCTTCACACAGGGGTTAATCCCACAACCTTGGAATCATGACCTGAGCTGAAATCAAGAGATGGATACGCAACCGACTGAGCCATCCAAGCGTCTCAAAAGTGTGTTAAATTTTAAATATTTAGCCAAATGATTCTTGGCTCCTTTTTTTGTACTATTGCCTTGAAATCCAAATGTTTGAAATGTGGAAGGAAAAACTCTTTTTTCTCTGAATCTTCCCTCTTTTATTTCTTCTCTTTATTATGTCTTGAACAAATAAATTTTATCTTGACTGTTGTGCTTTATTTTAAAGTTTTCCCTACTCATAACATTTTGACATTTGGTTCTTAATTCATTCTCACAAGATGAGACTAATTCATAAAAGTAAATTTTACGTGAAAATGTCAGAGCTTAAATAGAATTATCTTATTAAAAATTAGAGTACCTAACATTACTTTGTGTAGTTTTGAATACAGATATACAAAATAATACCACGTATATCTATCTATCTATCTATCTATCTATCTATCTATCTATCTATCTATCATCTATTATCTATCTATCTACAGTAATTGTAATGACTATATAATTACATCTATGATATATTTTTTTATATTGCTATTTTCATTCTAGTAAACAACTATTGATTGAAAAATACATAATATTCTAACCAAAGTTATTTAGGAGAACATCACAAACCTTTTTCCCACTTATTTGCTATGATTTTCATAACATTGTTCTTGAATATAAATTTTGAGGGTTTTTTTGCAAAATTTTATTCTTATTGTAATAATATACATTCATACTTCTCCTTGCTTTTAGATTGTTAGTTTATTAGATTTCCAATCTAAATCTATATTATCTGAATATGAATATTCAGACAATGGCTCTAAATCACATATGATAAACCTTGTTTATATTATTTATTGATAATGCTCTTGGATGAGAATTGCAGTCAAATTATCCTTAGTAATTACCAGGATTGTGCTTCTGCGTTTTCAATCTTTTGACCTTATCACCTCACAGACTTCAAAAATTTACTAATGCCAGAAAAAACAAATTGAAATGGATTTCAGTGGTGTTAGTCTGAGGAAAAGGTATCACCACTAAAGGCCAGCTTTTGTTCAGCCTCTCACACTAGGACTGTGACAATGAGCCAGACACAGTATTTCTCTGGATTTCAGTTTTCTTATCTGTAAAGGGAGGTTGCCCTGTAAAACCTCTAACGTCTTCTAACTCTGAAAGCCTATGAGGACAATTGTTCTGTCTATATTTTATAATATCTGCAGTACCTAATATAGTACTTAGCACACTGCAGGTGCTCAATAAATCTGAGTTGATTGGCTATCTATCAGATTATGTATGCTAAAGCACTAGATAGGTGGCCTTAAAATCAAGGTAGTTTGAGTATTTACTAATCCAGCAGAAGTTGAAGCCAAAAAAAGTGGTTGGGATCATTCTAAAACTCTGCATTAACAATTGTAGAATTACACTGTTTCTCATTATTAACTTTAAAAAGCAGATGGGGGGTGCCTGGGTGGCTCAGTTGGTTAAGTGTCCGACTTCGGCTCAGGTCATGATCTCACGGTTGTGGGTTTGAGCCCTGGTCGGGCTCTGTGCTGACAGCTAGCTCAGAACCTGGAGCCTGTTTCAGATTCTGTGTCTCCCTCTCTCTCTGACCCTCCCCTGTTCACACTGTCTCTCTCTCTCAGAAATAAATAAAACATTAAAAAAAAACTTTAATAAAAATAAATAAAAAGCAGATGGGAATTCTTATGGTTTTTGGATCCCAAAAAAGTTACTAATAACTGTCTTCGTTTTGATATTCCTTAATACTTATTTCAGTTATCTACAAGAAACTTGAATTCTGACTAACTTTTTTAAAAATTGAAATTGTATTCATAGTATCTAGAGGCAAAACAAAAGAAAATTACCTCTTCTCTTCCACCCCTAAATCTCTCCACTTTAGCTTCATTTTTCTGAATATCAGCCAAATTTTGCACTGTAATTTTCATATGTAGACCTGGCTTCATTAATTTATTTTGGCCACTTGAAATCAAAGATCTCTAATCATTTAATATTTGCCTAGATGTAGCTTAGAAGTTCAATATTTGTGTTGACTTCTAAACTGATCATCAGAACCATATGTATATGCATGTATATGTGTACGTATATTTGTATACATACACACACACACACACACACACACACACACACACACCCCAGATTGGAGTTATTCAGACAATCAAAAATTAAAAGTACTCTAAGGAGGAAAGACTAAAAACTCTTCTGGAAACATGAACCACTTGAAGCACTTCAGTAATTTCCCATTGCTCTGTGATGTGCAAGCAAAGAACCTTGATCACTTTCACACTGAAGCACTTAAGCTCTATGATAATTTTATACCCTCATTGCCATTTTCCAAACACCATCATTTCCCTCACTGAAGTGGTTTTTAAAAATATGTGAAGTGTTCCAATAATTTTAAATTATCTCCTAAGGCACGAGCTCACACCCTGATAACCTCCATATTTAAGAGCTAATAAAATTTGAAGTAGTCCAATTTTTTTAAGTATGTATTGTGATTTCAATTGTTTTACAAATGACTCCAGCGTGGGTTGGATAGACAACATAGTAAAACAATCAAGATATACGGAATAAATGTCACTGTGCCAGAAATTAATTAAAAATGCAAGTGTTGGGAAATGAGCCACCTTTTAGGTCTCAACCTTTGAATAAAATTTGTGCACAAAATATATTTTAATACTTTGATTTTAAGACATCAACCAAAATATGTTTTAAAAAAATAAATAAATAAACTCTACGAATCAGCGTGTGAATTAGAGGATGCAAACCAGTTTCGACAATGCTCATTGGAAAATAAAATGATTAGGAGCTCCTAGGTGGCTCAGACGGTTAAGAATCCGAAGCTTGACTTCAGCACTGGTCATGATTTTGTGGTGGTTTGGGCTCAGTTCAGTATCTCAGTCAGAGTTCTGCCTCAGGCTCTGCACTGACAGCATGGGGACTGCTTGGGATTCTGTCTCCCTCTCTCTGCCCCTCTCCTGCTCATTCTCTCTCTCAAAAATTAATAAACATTTAAAAAGAAAAGAATGATCAGATTTAAGAAATATAGAGAGGTATAATACAATGTGCCCTACATAGAAAGTCTCAAACATACAGTTAGGCATACCTATGGTTTCCAAATTTAGAAAACTTTAGATCCTTTGAAACAGTATCCAGGAGGAATCCTTTAAACCAAGTAACTTGTAATCACAGGAAACAATAACTGAGTTATTTGATACTTGTTTTTTTTTTTTTAATCTTAACTCTTAATGTTCTCTTGCTGTGTATTTAAAAATATGTTTTGGGGCACCTGAGTGGCTCAGTCGGTCGAGCATCCGACATCGGCTCAGATCATGACCCCACCACTCGTGGGTCCGAGCCCCGCGTCGGTCTCTGTGCTGACTGCCAGCTCAGAGCCTGGAGCCTGCTTTGGATTCTGTGTCTCCCCCTCTCTCTGCCCCTCCCATGCTCATGCTCTGTCTCTCTGTGTTTCTCAATAATAAAAAATGTTAAAAAAAATATTTTTTAATATGTTGAGGCGCCTGGGTGGCTCAGTCGGTTGGGCGTCTAACTTTGGCTGAGGTCATGATCTCGTGGTCTGTGGGTTCGAGCCCCGCGTTGGGCTCTGTGTTGACTGTTTGGAACCTGGAGCCTGCTTCCGATTCTGTGTCTCCCTCTGTCTCTGCCCCTCTCTTGCTTGCGCTCTGTCTTTCTTTCTGTCTCTCTCTCTCTCTCAAAAATAAAACATTTAAAAAATTTTTAATGTTTTCCTTTACTATCTACAAATAACATTTCCACCTACTCTTGCATACTCAGACTACATTTGATACTTAATGATTTTGTGTACTTCCTAGAACATTGCAGGGACAATGACAACACAACACAGGAAACAGGGAAGTGGGGTGTTGAGGAGGAGAAGTAAAATGTGAAATACCCTGGAAGGTGCCAGTTGTGTTGACAACAGGTAAACAATAATAAATAAAGGCTAAGCAGATACATTTGGTTATCACCTAGTATAAAAGTTTCATTTATAAATATGGAACATGAGACTCAAAAATGTTAAATGAATTACCCAGGGACTCACATTTTTTTATGATAAACAAACAAACAAACAAAACTCGATTTCTTACTTTGAGACTCCCTGTATATTTTTCCCATTGTTATTGATTAATGACTTAGGATACTACACCACGAAATGAGTTGACTCTGCCTTTGTTGACAATATGAATAAAATGAAAACTCATGGAGTTTTAGTGCTAGAAAAAATGTTGGACTTTATCTAACATTGTTCAACTCTTCCATTTTAGAGGAGAATGTGCGTGTTAGGTGAAGTGACTTGCAAGTGGCAAAGTTCTGACCAAAATGTGAGATCATGACCGAAGTCAAAATCATGAGTCAGATGCTTAACCAACTGAGCCACCCAGGTGCCCCTTCCTGATTTATGTTTTATTCTGATGACCGATGTTATTGATTCACCTTGTGTCATTTCTGCTCCTTTGGCACAGTTTCTTTGACGGATGTCAATGTGTAATAGATACCTTCATGCAAATGAAATTTTAAAATTACATTTTATCAGAATTTAACTGAAGAAAAATAAATTTAACTGATGCTAAAGTTCTTGTTGAGATGCAAATGAGTTGTTGTCCCTGTTAACCACTATAAGGATGACTTTCAAACATCTTATTTCCTGTAAGTTGAATATTATTTAATTATGAAAAACATTAATCATTACTTTTAAAGCACCATGTTTTAATGTTAGTTCTTACTGAGCACCAGCTATGAAAGATGGGATGAAGAAATTGACACAATTACTGGACAATCTAGGAGCCCTCAATCCACATTTTCCTTCATCCCAACTCATTTACCCCATCAAGGTTTATAATATTTGCAGTCTTTTCTGGATGTTGATTTGTCATGGTCCATTTGAAGATCCTTTCTTCTACTATATTTTTAAAATATTTTTAGCTACTTCCTACCCCCAATCTCCCAAACAACGAATTACTATGTTTATCTATACTTAACTTTTCTATCTCTTTTGTATACATTATACTTTTTAAAATTATGACTAAATTTTCTGTTTGTTTCATTTGTTTTGAATAATTATCTCAGGTCTCTTTCTGCTGCTTCCTTTGTTTTCAGTGATGTTTGCAGTCATATGTGTGCTTTTTTTTTTTTTTACTTTATATATAATTTTCATCTGTAATGTTTTA
Organism: Hyaena hyaena; assembly: GCF_003009895.1. NCBI lineage: Eukaryota > Metazoa > Chordata > Mammalia > Carnivora > Hyaenidae > Hyaena > Hyaena hyaena. The sequence continues at coordinate 443,682 of NW_024081209.1, forward strand.
ATTTTTCCTTATTTGCTAAGCTCTGTCAAGCCCATTTTCAACTTATTATTTTATGACATCATCCTTCAATTTATGTATCCTCTTTGTCTTTTCCTTTTTTAAGGGAAATAATTCTCTATAATTTCTTTGAGACTATGAAGAACTTTTATTTTTAAGAACTGTTCACCAATGTCCTTGTGTATTCTTCTTGTGTTTAATTTATCTTCCTTTAAGCTTGTATTCCTTTTCTTCTTTGATTTCATATTTTATAATAGGTGTGTTATTATGTTAATAATCTTTAGTGTAATGAACAGAATGGTCCCCCATAGAAGGCCATTCCCAGGTATCTGGAACCTGTATATATATATATTTCCTGGCAAAAAGAATTTTGCATATGTAAGGCTACCAATCTTAAAATTGGGATGTTATTATGGGTTTTGCAGATGAACTTAATATAAGTGTATGAGTCCTTAAAAGCAGAGAACAAATTTCAGCTTGAGTAAGAGAGATGCAGCAGGAGTCAGAGAGCTCTTAAGTGTGAGAGAACTTTCACCTGCATTGCTTCACTGAGGCACATGGAAAGCATGTGGAAGAATTCAGGAGCAAAGACCACCCGTGGCTGACAGACAGCAAGGAAATGGAGCCTCAGTCCTAGAATTGCAAAAACTGAATTCAGCCAATAACCTGAAAGAGCTTGGAAGTAGATATCTCTAATTATATTCGTTAAAGAATATAGGCTTGCCACATTTTGATGTCAATCTTGTGAGACCCTATGCAGAGAACCTACCCAAGTCTGTCCAGATTTCTAATCTATAGATATCATGAGAATGTATTCATGGTATTTGACTGCTAAGTATATGGTCATTTATCATGACAGCAATGGAAAACCAACACAATTAGATATATTTATTTCTTGATGAAGAGTTCTGAGATGGGCAGCTTGTAGCTTCTAGCCAGTTTAGCTTTTTTTTTTTTTTTTAATCAAACTTTGGCTAGGCATGCAATTTCCTTTACCTGGGCAGGTGTATCTCCCCTCCATTCTCTTATATAAGAGTTTGCAATGGAAAAGGCTATCCATCTTGCCATAGATTATTGCCTTCCTATTTCCTTATTTTTAGACACAAAAGTAGGTTGAGGAGAGAAACAATATCATGTTAGCCTGTTTCCTTCAGTATCTTCAACTTTCTTCCTTTCTTCAAAGTTAAACTGGTTCTTTGCAAGGATATTTGCTGTTTCTCCTGAAATACCAGACCCTAGAAACTATCTTCTGTTAAGTGATCCTTGAAAAAGTCTTCCAAGTTTTGAGAAATAATAATCTGCAGGAGTTCTAAGAAGGCACAACTCAGGCTATAGCCTTCTATTGCATCCAAGCCCAAACTCCACAGATCCCTTTCTAATGTCAGCTTCTAGTTATGACGTTTTCTAAATTTCATTGTGATGTAGGGTTTTGGTTTTATTTTGTTATTGTTTTGTTTTCATTTTGCTTTTGTTTTCTTTTGTCTGTCTAATGTTTGCCGCCTCCATCCTTTTAGAAGTAGTGATGAAATGTAAAAATTTCTTCACTTCCCAAGTTTCAAAGAATATATGCATTTTCAGTTAGTGGCTCAATATAAGGAATGAAAAGAAATGGTACTGAAAAGAAGAAACAAAGTGAAGAAAACAATTTCAAAAATAGGAAGTCCAAACAACAAAAAATCCTAATTTACTTTTAACTTTTTTTATGCTTTAGATTAAAATTTTACCTTAATCCAGATGTTTTCTTCCAGAGGTTAGTTTCAATTAAAATGATCATGACACATATATACACAAATGTAAAAACAGCAAAAACAAACAAAAGCACTATCAGAACCTGTGAAAAAGCATTAACAAAGCAATCTATGCTCAAATGGAAAAATGATCAAATGTAATAGAATTTGAATATTACTGTCGCACAATTTTTTAGAGTTGTAATAAAATTAAACAAAAATTGATCACCTTCTACGTACCTGGACACTATTCTTTGGGCTGAGGTATATCAAGGAATGAAACACAATGTCTACTCTTTGCGCATAATGGTTCGGGGGAGTGAAGGAGACAAAAAATAAACAGATAAACATATTATGTCAGTTCATGATAAAGAAGAGAGAGGGCTCGACTCAAGAGATCCTATTTCATAGAATGTGTCCAGAGAAGTACTCTCTAATAGAGTGTCATTTAATAGACCTACAGGAAGGAATTACACCAAACAGAAGAGCAAATGAATTTCAGCACTGAGATGATAGAATGCTTCCCATGTTTAAGGACACACGGAGCTCCACATAGCCAAAGAAGAAAAAAGGGATGCACAAACACATGTGGCAGATGAACTCAGTGATGGTGAGTAAGTAGCCTAATCAGAAGAGCCTTGTAGATATTGTCAGGGCTTTTTCTTTTTCACCCTGAGGTGGGGTGGGAAACTATTGGAGGTTATTAGGCAAAGGAATGTCCTGATTTGGTTTATGTTTTTTGAGTTATCCTGTTAGCTTCTGTGAGGAGAATAGACAAGAAGTGGCAAAGGTAGAGGTGATAAACTGATTGGGAGACATTCAATCCAGTTACGAAGTGGCCTGTACTTAGGTTGTCACAGTTATGATGGTAAATAAATCAGATTCTGGATATACCATCAAGGTAGAGCCAATATAGTCAGAGTTGTATCATGTAAGGGAAAGAAAGAAATCAAAATGATAATGATTCCAAGGTATTTGATGGTTATCTGGATATGTCAAAACTTTCCACTCCCTAAAAAACAATGTCCATACTTTTTAGCATAATATTTAATACGGCACTGGATGTCATACTCCCAAGCCCTTTTAATCTTATTCATCACATATAAAAGCTTTATTATGCTCTGCAGAGTATTTTGTGGAAGGTAATCCACAAAGACTGAATGAATGAAAAAGAATTAATTTAATAGCTATAGTCTGTGTTAGAGAAATGTTTTGTATATACATATACATATGTAATATAATATAATATATACTTAGAGAGAGATTCTGGCCATAGCAATATGAAATTTGGCAACATTTAATGTTATATATTTATGCATATATTTCATGCATATATTTCACAAAGGAAAAGAAAATTTTCTGTGATGTGACATAATTCAAATTCTGTCTAAAGCATGTCATGTAGAAATAATGATGACAATATTCAATCCAATAATACAAAATCAATAGATGTTATTGAACTGCCATCTGAAGCAAATTTAGAATGTCATTTTGTTCATTATTAATTAAATTGACACTTGTCAGATTAAAACTAATTTATTTTGCTTAAAAAATTATTGGTATCCTCTTTTCTTATAAAATACTGATTGAAGTTAAAACAATGAATATATTAACAAATAATCCCATCAGAAATTTTTAACAATGAGGTTTGAAGTTTTTTAAAGAAAAACCTGGTTGTCTGTATAAATTCCATAAGTAAAGCTTTTGCAAATGGTCTTTTAACTCTTATTGATCATGACCTTGGCATTCAAAGTCTAATTATACTAAAAACTGCCCATGTCTCCTGTGTACTGGAAAATCATTACCTGAAATTAATCAGTTCTTCAAACACACTATTCCTAATTATCATGTGATTATTGAGATGGTATGCAATTTAGAATATACATGGTACTAATTTCAAAACCTAATTTGCGTAAATCATAGTATTAATATGAAGATAAATGGACACTATATGTTTATCTTTCATATGACAACTTAGGATATAAACCAAAAACCACTGTTTATGACTAAACATTATGTTTCAATACTAATGTGTATATTTTTAAATAACAGCAACTAACATTCTTGAGTAGTCAATATATGCCAGTAACTATTTTAAATATTTTATTTTAACAAATACTTATTAGTACTCACCCTGTTTTTTAAGAAATGTTTATGTAACTTTATGTTCAAGCACTATTGCAAGCTCTTTATAATTCTTACCTCATTTAATACTTACCACTTAATGAAACAGAACTATCACTGTAACTTCTATAGAGATGAAGGAAAAGAATTACAAGACGTTACCAAAACTGTCTGTAATTCTACTGTACATCAATAGTATATAATATTGTAATGTGGTAGCAAAATTCTAGGAATAACCCCAAGATTCTTGCTCTTAAGTATGGGTAGGACTTGTGACTCTGAAAGAATTTCACTCCCATGATTAGTTTATGTGACAATGGTAAAGGTGGAGGGATTTTACAGATGTAATTAAGGTCTCTAATCCAGTTGCCTTAAGTTCATGAAAGAGATTTTCCTGGGTGAACCTGACCTAATAGTATAAGCCCTTTCAAACAGTCTAGGACTTGCCTGAGTGAAAAATTCCAGGCAACAAAGGAGCTTACCTGTTGGCCTTGAACATGCAAACTGCCATGTTGTAGAGATCACATGGCAAGAAACTATGGGCAGCCTCCAAGGCCTGAGGGCCTTTATCCTACACTTGCTAAGAACTGAATTCTATTAATAACAGTAGGCTTGGAAAAGGACCCCAATCCTCAAATGAGAACTACGGTCTTGACTGACAGCTTGAGTTTAGCCTAATTAAACCCTGAGAGGAGAGGTGACTAAAACCATCCATGGACTCTTGACTTAGAGAAACTGCAGAAGTATATGTTGTTTTAAGCCAGTAGATGTGTGATGCCTCAATGGAAACTAATACAAGTAGTTAACTCGGGTCTTGACATTGCCTAGTTATTAGCTTAGTTTTCTCTATGTGTGCATATTGGGTGGTTTCTTCTACTCAGTATTTCTGCCAGTGGCAGGGAAGTGTGGATTTCCCTAGCCACCTCTATGACAAAACATGTTTCACCAAGATACTGTCCTGAAATATATTCACTGTTTAGACCATTCTAGATACTAAATGACCGAGTAGTATTTTTTAACTTGTGACTTTATAAAGAAGATCACCTGCTAAATTAAGAATAGCTCAGCACAGCATACACGATGGGATAGACTATAAGATGGAATAAACAGAATGGAATAGTAAGGGTTCATAGTTCACTTAAGCCAAATTCTAAATATGATAAACTATGAATAATACGTAGCATATCTCTGACTCTCTTTCTTACCAAGAAACTGATAGATCTGTCTCTTAACCAAGGCCTTTACAGTTCCTTTCATCTTTGATTATTCAGTTTTTATTAATTTTTTTCTCTGACCTACTATTATTCCATACTGCCTGCAGATATTAGTTTTTAAACACTACAAAAATATATGTGTTTAACTTCCTCTGCCCACACCAGCACAAAAAAATTCACACAGAATGAAAGTGTCCTTGACAGCATGTCTCTATTTCTATGTGTATGCCAGCTACTTATGTACAGTCTTGTGCAATCCTGAAGCACAAAAGCTTTGTTCTCCTTTACTGTTTTCTCTTTGAACATTAGATCATTTTTGACCAGAGAATGTGTTGAATTGGCTCACTGCTTTTCACATTCTGCTCCATCTCACCTGTAATTTTGCTTTTATGCAAAAGAGATTTTTATTTACTGGTGCCTGAAACTCTTCTATCCATTTTAACAGAGATATAAGCTTAACCTCATTTCTGCTTGCAGCCATCAAGGGTCTACCATTGATGGTATCCCCTGAATTCCATATCTTCCCAATGGAACCTTCTGGCTTAACTTAGAAAGGTAAAATTGCCTGTATTGTGGTGTGACTGTTGACTACATCTGTATTTAGCTATGCATTACCAATCATAGCTCTGCTACTATTATCTTCAAATATTATTTAATATCTCATTATTATGGAATTCTACATGTTTATGTCTACATTTCCCAAATAGATTACTGGGTCTTTAAAAGTCTGTAAATAAGAAATCCTTTCCTTTGGGAAAAGGTAAAAAGTATTTCAATTTCTCTCTTCTTCCTTCCATATTTAAACAGTCATCATAATTACTTCTACTCCAGACAGACATTTTAAGTTAGTACCTAACTGAAAGTACACAAGGTTACTTCACGTTTCTGGGGAAGATTCTGTTCCACTCCTTACTTCTTTTTCTTCTTGAATCTTCACATGAGAGTTTAAAGAGCTTTTATCCCCATTTTGACCTTTAATCCAGTAAGACTATAAAGATAAGAGCTACATTTTCCTTTAAGATCTCTGAAGAGAAAAACACTCCATAGGGTCCTTTAAGACACCCTCCAGCATCTTGCAGCTCTTATAGGCAGGGAGTAGGCTGAGCACAAAGCAAGGCTGAATTGAGGGTTTCTTGGGTCTTTTTACAGACAGGGAAGGAAAAGATGCTGGTAAGAGGGTCTATTCTCATCTAAGCATTTTGCTCCTACCCAGAGAATACTATATATAGTACTACATATAATACTATATATAATATTAGTGCCAAAATAAAAGAAACCTCAGAAACCAAAGATGGTAAACATGTCCACTCTATTAAGTGAGAGTGATACACCTCTGAGCACATTTAGATAGTATTTTCTATGCCTCACTTATGTGGTGTGTTATTGAAGAGTTTCTGCTAGTAAGATAAAAAACTCATTAATCCCATGGGCATGAAAATGTGAAATTTGGTACTTGTATGTGTTTTCTGGACAGTTTATGTCTTACAAAGATAATAATTTATACTATAGGCCGTGTCAAATGGCTACAGTAATTCATGGCCACTCCATAATCTAAGCAAAGTCATAATATCATATTGATTACCATATAAAAATTCATAAAATAGTATGATAGGCTTATTATTGACTTTATAAAAATTGTAAAAGAAAACTAAACTCCATGCATTATTAAATAAAATACATTGTATCACCACCTTGAAGACTTCATAATTAATTGAATAGGAACAGTTAAGTATTTAACATAACTAAAGGAATATTTATTGACTCTTTGACCATCACTTAGTTAACACTGTTGACCACATTCCAGACTCTAGCTAACCATTTTACATATAGTTTCTAATGTCATCTTCACAAAAATCTATGAGACAATGGTTATCACCTATACCATTTTACATATGATGAAACTGACATTTGTAAACAATAAGTAATTTAACAAAGACCACACAATTCAAAATTAAGGGTGGGGGCGAGATCTGACTTCCTGAGCCCACATGCTTAACTACCACATTGCAGTTGTAAGAATATATTTTTATGCAGACAAAAGTATTATAAGAATTTGTATTTTATGTGGAGTCATACAAAATTATTCTTAATTTGATATTTGACTCAAACTTTTAATCTTATAGCTATTTGTAATGAAAGCATATATACAATTTATATTACTTACAAAGATATGTAAAATTAAGCTCTAAAATAAAACTTACGATTATGAGTAAGTCTAGGTGCTTGATCACCTAATGAAAAGAAAAAGACTACCAAGGCACATATAAAAACACAATAACTATCTAAAATGTCAGTCAAATAAGAAATATTGGGGCTTTTTTTTTCTTTTGGAAGGAGGCAGTTGCACCTCTGTTTTACTTTTTATAATTGCAGAATACAATCGCTATCTAAATACTATTAATTTTCGTTCTGGCAATTTCAATTATTGTCATTAAAGGAGTTATCTTCAACCACATCTTTCTAATTTTATTTAGTTGAACTGCCACAGTGGCAATATATGAATGGAACATTTTGTATATTTTCTCTACATAGGAATAAAAATAAAATTGAGAAATCTGCTCTACTTACAGTTTTACTTTTAAATAGTACTGCATAACCTCAATATATGAGCACCTTCCCAGAATTATAGTTGTGGATGTAGAAAGTAGTGAGAAGAAAACCTTTCCTTGGTTATAATGAAAAAAGAAATTATTTTAATATATTTAAATTTCTGGTACTTTTCTGATTATCGCTACATGTTTAAACCAGAAATGTTCAATTCTCATTTAAATATCACCTCCCATCAATCACTAGTGCTTTCTTTCCTGAGTCATTGAGAACATAATAATTCATTGTGTCACTTGAAGGTGTGCTGACCTACTTTCACTAGTTAATTTCAAGAGAAGGATCAGATGTTCCATTGCTTTTTGTAATTGATTTGACGATAGATCTTTACTAGAGCCCCATGACATGATCTGAGGGCATTCTAGGCAGCAAAGGCACAAGGTCATTATTGAAATGAAAAGTCCTCAAATCAATTAGTTGCTTTAACTAAATTGTCTGTATCTGTTGACTGTCTGTTGACTGTTTCAAGTAAATCAAAACAGAACTGAATAATTTTGAATTTCAAATACAGAAAATATTATCATATACTATTTTTAAAAATCACTTCAGTGCTATCTTACCTTTATAGTCCATAATATATTCCATTTTAGCCCATATTCCAGATTCTGTCAATTTCCTTTATCAGTTTACGAAAAGTTAGACAATTTCTTTGAGTAATATTTACTATATTTTATTATCATCTTCAATCTTTTCACTTCATTTTAGATAGTTCTAATGTAGAGCCTCCTATATTTCGAGGATATGTTCCTATATGACTCCATTTCACCCCATAATTTTAAAAACACTGATAAAGAAAACTAATGAAATCATTAGGTATTTTACCAGCCACACACAAATTCAGTTTAGGCACTTATAATAATTGCAGGAAGTTATTAATAATAAAAAATTGGGTTCCATTTATCTTGTTGATTTAGTAAAGGAGACTGACATGAAGAGAAAATCGCAAATTTATTTATTTTCTCTGGAAATGATAGGGCCAGAGGGAATTCCAGAGATGTATTGGTCTAGTCCTTGATTTTCAAATAGACAATCCAAAACATGTGTACAGAATAAGAGATAGATAGATGACAGAGAAAGATAGATAGATGATATTGATGCATAGATACAGAGTCTACAAAAATAAGTTTGAATTATTTTCTATATTTATTATCTCTGGTATTAATGCTACCATGCATGATCTTCCTTTTGTTCATCCAAAATGTCTCTTATTTTATGTCAATTTCTCTTTTTTAATAAGACATACAGAATAATAGCATATCTTTATAGGCCCTTTTTTTTGCTGCTGGCAAACAAATTTTATTCTATCTTGAAGACAGAACTATTCCAATTAGCTTTTCAAATCTTCATAAGACATGTTTTCCATCTCTTAAATACTACTGTTATGGCTCTGCTTAGAATTTTTTTCAATGTTTCCAATATTCCTTTGAAATAGAAACATCCAATCATCTTATTCCTTCTTCCTTTGTGATTACTGCTTTCTGTTTCAGATCTCCTCTGAGCACTTGACAAAAATGTTTTATAGGTTTATGAAACCAGTGTTCTTGGTATTGACATTCACAATAATGATAATATCATCAAGTATTTCATAGCATATTAATTTTCAATTTGCCTTCATACAGCAGTTCATTTAATAATTAGGGCAGCCACAGAAGATAGTGGGCAGACATATCAATCTGTTTTTTTACCTGAAGAAATAGATGTTAAATGAAGTGTAACCATATGAAAAACTAACAAGATATGTCTGACTATAATTATATTTTTTGGAATTTTGCCTTAGAAGATTTTGATAAAAGAAGAATATTTTTATCATATTCCTCCATATGAAAGTGAATATATAGTTTCAAAGATCATTCTTTTAAACCACCTGCATATTTTAGGTTCATATATGCTCTCCAGCTTTAGTTCTCAGGATCTGAAAATATTTCATTCTCAGGATCAGACATGCTAATATTTAGTGTAAGCTTAAGGGTCAATGCCATTGTTTAGCAGCCACAGTTGGCCCCCATTGTCTGGCTCTGTAAATTTTTATACTAGTATCTATTTGTTTTATTTTGGCATATATTTGTAAATATAAAATGCAAGCCTCCTTTTCTTTTTCTTTACATAAGCATGCATACATACACAGAACCATTTATTTCGCAGGCTTGCTCTTTATCTCCTTTCTAGAAGTAACATATTCTTTGCATCCCCAAATGCCTAGCAAAATATTAGGTAGACATTATAACTGCAAACTCTTTTTAGAAAAAATTAATTATATGATCTATCATGAAAAGAGATAAAGGAACTAAATTGGCATTCACATGATTTTCTATTAGAGATACGTCACTCTGCTCCTAACTCATAATAACCTCTATTTGAAGTTCCTCGTGCACTTTGTTGTATGTTCAGTTCAAATTGAACAAGCCAAACACAATAAATGCATAAAACAGAGCATAAAGACTTATCAGACTAAATCTTAGAAGTATATTATCTTCAAAAGAGGCAATTATGTCTTGTTCTTAAACATCAGTCAGCATGTGAACCTTTGTTAGCTCTTCCCCTAACACAATTCCAGCCATTTTAACATTTTAAAATATGCTGTAATGGCATTTTTCCAACTTAAATGTATTGTTTTTAAATAGATGCTATTTCCTTCCATTATCAATATGCATTAAAACTGTTGAAAACAAACTAAAATATGGCATTTGTAATTTTAAGTGAAACTATCTTTGCATAATTATTTGGTTTGGTGATACAGAGTGTGGAATACAAGTCATTCCAAACCACATAAATATTCATGATCGGTTTATTCTACTTGAAAATGTAATCTGAATGCATGTTGCTGTTGTTGTATTGAGAGTTCTTTAAAAATATAAGTGTCTGTTCTGTTGTATGTATTTTAATTTCAGAAAAACAAAAAGAAAATCATTCCCTAAAGTAACTATTCTGCATATTGTATTTTTGTTATATATTCTGAACACAAAACTTCAGGGGCCAGACCCTACAATGTTATTACAACTTATGAATGATTCTATACTGAAATCATTTTTAAGCTTTTATTGTATTAATTTTATTGAAACTATCTACAAGTAAGAGATTAGGAAGTGTGAAAGTAAATTATAATATTAGGTGCAATGTTAACGTAATTAAACCCAAGCTTCAAGATACAAACTAAAAAAACATTCTTGGGGAGCCTGGGTGGCTCACTCAGTTGGACATCCAGCTTCCACTCAGGTCATCATCTTAGAGTTTGTGAGTTCGAGCCCTACGTGGGGCTCTGTGCTAACAACTCAGACCTGGAGCCTGCTTCAGATTCTGTGTCTCCCTCTCTCTCTGCCCCTCCCCTGCTTGGACCCTGCCTCTCTCTCTCTCTAAAAAATAAATAACCATTAAAAAACTAATAAACAAGTTCAAATTCTTGAATTTGGAAGTAATATTAGAAATCTGGTTCTATCCTCTGCCCGGTGTACCAGTGGGACCAATGGCATGAAGGCCGTAATCCCAAATTTCAGCTCCCACACAGACATGAAAAGCAGTAACCCCAAACTTGAAAACATTCTAGCCACAGGAAAAGCACTGGTTTCTCATAATTCTTTTTGTTTGTTTGTTCATTGGTTCGTTTTTTTTTTTAATGTTTTTTTTTTTTTAATTTATTTCTAGGAGAGAGACAGAGAGAGAGACAGAGTGAGCAGGGGAGGGTCAGAGAAAGAGGGAGTCACAGACTGAAACAGGCTCCAGGCTCTGAGCTGGCAGTCAGCACAGAGCCCGACGCGGGGCTCGAACCCACGAACCGTGAGATCATGACCTAAGCGAAAGTCAGACGCTTAACCAACTAAGCCACCCAGGCGCCCCTCATTGGTTCGTTTTAATGCTTTAAATTTCAGAACATTACTCCCTCAACTGAACCAATTTCTTTTTTAATGGAATCTCCATTCATAGGTTAGAAATATTTGGTTTTGGGGGTACCTGGGGGGCTCAATTGGTTGGGCGTCCAACTTCAGCCCAGGTCTCAGGGTCTGTGAGTTTGAGCCCCACATCTGGCTGACTGTTGTCAGCCTATCAGTGCAGAGCCCACTTCAGATCCTCCGTCCCCCCTCTGCCTGCCCCTTCCCTGCTCACTCTATCTCTCAAAAAATAAATTAAAAACATTTAGAAAAATGAAAAGTAAGAACAATATTTGGTCTTTAACCATACCATAAGATGCAATTTTACCATCTCTCTCTATTTTCTTATTAGGTGTTTAAAAAAAATCTATTTCTACATGGGTACTGTCTCAAATTCCTATCATCATATACACTCCTTATATGAAAAATAATTTTATCAATTCCTGCACATTAGCCATAGTTCTCAGATAGAACACTCTATTTCAATTGAACATCCTAAAATCAAGTGAGAAATATTAATTTCCTGTTTTTAGACAGTACACTGTTGTTGTGGTTGCTCTAGCTCACTTAATTTTTTGTCAACTATATTATATAAACAAATATGGAGCTTCTGGGCAAGTCAATTTCCAAAAACTTTTGCAGTCCTTGGTCAGTTAAGCAGATCTGTTCCTCTTGGCTAGGCCTTCTTACATATGATATGGAGCTGTCTGTAGACTGGCCTAGGCTGACCTCAGCTGAAACAGCTGAGGTCTGTTCCACACGATCATTCATTCTCCACTAGGTTAGCTGAGACTTGTCACAACAGGAGCAGGGATCAAGAATAGAAAACAGGTGACCTGCAAATGGCACATCATCTCATCTGTCTCATTCTATGGATTAAAGCAAATCAGCTGCAGATCAGAATCAAGGAGTGGGAAAGAAACTCCGCTTCCTAATGGAAAGCTATTCAGAATCACAGCACAAGAGATATGAATACAAAGAGGGGAATGATTTGGTCAAATTTACAATCAGTCTATAGCACCCATTGTGTTAGTTTTCTATGCTGTGTAAAAAATGTAGTGACTTCAAACTACATCCATTTATTATTTAAGCTTCTGTAGGTCAGAAGCCTGAGCACAGCTTCATGAGGTTCTCTGTTCAGAGTCTCACAGGTCTCAAATCATGGTGTTGGTTGGGCTATGTTCTCATCTGGAAAATTGATTAGAAAATGACCTGCATATGAACCCCCCTTGGATAATTGGTAGAATTCATTTTTTTGTGCCTGTATAATTGATAGCTGCTTGTTTTTTCAAAGTCATCAAGTGAAAGAGTCACTAATAATTTGAGCCTTTGATTTCAGGGACACTCTAGGGTTTTTTTTTGTTTTGTTTTTTTAAAGGATTTGCTTCTTTAGGCCAGGCTCACCCAGAATAATATTCTTTTAAATTAACTAAAAATCAACTGATTAGGGACTTTAATTGCATCTACAAAATCCCTTCAGTTTTGCCGTATAATGCAACATAGTCTTGGGACTGATACCTCATCACTTTTGATGTGTTCTGTAGAAATGGCCCTTGGGTCCCGCCCATCCTCACGAGAAGGGGATTATACAGGGTATGGTTTGTTGGAGAGCCTCAAAATGCTGCCCACCACACCCAGAGAATAATATATAGTTTTCTTAATGAGCCATTCTGTCTCATGCTTTTCTCTGCTGCCTCTGCTTTGAATATCTCAGGAAATAACCCATTCTTTTTCACTGGCCAATCTGGAAAATACACATCTGACTTTAAATCATGTGGTAGGTGTTTACTTAGTAAACACTGAGGTGATAAATGTGACATGATGAGCTATAGTTCAGGAATATCCTCAAATGGTTTTCTGGGTGGGCTGAGGTAAAATTCTTCTGAGTTTGGAGTTGCGAATATTTTGGAATAGTTAATTCTGTCTTATACTTTCTCAAATATCTAGGGCTTAAATTTCTTTCAATAGTTTTGTTTTTTTTAATCTGCAGAACATTTTCCTTGGCAGAGTAAACTGAAGGAATAAATGAATTCAAAATTTCTACTTTTTTTTTCCCTCCAGCTTTATTAATATATAACTGGACCTATAAGTGCTGTGTGTTTTATGATCCAAGAACATTACTTTGTTGTTCCCAAACTTGTGTTATGTGTCTTCCTGGTCTGTCTTCATTCTCTAAACTACTAGTCGTGGGGCACCTGGGTGGCCCAGTAGGTTGAACATCTGACTTCGGCTCAGGTCATGATCTCACGGTCTGTGGGTTCGAGCCCCACATTGGGCTCTATGCTGACAGCCCAGAGCCTGGAGTCTGCTTCAGATTCTGTGTCTTCCTCTCTCTCTTCCCCTCCTTTCCTTGTGCTCTGTCTCTCACAGCTTCTCAAAAATAAATATACATTTAAAAAATAAATAAGATAAACTACCAGTGGCTTCCTTTTTATTGTCCTTTGCTGTTGGTCTTCTGGCATTTTTTAAGTCATGTGGCTCTCCCATGTTTGTCTTTGATTTCATGCCTACTAGTCGATTTGTGAGTATGCTATCCAAAATCTAGGCTAAAGTTTAAAAAAGTTCCCAAGAGAAAACAGTAGTTATTTTTAGGTATTATTTAATTAAATCAGATTTTTATTTTCAAGGTCATTTGAAACTACAAATTTGAAGCTGAAACTTTTGATGTATCTTCTTGTCTAGAATACCACTTATGGGTCAGGGTCTGTCTGTCCACTGTAATTAGTTTAAGTTATCTTACTGTAGAATAGAATATATCTTTAACTCTTCCCAGGAATGTTTTGTCTGTCTATAAAGTCTGAAATGGCATTTATTTTTCCATGTTATCATTCATTTCTCTTATAAAAACTAATTGCTTCTCACTAACTAAAATTAGATGTGGAATTGGAGTTCTCATGATTAAGCCCTTTATATTTTAAAACATTACATTTTAGAAGTGAAAACTCTGTTTTTATACTAATAAATATTCAGCAGACATAGATAGGTAAAGCCTCTATTTCTGTTATGTTTTGCTTCTGTGTCTTTTTGCAATTTGTATCAAAAATGTGTCCTTCATTTTGCCTACCTGACCAGGAAACCTATAGCTTACATGCTTACATGCACTTAGTGACCCAAGGAACAGTAAAGAAAAAGCTAACACAAGTTGAAAATAAAAATTACCAACTATTGACATTGTTTGTGATTTAAGTTAAGAACTTAAATCGGTGGTCACAGAGCAAATGAATTTTCTACATGATATATCTAATCGATAATAAGTTGCTTATGACCCTCCATGTTTCTGTGGGATTTGATTCAGTCTTCTTCCTTGGCTCCTATCAGAACTTGTATTATAGGTATTAGGACGGTTTGTTAAGTATATTACTTTTTGACTTCTTGGTTTAGTTCCGATGTATGACCTCCAAAATAGGTTGTAGACATGTTTTTCATTTACTCATGCTTGCTTGCATGCATATATATGTTAATTCTACAAATACATTCTATGACTGCTATCATAAGCTATACTTTATTGAAGGTACTGGAGTTATAAAAGTTAATTAATCATAAAAATAAAAAAAATAGTTGCCCACATAAAACTTATGCTCTGTGGTGAAAGGAGATAGATAGAAAATAAATAAAATATATACATAAATTATATAGTAAGGTAGAGGTTGATAAACATAATTAAAAATAAAGCCAAAAAGAAGATTGTGCAGCACCACAGTATAGAGAAAGGTTTGTAATTTCAAACCTTTAGGATGATTTAGGGAAGTCTATTCATTTCCCTATGGTCGCATAAAGGGATAGGACATAGCATAAAGGGGATATGAGAAGGACACATGGCTGCAGTTAGAACCATAGGAAGTTTGGCTTGATCTAAGCCAGACAAGTGAGTTAGCAAACCTGTTAAATGGAGAAGAACCTTGAGTTTTGAAAGAAAAAAAAAGAGTAAGCTTTGTGTAGGTGAAAAATTAAAATAAGGGCAGAAAGGTATCTATTGGCATGATAATGTAATAGTTCTTTAGTCATACAGACATAGACAGCCATAGTTAATTTGCTTTAGATCTCCCATACATATACTTGCATTATAGTGAAGTAGTATTTAATGGAAGTGTAGACATTGGTCTGTTTCTATTTCGTTTCTGTGAATTTAGTCTTCCAGGGCAGGTTGATAGACCTTCTAGCTTGTCTACATGACAACTGATCATTACTAAGGATTGTTGTTATGACCCTTTGCAAAGAGAAGGTGATGATTCAGACGTAATGTAAGCTTCAAGAGGCAGATTTAAGGTGGTAGCTTAAGAAACTAAAATATCAAATGCTAGTTCTTAGAAAAAGAAACTTTTTTTTAAACAGTTGATTACAATCAACGGTTGGCCAGAATCTACTGGTGAAATTTTAAGATCTTACCTAGATTATCCTAGCTCCTCATTTACTACCAAGACTTGTGGAGAGTTTCAGAGTGACAGGGGCACACCTTGGGGTTATCTCCATTCCCGACTGTGATTTATGCTATAAGCATTCTCATAACCCTAATCAGAATCTGGAAAAATTCAGTGTAAGTCATTATCTGGGAAAGATTAGATTCCCCTGTATTAGCTTATTCAAATTCCACTTTCTTATAACCATATGTTTGACACTTGGCAGAGTTTTGGGAGGCTGGAGAAAGCTGAAAATCACCACTTAGAAGTACCATGCTTAAGCCTTTAGAAAGGCCATATTCAAATAGACCTTGTGTCCTTCTTATTACATTATAGGGCCCTATTCTGTCTCATACTCCTACGTTTTGTCTAGATAATAAATGCTTTTCATTATGGATTCAGATTAATGCTTCATAAGAAATCACAGGGCAATCCAAAATATCAACTAGGTAGCATAGGTCAATTCCACGCTGCTCTAAAGTCTACCATTATATTGGAATCCATTACCCCCTCTTACAAACAGTTCTAGAGGTCAGTGGTAGCAATCAATCAGATACTAACTTCTCTTTCCTCTTTTAAAACTTTGAATATTCTTTTCTAGCCCTTCACTCCTGCTATGTCTTATCTCTTCACCACTAAGATATTGCCAGCATAAAATGATACTTCGGTTCTGCTTAAATTCTCTTGAATGTTTTTTTTTTCCTTGCCCTGTCTCTGTAAAATGTTCACACAGAGCCGACATGCCTACTGTTCCAAGGGATCATTCAAAAAACCAGCAGACTGTAAACTGAATGGACTCTTATCTCAGAAGGATGAAGGACAGAGCTGGCCTGCTGGGATTTGAAGTGTTGGTTCCAGGGAGTCTAGATATTTCAAGCCAGACGCTTACACAACCCATTTCTCTCTGCCCTTATGACTGAATGCACTAATTCATTTACCATTCAAAGTGTCCTTCCATAATTTATGCCACACACTGACATGTATTTAACTCTCTAAAATACCTTGAATACAATTTGTTTGAAAGACAGTATACACAATAACCATAATGCATTTTTAAGAGGCATTTCAGAATACAAATAAATATAAATTGAAGAAAAATGCTTATTAATAAACACTTATATGACACTTCATGTTTACTTATGGTTTTACTGTCCTTTTTTATTAGTTTAATGTGTCAAGTCTCTCTGGGCTCCAAGTGCTACTTAAGTAAATCTCTGGACTTTATCCCCCTGGAGTCTAGACTTCTGGGTCAAATGTTGCAAAGACAGTCTTTCTGGAAAAGTTGTACTTTAAAGTTATTAAAGAAATTTTAATATGATGGATGAGAGTGCATCCAAGACATAATTTTCACTTAAATGTCTGGTTTTGAGAGAGTAAGGAGAATAAATATATATGGCTATTAATAACCTTACATGCAAAGCTACATCTTATGGTAACATAAGGGGTTATGGTCAATCCACCTGGCTTCTTGCCATCTTTGTAGAATTACATCTTCTGTGATAGCATCCACGGGGGCTGTGAAATATTTCCTGTGGTTCAAGTATAAAAGCACACCTAATGAGGTCTTGTATTTTGTTCCATGCCAGGGCTACTACTGGAAATTGTCACTCTTCCAGAAATGTTCCAGATTCCAAACTGATGGCCTATATATTTTGGTCTCATGGTGTAATTAATGTTACTCCTCCTTCTAAATACTGTCGACTGCCAGTAAGTTCTATAGAAAAAAATTTACCCTTTCAGGAAAGTTTATTAGATAGAACCTAAGGGCAGATATTAACACAGTGAAGTTCCACAAAAGGACTACAGGTAAATGATGGTGTCTCAGATGGATATTCCTTCACATTTCAATATTTGTATATCATCTATTTTCTGATATTTATTGCTGACAAGATTTTACTGATATATGTGACATTATTTCAAAGTAAACCTGAGAAGTCTTCAAATACAATGGGTTGAGAGAACTTTCAAAGACGTTTTCAAAGAAAATGGGGTGCCTAGATGGCTCAGTTGGTTAAGCATCCAACTTCTGATTTACGCTTAGGTCATGATCTAATGATGATGGCTTCAAGCCCTGCGTTCGACTCCATGCTGACAGGGTGGAGCCTGCTTGGGATTCTCTCTCTCCCTCTCTTTCTGCCCCTTCCCCCATCTCTCAAATTAAATTAATTAATTTAGAAAAAAAATTTTCAAAGAAAATCAATATCAACAAGTAATTTACATTGGCATCTGATCTTGATTTGCTCAATTAATCTTTATAAGGTATATTTTACAATCACTTTTAAGTGTTTGAATAAAATTACATATAGATTTCATGATTAATGAAAAAATAAAACCCTCAAAAGCTATTTAACACTCAGAATGTCATTTTTATTTTGTAATTTTTGCTGAAGATCAAATTGTGCATGATTATCTCTCTGTAAATATTGCAACTATATCTGAAATTTTAAAAAAATCATATCTGGTGTGAACTCTACAGGAATAAACAAATGAATGCAGCAAAATCAAGAAAGGTCATCTGGGTAGCTTCATAAAGAAAACTTTAATGAAAAACTGACTACAGTCTTTAATGTATTTGACACAAATGAATAAATTTACTCTTTTTTAAATTCAGCTTGTGTGCCTTTAATATTTGTAACAAACTATGTAGAATATTCAGCTACTGAAAGAAATGGGAAGAATTGGCATTAACCAAGTAATGAGTTGGTCTCTTTTATATGTTGCTTTGTGTAGTTGAATCCTTGCAATCCTGGCACAAGGTAGGTATCAATAGTTCCCATGTTATCGGTAAAATACCTGAGACCAAGAAAGTCAATTTACATCACTACAGGAGGGTTGTAGAATCAGTTAAGTGGGACTTGACTTTGTCTGATTCCAAATCTATGACCTTTCTACAGTGGCTTTGGCCTTTTCAATTTGGAGGTATTCCCCTGCAGACTATTGTGCTTCAGTATTTTTTTATGTTTATTTATTTTTGAGGGAGAGAGAGAAAGAGAGCATGAGTAAGGGAGAGGCCAAGACAGAAAGAGAACCAGAATCTGAAGCAGGCTCCAGGCTCTGAGCTGTCAGCACAGAGCCAAACTCATGAAAGTAAGATCATGACTTGAGCTGAAGTCAGACGCTTAACTGACTGAGCTACCTAAGTTCCTCCGTACTTCAGTACTAAAGTAAAATCAAAAACAATAACATGAGTACTATGTATGTGTATATGGAGAAAGAGAAAAAGAAAGTTTGAGAGAGAGAGAGAGAGAGAAAGACCATATACTAATTCTGGGGGCTGTAGGCAAAAAGATACTGATTCCTTAAAGAGGTGGAATCGAGAAA
Organism: Hyaena hyaena; assembly: GCF_003009895.1. Lineage (NCBI taxonomy): Eukaryota > Metazoa > Chordata > Mammalia > Carnivora > Hyaenidae > Hyaena > Hyaena hyaena. Next base: position 462,929 of record NW_024081209.1, read on the forward strand.
TATTTGTTATAAAGATCACTTAGGAGGTTCTAATACACGTGGTGGTGTAACTTTGAAAAATCAGACACTCTTATTTTTCAATATCCTCTGTTGTAACTGGTACATGTTTCAGTAATGATCGTTGTGTAACAAATTATTTAGAAGCGTAATAAAATGAAAACAAAGATTTAATATCTGTCAGGATTTCTATGGGTTAAAATAATTCAGGACAGGTTCAATAGGGTGGTTTTCCTTTGGGGACTGTCATGGGTTGCAGTTATATGGTGAATGTGGCTGAACTTTCCTCACGTGACTGGTGACTCATCTGAGAAGACACAAAGAGCTAAATCTCCTCAGGCATCTCTCTCTGTATTTGCTCTTTCTTCACACAGTCTCTCTAGGATGGCATCTGTAGAATGACCAGATTTCTTACATGGCTGTCAAGTTCTCAAAGCTGACGTCTAAGAGAGAGAGTCATGGCAAAAGACGTATCACATTATGAACAAGCCTAGAAATCCTCATAGTATCATGTCTATCGTTTGACGTGGTCACAAGACTCTGCTGAGACTGAAGAGGAGGAAACATAGACCTTGTCGCTCAAACGTCACTACCCAACCAAGTTATTATGATACATAGTAGATAACAAAATTGTACAATAATTTAATCTAAGATGTCATAAATTGGGATACAAATAAGTTACGATGAATGAATGGATGGGAGCTTTCTAATAGGTTAGTAAATCTACCTAAGACAAAAGCCCAAACTTCCTGATTTTATGCCTCAAGAAACATAATCACGACTTGTAGACTTTCCCAGGGCACTGCCATTTGTGGACAGACCAGCTGAATGTCTGGAAGACCCAATAGGACAGGCCTCATGATCTTTACTATGGAAATGTGAATATGCTGAAGGCCTGCTTAGCCTGTATATAAATAAATACTCTCTCATTTAAAGCCTGACATTATAAATGTCTCTGATGGAACAATTATGTCTCTGTACACTAAAAATAAATAATCCTGTTCTCAATTCAAAAAGATAATAGAAAATATGGCTCAACACCGTTCACAATGTATATACGCATTGTGTGTCATATACTTAGATATACCAGCCTGGATCCCAAATAATTTAAAGAGTTTCTTGAAGGGATTATGTGGGGTCAGCAGAGTGAAGAGAATCAATCAGTGATGGTGAAGCTCTGAAGAGGAGCAATAGGTGAGGAAATGAAGTCAATGGAACCCAGAGAAAAATGAAATCATAAGATTGGGGTCACCAGAAAGGAGCTGTGGCTATAAAAAGAGGTAGCCACTGTTTAAAACAGCAAGGGAGCTAAAGGGAGGGGGGGGTGCGGATAATACCCTGGACTCTCTCTCCTCACACGTTTATTCTTTTGCTGCCTTCCATTGGCCAAACCCAATAAAAATTCAGAGAACAAGATAGCACAAGTGAGAAATTTGTAGATAACCTGCTCCCCAGAGTGAAGAGGAGGGAAGAGGAGGCCAGTGAATGGTCCCAAGAGACATGTGGAGAATAATCAGCCCTGACAAACCAAGATTCACTAATAAGAGGCCTATTTTAGATCAAATTTTAATCTCAACTCCCTTACTTGTCTGGGAAAGTAACTAAACTGCCAGAGATGACAGCCAATGATGAGGTGTTCCCTATAGAGTGTAATCCAGCTTTTTCTTCACCATTTTTTCCTTTCCTGATCACAATCAGAGGGGAAATTATGTCTTATGCTTGTACTGACTAACAGCTAGGGAAATTCAATAATAATTAACTTCACCAAAGAAATCAGTAAAATTTTCCTTGATCCTTTCTTAATAGAAAACTGGACCATATAAAAGTGCAGACAATTGAAGGCTTGTGTAGAGATTCTGGAATGAGCTACGAAGGCTGTTTCAGCTGGAACCCTGTTTGTGGGTGCCTATATCACTCGTGTTGATACCGACATCTACTTTTTAAAAAGGGAAATCTGTTTACTAAAGTTACTTTTATTTTTATAACACTCATCACAGAAAAAACCAATATCTACTAGGCAAGAGAGAATGGTTAAAAGGAATCCTAATTTTTGGTCAGGAATAAGTTAGAGTAAATCCATGCTATCCAAGGAGTACCCTAAAAAGGACCACAAAAAGTGAGAGACCAACACAAGAAAATATATGTTCTGTAAGTTTATACCAAAATACAATATCTGAAAGTTTACAGATCAATGATTATTTATAATATAAAGGTGAATCAAGAGATAACTTAGACAAATATATATTCTTTTTGTTGATTGTTTCTAAAATATATGTTTTTAAAACATATCTCACTCTGGCCTTAGTGAGATTAGTATAGTCTAATCCAGATTTATTAAACTGTGTAACTAGGGCCTATATTTAACATTGAAAACATAATCCAATCAAAAGTAAAATAACAACAAAAAAATCTTGCCAAGAAGTTTATCCCTTATCCAATTCTGATGTAAACATGTGTAATCACTTATACATATTGCCTTTGAAATTGTTTCATCAAATGAGTGAAATTGTTTTATCAAAGATGTACAATGACTGACAGTTTTACTGTTAAATATAATTCTCATTAATTAAGGTATCTTCAGATCATAATAGCATATATGTGTACTTTATTTATGTAGCTATGCATACATTATTATGTATTAATACACAGAAAATTAACAGAAAAATGGCACATGGACATACCTACATATTAAATGGGATATAGCATTATTGCAGGCTTTACACTGTCTACTGGTCAACTTAATGTCACTGTGAGTCCTTTAGCAGGATTGATGGCCTTTGGGGGGGATGGGCATCTATACTCTTCCAGAACAAGTCCCAAGAGATCAGCTACTACAACTTCTAACACTTTATTATTGGTTAATTTGGGGCTTCTTTCACTCAGATGACATAGTTAGAAGGATGTCACTGCACAGATCAATACCTAGTGCCTTGCCATTGATGTGCCCGTTACCTTAAACAACAGCTGTGTCTACAACCATCTCCTGAGTAGTCAGGATACTAATTATTGTAAGCATGCTATACTTGGAAAGTGACTTTCAAGAAAATTCTGACCTCTTCATGTAAAACTCAGACAGCTTACTGCACACTCAGCAAGAGCTTTTGTGGTTTGTTTCCTGACAACCAAGACTTTATTTCTCTGTTGTCAAGGGTATGCAGATGATCCCATTCACAGTGGAATTAAAATGCACATGTAATGCAGCTTTAAGCAATTAGAACAAATAATGAATTTATTAAAAGTAGATGATGGCTGCAAATCTGATGTTTTCTATTTATAGTTATGCTAAAACTTTTCCCTACCTTCTCTACCTACTTTCTGGAATTTACTTTTATAGAAAAAAATAATTTATACACGTATAATGATGTATTTGAAAATAACACATTATTATTAACAATTTTCTCTCAAAAGCTCTTCAAAGGAATCATTCCTCATTGTTTTTTAATTTGTAAGAATTCAAACTGTTGGATGTAACAACATGGTCTAAAATATCTTGCTTACATTTTCTTTTTTTTAAATTTTTTTAAAATGTTTTATTTATTTCCAGGAGAGAGAGAGAGACAGCATGAACAGGGGAGGGTCAGAGAGAGAGGGAGTCACAGACTCTGAAACAGACTCCAGGCTCTGAGCTGGCAGTCAGCACAGAGCCCGACGCGGGGCTCGAACCCACGAACCACGAGATCATGACCTAAGCGAAAGTCGGACACTTAACCGACTAAGCCACCCAGGCGCCCCTCTTGCTTACATTTTCAATGTAAATCAAAATAAATGTTTTATCATACATGTGAAAATTAACCATAAGTTTCATAGGAGGAAGTGAGAAAGTAGCAAGATATATAGCTAGTTCCATCCCACAGAATTTTGTGGGAATCAATAACAAGCCATTAAAACTATATAAAATAATCATGTACAGGATAAAAATTATAACTATTTATATAAATTATATGACTTAATTTTGGTAAGTGTCTTTGACTTGTATTTCAACTATTTTCTTTTTAATTTAAGAAATTATCCTAAATTAAGAACACCTGGGTGGCTCAGTTGGTTAAGTGTCCAACCCTTGGTTTTGGCTCAGGTCATGATCTCATGGTTGGTGAGTTTGAGTCCTGCATTAGACTTTGCACAGCCTGCTGAATATTCTCTCTCTCTCTCTCTCTCTCTCTCCCCCTCCCATGAACTCTCTCACTGTCTCTCTCAAAATAAATAAATAAATAAATAAATAAATAAATAAATAAAAGGTTTTTTTTAAATAAAGTACATTATATGATTTCCATGTGACCATTATTCTAATACTTTATATACTGCCCCTTTAGCCATCAATTCTAGCTGTCGAGATTTCTCACATTAATATCTGTTAAAAATCATAAAATATAGTCCTAATGGCCTATGTATCTTTGGCCTGTTTCTAATTGATTTATAAACTCATTTAATTATTATTGTATAATTTACATAAAATTAAATACACAGATTTGAGCTGCTTAGGAAGATGAATTTAGACAATATATCTGAATATATTGTATATCCATGTGATTGTTACTCAGAACCAGACATATAACATTTCCATTGGCCTAGAAATTTTCTTTAAACATATTTCCAATCAATACACTCATTCCTGAAGGTAACACTTTTCTGATTCCTTTCACCATGTACTAATTTTGCCTGTTCTTTAAAATCATAAGCTAGTTAGCATTTGCATATTTGATTTCTTTTGTTCAATAAATTTTTGAAACAGACTTTTGTGTATTATTTTTTCATAAATATTTTATGTTTGAATAAACTGTAATTTGGTAATCCATTTTCTACCTGATGGATCTTTAGTGATTTTAGGCTCAAGCTGCTATAAATAATGATACTATAAACATTCTTGTAGAATCTTTTAATGAGCATCTTGAGTAAATACCTAGGAATGGAACTGTCCACTGTCTCTTTCTCTCTCCTTTCTCTCTGCATCTCCCTCACTCATACTCTGTCCCGCTGTCTCTCAAAAATAAATACATTAAAAAATTTAAAAATGTTGATTGTTAAAGGAAGTAAATAGATAAGTTAATAGCTTGAAGAATTAAATTAAATTAAATGGGTTTCAACCATCTTTTTACTTTGTAAAAGATCTAACCATGCTGTAAGCATTGCAAAAAATCAACATAGCAAAGAGAGTGAAAAACTGAAACAAGTCAGGGTTAACTGTCAGTCCAAAGAAATGGAATGATGGTCTTCAAAATGAGAAGGACCTTGGCTTTTACTTCTAGTTCTATACCTGATTCACTGTAGAATTTGAGGGAACTTCTTAGCTTTTCTCAATCTCTACCCCTTTGCATGTAAAATCTGGAAACAATCACCTTCCTAGCTTGGTTTAACTGTATCTAGCACCAATTGAAATTGCTAAAGAGAATCTCAACAAAATGTAGAGTGGGTGATCTTGGCCCACTGATGGTAAAAATTGGAAAAAGTAGGCCAGTTTTAGATTTCGAGTTGAGAGAAGTTAATGGGATCAGGTGTCAAATCTTGACTTTCTCAATAAAGGAGATAGGTAAATCTGCTGAGGCTCAGGTATTGTAGAAAGTGAAGGTGACTGGGAAAAGTCGCTAGAACACAATTGGTTGGAGATCAACAAATAATTAATTAAACACTGCTGAGTGGTTTTAAAAGTCTAACTTGTATCAGAATATTTCTTAACATTCCCACATCTGTCCACTAAATCAATGGGCTGTCTATGCTACTGCTAAACTAGGTGTCCTAAGCATAAGAACTTCATACCGAAAGACACAACACAGAATTTTCACTTGAAACTTGTCTGGATTGGCTGAACATTGACTGTAAATTTTGCATGAGATAGGGGAGAATTTCATCTTATAAGATCATTTTTGTTCTTAGGAAATATTTTCTAGAAGAACTTGCACACAAAGCCTGTTATTAAAAACAACGTATATTGTATATTTGTTTTGTTTCATTCTAATTGTGTATATGTCTTTGTGGATCTACAGATCATATGCACTGCTTGAAATACAAAATTTGAAAGCACCTATCCGCATCAAATCATCTGTTGTGGACAGAATGTTTTATTCTACCAAATTCATATGTTGGAATCTAATCTCCAATGGGATGGCATGTGGAGGTGGAGCCTTTGAGAGACAATTATGTTATGAGGGTGGAGGCCTTTTGTATGGGACTAGTGCCCTTTATAAGAGGAGACCAGAGTGCTAGCTGTCTGCCAGGTGAGGACAAGCAACAAGACAGCCCTCTGCAACCAGGAAGAGGACCTCTCCAGACATAGAACCGACTAACAGCTTGATCTTTGATTTCTCAGCCTCTAGAATCATAAGAAATAAATTTCTTTCATGGACAAACCACCCAGTTTATGCTATTTTGTTTTAGTAGCCTGAGCTAAGACACTATCACATAGAGAAATGTATGAAATAACTTGAATGTTCTCAACCAAGTATCCCTGGAATGTTTGAAAATCCACCTGTAAAACAGCTAGAGGAAGTTATTATTATTATTATTATTATTATTATTATTACCATTTGAGGTACAGACTAATAAAATGAATGTATATTTTCAGTAGCTTAACTAGTTAGATCATGATTCGCAGCTAACACAGCACAGTGGTTTTGTGGAGTCCAGGCTCGCATCTAAGCTCTGTCCGCTACTCGTGTGAACTAAATCCCTCAGTGCTTCAGTTTCTCTAGCTGTAAAGTTTAAAATAATAATAGTGCTTATCTCCTAAGGATATTAGGAAGATGACACCATGTATTCACGTAAACCTTCTCACTTAGATATTAACTACCATTATTCTACTACTATTTGTGTTATCAGGTATAGCTCTTCTGAACTCTGACCCAAATTACAATTCTAAATGTTGTCATAAATTTCAAATTTGTGCCCTCAGTTGTAGGGAAAAATAAGGGGCCGTGATTGAATCAGCGTATCCATTTCTAATATGTGAAAATATCTGAGCCTGCAAGAACTATGCACAAAGGATTATAGTGAAAGTGAACCCTCTATCAAGATATCAAATAATTATTATCATATGATCCAGAGCTGGATTACAATTATAATCTTGACTTTTTGATAATCTTACTGACATTGAATTCTATGTTAAGTCAGTGACAACTGTTTTATTTATTATTATAACTACTAGCTAATAACTATAACTATTATTATAACTACTAGCTAAAAATCTTAAAAAAAAGAAAAATGAAACAAGTAGGTTTCTTTGAAATGATCATAAACCACACAAACCAGTTTCTTTTTCACAGAGGCTCAGAAAATTACTTGATTCACCTATACTGGCAAAACAAGCAAGCAGTAGAAGAGAAACTAGAATTTAAGTCACATGACCTTAACAATGTGGCCATCTAAATAGCAGAGTATTTCATTGTGTAGAAGTTTAGAATTTACAAACTGACCTAACACCTGATCTCTTGATTTGCACAACAAATCTGTGATATGAGTGCACCAGGGTTTATTGCCAACACATAAATATTTTGAAAATTTGGAAAGAGAGACTCCCAGGACCGACCCACATTACCACAGCTAGTAAGTGACAGATCCAATAAAAACTACACACACACACACACACACACCACACACAAACTGCTATTGGTTTGAGTGTTTGTGTTCCCTAAAATTCGTATGTTGAAATATCAACTCACAATGTGATGTTATTTGGAGGTGGAGACTTTGGGGAGGGAGGGGGTTGGTGATTGAGTCTTGAGAGCAGAGCCCTCATGAATAAGATTAAAGCCCTTGTAAAAAGAGACCCAGGAGAGCTTCCTTGCCCCTTTCACTATGTGAGGATCCAATGAGAAGTCTGCGGAGACCCAAAAGAGAGTCCTCACCAAACCCTGCTGGCTTCCCAATCTAGGACTTCCAGACTCCAGAAACATGAGAAATAAATTCCTGTTGTTTATAAGTTACCCCCCGTCTGTGGTATTTCGTTACAGGCCCTCAAATGGAAAATGACATACACACAAAAACAAACAAACATAATTAATAAAAAGGCTCAATCTGATTCCAACCCCACTGGCTTCCCCATTTACAACACGACTTTAATTGTTATATAATTCATGGGCATCAAGAATTAAATTCTGTAATTAGCAAACATATATAAAGTATGAACAGCTAAATTAAAAAAAAAAAGTGCTGAAATTTAGAATTCAAAGGAATTTCAAGTAAGAGCAGCTTAGGCCTGCAGGCTGTCACTTCACATCTGAAACAACGATTCCCACTGTTTTTCTAGTTGACACAATTTATTAAAACCTCTCAACATATACAAAATAAAATTATGATAAGCCCCCAAATCCAACACAGAAAGCCTAGCATGAAACATTGAAGTCATAATTTACCTCAGAGAGTCAGGAAAAAGAAACCTGAGAAAAATGAGAAAAGTTCAAAAGAGTCATTTCAACATCCCAGTAGAGTTAAAGACCATTTTCAAGTATTCCCATTCAGATGTTTTTATAATTGCATGGATCCTACAGTGCTACGCATTCTACCAGTTCTCAGGTGGCTATACCCAGAAGATGGTGGCTGTTTCTGACCGGTTGCTTGCTTGCTTTTATTTTCATTTCCTGTGCGAGGCCAAGATTGTCGTTTGGGGACAGTTAAATCTCCTTCAGGCATAAGAATCATTTGTCCCATGTGGAGGCAGCTTCAATGAATAGCTTTCCATTTCTTCTTATTCATCCTGACTTTACAATTGGGATGCTTAGCATGATAGGATTTCACTTGGTTCCCCCTCTGCATCACACGGCTTGCTTTCTTTCTGGTTACTCAGGCCAAAATTTGGAGCATCATGGTTCAGATGGCATTTCTCAGGGATTGTCATCTGGAGACTGGGTTCGACTGCATGGTGTGCTTCTTGATTATTTGTGTGTTGTTAAATATGCCTCATAGATCTCGGGGGGAGGGGGGGAGGAATGTATCAATATAGCACTGATATAAGAAAAAGCTTATGTCTTTTATTTTCTTAAGCAAGATAAAATTTTTAAAATGGGATCAATTTCTTGATAACAATTTCACAGTTTTCTTTGCAGTCAAGAAACGCCTCCTGATCTAATGGCTGAGCATCTGATACAAATTAGCTCTAAGCAATGCATTATGGTACAAATGTAAGTATTTGCATTTTCCAAAGCTATAGGTTTTCATTTAATACTGACAGTGAAACAAAAGCAAACACTCATTAAAAATCTAATAAAATTAAAGGTGAACACTATACCAATGAGATAATACAGAGGGCAGAAAAAGTAACTAGAGGTGATTTTCTTTTGAACAGACAATGTTTATTAAGATCACAGTTGAAATGGTTGTCACAGATATAAATTTTTAGAATGCATAGCTTGTAACTATAGACCAGAGACTTTCATCTTTGAAGAGTTGGACTTAACACTTTAAATTTGAAAAAACCTCCATAAAAGGGGTGACACTTAAAACAATTCCTCAAGGATAAGTAGGTATTCTCCAAAAAGTAATTCAGTGGACAGGAGAAAAACATCCAGATAAGGATACATATCCTAGAAAGGCAGGGGAATGTAACAAGGCATGTTGAGTTAAAAAAATAAATAAGAATTTTTATGTTTGATTTTGTGATGTGGAAAAAGCAGTTAAGGAAGATGATACTGAAAATATAGTTGCAGTTATATCTAAAAAGCCCATGTGTAAGATACTAATGAGTTTGGAAATTTTTCTTTGATCATTAGAGAGTTACGTTTTTATTTATTGGGTTTTTTTTAAACAGATGAGTTTGTTCAACATTATATTTTAGAAAATTATTTGACAATCATATGAAGGATACTTTGGATTAGGAGAGGTTGTGATGAACAAACTGTTTGAGGCAGCTGCCATAACCCATACAACTTTTGAAGAACTGAATGAAAACAGAAATAGAGTTGGAAAGGAGAGAAAACGTAAGGCATTTATGAGGTCACATCGATAAACCTTGCTGACTCACATGGAGTGTAAGAAAGGAAGGAGTCAAGGACACTCCAAGCTAGTGAAACATAAAAATTATTTATATTTATCAAGATCTATAGGATACAGGACGAATGAGGTGAACACATTTGGGAGTTGGAAGGCTGTCTTCACTTGGGAAATATGGACACAATATAATAGTGTTAGAGGCTGGATTATAGGATTTGAACACGGCAACTAAGGAGGGCTAGAAATACAGACTTGGAGGCATTGTGCTCCAAATGAGAGTTTATATTCTAGAACTGCAAGTAAGCTTCCATGGAGATTGCACAGAGTGGGAAGAGAGGTAGGCATGGGATGGAGGAGACGGAGCTGTGGACAACCAGGATGTATGCGACTCTTAGAGAAAAAGGAAGAGAACACTTGAGGCCAACAAGTGGAAAGAAGAAGCAAAATGTGTCAAAGAGAGAGTGGTAATCATTTGCTTGCAGAGGGCAAGTTAGTAAATAAGTCTTACTTCCTAGAACATTCTTCCCGTAATTATTACTTTCCTTTAGTTTTCATGTGATTATGCATTTCTTAATATCCACTATAGTTTCATTTTCTTATATCTCCTTTAACTCTTCAAAGTTTTATCCTTAATTGTCTTTTTCTGTACTCTAAATTTGGACATGCTTCACTGCCACAGTTTTGACTACCATTTTATATTAACTCTTCCTAAATATGAATATTTGTATTCATTTAAAAACCCTTAAGGAGGACTACTCCAGAAAATAATCACAGAAAAACAACATAGTTGGCATTTCTTCCGAAGAATTTAATGTATGGAGAGAGTAATAGTTAGACATAGATCACAATGTGATAAGTGTGAAATGATTGTATTGGTCTTTTATAAGCCACTCAGGTAGTTGCATGGGAAGTAGATTTGACAGATAGTCTAGAGGCAAGGGCTTCTGGTAGAAATTCATTTCGGTAATTCTTAAAGGAAAGATTTGGGGCCTACCGTAGTGATATCAGGATGCAGAAGAGTCTAGGGTGACTCACAAGTTTGTGTATGTGTTATTTTGTTTCACTGTAGTTGAACTTGCTTAGACCTGAATTGATAGGAATCTCAATCACTGGTATGGCCATGCAGACATGAGTTAGAGCAGGTTTGACCAGAGAATGGAAGTGATATCAGTTTAGGACATGTTAGGTTTTGATGTATTATTTTTTAATGTCTGGGTGGGGGCAACAAACAGGTAATTAAAAATTTGGGTCTAAGACTCAGGAGAAACTTCTGTGGAGTCACCCTTGTGGGCTTGGGAATCCTTTTGGCAGGTGTCAGATAGAAAACTAGACTGAGCACAAAAACCTACAAATTGCTGTGTTTGCAAGACTCAGGCATAATTCCAGCTCTCTTCTGAGCTGCAGACTCACAGAAACTTTATATATTCAAGTAACCACATATATTTCCAATTCAATATCTTAATCTGCTTGCTCTCTTCAATAATCTATTCCACTTTGTTGTGTTATATGTGCCTGTTCATTTTGCAATCATTTTTCAGTTATAAATTTCTGAAACCTTGAAATGTTTTTTTCTCTGTCCATTTGGGATCCTCAGTACTCCCATTAGTTACTAGATTTTTTGATTCAACTACTATGATGTTTTTTTTGTTACCCATACTTTCCATCCCCACTGCCATTTAACTTAATCCAAGCACTTCAAAGCTCTTGTCTGGTCTATTCCTAGTCTCTGCCAATTTACCTTTCAAGAGAGTCATACATTTACCTTTCCAAAATAGAGGTTGGATAGAATAGAGTACCTACCTATTCAACACCCTGAAAAGGTAGCTCTTTCTCAAAATAATAAAGTCCTGTAGTCTTGAAGTCCAAATCCTATGATTTATGTCCCACATTATCTTCTTAGACTCATCTCCCAGTTCATTCCAGCAAGAATTATTAACTCTAGTCCACACTAACTGTGCTCCAAATAATCCCTTGACTCTCCAGTTTCTGTGATGTTGCTTGCATTGTTTTCTCAACCTAGCTAAACACTCCCCATATTATAACCCCTGACTTAAATGTGATTCCATTACATGTTCCCCAATGCTTTAATCAGAAGTAATTGTCCTTTTTGCTCTCCTCTCCTAGAACCTCACATTTAGCACTTATGTAATTCTGTGTCATATTACACATAGTTCATTACATGTGTCAATCCTGCTCATTAATACCTTCATCTTTTATCATTCCCATTAAGAACATTAACAAATAGAGTGAAGCTATTGAAGAAAAACAAATTCTGGGGCACCTGGGTGGCTCAGTCAGTTGAGCACCCACTCTTATTTTCAACTTACGTCATGATCCAAGGGACATGGTTTTGAGTCCCACATTGGGCTCTGTGCTGAGCATGGAGCTTGCTGAAGATTCTCTCTCTCTCTCTCTCTTGCCCTCTCACCCACTCATGGTCTCTCACTCCCTCTAAAATAAAAATAAATAAATAAATGATTTCTATGGTTTAGAGTAAACTGGTTCAATCCTATATCAAGAATCTGAGTTAACTTCCACTACGGTGGTAACAGCTACAGTTAGTTGGGGGGGGGGGGGACTCTAAATCCCATGTATTTTCAAGGGCAATAGTGTATTTTAAATTACCTAGCTGCCTCTATATTTAGGCTAGCAAGATTATTTCAGATCATCTCACCAAATAACTTGTATTACTTCAGTCAAATATTTAATATATCTTTGTTCAATGTTCTAGAATGTTCTGTGGGTTAGGTGGTTAAAAGTTAGAGGTAATGGGCCAGTGAGTTCTTGGTTGCAGGAAACAATTTTTTTTGAAGTAAATAGATCACAAATCACAACAAATTAAGGAGAGTTTTTGCTTATTTCTGATTTCATCCTATTCTGGCCACTACAGTTAACCCATGAATGGAAATGTCTTTGGGGAAATTGGATTTCTCCTACTTCAACAATATCCAGTAGAGGTTGAGTTATTTTCATATCTAACCAAAATTCATCCCAAACATATACAAAAATTTGTGGTAGAATCCAAGTGTCCTAGTTTTAAAATGAGTTTATACTTATCCTTTCCAACCCAGGAAGTTAAATGTTTGATGAAGTTCTCTAAATCCCAGGTTTTTAAATAAGAAGTCTGTTTATTTGAGGGACATAGATTTTATCTTTGTTCTCTTTTGCAAACATCATCCTGGAATTGGATACATCATACAGAGCTCACACAGATTTGTTACATCTGATAACGTATGTATTGGTAAGTACCCTTTGGGAGACAAAATGTGAATGACTGACTACAAGCAACACTAGACCACAGTGATCATGGTTCTGGGAGAAATAATACAAAAATAGTTTGGGATCTGAAGAACTGTCCCCAGAATAACTGTGAGAAATAGTAGGGTCCCACCCTTATGAAAAGAGAATGTCTTTTATCTCCCAACTTGGTGGCCTCCACTGGTGGAAAATTGTTCCAGATTGTTTTAGTTCTTTGTTCAGACTGAGGGGAGAAAGAGAAAATCCTCAGTAATTGGAAAGTTCCTTCCTATTCCTTATTCTAATCCCCTGACCTTAATGTTTATCCAGCAAATCCTTTACTCCTCCTGTTACTTGTCTCCCTCAGGACTTTTGGGATTGTTTTCCCCTCAGTTCATCCATATTCACCTGGCACACAGTCCCTGAGCCACATAATATTTTCTTGGTATAGGACCTTCTATCTTTACTTAGAAAATGACATTTATTATACAATGGTTATTTAATAGTTCACTAAATCTAATAAAGCTTAGTACTAAAACAATTTAAGATTCTAATTAATAACAACACACACTTTCAGAGCATAAAAGATGTAAGTAATAAAATGCTTCTATAGGATAAGAATTGTAAAAATATTTTCTTTATTCCCTTACATCCAAATAATTAATTTCACCCCATAAGTGTTTAAAGCGTTCATAGCATAGAAGATGAGGGGTGAACACCTAAGTATTAAGTAATATTTATCTATGTATTTATACACAGATATGTCCCCATAAAATACTATTAGGTTATTGGAGAAGAAACTGAGACTCTGAAAATTAGCTTCCCCAACATCACAAAGACCATATTTAAATCTGTATCTGTGGAACTCTGTAGCAGTCAAGGCCCCATAAGGAAATAGATACTACTCTAAACTCTTCAACCCAAGAGAACTTCAAATAGGAAAATGGATATACAGGTGTTGGAAGTGCTCTGGTATGAACTAACAACTCAAAAGAGCTATTTCTGAGGATACCTATTTCTGAAAGCTAACTCCACCCTAAGGTCGGAGGGATTAGAAATAGATAGCTTAACCAGAACCTAACATACAGAGTCTCCAGAAGGATCTAAGACATGAGAGCAAGGGGTTAACTTGCTGAATCAGGGAACATGAAGGAAATGCTGGAATTGCTCTAGGGACAGAAAGAAAAGAAATAGAGAAATACTCTTACTTCTCCTTTCTGCTTACCTTCCAGTTTTCTTGCAGTGCTTCCCATTGGTTAATTTCACCCAGAAATGGGCTCCCCAGGCTATCTGGGAAATGTAACTCTCTGCGATGCTTTTGCAGGGCAGGAAATTGACTTGAGAACAGAAAAGGCAAATTCCCGTACGGATTCCATGAGGCCACATGGGACACCAGAGTGGAGAGTGTAAACAAAGGCATACAGGTGGGAAAGGATGAAGCCTGTGCTAGAATAACAGTGCAATTAGATCGCTGCAGATGAAACACATGAAAACACTAGGTTGGAAAATTGGAACAGTTTAACAACATGGGAACATCTGAAGATCAAGCTAAATTGTTAAAATTTAATTTAATGAGAAGACAGTTTGGACCAGGGACATGATGGAACTGACATACATGTTGTTCAGGGAATATTCACTTAAAAACTGCATGTAGAATGGTATTGAGAAGACTCAAGAACATTGTCTAGAAGGAAGCAATTACAATTGTTTAGGGCATAAATGATAATGACAATGTGGTGAAGAACTGTAATTTATCGTTCACCTAGTATGGGCCAGCTATCGTTCTACAGAATTTATATATAAGCATTATTCCAGCTGATTTCTCCTGACAATTCTTCAAGCTGAACATCATTATCTGACTACACAAACAATGGATCAGAAGATTTCAGAGAGATTCCCACTGTTATATAATGAGTAAGTGACAGGGCCTTATCTAAACCACTGGTAATGAAGTAAAATAAATGGAATTATTTTGGATGATCCAAAGACCATGTGTTTATGAACACAAAGCTTGATACCAAAGTTGGCATATGTTACTCACCATGCCAGATATCAATTTTGTGCATTGCTACCTTTAGTAATTATGAACGTTAATGCTGGAAAACATATTTTTTGGTTTGTTGATACTTATTTTTTATTTAGCATAACACAGGCATTATCTCAAAATGTCTTGGAATTTTTATCTGTTTTCTTCATTCAACAGTCTCCTGTGACAAATGAAATATTTTGTTATAAAGATGCTCATGTTAAAATAACATCTTCAAGACCTATATCAGTAGTTTTCTCAAAGCCAAAAGAAGGCTAACATGTATACCCAACATATATTGAGTGCCTACATTTTGTTTCTGTATCAAAATATTGCATGAGGATTTAATGTGTTTTTTAAGTTTTTTTTTTTAATTGCTGTTTGTTAATCACTCTCAACTACTGGACATTTACGGATATTCCTGTGAATTTCAATAATTTGGTTGCCACTACACAAACACATCTGTCATAGTAAGTTATCTGATCAACATTTGTGCTGATGTGCACTCATTCCAAATTATTTTCATGCCACTCCTGAAATCCTTAACAACTCTTAAAGTGATAATGAATTTTAAAAAAATCTATAGAGTTTAAATTATTTAAGTATAGAAAGTGAGTAAAACTTATTTTGATACTTTGGTTGAAAGTAATGGTCATTATTATTTGGTCTAGTTTTAATTTATTTTTGTTGTTACTTTCATCAATGAATCACTAAAGACTGACAAAGTCTTCCTAAAATTGAAACTATCTAATATGTAGAAATCTGAATTTGGCAACTCTTTCATCCATAAAAACAATTAGATGTTATTCAGTCCGCCCCTGCCCTATCTCTCTAAAATATCAGTTGAAAAGTCAGTCTTGGAAACATATGGCATTTTAATAATATGAGTCAGAGACTGAGTCAGAAGTATTGCTAGTATCAAAATGACTCATTTTTAAATTGTCATTGTTTAGTTGAATCTATAATGAATGACCCCATACTTACATTCTTGCAAGAACTTCCACTATTATTCCTGTTTCTTCTTAGAATATTAATCTGATGGAGAGACTAGGTCATCACTTCTGAAAAGGATGGCAGTTCTGTATAGAATGTAGATGGACTCATTACTCTCAATACATTTGACTCATTTTTGCCATTATTATCACTAGTTCTGAGGATATTCATCCTTATGAAACATGAGGCCAAACCACTAAAATCTATTGTCTTGGTTTGTACCAAAAACTCTGCAGTAATTCAGAGACCTATACCTTTTAATTGCTAAATGCTTTGACTTTTCTAACAACCTTGTGTTCAAAATTTTTAGGAGGTGACATTTCTATAATTTCTGTCTATACAAGCTCTTTCTTCCTTATAACATTTGTGGCCTTCCCAAATATTTACCAAGAATTCCAAATACCATTTAAGCTGGTAAGAACTAAAGTGAAAAGGTATCTTGTAGAGCTTATGAGGCCTTAGAACCTTTAGGCCAGAGAGCAATAGATTAAATGACCTCTTGAGACCCCCTCCAGTCCTATATTCTATGGGGACTGATAAAGCACAGAGATAGCCAAACAAAGGGGATACAATGAAACTGGTTCTATTATCCCAGCATTTAATGGTTTTCTGTGTAGAAAGTTCAAAGCTGAAAGTTTCAACAAAGATTCTACCAATACAGTGTTTCCTGAATTTACCACTTTTCTGCTTATAATACTTTCTTACATTTTTCAAAGGCCAAGAAAGTGTGCTTTCTTTGTAATTCCAAAGGTAGTTTAAGTAATAAGAGATAGTATTACAGATATATATAGATATATATATACACATATATATATATATATATATATATATAAAACAGTAAAATAGAAGTAATAAAGTTTGATTTTGGGTTAGGCCAACAGAGCAACCAAAAGAATACAAAAAAGCCAAAAGTAGGATTTTTAATAGACAAATAGAAAAGTAAATTTTGAGTAGAGACATATATGTAACCAAATGAAAAAGGGGGGAAGTTAAAGGACTTTGAGAAAGAGTAAATGAAATATGCTGAAGGGTGAATTAAAGTATGTTCAAGGCCTATGCACATCACCTAGAAATAAATATAGTTTTAGGTAGAATAAAAAGTCAATGTGGCAAAGAAGAAGAGTCCAAAAACTAATCAAAGCCAAGAAAGAAGAGAATGTACAGGATAAAACATGAGCTGGAGAGAATCACTGAGGTGACTGAATGAAGTTAAAAATGTAAAAAAATATGATAAGAAAATTAAGGGTAGAAAATGAAAGGGAGATTGCACAAGAGTTTCAGATAAATCAGGATCCTTTCAAGTAGAGAAGTAAGAAGGGGTCAGGGCTGGAGATAATGGGACCTCCATGAAATGGAAAGTGTAATTTGTTCACTGAACTAGTGGATATTGCTATCAATTTTAATGACTTCTTTGCATCAGCTTTCAGACTAGAGAGAATGGAGAAAAGATATTGGCAAAGAGACATATATTTGCATATCTCAGGGAAGGAGAATGAAATAAATACCAAGCTAGAGCAATGATTAAGTTATTGAACTATTTAATTTTGGGAAAACTATATAAAAAATTGAAAGTCAACTTAGATTTCAGAAAAAAGTATTAATAAATAAGAAAGCATTATCAGATACCTCTTAAAACTATAGAACTTAAGGAGCTAGAAAAAAAATGTCAACATTTCTAGATTCACCTATTTTCATACCCACAGTCTGAACTGATTCCTGAAAACATAATACTCTGACAGCTACGTATGCACATTTAGTCAATTACAGAAAGCTTTGATTAGCTTTCTCTGATAGAATTTTGGTATGAATACAGACACATAAACACACACATTAATTTTAACTCCATTTTACTCTGCCATAGGAAGGTAGAATTTTTCTCTTCCAGGAAGCTTTTTTACCTCAACAGAATAGAAGCACTCATGGTAGTCCTTGAGGCAGTGATTCATGCACCCACCGCTGTGTGACTGATGAAAACACACACAGAGACAAGCAATGGAGTACAGAGCATGCTCCAGCCAACACTGCCTCATGCTGCCTACCAGCTTGAAGAAGCCAAAAGCCTCACATCAAATTATCCCAGTCAGAGTTTCATATTTATCCATATCCTGATGGGAATACAGATAAAAATCATAATTTACCCACCCCAAGCAGGGTAAAGCCAAGTGATTCATTCATGGGCATGAAATCAAAACATCATCTGTGTCAACTAAAAAAAAAGAAAAGAAAAGAAAAGAAAGTAAACTCTGGTAAGAATCTTGTTAAAATTGTGCATGATTTGATCTTGGACATTCTTGTGAAAAAAATCTCAACCTCTGAAGATCTCATAAAATGCTGAGATTGAACTTAGCATTGATAGTTTGACTTCACAGGAGAGGGCAGGACTGCCTAGGAGCTCCTTGCATTGAGTACTCATTTCAGCAGTTCTGATGGGCATCTCATCTGGGACTCCACTGCTGTGAAGGTCTTCTTTTTCATATAATGTGAATTTGGCTTCTCTCAAAGGCACAAGGCAACCAAGCCTGTGTTTATCTAGATAGTACAAGTTCAGGTAATTAAAATAGTAAATTAATGTGACTCAGTGCAAATGATACGTAGACTCAGGAGACCTAACCTCCGTGTAGCCTACCTCTAAGCAGACAAACAACCTTAGAAAACTCTCTGGAATGCTTCTCATGCCAAGTGTCCCAAAAGGGGTATAGAAAACAAATATTCTAGAATTTTGTTTACAAAAAGAGGAGCTTACATCTGGCTAGGGTAATCAGGGAATTATTGGCATTATAGGTGGGATTTAAGGATCAAACAGATTTAGATGTGGGGGTGGAAGGCTAGACAAAGTTCCAGGTAGATCAAAGAGCATGAATTAAATCACAGAAATTCAGAAAGCTCAAAGTGTTCTGGAAAAAGTAATGAACTAAAAAGAAAACTAAAAGGAAGATGTAACGAGTCTGAAATTATTGGAGAATGATTTACAGCAGGAATCACATATCATGTTAGGTCCTTTAGAGTATATCCAACAGGAAAGTATTAGACATCGCATTTTGAGCAAATAAGTGTTTTATTCTAGGAAAATTTACTTTGGATAACATGCAGGGTTGGTGAAGCTATCCCAGGTTCTAAATTCAGGTGATATAGTCAAGAATGGCGGGAGAGCATCTGGGGAGTTGTGAAGAGAGAACACCACAGAGAAGAGACTGAATAAAAGGCAAAGAGAGATGACTGAGTGCCTCAGTGTGTTAAGCGCCTAACTTTTGATTTTGGATCAGGTAATGATCTCCTGAGTTTATGAGATTAAGCCCCATGTAGATCCTGCTTGGGATTCTCTCTCTTCCTCTCTCTCTGCCTTTCCCCAGCTCGTGCATATGCCTGCTTTCTCTCTCTCTCAAAATAAGTACATAAACATTTTTTTAAAGGGCAAAGAGAAACCAGAAGAATTGTAGTATGCTTGGAAATAGGGTGATGTCATTCATATGAATGAGACTGCTATGAAGGAGAAAAGGAGAATAAATAATGGGCCTGCTTTTAAAATGCTAGTGATGATCAAACAAAACTTGGAAAAATGTACATGCTGTTTATGCTGTTTATATTATTGAAAAAAATTGTCCAACAGATATTTCAACTGAATACCAACCAAATTAATAATCCTCTATATTATAAAAATGAATATAACTTTAAAATGTCATTAAATAACATTCTATTTATATGAGCTGGTCGAGATATTAAGACAAAGTTCTTTGGGGGGGGGAAGCAAAGTTCAAAATCATTCACAAAAAATTCTCTAAAATTGAAATGAAAAGAATATGATACCGGCATTAGACTAAATCTAATATTCACAAAAATAACATAAATTCAGGACTATTAGCAAGTAATCCAAAACTTACTACTCGTGACACGCACACTCAAGTTCAAATGTAATTGCTTTGGAACAAGATTCTGGGAAAAAAAAATTACTTCCTTCTTAATTCTGACCCAACCCCTCACAACTCTATTTGTTTTCTGAGTCAAACATCAAAAAATCTTTAAAAGACTCCAGCACTGAGCATAAATATTTCTTCTGCATGATTCTGGCTGTAGAAGTGCTTCTATTTGTCAATTTAGAAAGCTGAAAAGACTAAAAATTGGATCAACTGTTTTCCACAGAAATAAAGTCTAAAAAATTACTTGAGCCGAATTCAACACTCAGCATGTCTATAGAGTAAACCAGGCAGCCCCTCCTTATTTTATTTCCATGCTGACTCAATGGTTATCAGTTTACAGAAATGACCATCACCTTTAAAAATGACCATTCACGGATGTAGACTTCTTCATTTATTTAGTTTGATGTGATTTAATTGACATCAACTCTGACAACTTCCATTGCTTTATTTTAATTGTATTTATTTTAGCTCTCATTGCGAAGCCTAGATATAAAATTATCACTCCGAATGTCTGTTATGAAATATGCATGTTGTTCATCTGTTGTGTATTTTTTTTTTCTTCTCTTGGGGCATACCTGAAAAGTGGAACAGAGAATCAGAGGAACATTAAAATGAGAGTCTTAACAATTGAGTCACTCACAAACTTGATCAGCTTTGTCAGACAGGCTTTAATTTAGTTTGTCTTATAGACGAGTCACCCTAGAACTTCTCATTCACTGTTTGAGGCTGCCCTACATCAAGCCACTTGATCTAGCATTAAGATCGATATAATTCTTGGCATACTTAAGTGTGACCTTGAGTAAGACACAAGTCCCCGGAGTCTCTGGTTTGCTTCCTTGTAAGTGGGTATGATAACACTTCCAGGACAGCATAATTTGTAGCTAAAATAAGCTAACTACAGAAAAGTACCTGCTGCAAAGTGCTTAATAGTAAGTAGAATATCTTTTAATCAACTTGTCACTTTTTGATGCAAAGCCAACTAAACAGCTTCATATATTTGATAGCAAATGTACTGATTTTATTAAAGCGGGTGAGTTGTTTCAAGTAGTTTATAAAAAGCTTAAGTGTATCCATAAGTTGTGAGGGCAATGAGACATTAAAAAGGAGAAGAAGGCAATTTGCCCTCTCCACCCTACTAACATTGATAAAATCGATCATTGACTAATCAATAGCATTTCTGACAGCCTTTAGGGCACTTCGGCTGCTGATCTACCTCCTAACTAACTTGTCAGCAGCTACTGCATGGCCGCCATTTATCTGCTACAAACCGTGGCCGTTACAGCATGATTTCTTACCTTTTATTCTGGCCCTCACCTTGATATCATCTTTATTAAATTGTTGACAATAAATCAACATTTCCGTCACAATTATTGCCTTCACTTTAAAACCAAAATTGTTTGAAGACCTTTTTTTACTTGAAGAAATATTCTTGATCTTCCACATAATAGACAGTTTTTACTATTCCTTGGGCTAATGAAATACTTAATCAAAAGATTTTTCACAAATATTGAAATGATTTTGAATTTGCTGGTTTATAAATTATAACAGGATCTACTATATACATTGAAAATTATCCAAAATTTTCATATTGTACAATACACACTTATGCACGCACATTTGTAGACATAAAGGTTATTTGTTGAGACTATGGGTCCAAGGATCTATTGCAACCAAAAAAACTTTTCCCTCTAGGTCCTCAGTAGACAATACGAATGCACGCATTACACTAGTAAGCATCTCAGAGGATCAAAAAGAATGGTTCTCACTACTATTCTCGTTTCTGGTTTGGAAATCTGTGGAGACATTTTGCATTGTAACAAAGATAAGACATGCTGCACCATTTAGGTGTTGGGAGCCTGAGATGCTCAGTGCCCTGCAATGTAATAGATAGTCCCACACAACTTTTAAATGTTCTACCAGATGCTACACACACACACACACACACACACACACACATATGAATAATCTGTTTAAATTCACCTTATCCTAAAAATCAGGCCCATTTTATATATAAATTCAGAATTTTTGAAGCAAGTTTTTTAATGTTTTTTTTTTTAATGTTTTATTTAATCTCTGAGAGAGAGAGACAGCGTGAACAGGGGAGGGTCAGAGAGAGAGGGAGACACAGAATCTGAAACAGTCTCCAGTCTCTGAGCTGGCTGTCAGCACAGAGCTCAAGGCGGGGCTCGAACCCACAAACAGTGAGATCATGACCCGAGCTGAAGTCGGACGCTTACCCTACTGAGCCACCCAGGCGCCCCTATGTTTATTTATTTTTGAGAGAGAGAGACAGAGCACGAGTAGGATAGGGGCAGAGAGAGAGAAGGAGACACAGAATCTGACTCAGGATCCAGGCTATGAGCTGTCAGCACAGAGTCCAATGTGGGGCTCGAACTCACAAACCGTGAGATAGTGACCTGAGCTGAAGTCGGGCACTCAACCGACTGAGCCACCCAGGTGCCCTGGAGCAAGTTTTTAATATGTATGGAAATTTCCAGAAGTACATCTACCATGTAAATCAAAGGAAGATTATACTGTGTCTTACTTAAAATTATACCAAGAGTTAATCACCATTTTGAATAACAGGTGTTTGTTTAAAGGCAAGGTTGCCCATGGGATTTCAGTTGTCTGTATAGATCTTACCTATAATTGTCACATTCATGATTTCTACATACAAGTGCTAGTCTCTGACTAATTGTTTATATCTTTTATTACAGTCATGACCGGGCTTTTGCAAATTATGTTACTTTATTAAACGTTATTCTCTTCCATATTTCTCCTTTATAGTTAAGATTTTAGACAATTACTTTTGTTTAATCACATATTTTGGTAACTGATAATGTGACTTAATTTTATTGCAGAATGGTAAGGGTTATTGCAAAATATTTATTACAAAAATGGAGTGATTAGTTCTGATTGAGATCAAATTACACTGTTTTTGCTTATATTAAATATTTGTGAAATATATTACATAATTAAGTTTCTCAAGGTCCTCTGACTCAAACAACTTAGATTCACTCCAGCAAAATATAGATGCTCAGACTTTGTTCCATGCCAGACATCCATTTGTCTTTGAGGAAAGAGGAGTCGGTTGATATCTGGAGAGGCTGTGATGAGGGGTTCTTTTACAATGTAAACGCCTACAATAGCACCCCCAGATTACAGGGTAACTCAGTCTTAACTAATGAACAGAATGGTACTCTGCCTGAAGACAAAGAAAAATGAATCAAATGAATGGCTGGTTATGAGACACTGCATTATTATATACAATAATGTAACTATTATATTGTAATACAACTCTAGAAGGCCTCAAATATTTTCTAAGAAAATAAAAAGCACAGCCTGGAGCTGCCACTAGGAAGATTGTCCTCTGGCAAACTCCAATTACCTAGGAAACTTGGGGAAAGCCTGAATCCACTTATTGTGAGCCTTAAAACAGACAGCAAGAAGAAACCGCTATTAAGTTTTCCATGACTGGGATTTATTTGTAGAGACAAGCGCTCTGAACTGTTGCTCCCAGAAGCTGTCAAGAGCTGATCATCAGCCCATGAGGAGCCATTGTCAACCCAAGTTTCCATATGCTGCCCCGGACTGGGAGACCTTAACTGCAGAGAGAGCCAATGCAAATAGAAAGCCTTGCCTCTTTTCCTAGCTAGACGCATTACTAGGACCTAGTTCCCGATTCAGTCCCCCTAACGGTAAAATATAGGACTCTGACTACCCCACTCCTATAATTCTCTCTTTTTTTAAATTTTTATTTAAATTCCAGCAAACATATAGTGTAATATTAGTTCAGCTTCTTATTTCAGGTGTCTCATTCTGGCCTCTTTTATGTTGGTCAAGTCAGAAAAGTAGGAAAGATTTCCCACTTTGCTGTCCCCAATAGTCCCGTGTTAAAGAAACCCTGATTTCTTTGGCTTGTGCCCACTTGAGCTCTTGCCGGTTCTTTTCTATTTATAGTCCCTTTACTATGTACATGATATTGTACTTGCTTCTGGGTTCTAATGTTGGGTAAAAACGATCACTGCCCAGACCTTCTTGGAGCATGGAGATACCTAGAAGACAGACAATTATATTAGCTCACAAGTAAACTGAACTGCAACTCTGGTAAATACTACAAAGTAAAATGCATGGTGCCCTGACAGCATCTGAGAGACTTTGACCTAGTTATGGGGACCAGGGAGTAATTCCATGTGAAAATGAAGGTTGAACTGAACTTGGAGGGTAGATAGGTGTCAAACAATACAGCGGATGCTCTAGGGTCCAGGCAGATCACCCCTTCAGGACTAACGCACTAATTCCCACAGATGTTGGGAAACTCGTCTTGAAAGCAAATAGCTGGAGCTGGGTAGCAAAGGTAGGGGTGGGACAGAGTCCTTCCTCATATCTTCAGCCATTTCTTGTCTTCTATATTTTCATCCATAAATTAGAGCTAACGATACTACTCTAATCACCTCAAAAAGTTTTGGGGAGAATTAAAGTAAACAATATATGTGAAGTACGTGGTATAGGGCCATCTGTGTAGGAGATAGTTTAGCATAATTGTGAAGAGCATGGGCAAGTGATAAAATGGTTATAAAATGTTCAATCACACAAGTGTGCTGAAGCTGCTATAACCCTTCACACAGTAAGAAAGTGCTTAACTTGCTACTAATAGCTATTAATACCAATTTGACTTAAATTGTCAAAGATATTTGCTGGTTATTATTAATTCTTTATATTTTAGTGCCCAGAATAGCATTTGAATTTCATAAATATTTTAAATGAATAAATAATATTTTCCCACTAGTAATATTTTCAGCAATGTTTTATATCCATTAAACTTATTTATGAATTGCTTTCTATATGCTAGCCCCGTTACAGATGAAGTTTCCCTGGTACAGATGGAGACTAGTTACTACTACTGCAGTTTAAATAGTAACATAAGGGGCACCTGGGTGGCTCAGTCGGTTAAGGATCTGATTTTGACTCAAGTCATGATCTCACAGCTCATGAGCTCAGGCCCTGCGTTTGGCTTGTGCTGACAAGTCAGAGCCTGGAGCCTGCTTCTGATTTTGAGCCTCCCGCTCTCTCTGCCCCTCCTCCGCTAATACTTTCTCTCTTTCTCTCTCTCTCTCTCTAAAAAATAAATTTAATTTTTTTTATTTTAAAATAATAGATAAATAAATATAACATGAAATTCAGGTTTCCTTTGAAGGGTATGGGCTCCTACAATAAGTCAACTCCAAGATTTGAACTCTCTATTAAGAATATGCCTCTTCATCCGTACCTTGTATGACTTTGTAGTCTTCTCTCACATCCCTGTCTGTCTTTCTTTTTCTTGTTTATATGGGAGTTTAAAAAACAACCATGAATTATTAGTTATTAACTTCTCACAAGTTGCAAAGTGGTGATATATGCCTGTTACTGATTGCAAAAGATAGGTTCAAAGCCATATTTATTAAAAAGCTCTGTCTCATAAATTTTGTGTAAAATATAGCAGTATCAAATCAAAAGGTCCCTTGAAACCTATCTCCCCTAATCTACCATCATTCCTTTATGAAGTTGTCAACCGGAAGAGAATTGTCACAAGAATACAGGTAAGCATTGGCCCTCAATCTCTTATTTAGAGACCCACTTACAACAAAAGTTTGAATTGCTACTTCTCTTTCAGGTAAAGCAAAGAAACATTTGACTATAAAGAAATTCAAGGCCCTAATAACCCCTATGAAGAGGGTGTATTAGAAGACAATGTGAGATATAAATACCAAAAGAAAATAAATTAACAAGATTAATCTGCAATTAATGTTGCTTTACACCCAACTACAAAGCTCAGAGTCAGTCACTCTTAATTTGAATGTGTTTACTTTCATTTAATATCATGGATTCAACATTAAAAACAGTAATAGCTCTTCTTCATTATTCAGTCTCCACTGCAATTTGTGACATTAGTGTTTTAATTCTGATACCAGTTGCCCCCTCCCAGAGAGCTAGATTTTACATTTGGTATTCTAGTAATATTTATCTTATGGTAACAGGTTTTTGCTAAGGTAATAGTATCACATAAGTAGGGGTCAAGCCATAAGTCTTTGAAAGATAAGGAAGATTGACAAAGTGTCATTTAATTCAAAGTCTAGACCTGCAAGATCATGATTTCTTAATATCTTTTAACAACCATGCAAATCTCAATAATGTTTCATAGCATTGTATGGCATAAGGGACCACTATAAAAATTCAGTACTCTAGCCAGAACCACAGAAAGACCATGATGCCAGTGAAATTAAGGTTAGTTTTTAAACAATAATCCAAAGAGCCACTTTTTTCAAATCTCCATGAAAAAATACTTTGAAGCCTATCATTTAGTGAATTATTTGTAGAAAGTGAGGAAGGACATCTAGGGAACATTTATTTAGAAAATTTTTTTTAGTCTATGGTAGTGTTAACTTCCCTTGCCTTGTGTCATGGAATTTAAAAAAATCTCACCTCATGAACTAGTAGAGTCTCTGCATTCTTTTGAGGGTCTAAGACAGTGGAAGCTAAAATTTCAATATATTCACAACCGAATGAAACTCTGATAATAATGATAATAGTAACAACCTATATTGACTATGAGCTAAGTGCATTGAATATCTTAAGTACTGAATGTTTTACATCCCCTACTTCATTGCTATCACAATAGCAATAATGAGGTAGGTGCTGTTATTACCATCATTTTACACATAAAAAGATTATATGTTGGAAAACTTATTTTCTCAGCAGCATTATTTAGGTGGTAAACTAAGATTGGAACCCAAATTATCCAACTCTAGGAGTTTTTACTCTTAATTATCCCTTAGAAATTAATAAAGATTTAGTATAAAAAATTCCTGGGGAATATTAAGTTCAAATACACACACACACACACACACACACACACAATGTGTTGAAAAACTCTATTGAACCAAATGCTTGGCTTCAATTCAAAGAACTTACCATGAAGAAAAAACTTCTTTACATCTCTCCCCTACTATCTTCTTCAGATCTGTTTTTCAAAATCAGATTTCCAAAAAGTAGAACTACTTCAAAAAATTTACCTTCGCAAAAGAAATTTCTAAGAAAAAATATCTGTATAAATGCTTACTCTTGAGCATACATTAGATATTTCTTTCTTTTTAAAATTTATTTCTGAGAGAGAGAGAGACAGCGTGAGCAGGGGAGGGTCAGAGAGAGAGGGAGATACAGAATCTGAGGCACGCTCCAGGTTCTGAGATCGCTGTCAGCACAGAGCCCGATGCAGGGCTCAAACCCACGAACTTCGAGATCATGACCTGAGCTGAAGTCAGACACTTAACCGACTGAGCCACCCAGGCACCCCACGATGGATATTTCTGACCACCATCTTCTAGAGATGCATTCTCAACAATTTTCCCCAAAGTTATCTACAGTTGCAGTTGCACAGAAAACAAATGATAAGCATTGGAAGACTGTTTTCCATTACGTGAAACACTAATTATTTTATTCTGTTATACCAAACCTACTCAGTAAGTTAAAATAAGCTCAACTTGATGAAGTATGCAATTTGAAATTCTTAAGTTTGTAACTGGAATGATTACTTTCTCCCATAAGCTGCTTAGGAATTTTGTTTTTATTTTTCATTTGTAAAGCTAAAGCATTTGGCTACCCAAACACAGAATCAACAGAACTTGTCACACAATCCATTGTTTATTAATCATTTTCTACTGACAATCTAAATGATGATTAGTCTTGCCTCGATGAACTCTTTGCTGTCTTCTAATACCCATTTAGCTTAATCCTTCTTACATATTCTGATTTGTCATAATTTGGTAAGAGGAACTGAAGAACACTTCTTTCAAAAACTAAAGTAATCAAGGCAGAAGAAAATACTTTAAATACTAAAGAAACTGCAAAATTAATATTTGTAACAAAGCCAGATGTCATATATTACAGAAAAAAAATGCCTATGTCACTAATTTAAAATAAAATCATAATTTGAAAGCATAATTCAAATGGAAGATTTTTCTTTAATTTAGATGAACAGGCTGTTCATTTTCTTACTAAATATGAAACTTTTACACTTTATAATGGAATAATTATAAAAACTACCTAATTAGCTGAGCAAGCTAGTTTTCAGACAAAAGAAATTCAGAGAAGATTGGGGTAAACAAAGTGTCCAAAAATGTATCTGATTAAGTGCTTTAAAAAAGTTGCCATTGCTGGGGTGCGTGGGTGACTCAGTCAGCTAAGCATCTGACTCTTGATATCCGCCCAGGTCATGATCTCACACTTGGTGAGCTCTGCGTTAGACCCTGGGTTGATAGCATGGGACCCACTTGGGATTCTTCTCTCTCTCCTTCTCTCTCTATCACAAAATAGATAAATAAACTTTAAAAACCATCGCCATGTTGTTTGCTAAAAGAGCATAACAGGTGGAGCTGGAGACCCTTGAACAAATAGAAATTCAGTTTGGCAAGTCATCATTTTCATCTTGAAGTAAACCAGATGTGTAAGTGTTGCTAGGTCAGCTCTCCACTCTTGGGTTCTCAACATTCTTGTTATCTGTGGAGAATCATTCATTATAAGTTTCATCTCTCCATTCCAACTTTGCATTGCTACATGATCCATCTCCCTCCATATATCCAGTCTATTTTTACATTTATTTAAAAAAAAAAAGGCTTTTTACCAAATCAAATTTGTTATGATCCTGTCAGAAGCATGGCCTCACTATGTTTTATTCTGAAAAGACAGAAGTATGAGAAACAATGCATAATGCTGAAAACTAGGCAAATTTTATCTAAATGTTTAGAAAATTCCTGGGGCATCTGAGTATCTCAGTTGGTTGAGTGTCTAACTTCGGTTCAGGTCATGACCTCACAGTTTCTGGGTTCAAGCCCCCAGTCAGACCCTGTGCTGACAGCTCAGAGCCTGGAACCTGCCTTGGATTCTGTGTCTCCCTCTCTCTCTGCTCTTCCCCCACTGGTGCTCTCTGTCTCTCTCTTTCTCTCAAAAATAAATAAACATTAAAAAAATTAAAAAGAAAAAGAAAAAATCCCTATTTTAGAGCCAATCACCTACTTGGCTAATTCACTTGTGCTTGTCCATTTAATTTAATTTGTGAATGTGTTTAATTTAATCTGGTCCTTCAGTACGTTTTACAGGGTATTAGGCTCAACTGGCACTCAACAACAGGAATAATGAAGACCTTGATTTTTGTAGTCTTTCCATCTCTAGCGTTTACCAGAATTCACTCTATTATTATTTGCATGAATGATTTCACTGAGCTTTTAAAGGTTATATAGAAAGCATTGTATTTCTCATACTGTAAATGCCATCCTATGTATTAACACATTCTAGAGAGGAAATGAGAAAAAATATTGTAAATGACTTCAGTATATTCATTTTCATTCAATGAAATAATTCAGGTAAAATTTGGCGATGCAAAGAATTTTGATGTCTTGAATATGCTGGGTGTTGGTGGCCTCAGTTTATTAGATTGTGGTGGTAATTGAAGGCACAATCTTGTATTGAACAATGGCTCTGCTTTTCCCAAGCCACTGGTTCTACTCATAACATAAATAGATGCCTAACGCATGCCTCCATTAAGTCTAAAGGGTAAGTAAGCCACAGAATGTAAATAGATCTTCAAAAATCTATCATCACTATTGACTAAATTATTTAATATGCATAAACTACTAATAGTGAGTGAATAACATCTGTTTGACTAATTAAGAAGAGCTAGTTTATTAACTTTCCATTATAGTTTAGTTTAACCAGAGTACTGCCAGTGTGCTTGCTATATGATATATAAATTGTTTAAAATTCTAAGAATCCCTCCATAATAACAAACATTAGGGATGCAATTAGGGTCACATTTCCATTATGAAATGTCTGCACACCTGTTTAAATAAAGAGGTACTTATTAAAGTATTCTGTTTAATATGACCAGTAAGAATACTCATCTGAACTGATAACAACCAATGGTCAAATGGCCCGGCAAAGTTTCATCATTTGTACTGTTGTTGGATGATTATTTTTAACATTATTTGCTTTACATAGTATATTAAAGAAACACTATTCTGATGATTATGTTACATTGATAACATAAATATATATATCTTGTGCTAGTTTGCTGGCTACTACAGTTTTGATGCAAGTAAGACATAGCATGAACACACACACACACACACACACACACACACACACACACAGCTTGAAGATATTTCAATCCAGTTTTGTCATCAACTAAAATCCTCTGAGGATGGTTTCGTTGGCCATTGGGAACTGAGTGTCTACTTCAATGCCTTACAAAAAGACTCTTGGTTCTGTGGTATTGTTTGTGGTATTACATTGAGCCATTGAAGCATCTTTGTGCACCCACAGGTCAACAGAACACCTACAAACTGGTATTTCTTTACGGTCCTAGATTCCCAAAGATGTGGGACCTGGGTCAAATTTTTAAGTTTTAAGTTTTAAGCTACTCGGCTGTAGCACTTGGCTACAGAAAAAGAATGACACAAGTCAAATTGTTATGGGGGAAGGCAAGTAATATGAGCAAGTTATACAAAGAAGAACGTGAAATATTGGAGTAATTGAAACTGGCCAAATGGAGAGAGATCTCTCATCAACAAGGCTGCCACCACTTAGCTTTAGCCAAATACTGGCATTTAGTTATGAGCATTCAGTATTACCAAATCATCTGATTTTTTAGAGAATCTAGAATTTCAGAGTTTTACATGAAATATTGGAATATTAAAGTGTGGAGACAATTAAAAACAAAATGCCTCTAAGAGGGCCAAGCAAAGGCCATCTGCTAGTTAGAGCTAGCGCCCCCTCCACCCCCACTATCACTTTATGATCTTTTGTAAACTGCAAAGGAAAGAGAATAAGAATGACAAAGATCTGGATATGAAATATAACCTAAATCCCTTTTATTTCAGGTTACTTTTATAAAATAGAGATTGAATTACATTATTTGTAAGATTCCTTTGTGCTGTAATAACTTTATCTTTTTATTATATGCAGAAGGATCTGTGAAATATAGACCTAGGTCATAAAATGAGGATGTTTACTTACATAGCCCTTGGAACATTCCAGAAATACATTGTGTAGTCTATTATAGAAAAAAGGCAAGAGAAAGTTACGGGGAAAAGAGAAAAGAGTAAATTGGCCACCAATGTCCAAGGAGGTTCTGTGGTAAGTATTCACAAAACATGACTGAAGTCAGTTTGCCTGTGGCAGGAGTAAATTTATACAGGCAGTGACAGAAAAGATAAGATTACTTGGAGGGCTGGTGAGGAGTCTGTTTTGGTCATTAGACTTTAGAAAAAGAAGGTCAGAGGATTTATTTTGAAGAAGAGGTTTAGGGAATCAGCAATGAGGCTCAATAGTAAAAGATATATTGTCAACAAAAGAAGGGAAGAAAAGTTAAGAACAGGATTGTTGGAAATGCTGAAGCTAAAGGAAGTGTTTTAGTTATGGGATAAGAAAAGTCTTATTTAGAAGCAATGTCTACAAATAAATCAGAGGTAGAGCAATAACAATAGCAGCTAGCTAAGTGATTTTAAAAGCCTGACTCAAAATTGGCAGGCCTATAGAAACAGCTTATTTGAGCAGTTCCTTCACTTTAAAAAAAATGGACAAATCTACAATATTATTTATTCCCAAACATGATCATTCCTTACACCGACCCGAAATAAGTTGAGGTTTTTTCCTCATACATTAAGAATGATATTGAGGGGCGCCTGGGTGGCTTAGTCGGTTAAGCGTCCGACTTTCGCTTAGGTCATGATCTCGCAGTTCGTGGGTTCGGGCCCCGCGTCGGGCTCTGTGCTGACTGCCAGCTCAGAGCCTGGAGCCTGTTTCAGAGTCTGTCACTCCCTCTCTCTCTGACCCTCCCCTGCTCACACTGTCTTTCTCTCTCTCCTAGAAATAAATAAAGACATTAAAAAAAAAAAGAATGATATTGATAGTGGTTAAGAATCAAGAATAGCAGAGAACAAAGAACATTCCGTTCTACAGACCGGCTTTTCTTCTATATCAATCTAATTTTGAATGAATGATGCGAAAGAAAGAGTCAATGGCAAAGATAAACACATGTTGTTTGAGGATTAACAAACACAAACATTCTGGGTTAATAAGCAGCATGCCTCCCTGCTCAGAGGAGGTGAGGGATAGGAAGGGGTTAAGGCAAGGTAAGCTCGGTTTATTAACTTCCTACCTCTGTGTGGGGCACTCTGCTAAGTTCTATCACTGTTTCATTATCTACTGTTGACAAAAATTCTCTGATATATATGGTATTATTACATTGTTGAGAAGAGAAAGTTCAGAATCAGAATACAGAAATAATCTGCCAGAGATCTCAGGAGGGACTGACCCAAATTTGAATTCAGACTAAACGAACACCAGATTCTATACTCATAATTATTCCACTATATTACCTGTTTCCAAGTAGGGAAGAGAAACCATGCTTCTGCGATTCTCCAAATATTTTATGTTAAACTTCTTTCAGGCTTTTGTGCTTGCTATTCTCTCTTCCTGAAAAGCCGATCTTCCAAATCCTCACTTAGCTGGTTTCTTTTCATTGTGCAGGTGACAATTCATCTGTCCCTTTCCCTGGAGACCTTCTTCCTCTGAGGTAGGCCAGGTGGCTCCTCTACCCAGTCCTTCTCTCCCCCACTGCACTATTTTCTTTCCCCACAGCCTTTTCACTGTTTTAGCATTAACTTAATCATTTTCTTTTTGCTTTTCTGTAACCTGTCTCCTTCCTCTAACAAGCAAGCTCTATGAGAGAGTATTCTCATCTGTAGTGTTAATCCCTATAAATTTAGCACTTAAAATTCTAGCACATAGTAGATACTTAATAAATCTGTGTTGAATTTATAAATAAGGAGATATTGTCTACTCTTGTTTTTTAATCATTTCTTTGGGTAATAGACAGCTAAACTGATAGCTTTGTGATTTTGGGGGACCCTATCATGCAATATTTATTGTAAAAATAGTTGCTGAAATATGGCAGTCAAAAACAATACAAAGTGAAGGCTTTCATGCTATTAAAGAAGTTAGCAGAACAGTATTATATTAATGCCATTGCTCTTGTTTCCTAAGAAGAAAATAAAAATGGAGATAAGAAAAAGATTAATAAAATAAAGAACCAACTATAAAGCAATATCTTTTTAGAAGTTAAAAACATATTTTTTTCTTTTTTTGAGACTTTTTTTTCCAAAAGAACTACAGAGTATCATGTTGGATCCTCACTTCCCGTGGAACTAAGTAAATATTACTAAATAATTTGTACCAAATCCTTCTTGAGCTGCTTCATGACCATTCACAGTCATGACCCCTCCCGCCAAATGTAACTCCTACAATCATGAACTGTGAGCTCCAATACCCCTTGTTTTACTCACATTTCAACTACTACTGTGGCCTTTCCTTTTTTGTGCCTTGCATGTCACATTTTGTGAAATAGCCCAACCTCCTTTGGCTGGAAAACTGCTACTAATTCATCTCAATAGGCTCAGTTTTTCCTTTTCCCCAGAACTTTGTTTGCATTTCAAGGACAGCCCTTACTCATAACACTATAATAGGGGAGCCTTGGGTGGCTTAGTCAGTTAGGCATCTGACTTCGGCTCAGGTCATGATCTCATGGTTTGTGGGTTCGACCCCCACACCAGGCTCTGTTCTAACAGCTCAGCTCAGAGCCTGGTGTCTGCTTCAGAATCTGTGTCTCCATTTCTCTCTGCCCCTTCACTGCTCTCTGTCTCTCTCTCTCTCTGTGCCTCCCCCTCTCTAAAAAAATAAACACACACATATATATATATGTTTTTTAAAAATAACACTGTAATGGTTATTTTCGTATCTGTCTCACCAGAAGTTGAAATCTTCAAAGGCTTGGATCAAAAAATAACAGACTTGAGAATGATTAATATTACTATGTCATACCATTTTTAAACAATTTTTAATGTTTACTTATTTATTTTGAGAGAGACAGTGTGTGTGTATGTGTGTGTACGAGTGCGCAAGAGTGGGGGAGGAGAGGGGGAGGGTGAGAGAGAGAGACAGAGAGACAGAGAGAATCCCAGGTAGGCTCTATACTCAATGCAGAGCCCAATGTGGGGCTTGATCCCACAAAGTGCAAGATCATAACCTGAGTTAAAATCAAGAGGTGGCTGTTTAACCAAGTGACCCACCCAGGAGCCCCTTGTGTCATGCCGTTAAAAAAAACCAAAAACAAAAACAGAAAAGTTTTTTTGAGCTAAACTTTACAGATGCATACAGCATACAGCATGAGGGTATGATGTGTCATGCAGTTCTTGATGGCCAGTCTGTAGCTTCTACATTTTACACTGAACTCATCACAAAGGATAGCAAACCAACATAGATAGCACAATAAAAGTTGAACTTTCTAAGTCTAACGTTAATTTAAACAATTTTCTGACTGCTATTTACCTATGATAAAAAAATGAACATTGCTATAATTAGGGTAAAATAAAAGGAACCAATGACAATGTGAGAATAACATTCATAAAGTGGAAAAAATAAACATTCATGAAGTGGGCTAGTCATGGATTTCTTGGAGCCTTTGGTACATGGCAAATCAGAATGCCGGAATTACAATGACAGGAGCCCTAAATTATCAACAAAGATTAATGCAGGACAACCATGTTGTTCATTTAAAAATCTATTCAACCGTATATACGGGTAGGAGTGTGTGTGTGTGTGTGTGTGTGTGTGTGTGTGTGTGTGGTATGTTCATCAAATTTGTAGCTGCATTAATTGATCTATTTGGAAAAGACTTCTTCCCTCCCCTAAAGTAGCTTTAAGAGCAGTCTTAATTGTGGCTAATAATCTTCCTATGGCTTTTTCTTTAAAGAATTAGAGTGACCCCTACTGTCCAAGTTAAGTAGATAGATTCTTCATTCTCCTTTGGGAACTTTTAAATGCAAATTTTAACTTATTGCTTACAATTTCTAATCAAAGTCAGGATTCCTTGCTTCACCTTACACCCATTATTAGAGCAGGATAAAAGGAGACATTTGATGAAAGTTTCCATCCAATAAAAAAGTATGCACCTAATTTAGCCTTACTGCATATTCGGCTATTTCCAGCATAGCACGCATTTTGTTAAATAAAATTATAATAAGCAAAGTAAAGAAGAGCTGAGGTGAAATGTCAACTTGGCAGTAAAATAGGCATTTGAACAATTGCAATTGATTTTGAATGTAAAAGAAATGCAGAAAGATCTGAATACAAGGTTGTCTAAAATGAAGATTTCAGTAATTCTCCATTTTGAAAGGCTAAATTAGAAGTCTTGGCTTTCTTTCACAATTTTTTGGTTTTAATGGACATTAAAAGTTAATAGATGGCTTGGCTGTAGATAATAAAGATTTCTGTCATTTGTTGAAGTAGTCCAAATCAATATAAAAGCTGGAGACTGCAGTCACAAAAAAGACCTCAGTACGAGGCTACCAAGAAAAGATGACATCTCAAATTTTCACAGAAAAAAATTATAAAAGGAGCTGGTCTTTGAACTGCTAGGAATCCATTCTACCTTTTCAGATAATGTACCTTAATTGGATTTTTTTTAAAGGCCACCTTTGGCGACCTTACAAATTTGGGGGAATTCACTTAGGTTTAGTATTGAATATATCTTTTTAACAAGAGGCAATGTACCACATAGACTTGTATTAAAAAATAAAATATTTTGAAAACTTTTTAACCATTTCATCCATAATAGACTTCACATGAAAACAGATGGACTACAGAATATTGCTCTAGAAATATGTCCTTGTGCAATCCACCAAGCGTTGACTAATTTTCAAATAAAGTTAATTTAGCATGATCCAAAATGATTTTCTCAATTAAAGAAGTAACGATAGTTTTGGTATGATTTTACATAGTTATTTCCATCATAAGATAGCTGTACCTGAAACTTGGTGATGATTTAACAAACCATGATATCAAGATAAAAAATATTGGTATAAGTGAATATTTAACCCATAATGAATATCTCAAGCCAACTTTATAATCAGTAGTGTTAGTTTCTGTATGACTCTTCCCTAAAGAAACAATTCATTTGATCCATTCTGTCTATTCATTTTTAGCCTTGATGTTTAGGGATCAACGTGGTTTCAGAGGATAGTTCTGAAAAATCCATGCTACAGTAAGTGTGGCTAAATGGGATTTGGAATACATACTTTAAGGGGGAAAAATAAAGATGACAAAGGTAGTAAATGCTGAAGGATAGAAATATTAATGTACTCTATATTACTGTTACTAAATGCATTTGTTCAGCATGGTTTATTTGGTTTCTGCTTATATTATACTGATCGTTATAAATATGATATTGTACAATTCTTTTTCTTCTTACCATCACTAAATAATTTAAGACCCGTCATAAAGAAAAATGCCCACCCCTCAAATTTGGCAGTTTTGATTTTACACTAATACATAAAATTAAAATAACTTTCCTGTTTAACAATATATATTTTAGGTAGAGGAATATTATTAGCAAATATTACATTATTTCATAGAAGTTATTAAATTCTTGTGTTAAAATACATATTATTAGAGGAGGTTCAAAAACAGAAAATTCACACACTTGCTCTCAGCATAAACTTTAGTAGAAAAAAAAAAATCCATACACAATATACCATCTGTCTCCTAAACCATGTGAAAAGAAAAGCTTTGAAAATCCAGCCACTGCTAATGTGACATGTTGAAACATTAATCACCCCCTTAGGCCAATATAATTGTAGCTCCATGTTAATTACCTAACAATTAACAGCAGTAATTTCCAAGGGGCAATCAATGAATTAGCTTGTGATTTTCCCACAGATTTCAGTCCCACACTGCCAATCTGAATGCATTTCAAATTCCTCACCGTGGTTCGTCAATGACACTTCTGGTGGATGAAATAAAAATTCATTTGCACCCTTACTAATTAGGCTCAAATATATCCCTATGTGTATTGCAAACTCTATTCACTAGCACAAAATCTCTGCCACAGGCATTTTTCCCCATTTAAAAATTCATTTTCTATTAAATTAGAAGGTCACCTAGCAGGAAAATGTACTAATCAAGATTTTATCACTAACGAATTAAAGGTTTTTAATAAGCAAGTTTAATTAAGTTATCCTAACAAGTGATAACAGCTATTTACAACTTAGGGGATGTGTGCATGTGCTCTAGAGCATAGAGAGCTTGAAATCATATTTCTTGGATTCAGTAGATGCTAAATATTCCATATACAGATGGAAGTTGACTGGGTATTCATGTATAAGATCGAGATAATTTCAAGGATAACAATTGTCTTTGGGGTGAGGAGGGAGCTTGCTTGATTAAAGTTAATTAGTTTGCTAAATTTTATGCTCAAAGATATAGAATATTTGATATAGAATATTATCTTCTCTTGACCTCGTACTTGTCTTTGTGTCCATTACCTGAGTGTGTTGATGTCAGTTATATCAGTGTATTGATAATTTGCATGATATCCTAAATACACAAATATTATAGTTGCTTATTATTACTTGGGATAATGATAAAAATTGTCATTCCGGGAAATTTTTTATCATTCTAACAGACAAAAATATTACATTAATAGAAATACATAAACATTGTGAGAAGTTTGCTACGCTCCAAAAAGTAAAAATGTAACATATACATGGTATATAACCATCCAAACATGGTTTGGAATTCTTACTGAATTAACTAATACTTTGGGTTTTTTCCTTGAGAATTGCTATGTACCTATATAAAGATTTTGTTGCTTGAAGAATATCCCCTTCTAAAATTTTAGTAATGAAGAGAGAACAGAAAAAAAATTAACAATATATCAATGACAGAGTTCCAACATGACATCCTTAGTCAGTTCTGCAATTCTATAATTGAATTTTTCTTCCTTTAAAAGATTTACCCGTGAGGGATGCCTGGTTGGCTCAGTTGACTGAGCATCTGACTCTTGATATCTGCTCAAGTCATGATTCCAGGGTTGTGGGACTGAGCCCCACATTGGGCTCCATGCGGAGCCTGCTTAAGATTCTCTCTCTCCCTTTGCCTGTCTCCCTCACTTGAGTGCTCTCTCTCTATCTCTCTCTCTCTCTCCCGCCTCACAAAAAAAAAAAAAAAAGTTTATCATGAGATTTATCAATCCATGGCTCATCTCACTCATTCATAAAGCATATGCCACTCTAAATGTTATGTCTGACATTCCCATGATGGTAAAGTTACAAATAAATATTTCATGTTATTTAATTATGTCTTGAAATCTATGTAAAGCATATACAAAAGTATAATGTTAACTATATTAAAGGAGAGGAAAGGAAATTAAGTCATAGAATTACCAGGAAACCAAAGAGCAAAACTTCCTTCTTATATATTATTCCCATAACTACTATTGGACAAAAATATTAAGGTATAGATCATTTAAATAAATGCAACCTTTCATATTATAAAATGCAAACCCTTTCACTCTTTTGTGGCTTTTTTTTTTTTTTTGAGGAAAGTTTAATACAAATTACGACTAAATCTTATTACAAAGCACATATCATAAAATCATGGAATTTTTAAACCCAAATGACCTTAAGAGGTTAATTTAAAAATGAAATAACTGAAGCTTAGTGATGTAAAGTGACCTATTTATGGTCACACACACAGCTAATGGCAGACATAGATTTACTGACCTGCTAGGCCTATGCCCTTTCCACCGCATTATACTGCTACACGTTAGTAATGCCATTTTTTTTAGCCATTAATGTCATATTTAGCAATAATTAATACATTTTATAAAGAATTTTGGGAGTTAGCCTCCTGTCTCTCTGACCCATTCACTCCATTCCTCCACTGTTAAGTGGTAATATAAAGA
Organism: Hyaena hyaena; assembly: GCF_003009895.1. Lineage (NCBI taxonomy): Eukaryota > Metazoa > Chordata > Mammalia > Carnivora > Hyaenidae > Hyaena > Hyaena hyaena. Next base: position 501,846 of record NW_024081209.1, read on the forward strand.
ACACAATAATAACTCTTTAGTCCTACATAATAATAAATGTCCAAGAGCCCCATTTACTGGTTTTGGAGGCCCTCCTTAAACTTTTCCAGTTCCCCATTTTCCATGTATCCATCCTTACTTTCCACTGCCCCCTGATAACTATATAACTATATATATATATATATGTATATGTATATGTATATGTATATGTATATATATATATGTACATATATATATATAATGGGATTAGAACTTTCAACTGGGGGAAAAAAGCACTCTATCCCTTTTTTAAACTTTACTTTCAGCAAAACAAACATACAAATAACAGTTCTAGGGATTGGCAAATCTACAATGGCAATTCTTTTATCTAGTTTCTGTGTGTGTGTGTGTGTTTGTTTAACAAAACAGTCTTGATGCAATATCCACTGATATACCATACTCATTTCTACTTTATGCTTTGAGTTATTATCTGAAACACAATGCCCTCTTTGTTTTCAAATCCAGCACATTCTGAAGACTCACATGCCCCATAAAGTCTAGGTTCACAATGCTAGGTTTCTATCATTTTTTTCTGAAACACTTATATTTTTAATGAGTGTATGTCACTGGTTACTTTCAATATTTAACTTTCCGTGTTTTCTCTTATATTTTATATTACTGTTGGTGATTGATTCATGTATCTCCACTCACATATCACCTATTCAAAAAGACCTTATATGATCTGAGTCTAAAATAATTTACCTAGCCCACATACTTACCAATTCCATGATACTCTTTTATTATTTTAATTAGATTTAAAGTTCTGAAATCATTATGTTTATTTATTTAGTTGTTATTTAGTGTCTGTTCCTTGTACAATGTGGATTTTATGGGGGCATAAAAGGATTCTTATTGGCTTTTTTTATTACTATGTTCCCTAGATCTAGAATATGTCTCAAAAAACATTCAATACACACTTGTTGCATATTGAATAAAATTAAATAATTCATATTTATATCTTTAGACTATAAAATTTAGCACTGTATGGAAAGAAAATCTGATTGGCTTGGATTTAAATCCTCACTCAACCATTCAATTATATGCAACAGTGAAAAGCTGAAAGCTTTAAGATCAGGAGGAATAAGACATTGGTACCTACTCTCTTCACTTTTATTCACGTATAGTACTGCAAGTAGTCACTAGAGCAATTAAGAAAGAAAAAGAAATAAAAAGCACCCAAATCAAATAGAAAATAAGATGGTATCTGTTTGCAGGTGGCACTCTCTAATACATAGAAAATCCTAAACACTCCACAAAATAACTTAGAACTGATAAATGAATTCAGCAAACGTTCAGGATGCAAAGTCAATACAAATATCAGTTATATTTCTATACACTAACAACAACAATCCAAAAGAGAAATTAAGAAAAAAATACCATTTACAAATACATCAAAAATAATAAAATGCCTCAGAATAAATATAACCAAGAAAATGACAGACCTGTATGCTAAAAACAATAAGATATTGATGAAAGAATTAAGAAGATGCAAACAAAAGATTATCCAATGGTCATGGATTAGAAGAAACAGCATTGTTAAAATGTCCATACTACCCAGATGATTTCAAAGGTCCGGTGCTATTCCTATTAAAATTCCAATGACATTTTCCACAAAAATAGAAAAAACAATGCTTGGCACCTGGGTGGCTCAGTCAGTAAGCATGGGATTTCAGCTCAGGTCATGATCTCACAGTTCCTGAGTTCGAGCCCCATGTCAGGCTCCATGCTGACAACTCAGAGCCTGGAGCCTGCTTCGGATTCTGTGTCATCCTCTGTCTCTGCCCCCCTCCCGCCCCCCCGCTCACACTCTGTCTCTCTCAAAAATAAATAAACATTTAAAAAAAGGGAGAGAAAACAATGCTATAATTCATGTGCAACCACAAAAGATCCTAAGTAGCCAAAAATATCTTGAGAAAGTAGAACAAAACTGGATGCATCACATTTCCTGATTATTTATTTATTTATTTTATTTATTTTTGAGAGAATCACAAGAAGGGGGGAGAGAGAGAGAGAATCTTAAGCAGGCTCCACACTCTGTGTGAAGTCTGATGCAAAGCTCAGTCTCACAACTCTGGGATCATGACCTAACCCAAAATCAAGAGTCAGATGCTCAACCAACTGAGCCACACAGGCACTCTAAGATCTGATATTAAGTTATATTCTAAAACTATAATAATCAAAATAATATGGTACTAGCATAAAAACAGATACCTAGATCAGTGGCCCAGAATAGAGAGCCCAGATTCAATCCCATGCAGATATGATCAATTAATTTATGACAAAGGAGCCAAGAATATATAATGGGAAACAAAGTGTCACTCTAATAATTATTAAGAAAATTGGGCACATGCAAAAGAATAAAATTGGACGATTATCTTACACCATACACAAACAGTAACTCAAAATGGATTAAAAACTTGAATGTAAGATTTTAAATAATATAAATCCTCAAAGAAAACATAAACAGTAAGTGTCTTGAAATCATTCTTGGCAATAATTTTTTGGAATTGAAAAGCCAAGGAAACAAAGGCAAAAATAAATAAATGGGACTACCTCTAACTAGAAAGCTTCTGCACAGCAAAAGAAACCAAATGAAATGGCAAGCAACTGAATGGAAGAAAATGTTTTCAAATAATATACCTAATAAGATGCTAATATCCAAAATCTATAAAGAACCCTACAATTCATAGCAAAAACAAAACAAAACAAAAATCCCCACAAACAATCTGATTTGAAAATGGACAGAAGATCTAAATACACATTTTCCAAAGAAGACACAGATGGCCAACATGGAAATGTGTACAATGTCATTAATCATCAGAGAAATGCAAATCAAAACCACAATGTGCTGCCATCTCACATCTGTTAAGAATGGCTATTATCAAAAAGACAAGAAATAACAAGTGTTGGCAGGGATGTAGAGAAAATAAAACACTTGTGCACCCTTGATGGGAATGTAAATTGGTGTAATCACTATGACAACAATACAGAGGTTCTTCAAAAAATTAAAAATAGAATCTGATCTAGTCATCTGATCTAAAAATTTCACTTCTAGATATTCATCCAAAGTAAACAAAAGTGTTCATTCAAAAAGATATCTGCACTCCCATGTTCATTGTGGCATTATGTACAACAGCCAAGACGTGGAAATAACCTAAGCATCCATCAACAGATAAATGGATAAATACATTGTGGTATATAACATACAATGGAATATTATTCATCCATAAAAAAGAATGAAATCTTAGCATTTGCAACAACATGGAGGGAACTTGAGGGCATTATGCTAAATTAAGTAAGTCAGAGAGAGAAAGATAAATACCATATGATCTCACGAAAAACAACACAAAACAACCCAACTGAAATCACAGATATAAAGAACAAATTGGTGGTTCCCAGAGGTAAGGATGAGGGGTGAGTGAAATGGGTGAAAGTGGTCAAGGGTACAAACTTTCAATTATAAAATAAATGTAATGGGGATATCATGTACATTCTGGTGCCTGTAGTTAATAATACTGTATTGTATATTTGGAAGTTGCTGAGAGTAGATCTTAAAAGTTCTCATCCCAAAGAAAAAAATTCTAACTATGTGCAGTGATGGATATTAACTAGACTTATGGTGGTGATCATTTCACAATACACACAAATATTGAATCCTTATGCTGTATACCTGAAACTAACAAAATGCTATAAGCCAATAATATTCAATAAAAAAGAAAGAGTGGCTGAAAGCATCCCAAATCTGAAATGGGTAAATCGACATCCAGATTTGTGAAGCTTCAAGAATACCATTAAGACAAATCAAAAGAGATATATACAGACCAAAGTGTCATACAGTAGTGACAAAGAGAGAATATTGAAATCAGCAAGCAAAAAGTGAGTCATCACAAACAAAAGAACACTCATAAGATTATAACCAGATTTCACAGCAGAAACTTTTCAGGCCAAGAGAGTTGGATGATATATTCAAAGCACTGAAAGTAAAACTTACAACAGAAGATAGTATATAGAAGAAGGAGGAGGAGGAGGAGGAGAAGAAGTAGAAGAAGAAGAAGAAGAAGAAGCAGCAGCAGCAGCAGCAGCAGCAGCAGCAGCAGCAGCTGAAGGAGATTATCACCATTAGAACTGCCTTACAAGACTTATTGGACTCCCAGAGGTAGAGGAGAGAAAAGAGGGGTTGGAAAGCTTATTTAAAGAAATAATAGCTGGGGGGGGGCCTGGGTGGCTCAGCCGATTAAGCATCCCACTTCGGCTCAGGTCATGATATCATGGTTCACGAGTTTGAGACCCGTGTTGGATTCTGTGCTAACAACTTAAAGCCTGGAACATGCTTCAGATTCTGTGTCTCTCTCTCTGCCCCTCCCCCACTCATTCTCTCTCTCTCTCTCTCTCTCTCTCTCTCTCTCAAAAATAAATAAAACATTAAGCAAATTTTAAAAAGAAATAATGACTGAAAACTTCTCAAATCTAAGAACAGATTTGGATATCTAAGTTCATGAAGCTCAAAGGTTACTAAAAAATGTTAACTTCAACAGATCTTCTCAAAGAAATATAATAAAACTATGAAAAATAAAGGACAAAGAGAGATACTTAAAAGCATAAAGAGAAAATAAAAGCTTATAATTTACAAGAGAATCCCCACAGGGGACTCTCTTTTTCCCACATCTCCTCCAACACTTGTCTCTTAAAAAATAGAAGAACAAAAATAAAACACTAAACTTCTATGGAATCACAAAAGGCCTCAAATAGCCAAAGCAATCTTTAAAAAGAACAAAGCTGATGGCATCACACTTCCTGATTTCAAAATATAGTATAAAGCTACAGATGACAACAGTTTGTCACTGACATAAAACAGATAGACAGTCCAATGGAATAGAATAGAGAGCACAAAAGTAAAATTACATACATATGACCAACTGATCTTCAATAAGGGTGCCAAGAACACCCAATGGGGAAAGGATAGTATCTGCAACAAATTATGTGGGGAAAACTGGATATCCACATGCAAAAGAATGAACTTGAACTTATGTCTTACAACATACACAAAAATTAACCAGAATTGGATTAAAAAATTTAAATGTTAAGACCTGAAACTGTAAGACTCTTTGAAGAAAACACAAAAGGAAAACTTCTCAACACTGGTTTCTGCAATGATTTCTTAGATTTGACACCAAAGAACACAGGCAACAAGATAAACAATAAACAACTGGGAATACATCAACCTAAAAAGCTTGTGCATAACAAATGAAACAATCGAGAGATTAAAAAGGCAACATACAAAATAAGAGAAAATATTTGCAAACTATCTACCTGATAAAGGATTAGTAACCAAAATATGTAAGAACCTACTACAACTCAACAGCAAAGAAACAAATAACCTAATTAAAAAACAAAAGACTTGAGGAGACATTTTTCCAAAGAAGACATACAAATGACCACTAGATCTATTAAAATGTTCTCAAAAATTACTATTTATTAGAGAAATACTTATTAAAACCACTCTCAGATGTCACCTCACATCTGTTAGGATGGTTATTAGTTTTAAAAAAGAAGTGTTAGTGACCACATGGAGAAAAACCTTATATGCTGTTTGTGGGGATGCGAATTAGGACAGCCACTATGAAAAATGGTATGGAGGTTCCTCAAAAGTAAAACTGCTCTATGATCCATCAATGCCAATTCTGAGTGTATGTCCACAAGAGTTGAAATCAGTATCTCGGAGATACCTGCACTCCCACATTGTACCATTATTCGCAGTAGTCAAAACATGGAAATAACCAAATGTCCATCAGTACATAAATGGATAAGTATGTGGGAATATACAATCAATGGAATATTAGTCAGCCTTTAAAAAAAGAAGGAAATCTTGACTTTGCAACAACATAGATGAACATAGAGGATATATTGCAATGTGAAATAAGCCAATCACAGAAGGAAAAATACTACATGATTCCATTTATATGAGGCAGCTAAAATAGTCAAACCCAGAGAAGCAGAGAATAGAATGGTGGGTGTTAAAGGTGAGTGGTGGGGTAATGGAAGATTGTTCTAATGGGTATAAAGTTTCTCTTATGCAACATGAATAAATTCTAGAGATCGGCTGTACAACATGGTACCTAAAGTTAACAACATGGTATTGTAAACTTTAAAATATGTCAATAGGATAGACTTCATGTTGTGTGTCCTACCAAACCCAAACCAAACCCAAATAAAACAAAACAAAATGCAAAAGAACACAAGGACATTGTTGGAGGTGATGGATACCTTTAGTACCTTGGTTGTGGTATTGGTATTATGGGTATATACATGTGTCCAAACTCATTAAGGTGTACACATTAAATGCATGCTATTTTTTGTATATCAATTATATCTAAGTAGTGCTAAAAAATAAAAATGTTTGACCAGCAGGTCTGGTGTGTTCAAGCCCTGCACATTCCAAAGAAAAGTCTGTCTCTTGACCTGCTTCTGGGAGAAAACATCTAAGCCTTTGGAATATTCTCCCTGATAGTAGTATCTTTGTCTGGGGCCTTGGAACACATCTGATAGTTTATATTAACAATGTCGTTTATGTTGGGGGCCTCGGGCCGTGTGGAATCAGACTGACCTCTAGCGGGACCAGAGCCTGAGTAACTAGGGTCGGCTGCAATGGGTGTTCCATGTCTACCTCTAATAAAAATCCCAGACCCCAAGCCTCAGATGAACTTCTCTGGTTGGCGATATGTCCTATGTGCCGTCACACATTGACATTTGAATCATTAGATGCTATTCATACGACTGTCCTGGGAGACGGCAATGTGTACATGATGTCTCCTGGATTCTGCTCTATGCACCTTTTTCCTTTGCTGTTTTGATCAGCTTCATTTCATTGTAATAAACCATAAGTATAACAGTTTTTCTGGTTTCTGTGAATCCTTCTAGTGATGAACCTAAGGGCGGTGTCGGAGACCTGGGACACACTATGGCATTCATAGACTATCACAACCTCCTGATTTTTAGGAGTATTAAAGTGTATTGTAAATTTTGGAACTTCACTTTCTCCCCTGCTAAATGAACATCCCCACTGTGCACACCTTACCCAGGTGACCAGGTGACCAGTGTGATAAGGATGACCTTTCCCTGCCACAGATTCCCCTTCCTGCCCCACCCTGACCATGACCTAGTAAGCAACACGTGGGTAAAATCTCCTCATGCCTTTTTCCTCTACTGCTCCTTGACCTCCAATAAAGGCACCTTGTCTATGGATTCCTGCTGTGCTTGAGTGAGTCAATTTCCCTGCCCCTTATTCTTCCCACGTGGTCCCTTACAGCATGCAGTAACCCTGCATCTGTCTATAAACTGTGTTTTTCTGCACCTGTCCTGTGTTCCCTCTTGTGGCCACAATTGACTGACCATCAATCAGTTTATCAGCTCTGACCACAGAATCTGAAGACAGGCTCCAGGCTCTGAGCTGTCAGCACAGAGCCCGATGCAGGGTTCAAACTCACTAACCATGAGATCATGACCTGAGCCCAAGTTGGACGCTTCTCTGACTGAGTCACCCAGGTGCCCCTACTTGCAGTTATTTCAAATTTTAGAAGTGACTCCTCAGCGCTCCTCATCTAACAATGGAACAGAAACTAGTGTAAATGTAGCCACCGGGGGAAAATGATAATTTAATGAGTGACATCTAAAGAAATAGATAACCTTAATTTTTAGAATTCTTGCTTTGTTGTCAAAACCTGATGTGAACCTACATAAAAACAAATAATATCTATAATCTAGGATCTTTGGATTCAATGTCAATAAAGGTAATACCAGATTCAATAAAGATAATACCAGATATTTCTCTTACATACAAACTCTCTCTTAGTTTCTTAAATAAATGACTGTGTTTGTATTCAATTTTTAAGTTATCTAAGCTTGTAAACACCATGATGCTTAACAGTATTTAGAACATATTTCATGGAACAAGAATATTATATCTTTCCATTGAGTTTCTATATGCTCCATAACAGCTTTTACTGTTGTTGTGGGAATGTACTCCCTGATTTTCAAAGAATTTATAAATCCAATTATTTTCATCATCAATTTTTAAAATTGTCACTCTTTTGAAATATACCCTCAAGATGATCCTATCATTTTGGGGCCAGCATGCTAAATAACTCCATATTTAAAAGTGTCAAAGATGGATGAAATAAAAAAATACATATTTTATGTATTCAAATATATGTACACATTTTATATCACCTGCAGGGATTTTCCGTTACTATCTGATCAAAGATCACTCAATAAAGCAACACAAATCCCTAGAGAACTTTCAGTGTTGTCTTTGAAATATAATGTTTTAAGCCATGAATAAAAGTAGAACGAGGTAAAAAGAAAAAAAGTATAGCAGCCAAAATAACTCCTTTTAAATGTAAAATGCAAAGAAATGGGAGAGATGTATATAGTTAGCAGAAAATAAATCCTCCATATGAACATTTTTCCTCAATTTGTTTGGAACTTAATGATTCACAGAAATTCATTCTGCCCAGGAAAGTGTATTGCACCTATCCCACTTGTAAAAGTATTGCCAGTTCTGAAAATCTGTCCAATTCCCTGTCCTTTAATTTTTTAATCACATAGATGCCTGGTGCTTTAGATAAATTTAAATAGTAGAAATAAACACACAGCTATGAACGTGTTTTTGTAATTAACTTTCTAATTCAACTTTTATTGTATCAGGTTAAAAGTTGAAATTTAAATCTTCATTCTGGGATTACACAAGGGAGAAAAGAATAGTGTAACAATTTTTATAGGAGGTGTAGCAATGTATATTTTATGTCAGCCGTTGAGAATTCACAAATAAATATTTATTTTAAGCAGTTTTTTTTCCTGACAGATTCAGCAAAGCCAACTAAATTATCTAAAAACTATCCAGGAAGGTGATAGGTTAGAAGAGTTTTAAAAGATTCACAAGTAAAATATAGCAAAAACATAAAGCAAATACAAAAGTCTTCAAATGTAAATTGGTGCCTAAGAATTATATATGTCTAACGAATGTATGCAAAGATTATTTGACTAGTTGGGGAGCAAAGCAAAGAAAATAAAAGAACTAGAAAGAAAGAAAAAGCCAAAAATACAAAGAGTTTGAAATACTGAGTCTCTAAAGAATTAAGAGAAATTTTACAAATAGTTATATAAGTTAACAAAATTTGAAGCAGTTTTGATAAGTTGTCAAGTTTTATACTATAATTTTCAGGACATATTTGTAATAATTCTAATACTTTTATTCTAGTAATAAATTTGACACTAAGGTATTTCCACATCGTTTTTTTACAAAAATCAAAATTATGTAATTCTGCAAGTATCTACTATTTAAAGGAAAATTCTTCTAAATAAGAATGACATTTTTCTAGCAAAATAAGTGTATGTTATTTTAAACGTTTGATAACAAGTACATCTATATTTAAATGGCATCTTGGGGAACCTGGGTGGCTCAGTTGGTGAAGCGACCAACTCAGTTTCAGCTCAGGTCATGATCTCTCGGTTTGTGAGTTCGAGCCCTGCGTTGGGCTACATGCTGACAGTGTGGAGCCTGCCTGACATTCTCTCTCTCCCTCTTTCTGCCCCGCACCTGCTCTCTTTCTCTCTCTCTCTCTCTCTCAAAAATAAACTTATAAATTAAAAATAAAATAAAATGACATGGCATCTGCCTAGCACTTTTTAGTGTTGTTTTTCACTTTCCACTAAAATTCATAGAGACAGACTGAAAAAGAAGACATCTCACCGTCAGACAGCCTTATACCATATCAGAAATGTCCATCTGCCTTAAAGTAAAATAAGAGATTTTTTCACTCAATGGGGAAAAATCTATTAAAAGTTTTGCCTCACGGAACATCCACAAAATCATTTAGGTTAAAAAACTGGAAGTTTTCTGGGGCACCTGGGCAGCATCGTAGGTTAAGGTCCCGATTCTTGGCTTTGACTCAGGTCATGATCTCACAGTTTGTGGGCTGAGCCCTGCATGGGGCTCTGCACTGGGAGTGTGGAGTCTACTTGGGATTCTTTCTCTCCCTCTCTGCTCCTCCAGTGCATGTGCGCGCGCTCTCTCTCTCTCTCTCGCTCTCTCTTTCTCTCATTCTCTCTCTCTCAGAATAAATAAACAAACAAAAAAAAAAACTGGAAGGTTTCTTCTCCTTCCTCTTCTGTCTCAAGTCCCCAGTACCCCACAGTCTATACAGCTATAACAGAAATGGAATCATTATACCAAATGCCGCAAGTACAAATCTCCAAAGCAACCAGAGTAGGTTTCCAAATGTCCTGGTTGCCTCTTTCTACACCTAGGAAGACAATTTTCCTAAAAAAGAACTGAGCATGTCGAAATGTAATGGGAAGTATGTCTCTATAGATAGAAAATTCCCTAGAAGCAAGGTTTGCTGTGTTTGAAGTTTACTACAGATTTTGGAAGTCACTGTGATTCAATCATCAGATAATTGAGGCAGGAAAAAAAATCATCACAAGGGGGCCAAGCAGTGCTAAATGAAGTCCATTCAAATCAGGAAATTATATAGGATTTGGTGAGTATTAAGTAACCTTTCAAGAGCAGACCTGAGAATAATATCTAACCAAAACATAGTTAAACCAGAATCTGAGGGACATATTGTGACCCAAGAATTTTATACTTAGGTGAGTTATTTTTATTATTTTTACATCTTTTAGTTTTAACAAAGACCTCTGATATTCAAGACCTCTGAGATCTAAAATACAATTTTCATATCCTACTGGAATAAAAGTACTGTATTCTAGTAAAAATATTTTAATATTCTAATAAAACAATTCAAAAGGTATCTGTTTTCAAATAAGTATGTAAAACTCAATAGCTTTTTTATGCAAGTAGTAATTAATTTGAACATATAATAAAACAGAAAATCTATTCAAAACAGCAACAAAAATATGGCATAGTTAGGAATAAATTTAACAAGAAATACACAACAGTTTACATAAAAAAGAATTACAGTGCATTGCTGAATGATATAAAAGAATAAATGAATAGAATAGAAAAGTTATATCACTGAATGGGTATTTTAATATTGCATAGATATAATTTATTGATGATTCCATATCTTAGTGCAAGCATTTAAAAAATGTCATATACTCCTTTACCTAGTGTTTTAACTTGAATTTATTCTCCTAAAGTGCTACTTATTAGTGTGTATAGAAATGTAGATACAAATATGCTTATTGTGGTGGTTTTCATGGTCATAAAATTATCAAAACATTAACTAACTAATATCAGCCTACAAGTTAGTCTGTGATAAATCTGTATGCTATTGCAAAGCCATTACAACAATATAAAAACATAAAAGGAAATAAATAATAGTTTCTTATGTTTGAAATTGTGGTCTTAGTATATACTCTAAAATCCTGTGTTTAAAAAGGAGGAAAAGGAGCTGAATGATAACAACATTCTTTTTTTGTTGTTGTTGTTACATGGCAAAAACATAGATGATACTTTAAATTCTAGATTTTTACAATAGTGATTTTTTTTCTTTTTTAATTTTTATTTCATTTGAGTACCTAGAGGGTATAATGCTAAATGAAGTAAGTCAGACTGAGAAAAACAAATACTGTATGATTTCACACATATATGGAATCCAAAAAATAAATAAATAAATGAATAAACAAACAACATTGTTTTTTAAACTAAAAAAATGTTTACTTAAGAGTTGCCACTAAAGACATCATTTCTCTTGTATAATGGTCTTCAGTAGAGGACAATCACTAGCATAAGCTCTCAAGTCATTAAAAAAAATAGTGAATAAGTAAGCTAGGATTATCCTTGGGGAAAATTATGAAGTTCTTATTATCCTAGATATTGAAATTCAGATGCAATGAAAATCTGTTCTGCTTATTAATGTATTCCCATAATTCCTTCTCAAGCTTGGACCTAGGAAGAGCAGTTCAGGTGAGATGGTCCAACTGCCCTTGGCATCTCACAGTGGTGAAATACTGAATGCAGAACTGTTCCTAGACCAGATGACCAGCGCTCCAGCCCCGGCCCCAAGCACTACAGAACCTTTCTCTCACCTTCCTTCAACAGTGCTGCTAACCCGCTGCGCGTGATGTGCATAATCTCGTGCAAAGGACAAGGGCCGAGCAGGTCAGTTACTGTGGGTTTTGCCATTAACTAGGTGCGTGGCCGTCATTAGTTCATTTTAAATAACTTACATTCAGTTCCTTTATGTTTAAATTTAGATTTTTAAGTCCCTCTGACTTTAGGGGTGCCTGGGTGGCTCAGTTGGTTAAGTGTCCGACTCTTGGTTTTGGGTCAGGTCACGATTTAAGTTACGTGGGTTTGAGCCCTCCACTGGGGCTCTGGGCTGACAGCGTGGAGTCTGCTGGGATTCTCACCGTCTCGCTCTCGTTGCCCCTCCCCCATTCAGCTGTCCCCTTCTCTCTCAAAGAAAATAAATAAACTTTAAAAAATTTTTAAAAATCCCTCTTACTTTAAAAATTATATACCATTTTGGGGGGCCACCTGAGTAACTCTGTCAGTTAAGGGTCCAATTCTTGATTTCGGTTCAGATCATGATCTCTCAGTTCATGGGCTCAAGACCCTCATCAGGCTCTGCACTGATGGTGCAGAGCCTGCTTGGGATTCTCTCTCTCCCCTCTGTCTCTGTCCCTACCCTGCTTGTGCTCTCTCTCTCAAAAAAAATAAACTTTATAAAAAATTAGAAATTGTATACCTTTTGGCATAAAATTGGCATAAATGCCACAGTGTTTACTTATCCAGCTGGTCAAGGGTATTAGAGATTCTTTCCATCCATGTTTCCCTTAACTCTTCCCACACCTTGATTCATCTATGTTTTTTACCCAGTGGAGTGACCCCAAATTTTTATTTCTAAATATTCTAGATTCTCAGTTGTCCATTCCATATTGAGTTAGCACATTTTCTGGCATTGTTAATCTGTAAAGAATCAGGTTGAATTACACTGGCCAACTTAGTAACTTTCTTCTCTATTTATTTGTAGGCACAAGCAGCCATAAATGACCCTGGAGCAACCTCAACTTCTAATTTAATGGCATCGTGGTTTTGTTCCTTGGTAGAAGCTTATTCCTTTGGAAACAAGGGCCTTTCTGCACCTACCAACTCCAAAGCTGGAGAAATATGAAGAATCACTCTGTGAATGGGTTGTAACATGCAATAGTAAAACTCCCTTGGCTTCCAACCCCTTGTATTACAGTTATGGTGAAAATAGTACCACATAGATTTGTTTTTCATGTAAAGAATATACCACACCTTATAGGAAAACCCCCCACCTCAAATATACTGTTATAAGTTTTTCCTACTAGAAAAGTTTACTTTCACAATTATCTTTCAGAGTTACTCTGGGTTGAGCTGTTGGGGAATATGGTCAGTAGATGCCCAGTTCTGGCAGTACCAACATAGCATGCAGATCCAAAACTTTTGTTTGTTAATTGGTCATTATTCAACAGGGAAAGGAGAGGTCAGAGAAAGGAGTAACAAAGCAAGAAGAAAAGATACTATGAGTGTGTGAGTCAACTACCAGTAAAATTTGTTTATGTCTTCTGGATCTTGTTAGACCTAGGCCATCTCTCACATACCATCACAATTCAGAAAACACTGAGTCTGTGATAGGTAACTGGATTGAATATTCACTAGATGTCCTATAAGACATGAGATGCCCAATCTTTAAGAGGGTCCAGTAGCCAAGAGCTTCTTCTCAAATGGAGAATCATTGTTGACAGAGGATGATACAGCATTGCTCCGCGTTGTGGCCTTGCCCTATGTTTCCCCCACTGGAGCTCACCCATAATTCCATAAAGCATCCCTAACTGCAAAAGATGTGTGAGGTATCATTGGTCATAAAACTTAAGTCTCAAGCAGATTACAGAGCAGCCTGGACTTGAAGATATCCCTCTTTTGATGGGTTCCACTCCAAACTGGAAGACTTACAGGTTACTAAGAAAAAATATCAGAACAGTATACCCAAATGTGGTACATATGATCTCCAAAATCCCAAACTTGAGCTGCGCTTTTCCCCTATGGTGAACAATACAAAGTGCAGCAACTTGCCTTTACATTTGGAAGGTCTACTTCAACAAGCTCCAGAAAACCAAACTGAACTTTACCGATGTGGCAGGAGCCTAGGGTTTCTCTTGACCTAATATCTCATCCTCTAGCATGCTTGTGCTTTTTTTTTTTTTAATTTTTTATTTATTTATTTATTTATTTATTTATTATTTATTTATTATTTATTTATTTTCACTTAAAGAGAGAGGGAGAGAGCAGGGGAGGGACGGAGAGAGGGGAGACAGAGAATCCCATGCAGGCTCTGCACTGTCAGCACAGAGCCCGATGTGGGGCTTGAACCCATGAATCGTAAGATCATGACCTGAGCCAAAATCAAGAGTCTGTCACGTAACCAACTGAGCCATCCAAGTATCCCATGCTTGGTAGTTAGCATACTTATTAGTTCTTGCTTCTCAAGTCCAGTTTGGATTTTTTCATAAAAAGAATGGAACAACATGGAGTTCTGTGAAATATCAAAATGTTCAGTATTCTTACCAATTATATTATGACCAAACAGAGTTGATATAAATGTAATTTAAACCAGTGAAGATGTACTACTCTCTCACCCAGGTGAAAGTGATCTACTTCTGTTGTCCTTATTAATATGGATAAAGAAAACTGTTTTTATGTCAACAGCTACAAACAAGGTGACAGAGGCTATGTTGTTTGCTCAGTGACAAAAACATAAATACTATATCTGAAATGGCAACTTCAATCAAAATCATGACCTTCTTAAAGGTTATAATAATCTGCAATCATTCCTAAGACCCATCTGGTTTTGTACTGACCCAAAGGAGAATTAAATGGACTTTGGGTAAGTATCACCATGTTTGACATCTTTGGTTTGTGATGGTTGTACTATTATCAATAATTCCCTTAGGAAAGTACTTCTGGTTTAGTCTTGGTGTACTATTGTGTAGGAGGAGAGAGAAACTAACAGGTGGGGGTAGGGATGGCATTTCAAGGAGCTCCACTTTCCTTCTGCCTACCATAACACCCTTTACTCTGTGTCAGGGGACCATCTGGGAGACGGGACCAGTTGCCAATTGTGTGTATTTGCATTATACACCTGGAAAGTATGGAGATAGTCAAAAGATGGGGCTTCAGAGCTACTGAACAACAGTGAGAAGAGATTCTGCCAAGGATCTACAAGCCCTTCTGCTCTCCAGTGTATGCCGGTAGCTGTTTTAAGTCTCCAGATATGTTTACTAACTTAGATTCATGATTTAATAGTGAAGTCTCAGACCAAGAAAGAACTGTTAACTTATTTTCATGGAGTGCCAAATAATGAATACTTTAAATATGTTATTTAAATTTGTTTCTATGGTTAATCTCTATATCTTAACTGTTTTCTTATAAACATATTGTTTGTAAATTACAAGCTACATATAATTAGGTCATTTTTAATTGAGTAAATTTGTGCATTTTTCAAATAAGATCTTTCGTTTTGCAAGTTTTAATCTTTTTGCAAGTTTTTCTTGTCTTACGCTAAGAAATAACCTACTGGAAGTAACTTGCAAATTTAAATAGAAGGTTTTCAATATTCAAAACATAAAAAAAGATCAATACCAGATTCATTAAAACTATTTAGACACTCACAGAACTAGTATTTGACATAATTTTAGGATGACAAACTTCCAACAATGTAAGGTAATAATAATGGATGCCTGGAGTATTATATTGAGTATTATATTCAATACTGAAGGTGGATTTTATTTCAGCTGGAAACTCCACTCTGATTATTTAGCAATATCTGTCATGGACATTGGAGTGCGTACTGTTGATACACATATTTACCATCTAGGCCAAAATGAGTCTATCTGGAGAGCTTTTCATTCTATGGCATAACCTTAAATAACCACTGTATATGCTATTCTGTCAAGAACCAGGTGGGTTTTTTTTAAATCAGAAATATTTGCATCTTTAAAATGCATGCAAATCCATCCCATAATCTATACATAAAAATGAGAGTTTGATTTCATTTTTTATCTTTTCTTTCCTGACTTTATCTGGTTTGAGTTTTATGTAACAACTACATAATGCTGCACATTGGGAAAAAGATGACTGAGACAAGACTCTTGTACAGACTAGCAACAATCTGACGGAGACCAGTGCACAGGGCTTGTATGGAGTACTTTGCCCCTTTGGGTCAATGATCACAATTTACATCCTGTGGTGCCTTGAAAATGTTATGTTTAGTAATATAGATGAAACACTGGTTAGTTAGGTTGTCAAAATATCTTCTATCAGCCAATGATTTAGTTTCTCATATTGTCTCATGAAAAATGGAGACTTCTTGTGCACATTTCAATGTCACAATAAATTCATTCTTGTCTGTATGTCTCAAACATATTTCCTCAACTTAAATAACTTGCAGAACATATGGACATTAGGTGCCATTTGGGCTGTATTTATGTCTTCTGATTATGACAAATCTTTTGATATGAAAGTTTCAGAAACATTTTATTGATTCCATGTTATAACTTTCTTCTCTTCCCTACGTTTGTAGAATATACTGTGTATTATCACAATTTGTTTGATTTAGAATTCACTTGAGTAGATCAGAAGTTATATATCAGAAGATTCTTATATATCAGAAGTATAAGAATCAACAAGAATAATAATCTTCCCTTTTATCATGGCTGTATCGGGGCACTTAACAAAATATTTGTCTAATCAGATACCTAAGGTTATTTTCATGTTGAATTTATTAGCTGATAATCATACAAAATGCAGTTGGGGGTTCAAACTACTACTTCACAAAAATCCATCTTTAAAAATAAATCTATTTAGATAACATTTTGATGCTAAACTTTATTTTTTGTTTTGATGATCTAAGACTTTATATACCATTAATAACATGGAATTCTGGGAAAGTTACTTGATAAAAATTTAATCTCTCTGACAATAATCATATAACTTGTAAATCCAACATTTGTAAGCAATTCCATGGGCTAGAATAAAAGGGATTTTGGAAAATATTTCTTTAAAATATTTCTACTTTTTACATTATGGGGATGGATATTTGTCTGTCTTTTTGCCTACCTATACCCTGATATTCTTTTGGAGATTTTCCCTCCTAATGAGATAGTCCTACTTCATATCATGTTCTTAAATCCCTTGCTTTATTCCCTCTTGGTATAGTGAATTGGTTAAATAGAATGAAGAAGCAGAGAAATGCTATCTGTAAGCTAGTTATGGAAGTAGTATATCTGTTTCTATAGAGCAGCTCCTGATCTTCCACCAGAACTTAAACTTCCTCTTTCCTTAGCTTCCCTTCTCTGTTCCTCTCTTCTGGAACTACAGACTTCCTCTACTTTATTTCTGAACATATCTTACTTCCTTCAGTAGACTTATCTTTTTATAGAAGGAAAATGATGATTTGATTCATCTTTGTATCTTTCAAAGTGTTTATTCCTGCACTGGATACATGGTAAATGTTTATGCATGAAATATAAGTTAATTAAAGAGACATAGAGCACATGCATCTGGGGTTTCATTGTAAACATACACTCTAATGCTGTTTGATCTTCATTATAGACAGGATGACTTAAGTGATTATGCCACTCTTTTTTCAAAAACAGTCTAACACCAAGCGGGCACCTGGGTGGCTTAGTTCGTTAAGCATCAGACTCTTGGTCATGAGACCAGCTGAGGTCATGATCTCACAGTTTGTGAGTTGCAGCCCACATCAGTCTCCGTGCTGACCCTGTGCCCCTCCCCACTCACTCTCAGCCTCTCTCTCAAAAATAAATAAATAAACTTTAAAAAAAATTTCCACCTTGCCATTGGTGGAAAAATATTTTGTGTAGCCATAGAATCAAACATCCTTAGAATCAAGCATTCTTAGATCAAATATCAATACAACTGATGGTATGATTACAAACCTTTGAGGAAGTGAAAATATGGTAGATTTAAAATGAGGGCAGTAAGTGGCAGCCAAGTGTATGAGTTAAAACACACACACACACACACACACAAAAGAAAACTGTAAAACACATGATTTATTTAGATGTTTTTATAAGTGATTGAAAATTATTTGCAGAGAGGCTGGGTGGCTCAGTTGGTTAAGCCTCTGACTCTTGATTTTGCCCCAGGTCATGATATCACAGTCATTAGATCAAGCCCTGTGTCAGGCTACCTTCTGGGCTTGGAGCCTGCTTAAGATTCTCTCCTTTTCCCTCTGCCCCTCTCCGACTTGCATGCATGCTCACTCTCTCTCTCTCTCTTTCTCTCTCACTCATATTAATTAATTAATTATCTAACTTTTTTGAAATACTATTTTTCCTCATACTTCAAGTAATATTCAATTCATTGCGTGAGATATTATGCACCATATTATTTCTCATCTTTTGGAAGAGAGATGGAGTTTTATCCATATTTCTTCAGATATTTCAGCGATTTTCTTTCAGCATTTAGTTTTATGAATATGAAGTGTAGATCGCAATACTGAAACTGTACATAACTTTCCAACTTATTGTATATTATTATCTATGTGTGTGTCCACTTTATTGAAAGACAAACCCAATAGCAGGGATCGTGGTTGACTACTCCAAATCAATCCTCCTTCTTCCTAGCCCTGATTTGGTTCAGAAATCTATCCCATGTATAGTCACATTCCTGTTGGGAAGGTCCTCATCCAAAGTCTGTGTTAATTAGTTGTGATTAAAACTCTAAGCTAATTTTGGTTGTTCCACTTACTTTACCAGAAATTAGTAAAATCATAAAAATTGTATGAAATTTTGGTCAATGAGGCAGGAGGGAAAATAATCTAGCCAGCTCCTAAGAAAGATTTCCTTGCTCTTAAAAGGAGATGTGAGGGAAGAAATTATGCTTTTCTTTTGATGAAGATTTTTGTGTTTGTGTTTGCATGTATGTATCAACAGTGTCTTGTAATCATTAGAACAAAAATTACACACTGAAGAAGGAAAAATCAAAAGATTAAAAAGAACAAATTTTTTAAAAATGTGTGGTTGAATCACTGAAGTAACTAAACCTGGACTGCCCTAATTTATTCATTTTTCTTAGTTTATGAGACTTTTGTTGTTGCGATTTTCCCTAATTGTAGACAAAAGGTATCTCCCAATTTTTTAAATATTATTTTCTCAAATATTATCTACTTACTAGGAAAACATGATATATGAGGTAGAGTGAATGTGAAAAAAATCTAAATTTAACTCAATTTATTTCCCTGAAAAAAAATTCTGAATTTTATTTCTATCATGTTATCAAATTTTTCATAACCAGTTTCTTCTTTGACATTACAATTAATGTAAATTTTAGTACATTCATTTGAAGAATCTTAAAATTACATTTTAAAAGTTTCACATGTTCCACAAAACTTTAAAATAGGTTTGTTTTGTTCTTGGACACAACAAATATACAATTTCATCACTTTTTCAGTAGTCTTCGTAGTCTGTTTCTTATATAGTCATTACTTATAATGTTCTGACATGTAATATTATTATTGAAGTTTCTCTACTTAAAAGAAATCTTCTGATTCTGTAAAAAGTTTAATTTATTAAAACATAATAAATGTACATCTAACTTTACCCCCAATTTATGAAAATTAGTTATGCTATTTGCCATTTATAGTATCAGGCTTGGCAAGTTTCACATTTAAAACATACTTACCAAAATTTCATTTATCATCTTTCTCTATAATATATATGTTTTACTTTCAAGAGATAGGTGTATGTAATTTTAATGTCAACCTCCGAATCACCAAAAAGTACCCTGGCAATCAGTGGAAAGGTTTAATAGGTTTTCTGTCTTGTTCTTAATTTGCTGAAATTACAAAATCAATACTTTCAGTTGTAGCTGCAGTTACCCGTTTTACTGCTTTAAGATAAAGTCTACAAGAAAGTAACCTTCACTTTCAATTTGTAGCTCAGAACATCAGGTTGTTCTTGGCCACTAGGTAAATAGCCTGTTCTCTGCCATCCTACATAAGATATTCCAAATGTGTCGTGGTTCCATTTCCAGGGAGATACATGCTAAAAGGAACTGTGGTTAATACAGAACAAGCAGAAATTCAAAGTTTTACACTCTCCCTCTTCCATTTTCTCTTCACAACATACTGGTGTTCCTTTATTTCTTGAGCTTAAGCTCATCTGAATTCTCACTATACCTTTCAACTCTGAATCTGAGATTGGCATCAACTGTCCACAACACTTTCCATCCGAATAAGAAATAGTCTCATTCTCTCTGAACCTTGTCTTGCCTCTAAAGTTTTTATTACAAAATTCCTGCACATTCCTGCTGCTTTTAACATAAGGAAATTATTCCAGTTAGAGTCAGGTTAACACAAAGTAGACAAGTAAGTATATTTTTAAGATTTTAGTTTGAAAAATAAAGTGATAAATCTGTCACTTTAAAATGTCAAAGATATTGGAAGGGACAAAGGGGTTTTGAGTATTAAAACGATAAATGTTTTTTCACTGTAATAAGTATCAGTAAACATGGGCAAAACCACTACTGAACCACTAATTTTATAATATTTATCACATAACCTTTATGCACACAGTTTTTCATCCTAAGAATATCTTTCATTCTTGTGTACAAGAAAAGAGGAGTTAGAATTTGGACTTCTAACTCAAATGATTTTTTTTTTCATTCCTAAAATTTAGAAATGTTCTGTTCCAGGCTATTTAGTAGGGAAGGAAAAAATTCCAGGGGGAATTGAAGATTCCTTCAACTTTGCATCTGTGATATTTCAGATGTTTTACTGTCCATACTTTCTTTGGCTACAAACATGAAATTTCGTTTTTTTGATCAGCTTATCACCACTGTGTCTCAGCTACAATAGTAATAATCATATTCTATTTTAATTAAGCTGTTTACTTACATGTTGGTCTGTGTCAATTGACTATCACTCTTCGAGGGAAATAATTTCTTATTCATCTAGCACGAAACTTAGTAACATAAGGCACTCAGTATTCCTTCAGTAATATCAGGGGAAAAAAATTCTTAAAAACTTGAATTGGAATTTAAGTCATGATACACTGCTAATAAATTGAACATATGAGAACTAATAATAATTGAAAGTTGCTACTTCTAATTCTATTTAAGCAGGAGAGTGAGGTTGGGAAAGTAGGGGTGGGAAGGGAAGGGAAGGGAGGAGAAGGGAAGGGAAGAAGAGAAGGGAGGAGAAGAGAAGGGAAGAGAAGGGAAGAGAATTCAGTACAGAATTGAAAATATCAGGATGTACGTACTAAAGATAGTTATACTTTTGTAAAAACTCTTGATTAGTTTTATAGCTGTCGTATACTAGTTGCAATTTAAAATGTATTTTTAACTAAGGCAGTGGTTCAAGAAGTTTGAAAAAATATGCACTTAGATTATGAGTTTGGCTCTTCTGTTAGACAGCATAGATAATTTTGGTTTAAACACAAAGGCAGTTGTTTACTTCTCATCTAAAGATCTGGAGGTAAACAATCGAAGCCTAGCATGGCATCTCCACAGGATGAGTTCCTACTCTGTTGTCTTGTGATATATCTCCAGGGGATTTCTCGCACCCACGTGACCCAAGATGGCTCACTTCCATGTCCACATTTCAGTCATTAAGAGAGAGGAAAGGGAAATATGAGAGCACAACTCAAAGTTGTCCACAGGTTTTTATTCACAGCAGATGCTATACCTAGCTCCAAGAGAGATTGGGAAATATGATCTGTATTTTGGGCAGACAGATAGCTAGCACAACTCCAGAGTTTAATTACCTTCGTAAGATGGAGAGATGGAAATTTGGGCACAAATAGCCATCTTGTCACATTTATGTTTGGTAGACATAAAGGAAGGACGTGATAAAACTCGGGTTGTACCATATGAAACCAGGCTAGAAATTCAAATATGCCTTGGCTACTCTTCTTTTTCTCTTCTGATCTCCTGGTTAATTTTATTAAGAATGTCGTGTAGGGAAGCAGCCTCTAAGATGACCCTACTGTTACTTACTCCCTGGTATTCATGCTCTTGTGTAATGTCCTCTCATTGAAGCTAGGGGTAGTGACTGATTTATGACCAATAAAATATAACAAAAGTGATAGCATGCCACCTCCAAGATTTAGTAACAGAAGAGGCACAAAGATTTATGTCCTGATTGTTCTTCCGCACTCTCTCAGGCACATGCACTCTTTTTAGAGCTCTCTCTCTTTGTCTCTCTCTCTCTCAATTTCTCAGATGACTCACTCTTGGAAAACCATATCATGAGCAGCACTATAGAGAAGCAGCTGTGAAGAACTAGTGTCCCTGCCAAGGCCCATAGCAGTGACCTTGGAAGCAGATTCTCTAGTTCTAGTCAAGTCTCCAGAAGCTGCAACCTTGGTCGACAGGTCCACTACAGTCCCATGAGATATTGTGAACCAGAATGGCCAGCTAAACTGCACCCAAATTCTCAACCCTCAAACCATCCAAGATAAGAAAATGTTCAGATTTTCTAGCAAATCCACAAAATGAGTCCTAGTTTTGCAAATGCAAACCAGAGAGCACCAAAATAAATAAATACATACATAAAATTTTTAAAAAAGACAAAGAAAGAAAGAGGAGAACGGGGGAGGGACATATAGAAGAGCTGTAACTCTCAGGAATTTATCTCTTCTGTTGAAAATACAAAGGTGATCATATAGAACATAGAGGCTTGTTTCTTTTCTACATATTTCAACTGTGTGTAGATGCCAACCATTATCTATCATGAATGTATATGGATGTATTTTCATCAGATCCTTAGACAGCAAAAAAGTTCTAGAAGACTTGTTGTCCTCTTTCCAGTGGTAGAAGGAATGGATCAGGTTAGATAAAACTGAACCTAGATAACACTATTAATGTCTTATAAATGGCACTAGTTTTAACTATTTTAACTAATTTAAAACACAACTTGCAGAATAACTAATTTGGGATTCTTATATGCTATTGAGGCAACTAGACATAACTACACATGTATTTAAAAAAAAAACAAGGTTTTACATGGATTGTACAACATGGGTCTGGAATATCGGGAGCCATCTTAGAATTCTGTCTACTATAGCCAACTTCTTGTTTTTAATTCTGGCAAGGACAGTCATGGAGACATGAATGTTTAGAGAAAGTTGTGATAACCCTACTCAGTATTCCTGTGTCTAACCACCAGTTTTGTGAATGTTAAAAGGCATTTTATCAACAATAGTAATGCAGGAACACTGTTCTAATTTCTGGAATTTAGTGAATGTGTTAAACTCTTTTTTTAAGTTTATTTATTTATTTTGAGAGAGAGAGAGAGACAGAGCGAGTGGGAGAAGGGCAGAGAGAGAGGAGGAGAGAAAATCTCAAGCAGGTTCTGCACTGTCAGCACACAGCCTGATGTGGGACTCTCACCCCACAGACTGTGAGATCATGACCTGAGCCAAAATCAAGAGTTGAATGCTTAACTGACTGAACCCTCTAGGTGCCTGGGATGTGTTACATTCTTAAACACATGTAGCTACACTCTGACTGCCATTATACCACTCCATCCAGAGATACTGTAAGACATGAATGTCAATATTAAATCTTTACTTAAAATACTGTGATGTTTCTGAATTCTGTCCCAGAATTCAGTTGTAAATATATTAACACTGCCAACTTTTTCTAGAAAGAGGCAGGTCATGGAGAAGAAAGTAACAAGTTAAAAAGGAAGCCTTGGACTAGGGGAGGAGGAGTGACTAGCCCTTCCTTTCTTTTTTTTTTTTTTTAATTTTTTATAGCATTTATTCAGTTTTGAGAGACAGAGAATGAGTGGGGACGGGCAGAGAGAGAGAGAGACATGGAATCCGAAACAGGCTCTGAGCCATCAGCACAGAGCCCGATGTGGGGCTCGAACCCACAAACCGTGAGATCATGACCTGAGCTGAAGTCAGATGCTTAACCAACTGAGCCACCCAGGCACCCCAGCCCTTCCTTTCTTAGGTTTGGAGATGATTAAAAGCATTCCTGGTGCTTGAAGGAAGCTGGCATTTACTGAATAGAAGCAGTTTGGAAATAGGAATGGTAAGGATGCATGACCATGAGCCTAAATCTGTGGGCTATGAGAGCAGCCAGGACTAGAAGGGTTACTTAAAATTGCAATTCCTTTTCCTTGTCCTCACATTCTCAAAAACAAAAACCTTGCTACATGCTCTGTTTGCAGATAAATGGTAGAAAATTAGAACAAGTATTTGAGAACATTTTTTAAAAGAAAGTAGTTAGAAACAAGCAACATTCCTGTAAGACCAAAGCAGTGGTAATACAGCAGCCTAAGCCCTGCTACAGGCTCATGACTGCAGACGGCTGACCAGCAGCAGGACACAAAGAGGCCACAACCCCCCCGGGAGGCCTAGAACCCCAGGGAGAAGCACGCGGGGACACAGGCTGATGGAGACCACACACAGTATTCTCTCCGGATAAATCAGAGAGTAGGGAAATCAGGACAAAGAGGGCTGAGGAAATACCACCACAATTTACTGAGTTTAGTCACATTTGGGGGACACTATGTGAACTCTGAAAACATTGATTCCTTTGAGTTGGACTCAAAATGTAGTATTGTTGACCATTCTGTTCTTATCTGAAGTAACTCAGAAAATAAATTCTTCAAGTATATTGTGATCCCTTTGGTGTTTAACTGTATCACATTCCCTCCTTTGACCCTGGAGCTGTAACTGCAAAATATAAGGTCAAATATGGTGGGGGAATCCTAGTACCCCATATACCCTGCCTATATACTCATCTTGAGTGTGGGCACAGCCAATGAATATGAGGAAATGTCATCCTTATGGTTGTGTTACATTATACTGGAAAAGGGATTTTGGCAGGGGGAATGAAGGTGCCTAATCAGTTGATATAATCAAATAGTAGTCTGTCCTAAGTGGGGCTCATCTAATGAGATCAGCTCTTAAAAGCCAAGCTAGAAGTTGGAGGCAAGAGAAATCAGAGAGATCTGAAGCATGACAAGGATTTAACTTGAGGGAGGTTCTCTACTGCTAGCCTTGAAGATGAAGAAGTCCTCTGGAAATGAATGCCGGTGGCCTCTAGGAGTCAAAAGAAGCATGTAGCTAATGAGCCACAAGGGACTGGGACCTCAGTCCTAAAATCACAGGAATTCACTTTGCCAAAATCATGAATAAGTTTGGCAGAGAACCTGGAACTTCAGATGAGACCATAGCCCTAGCTAATTCCTCAACTGGTAATTTTGTGAGAACCTGAGCAAAAAAAGCCCTCTATGCCATTCCTGGACTTCTGACAGATAGGACTGTGAGATAATAAAGGAGTTTTTACTACATTTTTGGCAATTTGTTACATAGCAATTGAAAACTAAAACAATTAGTGTTATTAGTTAATTAAAGAAATTGCATTTTTTAATGTTTATTCATTTATTTCTGACAGAGAGAGAGAGAGAGAGAGCAGGGGAGGGTCAGAGAAAGAGGGAGAGAGAGAATCCCAAGTGGTCTCCACTTACCAACACGAAGCCCAATGAGGAGCTTGATCCCACTACCGTGAGATCATGTCTTAAGCTGAAATCAAGAGTCAGATGTTCAACCGACTGAACCAGGCAGATTTCCCAACAAAACTACATTCTTAAAAAGTATCCATTGATGGTGGTGTAGGGAGACATATTGAGTTGCATCTGGGAACACCATTTCAACAGAGAATAAACTAACTGTATGACTTCAAAAAATAAGTGTTCTTTGTGCTGAGGACAAATGCTGATCACCTAATGAGAGTGAAAGTTTGGGAAAAGAAACAAAACAGAGCTTGCCTGATCACTGGATAGCCACAACTCCCCAAGGAAAGAAGAGGAGTATATACCTCCAACAAGAGAAATATACTAAAATTATCTGCAGTGTCCACCTGCAAATCTATACATTCTAAAATAAAGCCAGCCGATAATGCACACCCAGCCAAATGCACGGTTCCCAGAATTGGCACGTACAGTTTGGCAGTGACCAGTGCAGAAAATTAATGCCTGTTAAGTATATTCAACCCCCAAGGGTATGAATGACACACAGATATCCCTAGATGACTGAGGAAAATATGTTTCACAGAAGTAAAGTACTGAATAAACATCCAAAACACTTCATCTTACAGAAAACAGACTATTCAGAAAACAGATGAATTCGAGTCCATGTCTTCAGAGAGATTCAAGATACTTTATAAAACAATAATGATGAGTTGCTTTATCAAATGGTTAAGTAAAAGATAAGGCAGTCTTTGAAAATTGAAGATTGATAAATTGTAAAATTTTAAGACACCAAATAAATATGGTGTCAGAAAACAAAATCAATAAATTATAAGTTAAGTTAAGGAAATCTTCAGAACATAGGAAAAAAACACTTATAGAAAGTATTTGGAGGTGGGGGGGAGTGTGAACTAATAATGTGAGAGGTCTACCATTCTCTAATAAGAGTTTCAGAGTTTAAGAGCCTTAAAAATATGGAAAAAGAATCAATATGATAGAATAAAGAAAAATTCTTAGGCAAAAAAAAATCTTCAAAATGTGTAAAGAAATAAATCTTCCAAATACAAATAGAAGTTGACATTTATTAACCGTGGATGAAGACTTTATTAGCCCAACTCTTTATAAGAAATAAATATATTTCGAGGAGAAAATAAATATTTTAATCAACAAAATATTAGGAGAAAATGCTTATACAATCTGAGGAAGTACAAAAGGTCTCTTAAGTAACACCTCAAAGACAGAAATCAACATAAAGAATATTAATGAATTTTATTTCATGACAGTTTAAATGTCCATACACTAAATGATACAACTAAAAGTTTATGAAAAATAAGTGTATTATCTCTTGGAAACATTTTTACTCTTCAAAATTTGTAGTGAATTTCTATAAATGAGGAAAGACAACAATAAAACATAGAAAATTGGAGTGCCTGGCTGGTTCAGTCAGTTAAGTGTCTGGCTTCAGCTCAGGTCATGACCTCACAGTTAGGTTCCTGAGATCAAACCCTGCACTGAGCTCTGTGCTGACAGCTCAGAGCCTGGAGCCTACTTCACATTCTGTGTGTGTCTCTTTCTCTCTCTGCCCCACCTCTGCTCATACTCTGTCTCTATCCCTCTCTTTCAAAACTATGTACACATTAAAAATAAATAAATAAATAAAACAGAAAAGTTGTTGAAAATACTATAATGGTCAATAAATATTTTATTTTTTTAAATTTTTTAATGTTTTATTTATTTCTGAGAGAGAAGAGAGACAGTGTGAGCAGGGGAGGGTCAGATAGAAAGGGAGATACAGAATCTGAAACAGTTTCCAGGCTCCAAACTGGCTGTCAGCACAGAGCCCGACACAGGGCTCGAACCCACAAACCGTGAGATCACGGCCTGAGCTGAAGTCGGACACTTAGCGGACTGAGCCACCCAGGCACCCCTATTTAATTTTTAAGTTCATTTATGTTGAGAGAGAATGTGAGCAGGGGAGGGGCAGAGAGAGAGGGAGAGAGATAGGGTCCTAAGCAGGTTCCATGCTGTCAGCGTAAGAGCCCAATGCAGGGTCTGATCTCAGAAACCTAACTGTAAGGTCATGACCTGAACCAAAACCTAGAGTTGGATGCTTAACTTTACTGAGCCACCCAGGCACCCTAATGGTCAAGAAATATTTTAACACCTGTAAATCACTTCATTAAGTAGCAAGTTCATTATTAAAGTAATAGATTTTTGGCTTTTTTCCCATTAGATTAGCAAAAACTAAAAATATACATACATTTATAATACCCAGTGTTAACATGAGTGTGAGGAAGCATGTTTTCATATGTAGTTGATAGACTCTAAACTGATAGAACCCTTTGGAAGGCCATGGGCCACATGTACAGATCAACCTATAGATAGTCTTCTGTTTAACATTTATTGAGCACCCACTTGTTAGTTATGGAACACTTGTAGGCACTGAGGATATAGCAGAATAAAACATAAAAGGTGTCTGTCTTCATGGAGCTTACATTCTTATATACACTGCACTGTAAATTTTTAAAACTTTGTATTTTTCTGGTGCTTCAGCATGCCCACAAACAAGTTGCATGAGGACGGCACCCAGGTGACTTGGTGCAGCAGTAGGATACGGCTGGCCCCTACCAAGTCTTCCTTCTTGCCCCCACCCCGCCTATGACCTAGTAATGTTTAAACACACCAGTGAAACCCTCCCATGCCTTTGCTGTGTTCTACCCTGACTCTTAACAAAGACACTCACCCATGGATCTGCCTCTGCCTCTCAGCTACTCACCTGCTTGGTTAAGCCTACTTCCTGGAGCCCCTCCTCCATGGCCTCCTGAATAGCAAGCTGTGCTTCTCTATTCTAGGACTTGTGATAATAAATCTCTTTCACTTTGGTACCTCTCTGTGGTGTTATTTCATGTTCACACCAGACTGATCATCAAAAAATAACATCAAAAAAATTTTTAAGTTTATTTATTTTGAGAGAGAGAGACAGATGGACAGACAGAGTATGAATGGAGGAAGGGCAGAGAGACAAGGAGACACAGAATGTGAAGCAGGCTCCAGGCTCTGAGCTGTCGGCACAGAGCCCGATGCAAGGCTCGAACACACGAAAACATGAACCCACGAACCACGAGATCATGACCTGAGCTGAAGTCAGACGTCCAACCAACTGAGCCACCCAGGTGCCCCACCAAAATAGCATTCTTAAGTAACATAATTATTCCTTACAATTCCTATGCTTCAGTAGGACAATCACAAATATTCATAAAGAAGAATTTATAAGGATGTCCACTACAGCTTTGTTTATAATAATGTGAAAATGGATTTCAATAGAGTCCATCAATAGGAGGTATAGCTAATATAATTATGATTTGTCTATATTACAGATAATAAGCCTCTGTCAGAAAGAATGAGTCAGAGTAATGAATATTGGGAGGGAAAGTTCTCTAAATGATGATGAAAAAAGGCAATTTTGCAGAATAAAAAATGGAAATGACCACACGTACTTTTCAACAGATAATCTTATGCATTTCTCTCTCAATCTCTATCTCCTTGCCCCTAGATATTTGCTACATTACATTTGTATATTCTCCTCCAAAGAAAAGTATATATTAATTAGTCAATAAGTTAATAAGAGTTATTTTGGGGGCAATGAATGAAATCTGAGAAGATGAAAAAAGAAGATAATAGTTTTATTATATAAATTATATTTTGTTTAAATTTTAAAAGAAAACTATCTACAAATTGCCCTGCAAGCAAAAGCAAATTACCAAACATACCTCTCCCTGCCTACTACAGAGTATAACCCACAGAGCTCCATTAAGGTTGTTCATCCGACTTCAGGTGAGGTGCCCATAATGTGGGCTATGTGACTTTTTAGTGGCAGGAATAGGGAAACCTCAGCCTCTCACCTGGCCACTCACGGGATACAATAGAAGTATGATCTGGTAGAATCTTCACCCCAGCTCTAGCCTGAAAGCTAACTGATTGCTGGTCCTTCCTTGATCAGATTAAGGGTTGGGGTCTGAGACTTGCTGTTGCAGCTAACTTGTACAGCGAGCTGGTTGCAGAATTTGCCATATCAGTATTCTTGCGTAAGGAAGCAACAGCTCCTTCCACGGCATAATTAAGAGGCAGGGGTCCAAATCTTGAAACTAGTTAAGTTTGGTTGCCTTAAGCACCGAGATGTGACCTATTTCTATGGAGTTTTGTAGAAGGTCATATTCTTTTTTGAAAGCTAATCTGCAGGGGCGCCTGGGTGGCTTAGTCGGTTAAGCGTCCGGCTTTCGCTTAGGTCATGATCTCGCGGTTCGTGGGTTCGAGCCCCGCATCGGGCTCTGTGCTGACTGCCAGCTCAGAGCCTGGAACCTGTTTCAGATTCTGTGTCTCCCTCTCTCTCTGACCCTCCCCTGCTCATGCTGTCTCTCTCTCTCCTAGAAATAAATAAAACATTAAAAAAAAAAAAGTTTGAAAGCTAATCTGCAGAAAATTAGTCTTGGACTATTGCATTACTTTTTACATATATCACTTGAGTAATTAATCTATTATGGAAACGTGATTTAGAGGTGAGACAATAATAATTACCTATTGAATTTAGAAATAGTAAGGCCAATGGTGATTTGGAAGAAAGTGGTGGTGTAACAGATAAAAGACTGATGTCATAGGAGGAAAAAATGGATAGAAATTACAAAACTATTTGCAAAATATGACTTTGAAGGAGGGGTTAGAAGCAGACAATTAACTGCAAGGTGT
Organism: Hyaena hyaena; assembly: GCF_003009895.1. Taxonomy (NCBI): domain Eukaryota; kingdom Metazoa; phylum Chordata; class Mammalia; order Carnivora; family Hyaenidae; genus Hyaena; species Hyaena hyaena. The sequence continues at coordinate 532,106 of NW_024081209.1, forward strand.
TTGAATGGATAAGAACAGATCCAGAAAGACAGTTTAAATTGTGTGAAATGAGAGTGTGGAGAGGCTGCAGGGCACTTGAGTGGGAGTAAAATAGGAAGGGACCAGAGTCGTGCAAGGGAGAGAATGATGGATGAATGGTGACAGTCCACAGACACAAGTGTAGCTAGAGGAGCTATCTCTGGTAGGAGAATGAATTCCTTCTCCACTGTAGCAGGAGGAAAAGGAGAAAGAATGGGGCAGAGACCAGCATTGTAGAGTTTTATGAGGAGAAGTTGAGGAAAGTCCTACCTGACAGCTTACATTTCATCGGAAAAGTTGAAGGGAATGCCTTTTTATATCTGAAAATCAAAGGAAGAACATGTACTTTGAAAAAAGAAGATATTTGAAACAGTTGCCATGGAGAAAAGAAAACTGAATGAATGAGGGTAAGAGTTGGATTCTCCCAGCGGAGTTCCCCATGAATACAAGTGGCAACAATTTACATTATCAGGTTAGTTCCCCAATGGTGTTAGATAGGCTGCATGCAGATGTGGGAAAGTCAGGTATTTGGAATGATTTACAATTGGGAATTTTTCAATTTAGCATGAGGGGAAAATAGTGAGTGACTGCTATCTATGGATAGGTTCAGTACATTCAAAACATTCAATAAACCTTATCTGGTATGACAATTAATGGGTTAAACTTTTCCAAAATAATCTAAGAGTGAGTGTGATTGGAGTACAAGCTAGAAGATTAGAAAGGAGGCTCTGTGGAATTTGATTTCAGGATTAGAGTTGTTTCAAGTGAGAGCAAGTAGAGGTTTAGTCATCAGATATGTAGCAAAAGTAGTGTAGGACAGAAAGTTATTGTGGGTGAGGTGGAAACCCAGTACTCTTAGAATTTAACTGTGGCACATATAGGTATAGGAGGTTCAGCTCTTGGGTATGACTATTTCTTACCTTTTTAGGTCTTGGGAATTGGTGACAGAAGATAGCAACTGACAGGAAAATGAAGAGTTGTCATAGTCTTGGTATTCTGGGATTACCTATTGAGTGGGGGCATTAGATGTGAAGGGTATGGTTTCATCTTGCATGCTCGTGTATTTTAAATTTGGTTTCCTTCTCAGGAACGTTTGATCCTTCTCAGACATTTGATCAAAAAGTATCATGCCATTTTGAACTCTCTCACACCAGAATATCACTACCATTTTGTTACTCAGTTATGGGCATTAAACTTTTATTGTGGGTAAGAGGTAGAGCTTTGTCCATGAAGAGATACATATACCCAGTTTCTATCCTCAAAGAACTTCAAGCCTAGCTAAACACCTTACATAATATTCTTACAAGTAAAATGACTTTATTAGTGTCAAAAAATAATGTTAATAATCCTTTTCTTCTGAATTCTCAAGGTATTTGATTTGCACTTCCCTTACTAAATTCATGTGTGACGTCATAGTTTTATTTCGAGGGGGTCTACTTCTCAACATCTCTATTGTAGAATAAAGTAATCATAGATGTGACCATATGTTTTCATATTTGTCTATTTACAGTTAATGAGGTCTATTTAAGGCTAGATGAAGGTATGACTTTGTGACATTTGATCATGTCAAACATGTCAGTCTATGTTTGACAAAGAAGGGCTATCGGGGCAAAATGGCTTAAATTTAAAAGAGTTTTGAGACACAGTGGGCTAGATTATTCTGCCAAAAATTTCTAGTCGAGGAGATAGAAGAAAATTCAATGTGTCTTTGAGGTATCTAAGACTCATGTCTCTAAGGACACAGTACAGGCAAACCATACAGTTTTGATGGACATCTTTAAAGACTGGAAGTAATTGCATGGATTGACAGCATTTGTTTTGGACTTGGAGATAACAACAGTAAAAATAGTCTAAAAATAGAGCTTCTTCATTGTGCTACAAAATTCTGGAGGAAAGGCAAGCAGCAATGACAAAATTTATTTTTTAGTGTCCTGTTTATTGTAGTTTTAATGGAACCCAAGAACCGACTTGCTTAAAAGGTAAATGCTGACTACATCATCTAATCTTGACAACACTAAAGCCATTTGTTTCAATTCAGGCTGAGAAAAAGTCAAATTGTTTGTCTACAAAATAAACAAGTGCCAACCAATTCCATGACTATCATTCATTCCCATTTGTTGTGATCGGTCTGCTCATGTGTTCAGCACACTCATCTCAGCAGGCTTAGACTCCCAAATCTATATTTAATTTAAGCATTGTACCATCACACAGAAATCCTTCAACAATCTCACTGCCATTTAAAGGGAAAAGGAAAAAGCTACTCTTTACCAGAAACACTTTCTTGCTCAAAAGAAATTATAATAATTTCAAAAATACAATTTTAATTATCCTTTGATAACAAAAAGTCTAATCTCTTTTCTTTCAGTTTTCATCTTAACAGAATTAGAAAGAGTTTGCCTTTTGATGAGTCTTCATGAGGAAAATGGAAGAAAAATTATTGCACAACATGTGAGAACTAAAAATAGACTTAATTAAATATTTGAATTTGGATTTTAATCCTGAATCAAAAAGTCTTCCCATTTTTCATGTGGTCCTTTTACCTATTTTTTATCTCTTTTAATTTTTTTAATGTTTGTTTATTTCTTTTGAGAGAGAGAGTAGAAAGAGAGAGACATGAGTAGAAAGGAGGCAGAGAAAAAGGGAAACAGAGGATCCAAAAGTGGGCTCTGTGTTGATAGCAAAGAGCCTGATGTGAAGCTTGAACTCATGAACCGTGAGATCATGACCTGAGCTGAAATCGAGAACCCGAAGTTTAACTGACTGAGCTACGCAGGCACCCCATTGTCTATTGTTGAGTTTTATTTCCTGGTAGGAAAGAGAATATAACTCAGACATTTGGAAAAATTGTAAAGAAAGATCTACATACGGTGGTATAATTGGATTTAAGAAAACAAAGAGGAGCTATGAAAGCCAGTCTAGTGGGACCAGAGTTACTGGAGCCCCATGGAAATTGGAGACATAGAGGGGTTGGTGGAGAGGCACTGTAGACTTAGAGTCACAGAAGGACATGGTGACTGCCATCAAGTGCAGCCCAGAGCAGGACCGAGCAGAAAAAAAAAAAAATACACTGGAGGCACCTGGGTGGCTCCGTCATTAAAGTGTCCAACTCTTGATTTCAGCTCAGGTCATGATCTTGTGGTTTGTGAGTTCAAACACCACATCAGGCTCCATGCTGACAGTGCAGAACCTGCTTGGGATTCTCTCTTTCTACCCCTCCCTTGCTTGCTCTTTTTCTCTCTCTCAAAATTAATAAATAATCTTTAAAAAAATACACTGCTGCCCACCACCTCTCCATTCATTTCTTCCTGGCACTTTCCCTTAGCTGAAAAAAGAAAAAAAAAAAAAACTCAATAAGTAAGGTAGATTAGGTAATGCAAAAGCAGTGTCATATCCCAGAGAACAAAGTCAGAAAGGATGAAGATGGTATCTCGGGGTTCCTGGAGGACAGATGGAGAATGACCAGGACAATATCACCCCACAATGAGTGGGAGTTTTCATGTATCATGAAACTGATGATAGCTGTTCAAATGCTGGCTATGTCACCTTGTAGTTTTATAGATATGTGCAATCCATGTCCCTCTCCCCCCCACACACTTTTCTTTCATAAGCATATCTGCAAAATGATTGAATTGTTGAACAAAGGATTTTTAATTTCTCCTACTATTAGGTTTTAGAGGTGGATGATAAGTATAAATAAAGAAACTGAACACTCTCCATCTGAGGTTAAAACTAAGAAAATAAAAGTAACTAAAATGGCCTAGAGATGAAAGTAGTTGAAACAATCACAAGTTTGTCAGAGAACAGGGTGGCAATGACACTGTGTTTGTGAACACACTACTACAGCATCCCAGGAAAAAGGGGAAAGGAAGCCTATGGAGCATAAGCAAAAATGGGGCAATTGTTTAATATTTTATATTATAGAGAGTTGGAGTGTTTTGGGAACACACTTCAAGCATTTGGAATTATGATAAGCACTAAATTGTAATGAAAAGGTAAAAGAAGGTTAGGTCCTAATCTCCATTCAAGAAGTTCATAGTCTGGTTGGGGAAAGAAAACATTAAAAGTGAATAACAATAAATTTATCATTTGTAATTTGAGATAGTAATAGAAAGATTTTCAAAAAGTCTATACAAAATAATCTCTTCAAAGAGAAGAGGACAGTTATATGAGCACAGCCGGTAGGTAAGCAGGGAAGAGAACATTCTAGCACATGTAGTATTACAAGTGCAAGTAATGGGACGATTGAGCAGAGGTACCACCATAAGTAAAGTTTTTAGTAAGGAGAATAAATTTAAGAAAGAGGTTGAGGTGAAGTTGGACAGAATATGCAGGAAGGAATGCATGGTCAAATTATTCAGGACTATAGGGACACCTGGGTGGCTCAGTTGGTTGGACATCTGACTCCAGCTCGGGTCATGGTCTCACAGTTGGTGGGTCCTAGCCCAAGATCAGGCTCTGTGCTGACAGCTAGCTCAGAGCCTGGAGCCTGCTTCAGATTCTGTATCTCCCTCTCTCTCTGACCCTCCCCTGCTCATGCCACCTCTCTGTCTCTGTCTCTGTCTCTCTCTCTCTCAGAAATAAATAAAACATTAAAAAATTAAAAAAAAAATAAAAGAGAAGTAGTGTGTAAAAAGTACATGATGTGGACAGCCACCACAGACATGCTATTTGAACGAAACTGACAAGTCAGAATCTGAGGGAGAGGCAGAGGGGGAGGGTAGTTTACAGTCAATGCAGAACAATCCTAAATATGTGTTATTTGAGGATCAGGAAGCAACTGGCCAAACAAACTTCTACATAGTTTATCATTGAATTCTGATAAGATTGCTACTAGATCTCTGCTAGATAGAAGTCTGATAAGATCTCTCCTGATCTCAACTAGAACACAGACTCTACCTGAGAAGATAACAGATACCCACTATAGCATCTACAATTTTGCAAAGTTACGTACAATTTTTGCAAAGTGAGTGTAATGTGCGTGCTAGCTGTGGATTTGGGGCTTCTCATGAAAACATGATTATTTACCAAATCTAAACAAACAATACAAGGCTCCCTATGTGAGGCAGATGAACTAATATTGTAACCATAGTTGTTAAACATACAATTGAAATAAATACATTTATTTCCAAAGCAAAGCTATATTTTTATAAATATAATGTGGGATTGCAATGGCACTATTATCCCTTGATATGTTAAGTTGAACCATGTGAAAACTTAAGACCCCAGTTAGTCAAACATTGCCAATTTTATATTCCACCTATAATTTATATTCATATATTTAATGGATTTCTAAATTTTAAGTTAAAAATATTATAATAGGCCAAGTAAAAATTTCTCAGTTTTACTTTTTTTGGTGTACAAATATTCTTTTTTTAACTGTGTTTAAATCTAAAAAATAAAATCCCCATAAATAAATTATATTTGATTTGTAAGCATATGAAAAGAATCATAAATGACTATTCTCATATAGAATCAAAAAATGATTTTAATGATTATTTTTAAATTTAGACAAAATATACAGGTAGTAAAAACAAAGAGATACAATTTTGTTCACTTAACATTATGTCCACACTGATCTGATTAACAAAATAATTACCAAACTATATTATATTTTTTATTCTGTGGACAAAAAGCCAGTTTATTTAAATACATTGAATTACAAAACAAAGGATACAAAAATTACTTCTAAAATATTGATCTATTTTTAAAGTAGATTGGACAGTTCAGCATCAGCACATCGTGAAGTTCAGTACGAAACTGATTTTCTTCTTTCAGGCCGGACGTTATCATAATGTACTTGCTAAATGCATGCATTTGATATAAGAAAATTATGGTAATGTGACATTCCTACTACATGATGGAATATTCTTTTAGATAGTGGAACATATTAATAACACACATGATAGAGTTCTTTTTGGTTCTTGACATTTAGAACCAAATTTTTCAAAGATTGTCCTTATTATGAATGTATACAGTAAGTATAAACCACACCACACATAAAAACAAATGCCTGTTAGCCTTTGCTTCAATAGTTCTGCACAAGTCAACAGGTGATTACAATTTTTCAGTTTCACTGAGAACAAAGTCTTTAAGGAAAATGAAATGAAAACAAATCTTGAGAAATTATTTGCACTGACACAACCTTTTGAGATAAGCCTGAGATAGAAGTTATTTGGGATAAATAAGATAAAGGGCTACTCAAAATACAATACAATGCTTTCTCCTGCTAAAAACATGCAACGTAACATTTACTGTGTCTGTTTGTATATAGTCATGAGTATTTTGTTAGCTTTATATGCAGACTTAGCTATTTTATATATACATATGTAATATATATAACCAAGTATGTATACTTGCGTGTAAATATTATACATATATATGTATGTATACCTTGTGACAAAAGTTAATAGTGTACTAATGAAGTCATTGCTGAACTTTTTGTGTTACCAGTCTGATCTCTTGGAGACCACTGTGAATTCTAGGAACTCACTCCCCACAAATATGCACAGACATGCAGCATTTGACATGTCATTTGAGGACCAATATACCTCTGGACTCCACAGAAACCTGCAGTTTCTGCCTTGAAACCTATGACTTAGCAACTTCGTTTTCTTTGTAGATTTGTCTTAGTTGGCATTGATACTCTATAAAATAAAATATACGGGATGCCTGGGTGGCCCAGTTGGTTAGGTGTCTGACTTCATTTCAGGTCATGATCTCCTGGTTCCTGAGATGGAGCCCAGCAACATCTGATGCTGTCAGCACAGAGCCGGCGTGGGATTCTCTGTCTCTCCCTCACATTCTGCCCCTCCCCTACTCATTCTCTCTCTCTCTCTCTCTCTCTCTCAAATAAATTATAAAAATTTCAAAATAAATAATAAAAAATAAAGTATAAAATTGCTTCATGTAAATAGTTTTTATGCATTCATTATTAATATTTATTACAAATTGCCAAGAGACAACTATAGCGCAATAACACAGAAGCCTGATTTGGCCATCAGACTGCCTGGGTATACGAATCTCACCTCTCCCAGTGTTGGATTCATTGGTAGACCATTTGACTTCTCCATGCTTCAGTTACTTTATCTTCCAACCATGAATAAAAACAATGATAAAACATCTTAAGCATGTTAAAGTATCCACAAAACATTGAAAAGTGGGGCTGGCACTTGAAAACATCAGTCATGGAGAGCTATTACTATTCTCAAAGTCTATCTCTTAAGGTATTGATATAGTTCTTGCTCTGTGCCTTCTTTGGCCATCTTCTCAACTATTCTTTTTCATCTTTTATTGCACATCCTTCCTCTATTAAAACTTTCACTTGTAGTAGTGGGGAAGAATGGGGTGGGTTTGTTTGCTTGATTTGCTCTGCTTTGCCAAGTATCATTCCTCCACGAAATGGACTTCATGAACCGAGTACAATCATGATAGTAATTGGTTTATTCAACTGCAAAATGTGGCAAGGTAAATTAGAAACATGTCTACTATTACAGATTAGTTTCCCTATCCAAAAAGGTAAGTATGTTTTACAATAAAAAAAAGTAAGACACTCAGTTGTAAGACTTTGGCACTCAAGTTTTCCTTCATCTGCTTCTTGAATGTAACAAATCATTAGAAATTTTAATAATGCCTGATGCCACATTTTGATGACAGCTTGAAGTTGGTTATTTGCTTTTGATAATTGGCTAAATTATAGAAGAAATTAGATAAATGCCACCTTGAATCTTGTTGGAGATCCCACATGATTAATCAACACAATATGGAACACGATGATTCTGAAGACAAATAATTTGGCTTAAATACTATACATCTTGGAGCTTAGTACAAAAATCATTCTATAAGCCACTTTCTATTTTCATTAAAGAAGAATTTTGGTAATACAGTGGTTTAGTAGTTCAGCAGCATGAAAATTTGCCCAGAGAGTGTTATAAAAACGGAACTAGTCTGGAAAATCAGGGCACCACGACCTGCCTAGATAAAGATATCTAGGCAATGTTTTCATTTTCCTCAATCTCAGTTTAGTGCCCTGTACTACAAAGTGATATAATTTGACTAGATTTGGATAGCAAATAGGGTACAATGTCTATTTTAATCAGTTAATTATAACTCCCTGAAGTCTTATGCTAAGACTCGTTTTTAGACTCTATTTCCATTTGGCCATAGGGAGAAGGAGGTCATGGATGAGGTAGTGATTGTTCACATGTCCTATTTTTACTACTGCAGAATTATATAAATAAGATCCTTTGTAGTTCAAAAAAATGCATTTATGGTCACATTAAAATTATTTGTAATAATACTTCCTGGGCCATGTATTTTTGAAAATAAATTTTAACTATGGCATTCAACTGGAATGTATTTCACCTGATGGAAGAATGACTACAATTCTGTGTGTAAACAGAAATCTTTCTTTTTACACAAAGATCCAAATTACCCAATATGACTTGGTTTATATCACATGAAAAATGTTTTATGCTTGGAAAATTGTTTGCTCCACACAATTGGTATCTGATTCTTCCTAAATAGCAGAACATAAATTAATGTGGATTGTGGACAGACGGGGAATGCTGCTGATCCAGTAGCTTCTTGAGTTAGTTAACTTTGTGTTCCTCCCAAGGGACAGACCCATAAAGGATGTGTAGTAAATAGAAACAAAATCATACTGTTCAACTGTATCCAGTCAGTATAGCATTCAGTTCAAACATTTATTGAGTATCCATTTATTCTAGTATCAAGCACTGTTAGGTGCTGTTATAAAAGTTTTCTCCTTCTTCTTCGTCTTCGTCTTCATCGTCGTCGTCGTCTTCTTCTTCTTCTTCTTCTTCTTCTTCTTCTTCTGGGAGCCTGGGTGGCTCAGTCAGTTAAACATCCGACTCTTGATTTCAGCTCAGGTCATGATCTCACAGTTGATGAGTTTGAGCCCTGCATTGGGCTCTCCACTGACAGTATGGCATCTGTTTGGGATTCTCTCTCTCTGTCTCTCTCTCTCTCTCTCTCTCTGCCCTTTCCCAACTTGGGCTGTCTCTATCTCTGGAAATAAATAATCATGTTTTGAAGTTTTTTTTTCTTCAATCTGTTATTCATTCTTTAAGGTCTTTTTTATGAGCAAAATCTTGTTTATGCAATTTCTTGCCATGGTTATGATCCACAGTGTCTGACTGTAGAGCACAATTGAGATAAGTTATATCATAAGGCCCCCTGGCCTCCAGTTCCACTGGCATCCTATATTCTGTGCAGGGCACACAGCTTGGATTCCTCAGGAAGTAGGCTTGGAGATAGAGGCTTCTGTGCATGAGGGTTGTCCGTGAATTTTCAAGGGATCAGTCCCTGTGCAAGGGAAAGTGAGCAAGCAGCACTGGGCAAAGGGCTGACCTGTGAGCTCAGTTCCATGGAAAGATCTGGAGTTGGGGTGAACGTTAAGAGTCACCCCATGCTGAAGATAAGAGCACCCCCCATGGTTTATATTAGGCAGGAGTCTCCCCAGAAAAGAAAAGTGACCTTGGGCTGAAAGCTCCTGTTCAGCAGAAGGAATCTGCTTCAGCCGGCAGCTGAAACCTGTCTCCCACAGCATTTGCAGCAGAGCAGGAAGTTAAGTCTTTCCTTTCTGGAAGGAGTTGCACCATGCGTCAGTGTCTGCCACACTGCTCTGGCTCTCTCTTAGGATAGAATTGTCTAAGCACAAGACAGCATAGTCATGAAGACCATCAAACCATTTGTTTGGCCATCATTTCTGAGAATTCTGGGAGAAGGACTATTAACCCTTCGTTGGCATAGCAACCAATTTGCAAGGCTTGGTGAGGAATGTGGCTTACCCTGGGCTGCAACGCCAAGATGGCCAGAGCCCAGGGGTTGACTCAAGGCTTCGTCCAACTTGGCAAGCCTTGTCCCAGTTAAAAGCTGTGTCTGCCCAGAGGAAAGAATGGTCTTCCTGCAGTCTGTCCTCCATAGAGTCAACAGAGCCAGCTTTCACAGAAGTGCTGTGTTTTGTAGTAAGGGCTCAGACTTTATTGCTATTCTCACTTACGTGTAAACACTGTGAACACATATTTGGCCTGCTTTATTTTATTCCTTTTATTTTCCCTTTCAGATGTTAACAATGACTATGTTGGCAGTGGTGAAAGTATTACACTTCTGCACTATCAGCCTAATGGGTTGCACATTGTCAAGAATCACTATTTAACATGCATATGCATCACATGATACCTTTCTTATTTACACCACTTCACAAAACAATGCCAGAAGCAACGTGGTAATAGAACATCAATTTTATTAATCAACACAAGTATCTCGAATTACTTTCTACTATTGAGAATACCTGAAGCTGTCTGGTACTAACTCCCACAGGATTAGGAATTAATAAAGTAAAATTTTTCAGGAAAAATATTAAGTGGTTTATTTTTTATTTATATTAAAAAGTCAACATTTTCATGAATCATACTAAAAGTGTACCTGTTTATATTTGTTGTCATAAATTTTAATCTGCTTTTCTATTTGACATACTGCTGGCTGTATAAATAAAAATAATAATTACGGGGGCGCCTGGGTGGCTTAGTCGGTTAAGCGTCCGACTTTCGCTTAGGTCATGATCTCGCGGTTCGTGGGTTCGAGCCCCGCGTCGGGCTCTGTGCTGACTGCCAGCTCAGAGCCTGGAGCCTATTTCAGTCTGTGACTCCCTCTCTCTCTGACCCTCCCCTGCTCACGCTGTCTCTCTCTCTCTCCCTCCTAGAAATAAATAAAACATTAAAAAAAATTTTTTTTTAAAAAATAATTAAGGAATAATGATAACAAAGTAATTCCCAGAATTTTTAAAGTTTACATCTATGTTCTCATTTGCTTACATATATGAAATTATATACAGAGACAGCCCATTTCCACCGTTCTTGAATTCAAATCAAAGAGTATTTAGGTAACAGTGCCACCTATTGGTATAAAGTTAAAGTAACCCTATTTGTTTTCATGCCCTTAGTATTTGATGCTACAATTCTTATTTTTTTCTGTTTCTGTCTGTTATCCTAAGTTTTCGTTTTCATTTTAAAGTAATGGCTGATTTCAAGTAATTTAAACATATTAATTCTTTCAGGAAAACTACATCAAAAAATAGAGATTTACTTGAAGGTTTAAATAGACAGTCAATAATCAATATAAAAAATAAAATAATTTAGGCTTGATTGTTTTCTGTCTTTGAAAATAAGCATCAGAAAATTGTGTAGCAGAAATTTGTATGTTTAATTATTTTATATCAGTATCAAGCATAAATAATAGGTCTTTGATTTCATCTGTGGCCAAATATATTATTTATATTTATTTATTCCTTAATTATATGTATATTATATATTATATAATATAAACTAAGATATATGTAAAATAGATCACTGAAAAAAGGAAATAAAATTTCTCTTGTCATGATACAATTTGTGATATTCTTTTTAAAAAATTGTTCATAGCATTAATTTGATTTATGTAAAAATATGTAAATTGTAATAGTTTGCTCATTTTTATTTCATTGTTTCTATTTTGTAATAAGAATTCAAAATTTATTACACATACACATTCATACAATTAATATCAGCTGCCTATTTTCAAAAACATGATTGTGAATCTTTTTTATTATAACTAAATATTTAACATGTATAAAAATAAAATGTTTATTTGCTAGTTCATTTAGCTATATTGTGATATTTTCTGCTTATTCTTTATTGTATATTAAAAACAACTGCATAGGGCTGCATAAATTTTAAGACTGTCCAAGAATGTAAAAGGAAGTTCTTGAATTTTCCAGCAGCAAAGTCATCAATGAAGTTAAATTTTTTAGAAAGCAGAATTTTCTCTTTATCTCCCCAAATGATTTGTGGTCTAAAGTGGTATTTATGGAGTCTGGAATTTAAAGATACTTTAGATGAGCAAAAGAACAGATGATTTTTAATACATGCTTAGGGAAGGTCCTAAGGGAAGATAACATAAATCATGTATTTCTAAAACCTAATTATATAGATTATATGGTTTTCAAAATTACAATTACTGTAGTTTGTATATTATCTTTGTAACTTAGATGTAAAAATTATTCCAATCTTTCAATTATATCTTTTTATTTTTATATTGAATTACATTGAAATGTTTTGTTGATTGTATATGTTTATATGACAAATGGTAATATTCTTGGATCATCTCAAATTGTGCCCTTTAAATTCAAAATAAACTTTATGAATGCCATGTACAGTCTGAGTCTGCTGAAATATTGAATTAGTTTAGTATCACTGACTGTTTGTATAGCTGTGTATATGTTTAGAAGACATTGAAGGTTAGTGAAAATATGGCCAGTTACATATTTAGGAGAGTAGGAAATCTCTTTTTTCTAGATTCTAAGTAATTTATGTTATGTGTAAAAATGTAATAAAGCATCTTATAGACCAGGAATTTTGCTCACAAAAGCTAGCATAGTTCTTGGCACATAGTAGGGGTTAAACACCTATGTATCCAAGGTTAAAAGAATAAGTCCAGTAAGTACTGTGTGGTTTTGGAAGGATCAAACGCATTTTTTTCTCAAGTTCAGTCCCCCCGTGTGTAATTGCTCATCTTATTCGATGTAATTAATTATTTTGAACACAATTCCCTTCAAGTATAGATTGTTTTCAGAAATATGTGAACCTTCCAAGACAGCATACGTTTTGAGGTCAAACAAAAAATTGTGGGAGAGATCTATTATTTCAAAAATCTTTTATACAATATAAAACATACTTTAAAAATTGTCTGTTAAGGTCTTCAGAGACCTTTTAAAATTCTTTATCTTTGAAATAATTACTTATTAGATTTCAACTGGAAAAGTAAAGACACCATAAAATAGAAAAGCCAGATGAGGGGAACAGTGGAAATGTACCAACCAATTATTTTGAAATATCCTAACCCACCTCTGTATAAAGCAGTGCGTGAGACACTGCTTATATAAAACATCTACTATTGTCCACAAAAGTAAAGAACACTGATAATATACCTCAAAAACAAAAAGAACATGCTTGCTTGATAAAAAAAAATATACATCAAGCTATAGAGACAGAACTTGATAATTCTTGGAGTCTAAATGGTTTGGCCTATGTTGTGCTGTTGGAATTAAAACAAATATTTTGTATAAAGATCTTCAAGGTGTTGAATTTAAATCTGGGGGTCATGTTTCTTTATATAAAAGCATCATTAAAGTATAATTCAACCTGGAATAAGAATGAGGAGAGATAGGTAATTAGGTCTCATGTTTAATTATTTGCCTTAGCTTCCGCACATAATTTTCCAAGAATGCAGATGGGGAGTGTGAAGATAAGATGGCTATCCCCCAATAACTAACATCATCATGGCTTTTATGCCTCAGCTTGACTAGATCATTGCTTTAAATGACCATCACAAAACCAATGGAGCTGTAGTCTCTGCATTACCCTCTTCTCGTAATCATTTTCAATTTATTTTTTCTTGCATGTCATCATTTTAATGTAAATCTTTCTTTTTCTTTTCAATAAAATGAAATGATTAAGTAATTCTGCCTTTTGCATGATTAAAGATGATGGATAAGATTGGATGGATAAATATCAAGGCTCCTAACAGAATCTGTGCACCTCACATGTCAGAATCCTTCTAGCTTGCTCTCTGTTAATGACAGGAAAAATTAGCATGTCTGTGGATAGCCTAAGAAGAACCAGAGATAAGGAAACTGTATCATGTTTTCTTAGTAAAATTTAAATCTCTTTCTTTCCTTTTTTTTCTGTAATTAATCCCCAGCATAAAGAGTAGAATTAAATTATATATACATCCTAAGCGCAATGCAGGTTCATATAAAACTAAAAAAACTACAAAATCAGTAGCCTTTGATATTTATTCAGTAAGAAAACAGTGTAAGCAAATACCCGGTAGAGAGAAAATATTAAAGCAAGGATATTTAGAGAATCATTGATGACACAAAACCCAGATTACTATAAAAGCACTACTTTGGTCATTTTGTCATAATGATTGAATGAGTAAACACAAATAAAATGGATGATAATTGCCACTTTATTTTTCATAACTCCTTTATCTTTCATCTCTTCATAGTTTACTCAAACATGTATCAGGAATTGTTACAAGAAAGCACATATACTGTCATTACTTCTAGATGTAAGAACTGAAATGAGGTAAAAATTAGTTTGGGGGCCTCCTGAGATTCAGATTTCTTTTAATTTCATGCTAAAGAACAAGATTATTGTTTAATTTTAACATTTTTAAGGACTCCCCCATATTTTCTTCAATCAGTCTTAGTTTTATAAAATGAAAACCACTGTTTTCTAAGCAGAGGCCTGTGACAACAGTAAAACACCCCCTTCATTAGCTTTGCCAACCAGGACCACACAACATTTCCTGACCTAAGTTTTGGAGACATCTGTATCATGGTAGCCGTGTGTTCCTTTCTTGACAGAAGAAATTACTATTCTCTGATTTTTTTTTTCTAGTGCGTTCTGGATGGCAAAATTTGGCCTACAAAATGCTAATTTCTAACCTAACACCATGACAGCAATCACAGCCATCACAAGGATGGAATAAAGAGAGCAATCTCACATCCAGGGGTATGAGTTTCTCATCAGTGGCTGGCAGACTGCCGTGAAGGCTTACAGTAATCCCATTGGACAGCCCTGGTTGATGAAGCCTGGGAACACGCAGCCACAATGTAGGGAGTTCACAATTGCAAGCATTTGTCCATAATTTAAAGCTATACGAGAAGTGGAGAGTATTCATCTGAACAACAAGCTGTAATTTTACTGGAGTAACATTTACACAGTTTTTAACCCATTAACTTCTTTCCTCATGCACACAGACTTCCTTGTTTTAGAAAATACCTCTCTAAAAGGCAACATGCAAACACCTAACACTGGCTTATCTGTTAAGCTGTGAAAACCTGCCATAAGAATAAAAGCTTTTTGTTTGGAAACAGCATCAGTGAGTGACATTTCTAAATCTCAAACTTGGCAGTTTTTTGATAGTTTCCTCTTATGTGGTGCTTTTAGCACTTGGAATTCATTTTTAGCATATCACAAGCACATCTAGGCTGGTATTTAGCTTTTTCCTCCCATTTTCGTGTGTTCTGGGTCTGACCATGTATTACTTCAGTCTGTGATGTTACCAAATGTAATAATTCAAGTAACTCTAATTTTACCATTCCCATGGAACTGTGGTGGGGGGGGAAGCGCACGCACATGCACGCGCATGTATAGAGGGGTAGAGGGTTCCCATGGTTGTTTTATGGAAATATATAAACCTGATCAACTTATACTTTATTTGCTTCTCTTATTACTTTAGAAATTGGTCATCATTTCAAGAAAAAGAACAATGTGGGTTTTTTTTTAAATATATCAAAAATACAGAATGATAGCACTTTTCCTTAAAATTTTTTTAATCTTTATTTTTGAGAGAAAGAGACAGAGAGAGACAGAGTGTGTGTGTGTGTGTGTGTGTGTGTGTGTGTGTGTGTGTGTAAGAGCAGGGGAGGAATAGAGGGAGAGGAAGATACAGAGTCCAAAACAGACTCCAGGCTTTGAGCTGTCAGTACAGGGCCTGATGCAGGGCTCGGACCCATGATCAATGAGATCATGACCTGAGCCGAAGTCAGATGCTTAACTGACTGAGCCACCTAGGCGCCCCAAAAGCACTTCAACTTTTAAGAACACTAATGGTTAGATTATCTGACAGGTCATTTTAAATAGAAGGGTTTGCCATCATCTAAAGCTCAGAATGGGATAGTTAGTGCTGCTTTCTCTTCTTTATACAAAATCTACTTTTTTTTTTAATCCTTTCTTCCCTTTATACTTTGCCACAGTGCATGTGAATGTATACATGTTACCACCAGACCACACCTTTCTTGTTACACCAGCTAAAAACCAACTAACCAACCAAACAAACAAAACTAAAGGCATTTATATGTCATGATATTATCTTGAATATCCACCTTCACACAGTGTTTGAAGAAAATCTATTTTTATCACTGCAGCAATGGCTACTTCCTTCCACCATTGCTCCTAACTGTCATCTTACTCTTCCCATTTAAAGTCATAGGAAGTCCGATGATAACTATTAATAGAATCATTTACACTTTTACACTTTGGTTTTCTGGTCTCAATTACTTTCTCAATAAATTTATTGCCTATTAATCCAATCCTTTGAAGGACATTAGAACTCCCATTTGAAAATCAGGTCATCATCTACTGTATTGGAGTAGCAATAAACAGAAAGAACATTGTTTAAAACTTAACTATATTGTCAGGGCAACGATCACGTTTTCTGCCATCTATTGTTGTAATAGACAAGTGTTAAAAGACAAAAGGTACACTGGCATTAAACCACAGCGTGCCTGGCATGGAGAGCTCTCCCCCTTATTCCTGAGCCAGCTTGCTCATCTGTGAAGCTGTCACAGATACATTGTGGTTCTTACACCAAAATGTCTGTGATATATGAAGACAGACTTTTTTGATTCATATCTGGTCTGGAACTCTCAAGAATAGCCATGTATTAATGCCAGATGGCTCTAAATGTGGCCTTTCTAATTACTCAGCTATTCTCAAATTACCCTTTGGGATTCAGGCTCAAGCCTATATTTCTCCAAAATCTGCTTATTATACTAATGATCATCAATAAATAGTTGAACATTATCAAGTTAAATTCAGATTCTTTATCATAGCACTCAAGGCCCCAACCTCTCTTTCTACAATTTTAAACTTTTTATTATAAAATAAAACCCAGATATGGGAAACCACACTAAGTATTGCTTAGTGAAATATTATAAGGCAAACAAGCTTGCGATCCCACTCAGATCAAAATAGAACATTGTCGGGCACCCCAGAAACTCCTCCACATGCATCAGCCCAATGAGACCCCACTCTCTTTGCATTTGTTTATGGTTGTATCACCTAAGTGTGTGTGCAGCCCTAATCACTATAATATAATCTTCCCCAAAATTTAACTTGATAACCTTTTCAGTTTAAAATAAAATCTTTATATTTCCCTGCTCTACCCTTCTTTTCTATACAATTTTTCAGGTGAAGAGCACACAACCGATGATACCTTTTCTTAAAATTATATATTTTTAAAGTTTATTTCTTTATTTTGAGAGAGAGAAAGAGCAAGCAGAGGAGAGGCAGAGAGAGAGAGGATCCAGAGCAGGCTCTGCACTATTAGCATGGAGCCCAATGGTGGGGCTCAAACCCATAACAGTGAGATCATGACCTGAGCCGAAATTAAGAGTCAGAGGCTTAACCAGCTAAGCCAGCCAGGCTCATGTCTTCACGACTGTTACTATCTTAAAGAACCTACAAACACATGATCTGAGTTTGTAGGTCTAGACGTGCTGACTGAGTTCTTAGGGTGCAAGGTAACATTTTCCTGTGTCCTTCTGATTTCCTGAAACCTGGACACTGTATGCAGAGACTCTCAGTCTCAGGATTGATTCCTTTGATGCTGTGTTCATTCATCAAGAGACACAATATATCTTTTTGTGATGTTTGCAGCTGAAATGCAAAATACTTATATCCATTCATTCATTAAGGATTGCAAACTAGTGATATTCTAATTTATTATTTTGTATTCAGTAATTAGGTGGAATAATTTCACAGGGAGGTCCTAATGGACAGATTTAATCTACATCTCTCCTTGGAAAGCTGTCTTTTTATTTCCAGGAATGCCTAGATGTCTGGCTTTGACTCTTGACCAAGGTAACTACAGTGGAATTTATGATGCTTTGTTTAAAACCCCAAACTCCCTTGGTGACCTCCCAACCCTAAGGCCAGTTTATTTACTGAGAGTTTTCTACTGGCATAACTTGTTAGGTAACCTGAATGGTTATGTAACCAGAGGCATATAAAAGACCTCTTGGAAGCTTCTGCCTTGAGCTCTTCTGAGGCCAAAATCCATTGCTCAGATTTTGGTGGTTGAATCAAAATGTGAAACATGTCTGTCTATGAATAAGAACGATGGAGAGATTGCACCTGAGTGTCTCTTGGTCTCCAGTGGCTACCTATATTCTCTTTCTTTTGACGTATCACCCTCTTTGACTTTAGATAATATCCTTAAATGAGCACCTTCTGCTGAGTCTTGAGTCTTTTCAAATGAGAAAAGTTTCTCCAAAACTAAGAAATACTTTCAAAGACAACTCCCCTCACCCACTAACGTTTTGTCTAATGGTTTAATTCATATGCAAAGGCAGGATGCTGTTGGTTTCTTTCCCCTAAGGGTAATGAATTGGGTCCCTATTATCTTCAGCAGGTAACCAATTAAATTTTGTTTTGTTTTGTTTTGTTTTGTTGTTTTGTTTTGTTTTGTTTTAAAGTAAGCTTCAGTGCAGCTCAGAGCCCAACCCCACGCTTGAACTCATCACCTTGAGATCAAGACCTGAGCTGAGATCAGGAGTACTTAACAGACTTACGCACCCAACATCTCCTAATTAAGCTTTTTGATAGACTTTTAAACTTTGTTTGTTTAAACATATTTAACAAGCTTAGATCAATCTCAATGCTTACCCTTTTTATTTATTTATGTTTGTATTTATTTATTTAATTTTTTATTTATTCCCTGAGCTTTTAACTACCTTCCTTTTATTGAAAATGCAGTCAACAGTAAAGTTTGAATACTGATTTCACTTATTTTCAAATATTTACACGGACCCCGGAAACATCTTTCAGAGCTATTCTTTAAAGACACTTTGCAAACACAGATCCCTGTGATGCCAAGACATTTTGCATGGAATGTAATGAAATTATGATGGTAAATGGAGGGAAGATGCTTCAGGCTCTCCAAGTGCAGTCATGAGTTTATCTTGACACATCATGCTTTGCATTCCTCCCAAGTTCTGGTTCTGGTCATGGAGATGATTGAAACAGCTCCCACCTTCACTGGTCTACACTTCCCAAGGTGGCCTGCCATCCTGAAAAGCATGGCCTTACATCTGGAGGGCAGGCGTGCCACCGAGGCTGGCTAGAGTGGATATCAGGATGGTACTGAGGCTAGAATGTAAGAGACACATCATCATTGCATGGTCCCCTGCTCCTCAGAACCACCTTCTGAACTGTGCAGCCCCTAAAGCTTAGATATCGTCCCTAGAGCTTCCAGTCATCCAAGGTCTCAGTGGTCTCCCTTCTACAAGCTCAAATTCTCCCATTCGTTCCAGAGATCTTTCATAACTCACATGCCTTCTGGTACGTCAACATGCTCTAGAGTTATCTTCTGCACTTCCCCTCTGCCTCAGTTTGGTGTCATCTATTATTCCAACAAGACCATCTGTCCTGGAGATGCTCGTTGCTACTGGGTCAGTCATTGTCTATCAGCCTTTTCAGTGAACAGAACTAATAAATAAATAAATATTTGAAAATACTTGAAGAGTCAATACTTATATTCTGAATTCAAAGTGAGGACTATAGGGTGCTTACTTAATCTCTTCTATGTATATCTTCTCCAGATTGGATACACAATGAACTCTAATGGATATTTGAGGAGGTTTATTTTCAAAAGTCAGGAAGTTACAAATGTTTGGAATATAGAGCAATCACAAAGACTAGGACAATAACCCAGAGCTTGTCACAGGTGAGCTGTTTCCAAAACTTGATGTACAAATGAATGGGAGTGAGAGTATTGTCTCTGGAACTTAGAAGGATAGACAATTATGTAGAGTCAGTTGTCTTGTTAGCAAACATGACTATGGTCATTAGACTCAGCCAGTTCAAGAAAAAGTTACAGGGAGGAAGCCAAGATTATTACTCTGATCTCACTCTCTTCCCACCTCCTGATTCATGTTACACATATTGTTTTATAATCTCTTTTTTATACCTTCTCTGTTTGTCAGTAACTATTCATCAAAAACAGTATTTCAAGTGATGGAAGATTTTCTGTTACATGCATATGCCACAAATAATGTACTCAAGTAGTAAATACTTAATCTCTTTCTCTGTTAACTTTCTATTATAAAAAAGTTTTATGGAAATTGATGTGATTGTTTGCATAAGCTTGTAGCTATATCTTGGGTAAATTTGTAGAAATACTATTGATATTCCAAACAGTATACACATTTTTAGTATTTGGGAGATATTTTAGAAACATAGCTCTCTAGAAACATAGTATCATCTTGCATTTCCTCCAACAATATTTTTTTCACACTCCTGATTAATCTAATGTAAGATATCTGGCATCAAAACCTGATTCCACTACTTAATAGCTGTATGAGGCTAATTAATTAACCAGTCTCAGCCTCATTGTTCTATAAATAGAGATGGTAGTTATGATATCTTCTTAGAGGTTTGTTAGAAAAAGCATACAGGATACTGAATGTTTAAAACAGTGTCTATCATTAGAAAGCAGTCAATAAATGTCAGCAGGCATTCTAACTCTAAAAGTACATCTTTGCCAATTTGTAAGTACAGAAGTTATTTATTATTATTTTAACCTGAATTTCTTTAATAACCAGCTTGAACAGTTTTTCTTTTTCTTATAGATGATTTAGGTTTATCCTTTATGAATTACTTATTTATACTTTTTACACATTATTTTTATTTTGGTGGCATTTATTTTAAACATTAAGAAAGGCATCAAGGGGCGCCTGGGTGGCTCAGTCGGTTAAGCGTCTGACTGCAGCTCAGGTCATGATCTCACAGTCCGTGGGTTCAACTCCCACTTCAGGCTCTGTGCTGACAGCTCAGAGCCTCGAGCCTGCTTCAAATTCCGCATCTCCTTCTCTCTCTGCCTCTCTTCCACTTGCACTCTGCCTCTCTTTCTCTCAAAAGTAAATAAACGTTAAAAGAGAGAGAGAGAGAGGCGTCTATATATTAGAGATAGTTTGGATGTTATATACGTTTCAAACTATTCTCAGGTTGTCATTTGGGTTTCAATTGTACATTATAAGTAATTGATTCTAAAACTTTTTGAAAATGATTTCTGACTGTTGCCATGCTTAGAAAGGCCTCCACAACTCCAAATTACATAAAACAACTTTTTTTCACCAAGAAAAACCAGACTCTTAACTATAGGAACTATAGGAAACAAACCTACCAGAGGGGAGGTGGGATGGGATTGGGTAAAATAGGTGATGGGGATTAAGGAGGTCACTTGATATGACAAGCACTAGGTGTTGTCCTCTATACCTATGTTTTAACACATTTGCAAATTATTGGCATAAGTTGTGAAATAGGGGATCTAAACATCATTTACCAAAATGACTAAGACTGCACTGATAATTTTTTTGTGTACAATATATAATCTTATCCCTGATTGGAACTGTATCTTTATTTTATGTGAAATCGTTTTAATAAACACAGGTATAACTCAGGATTTTCTATTTTTTCACTTCTATGCCTATACTTTCTCATACATGTGAGTATATGATGAGGTAAAGATTCCTTTATAGCTTTTACTTTTAATAATTTAATTGAATATGTTATAAAACAGAGTATTTTATTTTTTATGGTTTTAAATGTTTGTTTATTTTTGAGAGAGAGACAGACAGAGTATGAATAGGGGAGGAGCAGAGAGAGAGACAGACAGACAGAGAATCTGAAACACGCTGCAGGCTCTCAGCTGTCAGCACGGAGCCTGATGTGGGGCTGGAACTCACAAATGGTGAGATCATGACCTGAGCTGAAGTCAGACACTTAACCAGACTGAACTACCCAGGCACCCATTTTTTTTCAATTTTCAATGTCCCTTACCAAAATCTGTCCATGTGGATAAATGCTGGCATTATATTAAGGATCACCATCTTTACTTCCCATTTTAAAAGGCAATTTTGCCCAAAGTAGTCTGCAGGATATATCTGTAATATATCCCATTACATTTCAGCATTTCTCAACATGTTAAAGAAATCTAATCTGGAACCAACATAGATTTGTCTTCTGTAATTTCTTCTCCGCATC
Source organism: Hyaena hyaena (assembly GCF_003009895.1). Classification (NCBI taxonomy): domain Eukaryota; kingdom Metazoa; phylum Chordata; class Mammalia; order Carnivora; family Hyaenidae; genus Hyaena; species Hyaena hyaena. The sequence goes on from NW_024081209.1 coordinate 554,017, forward strand.
TTCCTGAAGTTTGTTCACTAGTAGGCAATATAACATTTACTCATTGAATTTACAACTTCTGTTTGCACCAAGAAACCTGTTCCATGAGTATGTAGGTAAAAGCCATTCTCTGTACCAAATGAATGGGTAGCATGCCCTGCGTCATTTTTATCCCAGAATGTAAGAAGCTATTGGCACATCACTGAGAGGTACACATAATAATGAAATATTGATCTCCACTAAGAAACTGAGAGAGTAAAGTTTTCTTGTCATCTGATGATGTGATAGGAAAGCTGTGATAGGAAAATCGTGATGAGATTATTATTTTTATACACACTAATTGAGCATTCATGAATTAATTGTCTCAATGCCAGAAATAAATAGATACAGTTAGATACAAAATTCTTTATAGTACCCTTAGGGGCACCAGAGCTTCATAGCAGCGTGTAATATGTGCCTGAGATGTGCTAAGAAGTCCGCATGCATCACCTTATTTAAATTCAGCCTGTGAGGTTTAAACTTCCATTGTACAAATGCTGCAGGGACACTTAATGAGTTGGTAAACTCCTCTAAGTACACAACGCTGACAGGTGGCACATCCACAACCAGAAGTACTCACTCTCATGCGCTACAAGAAGGGCGGGGTGGGGGGAGAAGGAGTAGTTTTATGGGTTCCATTGTTTCGGATGCCAACAAACAGAAAGCTTCTTCTTCCCAAATCCAGAGTCCCCTGAGGCACCTGATTCTCTCACGGGGGGGGGGGGGGGGGGGGGACTGGGTCCCTCCCCTCTCCCAGCCGCCCAGCTTCCTTCTGCAGCACCCCGCCCAGGTTCAATCTCTCTTTTTCCTTTTCCTTGAATTCCCATTTTTCATTCATGTAACTTTCTGAGAGATTAAGTGATTCATCTAATTGAACTTCATATACAGGACAAAGCAAGACGAGTTGAATGTTTTCATTTTTCACTTTGGGGGAAAAAAATAAGCTTTTAGTCAAATCAACTTAAGAAACAGCTTGAATTGCAAGATAATACTGCTCCTGTAAGTAATTGCTTATGTGATTGTCCTTTTCATAGTGGAAGAGCTATGATTTACGAACATTTTTATTTAAAGTATAATCTTGGATTTATTCCAAATAATTGTCATCTTTGAAATGTTGTCAACCTGGCTAGCCACGGGGATGCCAGAATTAAAGTATATATCAGCTCACCACATGGTCCGCCCATTGGGCTCAAGTACGTTTTTATCCGCCTCTCTTTTATCGCATATTTCCTTACTTCACATTTATATTTAATCCATTGACTTCTGTGATTTCTTTTATACTAGAGAGCATGTAAAACACAGAAGAAAATGAGGAGACATTTTCACTTAGCAGGAGCTTTCTCCCTGATTCTCTCTCTCTCTTCCTGGCTGAAACTCCATCAGGCAAAAGTGCCCCTGGTATTAATCTAAGATGATTAGCTGAGAAGTGGAACACAAAAGCCAGCCTGAGGTGGGGCCATCTGAGGGTGGGAAGATACTTTAGAGCAAAGGGATCAAGAAGGACATGAGTTTACGAGGCAAAGTTTCAAATAACACTAGGCACAGGAAATAATGCCAGCTACAGCTGCAAACCAAATGGCAAAATGTATCCACCGGTGTAGACGTTATTGCTGGCCTTGCATAAGCTGTTCGTGGTGGGAACAGCTCAGGGAGCAATGTGGGCATATTTCAGTTAAGTCCTTTTCCCTCTCTCTTGTCTTCTTAAAATTTCAAGCACTTACTTCTTTTCTCCTACATCCTTTCCACATCTTACTCCTGTGACTAACTTGCCTAACTTGCCACTGATGTGTCGGAGGCAGCATTACTTACCATGTGTATCATACACTCCCCCAAATTATATATTATATACTCCCTTTGCAATTACATTAGGCCATGGAACTAGCTGCAGCTAATACTAACTTACCAGAAGTGTAGGCCAAACAGTTAAAAGCTAGTGTGTCACCTCCATGTCCCTGGGGAGAGGATAACATGTACGGAATCCTGGGTCACCTGATGAAGCAGCATCTCCACTGACTGGCATCAGACCTCCCATGAAAAATTATTAAAAGTTAGATTTATGTGAAACTATCAAGAATTCTGAGGCCCAGTGGTGCCTGTAGCATAATCTAGTTTATACATTAAGCTATATTTTATTTTATTTTATTATTTTACTTTATTTGCAGGGGGGAATACTGTTATTTACTTACTCAACAAATACATAGAGGGATGAGTGAGAAGTCACAGCTGTCATAGAGCTACCATTCTGGTGGGGTTAAAATGCAATGCAGTATAATATGGCAGATTATCTTTTTTCCAAAAATGACCACAGAGATATTTCTTATTTTCTCTTAATATTTATTTATGTGTTTAAGTTTTTATTTGAGTATAGTTGACACACACACAACATTAAGCTAGATTTTAAACTAATATGCCCATTGGTATTCATTTCCAGCCTGCAAATTAGGTGGAGAGAATACACAAGCCATAATTTTGGACACTAGGATTTTACTTCTGTCCATTCTATATTCCTTCAGACAATACGTATAGAGTTTCTACAGTATTTTAATCATTGTTCCAGATATGCCCTGAGAACAGTAAAGAAGACGGATCCCTCTTCTCAGAAAAAAGGCAAGATGAAAATAAGATAAATTAGTAAAGTAATTCAAAAATTAACAAATGTTAAAGGCAATATTAGTATAATGTGAGAGAGTTGGTTAGGGGACTATTCAACTGAATAGTTATGGAAGGTCTCTTTTTTTAGGGTTAGATATGAATGAAATAAAGGAACTAGCCCAAATATTTCAGATTGAGGTCCCTGAGTATGAATGATCTTAATGTATTAAGGAAAAGAAAGAAATCCGAGATGATTACAGCATCAAAGCATAGTAAACCTGGAGAGAACAGTACTTCCTAAGGCATAAATCCATAATAAGAATTTGCAATTATTTGTTAAATTCTGTGGGAAAGTATTAGAGAAATTTAAGTAGGGAAATATACTCATTGTGTTCACATTTCTATAAGTTCATTCTGGGCATGGTGCAGAAAATGGACATATTTTTAATGCAGAACTGACCAGGCTCACTAATAAATTAGATGTGCAAGGTGAAGAAATAAAGAAATCAATAACAGCTCCAGATCCATGGTGATGCTATTTGCTAAGATGAAGGAAGCTGGGAGAAGTCCTTGCTTCCAGATGGGATTTATGATGCCAATTACACGTCCAAGTGGAGTTGTTTAATAGGAAATCAGACGTAAAATACAGAGCACAATGGAAAAGTTAGAGTAAGATAAAATTTGGAAATCTTCTTAGGCAAATTTCGCTTAACTGGATTTGGTGAAGATCACTTAGGGAGAAAGCTTGGACAAAGAAAAGTCACCTGAGAATAGAATCCTGGAATACTCTAGTGTTTGGTAATACAAAGTTTTAATTCCTCAATCTCTTACTTCCCCACAAAGCAGACTACTCAAAGTTGCTAAAAGCTTTGACTTGAGGGGTTCCAAAGGAGCAATTCTTAGGGGCGCCTGGGTGGCTCAGTCGGTTAAGTGTCCGACTTCGGCTCAGGTCATGATCTCGCAGTTTGTGGGTTGGAGCCCTGCGTTGGGCTCTGTGCTGACAGCCAGCTCACAGCCTGGAGCCTGTCTTCAGATTCTTGTCTCCTTCTCTCTCTGACCCTCCCCTGCTCACGTTATCTCTCTCTCTCTCAGAAATAAATGAAACATTAAAAAATTTTTTTAAAACCAAAGGAGCAATTCTAGTGAAATTTCAGGTATGGTAATAAGCTATCAGGAGAAATAAAGTCTGTAGGAGACCACTCTTGAAAATCTATAAATCATGCTGTGTAGGTGGTAGCTTACTCTCTCTGCAGCCAAGACTTAGTTATGAAATAGTCACCTAACTCAGGAAATCCTCATCATATGGCTCTACATAGGGAAAGGAAGGGCAAACTACTTCCTTTAACACACATTGGGAACACAATTATAAATTTGAAATAAATTATCACCCTGCCACAAATCTTGATTGGGGTTTCCATGAGTAGCCCACTAGTGAAATATTCACTTGGTTAGGCAAGAAAGTGATAAGGGGGCCACAGAAATGAGTAATTGTTCTTAGAATGATCTAAGCTAGTTTATTACATGGCTTAGGAATATCACTCAAAGTTTCTGTGTTTTGAAGCAAGTACTTTGAAATGACCACCAACAGTAATTCCATTTGCCATCTTTGTGGCCTATTTTCACAGGCAAACCGCCACCAATGCTTACCAGGTAGCTCAGGTATAGTTTTTATTGGTAACAAAGGAGACATCAGGGACAGAGGCAAAAGATGTCTCAACAAAATAACAATCATGAATTCCAGAATGCCAGCAATGGGTCTTTCTATAGCACTGTAAACACTGTATCCTGACAAACTAGAGAAAGATGTTAAATAAAATGCTTGTATCACAGTGTTCATTAGCAATCTCGTGAAAGTTCTTAATAAGAAAGGATTGTTTAGGAAGGAAAAAAACTATTCATTCAACTTATTGTGGTAATTTCTTGCATTCCATCTCTTCTAAATATACTTAGGAAAATTAGACTAACAGAATGGGCGTGGATTGGTTTGATTCCTCATGAGTGATCTTAGTGCCACAGATTAAGTGCCACTTACATTGGATTGTTGTATCATATGTAGTTGCTGTTATCAATTTGAGGAAGAACAAAAACAAAGAGAAAATAGGGAAAGTGAAAAAATATAAAGGGACAAATGAATCCTCACCTTGGATGAAGCCTTGGCTCCAGGGACCCAGCAGTCCTCAGATTCATAAGAAACTTCGGATCCTGCTACTCACTGTCCCTTCTCCAACGCTTCGCCCATCCCACCACATGCCTAGTTTACTTAATTGACTTTCCATGAGATCTACCATTCCCTGGGGGCCTCCATTCCCTTTTGCATTTTCAGCATGAGTTAAGCTGATTAAGAAGTGGGTGACTCTGAGTGCACCATTTATATCCATTGCCAATGGAACTTCTGAGAAGCCTGGTTTTAGCCTAATGAATATGGTATATCCAGTCATCTTGTCCGGCACTCATATTCACATATTTTTTAAGTAAGCTCTAGACCCAACATGGGGCTTGAGTTCACAACCCTGAGATCAAGAGTCACATGCTCTACCAACTGAGTCTGGCAGGCACCCCTAGATTTTTGTTTAATTTTGCCTGAACTTTCAATTATCAAGCACTTTCAGAGCATCATCCAATTAAATTATTAATTTATTAAAATCTTATTGAGCATTTATTCTATAGCAGTGATCCCCTTATGATATGTTGGACATTAAGCGGTGAGCAAGATAAGTGTGTTCTATGCCTGCAGACAACATGTGGTCCTGCATGGAAGCAAGCATTATATAAAAAAGTTCGATGAAATTTGATGACTGTTATATACACAATGATTCTGGAGCTCACTGTAACTATCATCAAGAGCATCAACAAATCATGTCCTGTTTTAACCTGCAGAAGACTGGTCGGATAACGAATCCCAGACCCTCTCCTGAATTCTGATTCACACTGGCATAAATTCCTGACACGCAAAGAAATTAGAACAATTAAATTCAGGGCACTTGGGTGGCTCAGTCGGTTGGTTAAGCATCTGACTTCGGCTCAGGTCATGATCTCGCGGTTCGTGGGTTCCAGCCCCACGTCAGGCTCTGTGCTGACTGCCAGCTCAGAGCCTGGAGCCTGCTTCGGATTCTGTGTCTCCCTCTCTCTCTGACCCTCCCCTGCTCACACTCTCTATCTCTCCCAGAAATAAATAAACATTTAAGTTTTTTTTTTTAAAAGAACAATTAAATTCTTTGTCCTCAAAGCAATCTACGGAGGCATTCTCCTGACATATCTAACATGCACACTTTGTTTCCCATCCGTGTAAATCCTGAAAACGTAATGTCAGACACAGTAGAAATATCACAGAATAAGGACTGCCCATTAAATCAGAGACAGCAACGCAATTTCAAGTCAAAGGCTAATCTACACTTTGTTGAGAAAGATTCTTGAGTCACATTTGAGACCAGCAAGAAAAAGGACCAATAAAAGTATGAGTGATGTGAACATAAGAAGAATAACTTTATTTGCCAGCCCTGTGCTAGATGGAGTATATCCTTCTGGACTAGACTGAGAACACCTCTACATGACTGAATTTCTTGAGGGCTAGACAGGGACCTGGTCATTTCTGCAGTTATTTAGGGGCTTAATCATTGTAAATGGGAGGGCAATTCTAGATAGCCTCCCTCTACTGAGAATTATCACTAGGAAAATTCTTTGTAATTTAACTCTATTCCATATTTTTTTAATGGAAGAAGGTTTGTTGAGAATTTTCTTAGAAAATGACTTATCGCTCTGTACCTCATTACCCAGTGATAAAACTACATCTTTCTATTTCCTATGATGTGTCTCACATTCATATGTTGATGTTATGATTTTTTAAATTCATACTCCACCCAGAAAAGATGAAGGAGCCAAATGCAGAAAAAGTAAGCTATATCAATTTGGCAAGGTATGACACGTGTGCATTAAAGGAGGAAACTTTTTCTTCCACTTTTTTTTCTTGTATTTATCCAACAATTCAAGTACTTATGGGATAAAAAAAATCATAGAGTAGAGAGAAAGAAGAAAAGATATGCATTTGTACTCTAATAAACCATGTGCAACCTCTCATAAAACTTCCAAGTTCTTATAATTTTTTCTCCATTAAAAACATTTTGTTGGTATGAATGTATAATAATTGAATTTTTCACCTGAACAAAATGGCAAATTATTGTGATGTTTGTTCTAATAAGATTTTCTTTGTTTCTTAAGGAAAAAGCGTTTTCACAATTTTCCCTTTTACCAGCACATTTCTTGGGTCTTTCTCCCACAGCGCACTGTTTGTTCTGAGCACCTTGTCATTTCCCCTGCTTATTTAGCACTTCCCTAAGTGCTTGTAAAAAGCCTTTCAAATAATCATTCAACCATATTAAAATTTTAGAAGAGAACGCAATCAGTAGTTTTGGTGGGGACAGGGTGGGCAACATTAAAAGAAAATTGTTAATGTTTTCTATACGATTTACATTGATTCATGGTGAAAAATGTTTCTCGGTTTATTGCCTCCATCTGAACAGCAAATCTACGTAGAAAATCTGATCAAAGCACACTCTTTAATAATGCATCATGTCTCACTATTGACATTCGTAAGTTGTGTTGACTTTTACAACACTGGTAATGGTAGGAGAAGCCTAACATTAATAAGTAGACTGATATTTAAAATATATATGCTCCACCTGAGTATTTGGAAAGTCATTTGAATGCTGTCTTGGGTCAAATATATTGTCAAAAAAAAAAAAAAAAAAACCTCTCCCAGTGGCTGATGGGATAAATGTAGATAAATGTAGACTAGTGTTTGTCTCTATGCATTTTCTTCTCATCGAGTAGGAACACGCTGCTGTGTTGTACTTTAGCTATTGGGTGCCCAGCAGATTGGTCATGAAGTGGCTGATTTGTGAGTGGTGAGGTTTCTGGTTTCAACACCAGCAAAGGTGTTCCAAGAGTGTTGTCTCCTCAGTCGGTATTCTAATAACCTTTCAGCACTGAATTGAGATAAAGCAATGGACACTACTAATAGAATTTGCTGCAGGGAGCCCCGTGGTGGATTGCTGACTTCACCATGAACCCTAGTGGTAAAGGACACTAAAACAAGGCTCTAGTGAAGGAAAGACAAGTGAATGGAACATACAGAGCAAATGCAGCTTTTAAAAATTATTCTGCATATTCAGAGAGTGTGTAAAACATCATGTGATCTAACCCACAACAACTTTGTTCGTTACATCTGGTGTCCTCTCAGGTTAAATGACCACTATGGCAATGCACGTGTTTTTATGTGGCTTTGTGGTACTTAAGATGGTATTATACATTATAATAAACAAAATGCTGGAATGTCACAGTTGGCTAAATTCCTATCAATTACGAACTTAATTTTTACACACATTTAATACTTATCTCATTTCAGACTTTGCTATACTGAGAAATTTTCTTTTAAAGAAAAATGGTTTATACAGTTCACTTCCTGCCATAATCAAGGTCTTTCTAACCTGATATCTGAAGGTTATGCTTCAGTGAATAATTCAGTAGGTTAGTGAAACTCTGGCAGCAAAGAAAGTGCTAATCTTAGATGGAAGCTGTGAGGGATATTAAGAAACAATTGCAAAAAGTGACATATTTAATAGAGAAAGATTACGCTGTGCTACATCTATTTAATTTGAATTGATAAATTTTGCCAGTATTTTATGAGATGCAGACTAGAAATTATATGAAACTTCGGAGTGTCACTTCAGTCGAGGAGGGAGAATAAAGACCTTAAAAAATGTTTTATTGTGCTTTGGAAGACTTCTGTCCCACGGACGAGAATTTTGAAGAAACTGAAAATGAATTCTCTGTCAGACTTTATTAATTTGAATTAAAAAATAAAGGAATATAGAAGGTGATTTACCAAAAGATATACAAGGTATGGAACTAAAAAGAAATCATGTCATGTGAGTCCTGGAAATCAGGGAATTCCTTCTGGACTGTGGCTGAATGGGATAGGCTTCCCTCTCCATTTTTCAAGGGAGATTTAGTTGGTCTGCCTGAGACAAGTCTAAAATTATGAATAATTGCAAGTGTGAAAATGATAGTGGGCAGTTTGTGGCCTTAATCACTAAATAGATCAGCGTATGAACCCATCTCTGACATTTACAATTATCTTTTGGCAATGTGTTCACCTGATACCTTTTTTAAAAAGGAAGCATAAATTCTTCTAATGCTTAATCTAGCAATAGTTAATTTAGGAAATTTAGAATGGAACATTTATTAACAAATTAACTAAAACAGTATTTATGCGTGGGGGAAGATGTCTAGTGTAAAAGATCTCAGGGTCTCTACCCAGAATATATTCCATGAAAAGTAGGAGAATAATCTTGGGATTATAACAAAATAATCTTGAGAGAAAGACATACTCTATCTTCTTCTTGGCTAGTCACGATATAATTTACATGTTAAAAATCTGCAATGTCCTGCAGGAAAACGAACAAAAATTGTTTAAATGTATATTAAGCAAAATCACATTGCTTAAACATTTAACATTTCTCAAATTTATTTGACTTCCATACTCAATCCCGTTCTACATAAAACAAACATTTTGGAAAATATGTTTTTGTCAATTGCTCCTTATACTGTTGAAATTTTCATCTTTCCAAAATTCAGATATTTCATTCACAACCCTCAATGTGATGGTATTTGGAGGTAAGACTGTTAGAGACTAATTAGGTTTTAATGAGGTCTTGAGAGTGGAGCCCCTCGTGATGGAATTAGTGCTTTCATGAGAAGACAAGAGACACCGGACCTCCCCATCCTCAGGCACATGTACCCAGGAAAGACCTAGGAAAGACCACAGTAAGAAGGTGGCCATCTGCAAGCCAGGAAGAAGGCTCTCATCAGAGCCCAGGTCTGCTGGTACCCCGACCTTGGACTTTCAGGTTCCAGGACCATGAAGAAATCAATGTCCCTTGTTTAAGCCACCCAGTCCACGGCATGTTGTCATAATATCCTGAACAGACTAAGACAATTGCTTTATCATTTCTCCTTTTGTATACTGTTTTACCCATATCACATCCTTGGGTCACCAAAGTTTCTTCTGTCCTTAACCTACACAGGGACATACATCCCAATCTTTTATAAGGCAAGGACTTTTAAAAGTGCAAAGGACAATCGTCTTGACATTTGTTTTCACATGCAGGTTTTGCTGGTATGTATCATGGAATCATTTCCATACTGAACCTTAGTGTTCTCGCCTAACACTGAGTACGGTAACACTACAGTGCTACCGTGATGTGAAGGTTATATAAGTCACCTTATATACAAATTTAGAACAGCTGCTGCAGTCGGGAGACGATTAGTGTGTGACAGGACGTTTTACATAATATCTAAATATTAAACCAACCAACTCAACTGATACTAGTATGCATGTGTGTGCTATATTAATACCCAGCAACTTTGCAGCACTGTGTTATAGTAGGTAGCCTTAGGAAAGTCTGCTGGTTTTCTAATCCCTTTCCTTCCCAACCCTCTGGCAGATGGAGAGAGGTAACCTTGTCTATTCACTTCCTGTGACAGATGCTCACATCCTACAGACCTTACTTGGTCAGGATACTCCTGCCAACTTCCGGTTGTTAGCCTGCTATCTGTAGGGTAACTATGCCCGAGTGAGCTTTTTATCTGGTCACTTGGCCCACATGAAACAGGCTGGACATACTGGTGAAATCAATATTTACCAACCTCTGTTATTCTTTAGGAAATGACTCTTAAGAGTTGGGTATAAATCCCCCAGCTCACTTGCCATTGGGTGGGATAATTCTAATAAGTGCATTTCTGAGTTTCCTTGGGGGAATAAACTCACTTCTTTATTTTCCTTTGGGTGTTTACCTCACATTCTATATAAGCTGTTTGCACTTGCACTTTGTCTCAAAGTCTGCTTCTAGGAGAATCCCACCGAAAACCACTGCACCTCTGCATAAAGGGTAGGAGGAAGCTCTCTTAGTTGTGATTGTTAGTTACCCACACATAAACAGCTTCCCCGGAGATGCTAATGTTTCCATCAACCTACTCTGCAGTCTAAGCTTGTGACTGCAATTGTTATGAGCTCCAATTGACTCCATTGTCTTTTCCTATAAACATGAACACTTATTTTCTGGGACCAATATGAAAACTACCAAAACCAAAAAGGAATTAGCAGAGAACTGAATGTACACTGTATGCAGTAGAAGCACTAACTGTAATGTAATTGACCCTGAGTCTGAAATCATCTCATATCCCTGAATTCACACTGGGTGGGTTCAAAGTCCTTTATGTATTTCCTGAAATTCCTAGGGGAAAAATGTAAATTTGCATAGTCACCTGTGCCTCTGGGACCAGACTTCTATGCCAGCCTCTTTAATTTTTATAAAATTCGTACTCACACAAATTATCACACAAATTATTATCTCAGTGACTTTACTGAGAGCTGGGAGAGGTGGGAAGGAAGAAATAGTTTATACTGTAACAAGAAAGAGAGCCGTTGCTCTCCCATAGAGCATTGCACAATCCACTGTCTATATATTACCTGGTGACTATATTCTCTGCACTATAAAAAAAGTTTTCTGAGAGAGAAAAAGAAGGCACAATGAGCGAGAGACAGAGAGACAGAAGGAGAAAGAGGGGAGGAGTAAAACATTTTTTACACTATAACAGATTGACCCTGGCTTTAGCTAAAGCCATCCCCTGAAGGATTCTGTCTCTCATGTCCCAATCTCTCTTCCTTTCTCCTCTCTTTATATCCCCTCTTTGAGAACCAAATTATTTGTTGCCTAAACCCTCAGCATTTCACTATCTCCCCTAAAGTCACTGCAAGGTATTTTCCTCTCTCAAAGAAGAATTCTGGTGCTACTTCTTTATGTCTATACTGTTTATTTTACCTAAATAAAGTTTATGTTTGCCTAAATAGATTAGCAACAACGAAAATAACGGGTTTTGTAATTACAATGATCTCTTTTCACTATGCCAGAGTTAACAACTATGGCTAAACTATAGTGTTTAACACAACTTTAGAAGATAAACGGGTGAATACTATTTATTAGTTATATATTCATTGTTTCTGTATTAAAGTAACATAAGTAAAATATCAAACCTAAAGGTTCAAATAAATCTTGTGTAGGAAGAAACTGCTTTCAAAAATTCTGATTCAAATTAAAATTGATATAAAAATATGATAAAGAAGTCAATAATACTTCTGACATGGCAAACTTACATAACATGATTTACGAAGGTAGTGTTTGACTGAATGAATGAAGTTGTTGAAATATTTCCTAAGGGTAATGGTGATATATTTAACAAACAATGGCTGGGGTGACATTCATCATAATTCAGGTTCTAATTTTTTATTTTGAATTTTTATATATTAAAAGAAATACTGGCTAGTCCCAATTTTACTGTCAAATTTATTTTATCAGAGCTGATATACTACTTTCAATTAGTTGTGACTCTGCACTGCAATCAATTGTACAAAGTTTAATACTGACCCTACTAGGGAAAGTTATGTTGCCTTAGTTATTTTTCTCATTTAATATGTCATACACACCCATGAACAGATACACAGATAAAAGATGATAGATGATAGATGGATAGCTAGAGAGACGAAGGACGGCGGGGGTGGGGGGCGCTGAGAGGCTTTCAACTCTTTTAATGCATTTTCTACCTTTAAAATGTCACCTTCTACCCTTTTCTAGAGTCAGAGTCTAGAGTCTACTGTGGATCTGAAATAAAGAGAATAAATGTGAGGCTAAGTACTGCCTCGAAGAGGTTTTCTCTTTATTTATTCCATAGTTCATCAATCAAGATTCTTATTCCCTAGGCCCCAAATATCAGAAAACATGACTAAAAATGACCTTCGTGTTGCTCTACTAAGCTTTCATTATTTCACACTTTTTGGATACTTATTCAGTTGCAGTTAGATGGGTTCAAACATTTGGTACAGGAGAGAGTGAAGGTCCCAGCAACCTTCCAGAACGTCTCTCAACAATACCAAGCGTTCACCCACCAAATAATTAAAGCAGCCAACGTTATGCTAAGATTCACATAAATGAAAACCAAATGGATTTTGTTTTACAACAAAACCAAATTTTATTTTTTACTTGCCCATCTTCAGAGCAAATGCAGTGAAGTGCCCACATTTATATTAAATGTTAAAATGTTTATCTGACATGGACCAAATAAGCCACAGCCTAATTTCAGGTTGTGCCATCAGTGCAGCTTATTTCAGACACTAAAATAATTGGGCAAAATCTCCTCCATCTGCATTTTGTCTTCTACCTGGTCTTTGAATAAGATGTTATACTTTCCTCCAAAATATTGTCGGTCTATTGACTAATTTTATCCTCACAACTAATGGGTAGGATATGGCACGGCCCCAGATTTATTAATTAAGTAATAGATGAGAAAAGCACGTGGCCCTAAAGAATCCCAAGTTTCCATCCCAGTCCTTCCATTTTGATTAAGTCCCCCATCACCTGGTTGGCTAGGAACAAATGGTTCTATGAAGAAGCAGCAGCTAGAGAAGCATTCATTCAGCTGTAGACCTCAACCACCCAACCATTTTCTTAAAGCAACTGTGCTTTCACCTTTGCACCAGATAAAACACTCAGTCAACACACCTCCCCAATCACTGCTATTGACAGAAAAACAAACAAAAGAACGACCCATCAGCTTTTGTCCAAAACATGTGATTCACTGGCTCTCTTTAGACACCACACAGAAAGAACATTTGTCTTGTAAGATACCAGCCTTTCCACTTCTGCCCTAAATCCTATAATTTTCACTTACCTTCTATTTCATTTCCTCTCCATCCATCCATCTCCTCACTTCTGCCTTCGAGCGCACCCAGGACATTTACTATTAAGAAAAAAAAATCAACACTGCTGCTTCCAACTCGTATGTATTTTATTTTTTCTCCCTTTGTGTTTTCAAAAACTTAACTTTCCACCATCTGTCTCCAGATAAACTTTAAATGATACATATTATAAATACTCGAATATACATAACATTTGAAATATATTAGATAGCACTCAGTGAAAAATACTTCTTTCTCCCAACAATTGCCCAGCCTTGTTTCCCAGGGGCAATCACTTTTATCAGGGTACACTTCCAGAGGTAGTCTAAATGTATTTAAGTATATATGTTTATATCCTGATTTTTTTATACAATCGATTACATACAATGAGCATCATTCCATGAGTTGTTTTTTTCACCTGAGATTAATTTTCTTGAAGCTGCAGCATTATCAGTATATACGAAAGGACCTAGGCTTATTTTTGATGTTTCTTTTGTCTGTTTATTTGCTTTAATAGCTGCTCAGTCACTACATAGCAGTAGCATAATTTATTTACCTGTTGAGGATTGCTTAGGTGTCTCAAAATTTTGACATTTCAGAAGCGCCTGGTGGCTTAGTTGGTTAAGTGTCCAGCTTTGGCTCAGGTCATGATCTCACAGTTCATGGGTTCGATCCCCGAGTGGGCTCTGTGCTGACAGCTAGCTCAGAACCTGGAGCCTGTTTCAAATTTTGTGTCTCCCTCTCTCTCTGACCCTCCCATGCTCACACTCACTCTCGTGTACTCTCTCTCTCTCTTTCAGAAATAAATAAAACATTAAAAAAAATTTTTTTTTAGTTTTGACATTTCAATAATAATGCAAAGGCTATAGTCTATAGATGTCATTGCTCACAAGAGCAAGTATATATGCAAGATCAATTTCAAGGCATAAAATTGCTTATTTAAAAACAAAACAACCTGGGTGGCTCAGTCGGTTAAATGTCCAACTTCGGTTCAGGTCATAATCTCGTGGTTCGTGAGTTCATATATTTTAAAATATTTGAAGACTTTAAAAAATAAAACAACTTCTTTTTATTATTTCCTCGCAATGTAATTTTATTTATTTTATTTATTTTTTATTTTTCAAAAAAAATATTTTAACGTTTATTTATTCTTGAGAGACAGAGAGAGATAGAGCATGAGCGAGAGAGAGATAGAGAGAGAGAGACACACAGAATCCAAAGCAGGCTCCAGTCCCTGAGCCATCAGCACAGAGCCCAATGCAGCGCTTCAACCCACAGACCACAAGATCATGACCTGAGCCAAAGTTGTACACTTAACGGACTGAGCCACCCAGGCGCCCCCCAGTGTATTATATTTTTTAATTAAAAAATTTTTTAAGTTTATTTATTTGTTTTGAGAGAGACAGAGAAGGCACGAGTGGGGGAAGGGCAGGGAGCAAAGGAGAGAATGAAAGAGAGAATCTTAAGCAGGCCCCCCATTGTCAGCACAGAGTCCAGCATGAGGCTTGAACCCACGAACCATGAGCTCATGACCTGAACCAGAATCAAGTTAGATGTATAACTGACTGAACCCCCCAGACACCCCTCTCCCAACGCATTATTGAATTATTCTCTGCATTAGTCAAAATCATCTTCACTCACTAATCTTCACTACCCTCATGTGTGACTGACTTTCTGCTGACATTCATTTTGCACCCTTTTCTTTAATTACCCTGACCACTATTTCCACAAACTCAGGTTATCTTCTTTTTAGTTAACCAGAATTCTCCCCCTTTGTGAACCATTTTCCAATTCTTCATTCCTTGATAATATGCCCTTGTTTCTTAACACCTCCACAAAATCTTGTTTACAGTGAGCTCTCATGACACCTTTACTGGTCTCAACTTTATGAAGTAGTTATTTGTATTAATATTACAGTTCCCACCTGGTTTTGTAGAGAGCAGTCTATACCTTTTTTGTTTGTTTGTTTGTTCCTTAGCTGTGCTTAGCACAGACCTGTATATTTGATAGACTCAGTAAATGTTTGTTGAATGAATATCCGTATTATTAAGTAAATGAATGAAAATGAATGAATGAGTACATGAAAGATATCTAAGTTTTGCAGAGAATCACATTTAATTCACTCAGAGGCCTAAGTACATCCTTCTGGACTTTTCAATTTGTATCCACTTGATAATGTTTATCTTCAATGCTTTTGTTAAGTGAATAAAGTCTTAGAGTACTCCACTTACCAAAACCCTGAGATAGAAATTGTGATTTCTTCAAGGTAGCATTATTCACATGCATTTGACATCCAAATAAAGTTGTCATTAGGAAAATTTTATTCTACTATGGTCATTCATAGGGGCTCTAGTTATGAATTCCTAGGCAGTATTTGAGAACAAATGCAGTGTTCTTGAAAGAATGTCTCTTCAGTTCATCACTACTTGAGGAAGTTTTGCCTTCTTTGCATCCCCTCAACTGGGATTTGGGGTAAAAAACCCAGGGCTCCATATAAAGCAAATTACAGGGCTTCTGATTAGTTCTATGAGAATCATACAATTGAAAGAACCACGATTATAAGGCACTGCTAACCTCATTTGATGTCCCCACTGCACAAATAACAGAATGTGGAATGTTATGAGATAAAGCTCTGTGCTTCCTCACAGGCAGCGCATGGAAGCCATTTTCTTGTTTCCAACTCAAAGGATCAGGTCAATTGTGCAATATTATAAGTATTAAGAGGGGGTTGAAAAAGGTTTAGCCATTCTCAAATTGTGTAGGAAAGAAACTATTTTAAATGCAGTTTACAGGATACTGCAGTATAGAAAAAAGGCCAATGCATTATAAATTACAACGAAGGGGGCTTGTCCTAATTCTACTTCTTTCTCACATTGTCCAGGTCCTTTTCCTCTCTGTCCTCCATCTTCTCAATGAATAAATAATGATTTAGACTAGAAAATGTGAAGGTCCATTTAAGTCCTAATGATCTATTTAGGAGTGGGAGCTCGGCAGATAGAAAACCTGCCTCCCAGATACAGCTCCACTATTTCGTGCTAAGTGAGTCTTAGCAAGTTATTTAAGTCTGTGAGCCTCTGTTGCTTCCTCTCTCTTTTTTTTTTATTTGGAGCTAATGATGCCTACTTTATGCAGTTATTTTAGGGTTAAGATAAAACAATATGAAAAATAGTTTTATATTCACCCTTTCAAATTGTAGCTAGTATAGAAGTATAGTTATTGCTTTTTCTTTTTTCATGTTTAAATGTTCACTTATTTATTTTGAGAGAGTGTGTGCAAGTGGAGGAAGGGCAGAGAAAGAGAGGGAGAGAATCTCAAGCAGGCCCTGTGCTGTCAGCACAGAGCCTGACGTAGAGCTCAGTCTCACGAACTGTGAGATCATGACCTGAGCCCAAATTAAGAGTTAGGCACTTGTCCAACGGAGCCACTGGGGGCTTCTCTTATTTTTTTTCTTAATTTTGAATAAAGACCATTCTCATTCTTAGGGCTCTGTTGTTTTTTAGGAAGCCTGTGTGGTGAATAAGCATGATGAGTCTTTTCGATGATGATTGTTTACCATAACCTCAGCTCTATTTTATGTACAAGGCTTAAAACTCTGGAGATGTCATATTTTACCTACAAGCTTTCAATACTTCCAGGAAACAAACAGACAAAAAAATAGAGGAAAGAATAAATGATAATATAAAAATGCCAAATACCATGCAGGAAAATTTGAAAATAAGCCAACTAATGCCAAGAAATGCTAAAACATTTCCAGATTCCATATAGTTGTTGCCATCATCATCATCATCATCGTCATCATCAGTAACATTTTACATTTGAGTTCCAGACCATTTTCTAATAATTTTGCATGCATTAACTCAATATTAAATTGAGTCCACTTTAATATTAAAGTCAGGTATGTGTCATTTTAATTTTATAGGCGAAATTATGAAGAATAGTTTATTTGGTCAAAGTCATATTAGTGGTAATGTTGTCATGTTAGGAATGTTGTCAGTTTAGTAATATTGTTTAGTAATGTTTTCATTTTAGTTCACGTAGTCCAGTTCACAATCTGAGATTATGAATGTAAATTATCTAGCCCTTGATTTGTTGATTAACAAAAACACAACTCAATAGTAAGAATTACTCCAGGCTCACAGAAATAAAATTCAGTATTAAAACTTTTTTGCTACTCCAACCACTCTTTTGAATTTATCATTTCTGAGGAGGATTAATACTGATGTCAATTGCAGTTTGGGGGCCATGAGCAATAACCACAATAGTGGTTTCAGGACCAAAACAGTATTAGTACAGAGCATTAGTGCATAAAAGATATTTCTAAGCATCAAAAATGTAAAGTATGCATTAGCCAGTTACTTTCTTTGTTTTCTTTCCTTTGATTATTTGCATGTCTTAAAAAGAGTGCTAATAAATATGAGAGGGAGGTTGGAATGGTGAAAAATGCTCATTACTAAGCCTGTGTGCCTACTCTGAAACAGTAATAGTAGGTTATTACTTATTACTTTTTATTTCTTTATACAAGTGTGAAGATTGACACCATTTGTCGTTTCGATGATTTATTTTATTTGGTTATAGGATGTAACATTTTCATAATCAGTAACATTTGTCTCTTTTCCAATTAAGAATTAAATGAAAAGCCTAAATCCATCAGACATTATTATTGCCCTAATGCTACCAACTGGAAGCAATTTGAAATTTTGAGAAACTAACTTGCCTTAAATGCTTTAGGCTTAAAAAGCTTTTAGAATCTAAGGGCAATTATATCATTGATTTTAACAACATGGATTGGTCAAAGACTCAAATTGGTAAAGGTTGTGTTTCACTGAGCGTGATTTATTTACTTTTCATATCACAAAATTCTATTTTATTTTAAAAAATGACAGGTTACTTGACATGTGGCTGGCTAACATTACTGTGAGCATGGTAATCTAGAATTAAAGGACCATCCACACAGATCACCACAGAGAATGAGAGAAAACTATTTCCTCAAACCTCAAAGACACCGAGTTCATTTACATACGATCAAATGTACTGAATGGGCTTAAACAATTTACCAAAAGCAAAGTAATCACGTTTCCTTTGCTCAAGTGTGTTTGCTCTTACAGGACTTTGGTAGAGGGGCTGTCATTTACAAATGAACCTTTGTATGCGTATGTCACAAAAGATGAGGAGTGCTATTGTCACAGAGACCCTTGCACTTTAGGATGCCGTTTCTTGGGAAAAGAATAAGCGATCCTGTCTTCCAGTGTTAGTTATGTGCTTGGAAACTCAGAGCTTCACATTAAACTGGCTCTTGAAATCTTGCCATCCCTAGATTTAAGGCAGTTATAAGTCCTTTGTTTTAAATCTAGCTTGTTCTTAAGGAAGAGCAGCCTTCTGCTTTCTGCCTGAAGAGTTTGAAGTCCCAGTTTCCTGGAAAGCACTTGAACAAGATTCACAGGAAACATTCTGTTCTCTAGCAAAAGGAGGAAGGAGGAAATAAAATTATTAGATTTCTAATAGGTAATTAGCAAATAGTTCCCCATAAAACAAGCATCCACATGTAAGAGAGCAAGAAAAGGAGTCCTGTTAAAAGTGGATAGTTTTTTCATTTCTTCCTTTAAAAAAAATTCTTAACTATGTATGTTTATTGGGCCTGCATTTTTGGCATAAATTGCATTGTATAAAATTCTAGTATAAAGTTAAGTATATGTATATGTCTGAACACATATATCTATTTATGTCCATATAGATGGGCATGGGTATCCATATAGTAGATGTAGATATAAAGAAAGAGAGAGAAAAATAAGAAAGAAAGAGAGAAGAAAGAAAGAAGAAAAAAGTGGAGAAAAGAGACAGATCTTTATGACTTGGGGATCTTGGAGGATCTGGTAACCACTTAATTTGCTTTCATATCCTTTGCTTCCTAGTAGTCTTAGAGCTAAGTGGCGCATTCTTACCTGATTCAGAAAAAAAGGAAAATCTCCTACCTCTTGTCTAACTCTCCAGTTAAATCCCTACCAACAACCTGTGCTTAGTCTCAGAGCATCTGTAATAATGCTAGGGATTACATTTAATTCTACTCTGGAACTGAGAATGCTCATTCACTTGTTTTTCCTCATAGGTAGAAGGAAATTACAAAAATCAAATCAATTCAATCAATAGGCTGTGTTTTAAAATCTATAATAAAACACACACACACACACACACATACACACACACAAAGAAATGTGGACTGATAATAAAAGGAATATTCAGGAAAATATAGATTGACATAAGAGTATTATGAAACACCAGTTAGGGGATGCATGTTCAAATTGTAAAGATGAACATTTTTTTTCATAGAGCATCATAAATGTTCAAGTTGTCCTAAACCTAAAAAAATATATAATTTTATCTCCACCTAGTGGATACTGATGGTAAAGCAAGTATAAGAAGTAAAATCTGAGGAATTCCTACCATTTAATAGCAAAGCAGGTTTGCTATAAAAATCTTGGAAATGAACCCCAAATTGGTTTATGATGTCCTGAGAAAATCTAAGGAATTCTAGGATACTCATGTGTTTTATTTTTTTTAAATCTAGGACCAGATTATTTTCTCTCTAGATATTAGAAAATGGTCCCTGCCCCTCTTTATGGGCAAGATGTCTTTGCTGAACATTAAACCAACTTTATATTTGTACATTTGAACAGTGTATTGCAGCTGGTTTTATATAGGAAAACATGAACCCTAAATGGAATTGGGGTTGTTTTATTTGATTTGGTGGATATTCGGGTGGGTATTGCCTCAAATTTTTTGTCTGAAGAAAACAGGGAGGTTGATGTTAACATTGAAAGCTAAGAGAATTCCAGGTAAAATAAAAAATAAAGGATAAAAAGAAGACCTTAGATTGTATTAAGAATCTGCCTATTTGTCATTATTTTGATGCTAATGAAGGCAAAGCTGAACACTCAGGCATACTCATTCAGGACCAAAGATTTTAAGTAGCGGTTATTTGCTGTAACTTAATTTATTAAAAAGAAGTGGAAGAAGAAGAAGAAGAAGAGGAAGAAAAAGAAGAAAGGAAAAACTGATATTTTTTAACGAACCAAAGCATTTTTACTCTAAGAGCAAATGAAAAATTTTATTTTTGCTCTCTCCTTTAAGCGTTCAAGGGAATGTTATAAATATTTAAAAGCTGTGATTTACGGCTATAAGATCTAGAAGTAGTGGACTGAGGTAATCTGCACCATGTAATATATTTAGCACAATAATGTTCATCACAAAGACAGATATCTGGGGTCTGTGTTGGGGGGGAGGGTAAAAATGCACTTCCTGGAAAGCCAAAGAATAGATAGCATTAAAATACGATGATTTCCAAACACAAAAAATGTACACCTCAAATAAATTATTGCTAGAAAACCAAGTTCATTGGTAGTTTGTAAAAAATTGTTGGGACCAAACTAAGGAATACTTAAAACATCAAAATTTTGTTTGAAAAATATGGAGAGAGAATAAAACAAAAGAAATAATTCTTTAGCATTGAACGGTGAAAAGTATTGGAAGCTATAGATTCTCCATAGTAAATAAGGATGAAGACAAATAATTGATAGGCTAGGTATCTACACATATAGAAAGGTATATTAATATTAGCAAAAAATATGTAATAATAAGAAATATACCATTAAAAGCTGTAATTGTAAGTGAAAAGTAAAATAAAATAGCAGCAGAAAAATAAATAAAATTCCAGAATATTCCAGCAACTGATAAGTTGAGATTTATTTTTTTTGTCCTTTTATTGTTTTTGGTACTTTATATTTCTCCTTTGTTTTGTTTTTAATTTCCTATACTTCTTACATATGACTTATTCCATTCCTTCCATTTAGAAATTCTGTGACACATTAGTTGTTATTTTACAGATCAGGTTGTCTAAACCACAGTTTCAATTGATAGTTTCAAATATAATTTAAATAAAATTTCCTGTCCAATTTTGCTTTCCCTTTGATTGAAAGCTAATTTATAACCCTATGACCCACCATCCTGTTTATTTATTTTTATTATTTCTCACAATCCTTTACTAGCTTTGTATTTGGAAAAGGTTTTGGATTACATTTTCATAATGTTAGCACATTTAATTTCCTGCTACTTAATTTTACTATTTTCAAATTTGGCATTAAAAACAATGTTCTAGTTTAATAACAATTTTTTGAGGCTTGAAAATGTTACTAAAGATTCCTCTTTTAAATTTAAACATTGTAATAGGCAAATTATCCAAAGATCAGAAAACTGCATTATGTATATCAGTATTTAGTACAGTTTTTCAGGCCTATGTCACGGTAGGAGGGAAAGCAAATTTAGTCCCATAGTTGCTTCCAATATGTAGTAATAGCAATGAAACTTTTTTCTATATATCCCTGCAAGTGTTTTTGAAATTTTTCCTAGGCATTCTTCTCATTTCTTGAGAAACTAAATATAGATACTATGCCTGCTGTTGTCCTTCTACTAAAGATTTAAATTTAAGAAATAATAAATGCCTGTCTAGACAACCCTAAAATTGTTTTAGTTACTGATGTATGGATGACTGATAAATGTCATCTTTTCTGCCTGCAGTGCATTTTGAATCTACTCTGCTGACATTTGTCTATAGCTGACCTGTGTCTGCATTTTAGATTTACATGAAACATTTAAGTTTTACAACTATAAACTTTCAATTTCATTATTCCTACTCTATATCCAATACAATAAAACAATTAGATCCTCTACCATGTTTCTTCTTCCTCACATGGATATTTTTAATTAAACCAGCAGGGAAGATTGTAATCAAACGAAAGGCAATGGAATTTACTTCATCCCTTACATAGTGAAACAATTATTAAATTCCCTAGCTTCATATTTCTCATACCGATAAAATTAAATCTGCAGCTCTGTTAAGAAGGTCAGAAAAAAAAAAAAAAAGCAGTTTCAAGTAATCAAAGCCTATAGGTCTCGAGTACAATAATGCAAAATATATAACTCTGTCGTCTAGGAAATTGTTAGCTTACTTCTGCAGATATTGTTATCAGTTTTCCTCATTTTCACTTTATTGGGAAGTGTTCCTATATTTTACACATAATAACGGAACAGTAGCCCTTAGAAATGTGGTTATAAGAACTAATTAGGTTATTTCTGAACAATGTTTTTATAGAATAATGGCTTACCTTGAGATGACCCATGATTCTACTGAAAGAAATAGTTTTCTTTGCTTTTGCTATAGTATAAAACAAACCAAAAAAAAATTATCAAGAACATGAATGTGAAGAAGAGTTTTTCAGGCTATCTGCCTGTGAGTCTTTTTTAGACAACTCATTAGTCTGATACACTATGACATGTGACATTCCCACTTCTCACCCTTTACACTGTTTAAAATGCTTGGACAAGTTTAAAAATTTTTATAGAAAACAATCCTCCTTACCTTTTAAGTATACAGAGTAAACAATTTACATAATTCTAGCCAATAAAGAAACAAAGATGGAGTGGCTATGCAAGTGAAAACTCCAGTAAAATGAGCAATGATTCCTGACAGTCCTCCATCTGATTTAGGTTTGCATCAGACATTCAGCTGGCAATGGCCAGGGAAGATGTTCTTTCTGTGCATATGTTTCGTTTACAGTGCGTATCTCCAGTGTATCCGTATTTGTCTCCATCATTTGACTGTGAGATTAAGAGCAGAAAACATAACATTTATCACCATCAAATACTTCACTCATGGTAAGCACTCAACGAGCATTAAATGAATTAATGAATTAATTACTATTAAAAGAATGAATCAGGATGGTGATAGTTGAAATGTGGATTCTGTAACCAAATCCAAACTTCATTCCCTTTCACATTAAAATATCAGAAATGCGTGTTAACTTTCTGCAAGATACTATAAAGGAACCTGAAAATCATAAGTGAGATTGAGCAGCTGATGAATGCCCAGAGACCCTGAAAACAAAGGAAAGAAAACCTTCTAAGTGACTGGTATATTTGGATGAGATGAGAAGAAGCAAAAATAACAATGAGGATGGGTATAATTTTACAACATTTTGATTATGAATTGAAGCTTTAAGCTATGTTAATGAAGAAACTTAATGAAAATTAGGCTGCAATCCTAACTTCATGACTCTTCTTTATGATTTATTTTGTGTGGATTCAAAAACGAATCCATTTTCTGCAAGGAATGCAGACTCTAATTTATGAGATGATTTATATGGGCAGATGCAGACAACGTTGGCTGAAGCTGGTATTTGGTCAGGCATCCAGGAAATGGAGTTTTATCTGTGGTAAATGTGACTAGAGTCAATGCAAATTTTTCAGACAATATAATTAGTAAGATGATAATGATTTTTGAAAGCAATTTACAAAGATAAATTATGCTATCTTGGACTGTTTGGGATATGGATATAGGAAATCAAGAATAGAGTACAAAAAAAAGCAAAAGTAAATCTTCTCAAGAAAAAAAAAAAAGAATATTCCCCAAAGGGGAAATAATAAATGAAATAAAACAAAATGTAGGTGAATCCATTATTATTCTCCTTAAAAGGATTATTAACATATTCATTAATTTTTAGTTATTATTTTTCATCAATTTCTTGCTTAAGCACTACTAGTTAACATAAATGAAAAGTGGACACAAGATTCCTTGCAAACTGAGGAGATAATAAATGAGAAGATAAATTCAATAAATTTACCCAGAATGCACTACAGAGAGATGAAAACAAAAAAATATGAACACGACTTTGAAATATCAAGGCTAGAATGTAAAGATACTAGAAATATCTAACAGATGTTGTAAGTTTAACTTTTGATATGGTGAAGTAAGTTTTCAGTGGACTAACCTTCCAACAGCTATTTATTGTTATAAATTCTGGGCAAAATACCATAAAACAACTACCTTCTCATTTAAAGAGTGAAGAGAAGCAAGCCTGCTTTGCATGAGACCAGAGAATTGGAAATGGAGACTCAAGAGGTGCTTTCCTGTCCTTGTGGCTTTGGCCTGAAGGCAGGCTGAGATTGCAGCAGGGCACAGCTCCTAGAGAAAATCTGCCATCTTTCTGGCCTCTGGAAAAGGAAGACAAGACAACAAGAGATGCCAGATAGCAAGGGAAGAATTTGCAAAAAAGAAATCCAGAAAAAGGTAGCCCAGTTCCATTGATAAAATCCATCCCAGTCCTGGACACTGGACCCAGCATGTAAGAAGTCTATAAACCTCCCAGCTAATGAAGACTCAAACTGAGCTGCCCATAGCAGTTGGACCAGATTTTGCTGCTTGAGTCTAAATACATTAATTAGATGAACAAAAGGGTCATATTTTTTGGAGGAAGCTAACAGAATCCACAGACTCCACAACTTAATATTCAAAACGTAAATAATGCAGTTGCAAATTGCTCAACACACAAAGAACTCAAGAGCTGTGGTTTGTTTAAAAGACAAGATAATCAACAGCAAGACTGTGAGATGGTACAGATGTTGATATGAGATAAGGATTTTAAAGCAGTCAGTATAACTCTGCTCAATGAGATGAAGGAAAATCTTTTTGTAATTGAAGAAAAGATAGTAAACTTTTGGCCACAAATAGGGAGTATAAAAAAGAATTACGATTGAACTGTGCCCTACCAAAAATATATTGGAGTCCCAACCGCTGGTACCTATGAATGTGACTTCATTTGGAAGTAGGGCTTTTGCAGATATAATTAGTTAAGATGTGGTCATAAGGGATTAGTGTGAGCTCTGAATCCAATCACTAGTGTCTTCATAAGAAAAGACTCAAACACAGAAGAGGCTGAGGTGAGAATGCCCCTCGAAGAGGCACACAGAAATTCATGTGAGGCTACACAAGGGAAGAACACTGAAAACTGCCAACAATACTGATGGACCGTGGTTCTATTAACATCTTGACTTCAGACTTCTTGAGCTGGGACAGAATCAACGTCTATTGTTTGAAATTACCCAGTCTGTGGTAATTGATTTGCAGCTGCCTGAGGAAATGAAAACAATCATCAAATGGAAATTTTAAATTGTTATATATATGTAATATATATATAATTATATATATATAATTTTACCATTCACTGCATGGGCATAATAGCAGAATAGGGACGATAGAGCAAATAGTAACTTTGCAACAAATCAATGGAAGGTATCCAACCAGAAGAACATATGGTGACGTGCTAAAGAAGCGAAACGTAGAAATGAACGTTGAAAGGCATAAGACAATGTAACTCAAGTGAGTAACTTTCATTCTACCAACATATATGATTTTGAAAGAAACTGCAATTTAACTATCAATTTAAGAGGAAATGTGAGAATGTACTTACAAGTTTATAAACTTTTTTTATTGGGACCAAGAAACCAATGATCAAAAGATTTTACTTTTTATTTATTTATAGGGAAATGACGGTACGGGAAAGGTACTTAACAGAAGATGTGGGGTTGACCCCTTCTGAATGACAATGAGGTCTGAGTTATAGGTATCCTGATAGATGATTGAAGTAGTTGAGAGAATATAAGGATTTTGGAATATAGGGAAAAGCATTAATAATAGAGGCATTAACATAGATATTAAAATCATAGAGGTTATTGAAAGGGCTTAGAGTGGAAGAAATAAGACAAGTCTTGTTCTAAACTTTCAGAATAAACTCATTTAAATAATATTTATTGAGCTCCTACTTGGTAACAGTCACTGTGTACAATAAAGCAAAAATAAGTAGCTGGTCTGTTTTTCAAAAAGCTCATAATATAGTAATAAATCGAGAGAGCGTCCCAGGGACTAAGAGTCAGTGGTTCTGAGGGTATGTGTTAAACAGACGGCAAACACGTCAACAGAGTGGAGTTGCTGAGATGTGGTGCAGCCGAAGTTCCAGAAATGAGAGTGTGAAGGACAGGGTGTTCCCACTTCAGCAGGTACTGAAGACACAGAGGCTGCGGCATCAAAGGGAATTAATAGAGAACTACAAGTTAACAAGAAGAGACAAAAAGATGGCAGAAACAATTATATCATTTCAGAGGGGTCAGAAGAAATTGACAACAGTATGTTAGAGAATCCATAGGGCATAAGGGAAAAACGGTCCTGAGCAATTGGTGAAAGGTTGATTTTGCCAAGGACATGATCGAGCAGAATAGAATTAAGAGAAGTAGGAAATAGATTTTTTAAATTAATAAGTTAGTTACCCAATGGGGCATCAATATGGCTAAATGAATGAAAGGAATTTCACTGAAGGTGAATGTGTATGTGATTGTGTACATGTGCATATGTGTATATGGATAGTGAGAAAAGTGAGGTTAAGAAATATAAAGGCCAGAAAGTTAGTGTAGGCAGTACACTTTTCTTTGAAAAATTGCTTTGTTTAATTTAATAAAATCTGGTTGGAGTTGAATAGAATAGAATAAGGTATTTTCCCGAAGATTACTAACAATGGTGTAATGTTGGTATATGAGTGCAAGTAATCTTAAAAGCACTTCAATTTTAAGATTTTATTTTCAACAATCCGATTATACCCACCTAGTTATTTAAAGTCAGTGCTTTTTATTTGTGACAGTGCTCTGGAACTAACATAATAACACCTTATTGTTTTTTATAAACACAATATCTGACTTAAATCAATTGTTGTCTCTCTGTTCAGCAAGTACAAATTTACATGCCATTGAGACGTCAAAGCAGGTGCACATGGAGCAGAACGTAGAAGGACAGAATAAAAAGAATGTTATTATTTAGCAAGCAATCACTATCAGCACCATGATTTTCTGTAACAAGAAGAACAAAAGTATATCGTTGTATTAAAGCATAACTGAACCTGATAACATCTCTTATTGTTGTTGTCAGTTTTAAGTCAGGGACTAGGTTGCCCAAAATCAGAGATCCCATTTGTCACCATTCTGCAAAGAGTGCTGTGTACCTGGCTTCCTAGGTGATACGAGTCACTGGAATGGGGGCAGGTAATCCTTTAATCTACCCAGTCTTAATAACTTAATATCTAAACCGGTTCCTCAAAGAAATAGAAACTTTTTAAAAAGTTTTTAATAATGCATAGTCATCTAAAAACTGGAAAACATAATTGAAAGAAATTAATCAAAACATCATTTCAAGGGGTGCCTTGGTGGCTCAGTCAATTAAGCGACTAACTCTTGGTTTCAGTTCAGGTCATGATCTCATGGTTTGTGGGTTCAAGCCCCCCATAGGGCTCTGTGATGACAGTGCAGAACCTGCTTAGGATTCTCTCTTTCCCTCTATCTCCGGCCCTCCCACACTTGCTTTCTCTGCCTCTCTTTCAAAAATAAATAAACTTTTTAAAGCTTTTAAGAAAAAAAAACACTTATTTTAGAATGAGCAGTACCACAATATACCTTCTCATGTTTTAGAACATTTTACAATTTCTACTTTACCACATATAATTTGCTGCCCAATTATTTTTCATTTTATATTATATTGAAAAACATTTTTCTGTGTTTCTAAACATATTTTAAATAATTGCTTAAATTGGTAAATATCCCATTAGTTTCTTTGAAAGGTATTTTTTTTCTTTTTTTCTTCAATTCACATCTTTAGTTGAAAAGTTCATGGTAACACACAATGCTCTTAAAATATAAGTCAGCTTGAGTATAAATATAGAAAGCAATTTGTTTAGATACACAAAACACATCTACAGATATATATGAACTATGGAACTGATCTGGTATTCTGGTGTTTTCTGCTGGATCTTTCTCACGAAAATTGATAAAATCATCAGTCAGTTGTGGCTCCGGAGAATGTCTCTGTTCTGCTTCCATGCTAGGTCCTCAAATTCTGTTATTCTGGCTTTCAGTCACCTAACTCACTGATTTCTGTCTGCCTCCTCTGTGGCAATACTGGTAAGATAAATTTGCAGAGGATTCTTTTCAAAGTTTATAAATGTTCAAAAGCAATTTCGAAAAGTAAGACATTTGTCATAAACAGTATTTCCCAAGGTCTGGCCATCTCTGTTTCTACTTACTACTGTACTGGCTCAGATGTTCCACGTGACCAGCATACACGTAGCAAGCAGGTGACCAGCTTTCCCCTCGGTGTTGCTGCGGTGACAGAATTCCCTAGTCCTCCATGCCACTTGGCAGTTGGGAAACAGCTTCAGCTACTGGTGCTGTTTTGGAGAAACCTTTTCTCCAAACGTGGAAATCCTGTAGTTATATTTTGCCTAGCATCTCTGACATTCCTCCTTATGGCTATGATGCTATAAAATAGTCCAAATATTACGTAGGGGGTTGTTTTGTAGGTAAGTATGCCAGTGAATATGCAAATTCAACTAATCTTCTTTACAGTGCACAGCGCAAATATAAATACAGTTTTCTCTCCCACAACTATCCAGAAAGAAAGAGGCAGTTGCATATGAACTGAATAGCAGTTAGTCTCCTTTCCAGATATTTAGTTCGTTGTGAATAGATGACAAACTTTTTACCCATGTAGCTCGCAGAGGAAGTTTTGTCTCTTATCTCTTCCTCTCTCACTCTGTATCTTATTTCTCCTTCAGAATTCTCCTCTTTTTTTTTTTTTTTTTTTCCCTTACACAAAGCCTGATGTCAGAACTTTGTTCCTTGGTCTCATTGTTTCATATTAATCCTTTTAGTAAGATTTGTCCCTGCCTTACCTACTTTTTTGCAACTTGCCTTTTGGTGCCACGTACCTTTGGAATAACAGTTATGGATCTGATGAATTATGACACAATGGGATGCAGGTAAATTCCTTAATGATTTGTCTATACTACTGAATTAATTGACATAAATTTTCAACCAGATTCACAGTGAGGTTTTTTTCTAAATGGTAGATGATTTTAAATCCCTTAAGTACATCAAGTAGAATATTTACAAATACTTCTTCAGGTAATTATTCTAAGAATTGAGATCAAACACCTGTCAAATATCTCTATATAAAGGTGTATAGACTATGATTAAATATCACCTATGAATACCGTTTACAGACTCTGTGCTCCGGGGAAGTCATGAAGCCTCTATAAGCTTAGTATCCTCACTGTAAAATGGATATCACAGAAGGGTTTGAGAGAAAAATAAAAACAAGTTACATAAAGTATTAACTCAACCACTGAGAAATAAAAGACTTGTAATAAATATTCTCTACGATTGTTACTTATCTCAAGTCCTCATGAAAATAATCAGGGATCTTGTTGTTTTAATGGTTTAATTTAATACATTTTGTATTCAAATGTTACAGAATACAGAAAGGGCAGAGTTTAAAATGACATAATCTTTAAAGTCTCTTCAGACCCTAGGGTATAATGATTCTATGATTCATACAACTATGAATTGCCCTTTTGAATAAGTGTCCAGTCAAATACAACTCTGAGTACAATATTACTAATGTATTTTTTTTAGTTTTCCTTTGTTCTTTGTAGATGTCTAACAGCAACCTGATGAAACTCAAAAGCAATGAGATTCTAGCGTCAATTTTCTTAGTTTTACTTGAGTAGCCAATAAAATAAATGTGGGGATACCTGTTTATTGATGTTGAGAAAGTGAAACTAAAATCACCATTGAAACAAATGGAGGTTGATGATTCCCCCATCACTGTAGATGACACCATTGTTA
The DNA here is from genome assembly GCF_003009895.1 of Hyaena hyaena. Classification (NCBI taxonomy): domain Eukaryota; kingdom Metazoa; phylum Chordata; class Mammalia; order Carnivora; family Hyaenidae; genus Hyaena; species Hyaena hyaena. The sequence continues at coordinate 583,967 of NW_024081209.1, forward strand.
AAGATTATTTCTTTGGGGATGTGTTTGCTGTCGAGTGCTATTGACATCAGTGAGGATGCCTTCATTATCCGGTTGCCCTGACTGGATGTTCCTGTAGTGAAACTTAGAAAATGCTTCTGCCAGTACACAGCAACAATTTGATGATTTTAATGTTTTTGCTTTTTCAGAACTCAGATTTTTTTTTTCTAAATGGCCAAAGGCAGTAATGCCAGACGGCTGTCCGATTATTTGGTTTAAAAATCAAACTAAACTCCTAAGTCCAGTTATCATCTTTTTGACAGATTTTGAAACAGAGCACCAGAGCTACACTACAAACTGTCAGAAAAAAAGTTGTGTTTCAATTCTATAGCTTCCCCAAGGCCTGGTTACCATTTGGTATTCTTAACTTACTTATTGAATTTTCACTCAAGTAGTCTGGGTGTCTGAGAATTGTCAAGCTGTTCTATTAGAAAGAAAAGCTCATTTGTAGAATGGCAGTGTAAACACGGCAGAACTAGAATTATGTCAATTCACTAATTTTTACCTCTCATAGGAACTATATGTCATATTTGAACATGATTGTCAACTTGGATCAGAGTGATCAATTTCTAGAGAGTTCTTGGTACAATGAAGACGGATAAAAGAGGGCTGCGGTTTAATTTTATGCCAAATTTAAATATTTTGTTTCAAATTAGTATGTATATTGCAAAATGGGTTTACACTGTATGTGAATAAAATATAGTCTTTTCTAAACAGAGGAACCTTTGGGAATACATTTTCTCCCCTCCAGAAATAAATGAATGGGGCTCCTGGGTGGCTCCATTAGTTAGCCGTCAGACTTCAGCTGAGGTCATGATCTCATACTCAGAGTTTGAGCTGCGCCTCAGACTCTGTGCTGACGGTTTGGAGCCTACTTCTGATTCTGTGTCTTTCTCCCACTCTGTCCTTTCCCTGCTCATGCTGTTTCTCTCTCTCAAAAATAAACACAAACAAACAAACAAACAAACAAACAAATAAGTGACAGTAGCAACTTTGCTTTACACATTCTTGACATATTTCATTTTTGCAGCATTATTTATAGTTTTCTTACATTCTTTACAAAATAGAAGCATTATGGAAATACCAATTATTAATGGCACTAATTATTCAAGTAATTTATAGATTATGAATAGTCTAGCTACAAATAGAAGCAAGCAAGCCAAGCTTCCGTGTATGTAGCTAAATATTTGCTTAAAACTGAGTCAGGTTTTTTTTTAAAGAAAACAAGTAATCAGGTAGATTTTTAGACGTTCATTTTTGAAAATACATAGCATAATCTTCTCATTTTACACCTATGAGGAAATTGCACCAAAGAAGGGAAGGAACTTACCCATAGTCCTATCCGTAGCATCACAGCAGAAGCTGTCTGATCTCTAGTTCTGAATTGTTTGCCATGAACTCCTGCTACCAATGTATAGTCATTTATTCATTCCAACTTCGTTCACCCGCACCAATAAATACGACAATGACGATAACCGAAATGAGTTCTAATAACAATTCACCCATCACGACTTTTCCAAGACTTTGCTTTTATTGTGAAACTTCTTGCAAAAGATAGAAAGGCAATTTAAGGGGGGCCTGAATGGTGTCAGACTCCTGATTTCAGCTCAGGTCATGATCTCATGGCTTGTGGGTGGAGCCCTGTGTAGAGCTCTGTGCTGACAGTGTGGAACCTGCTTGGGATTCTCTCTCTCTCCCTCTCTTTCTGTCATTCCCCTGCTTGCACGCTCTCTCTCCTTCTCTCTCTCTCTCTCTCAAAATAAATAAATAAACATTAAAAAAATAATAAAGGCAGTTTAAGACAGGTCTACAATCTGAAACTTGGTTCTCTCTGAGATGGAAACTTTACAGAGAAACAGATTAATGCTCCAGTATATTTTTTTCCTTTAATTAAATTTGGTGATAAATGAGGTGGGAAAGATAAAACCAAAAAGGCAAATATTTGGTACTTTATGAATGGGGAGTTGGATTTTGGTGGACATAAATTCTTTGCCTTTGCCTCAAACAGCAGCTTCACAGCATTACTATTTTCATATATTTGCATATGTCTACAAAGGCATATCTACAAAAATATACAGAGAAAATAAAGAGAGTAAAATTAATCATAGTGGGTTTCATCTTTGTTCTACATGTAACTCATTTCTCATAGCATTTGTGTTGTTATTGTTGTTGTTAACTCTTGACTTCAAAGTTGGTTTCTTTTTAAAGACCATGAGTTCAATACCCATAATTTACTCTTCTCCTCAAGTATTTAGATGTGTCTCCAAAAGCCCACCACTTCACACTATGTTCCCTGATAGTAAAAGGCAGTAATAGGAAAAACCAATTATGTGAAGTGCTGTGTTGATATCATATTAATACGTCCTGTCATATTTATTCAAGTGCATGAATGACATAGTGTGCAGCTTGCTTGAGATTCAATGATAATCTGACTACTCTGATTAAAACGGGTCTGTCCAAATAAACATTATGGAACATACAGTAATTTTAAATGCCAACTGAAGGAGATGATTTTCTTTTATACCATTTGGTAACATGTGTTTTATTATTTGTATTAAAAAAAAATAAAAGCTTTTGCTCTGTTGTGATGATTTGGCTAGAATAGTTACAGCAGCAGCCCTTGTATAAAATCCTCCAGCACCACTTGGACCAGTTTTGGCCATTCTGTCTGGAAAGGGATGGAAGAGACAAGACAGAGCAGGGGAAGAGTATTTGTTTGATATTTCATTCTGTGGCCAGCCGGCAGGCTAATTTGCAATTTGCGGACTCTATAGTTCACCATTTCCTGTCTGCTAGATACATATAGAAATATGACCTATAGTGTATATATCCTAATTCCAGAAATTGGGAAGTAAAACTAATTGTTTTTAATTTGTCTTTGTCTTAAAAGATAGCAATAAAACACAGCAGTATCGTGGTGTCATGCACGTTTTAAACTTATAAGAAAATCAGTTTTTCTCATGTTTCCCTCATTTGTCATCATCTTGCTATCAGATTATTAAAAGATGACATGACACTATTAAATAATTTAGTTTTGTTTGCTACATAAATATCCAAAATACCAAGCAACTCAAACTCCGATAATACGCCCTGTAAAATATGCTTTCTCCTTTATAGTACCTCTCTTTCTCACTTTCTCTGTCTCCTTCTATTTATTTCTAAAATTTTTTAAATGTTTATTTCTGAGAAGGAAAGAGAGAGCAGAGCACAATACTAGTGGGGGAGGGTCAGAGAGAAAGGGAGGCACAGAATCTGAAGCAGGTTCCAGGCTCTGAGCTGTCGGCACAGAACCCACTTGGGGCTCGAACTCACAAGCTGTGAGAAATGACCTGGGCAGAAGTCCGACTGAGCCTCCCAGAGGCCCCTCCCTCTCTTTCTTTAGGTCAGCAGCACATGCACTGTTTTAAAAAGTAAACTTTACTTTTCATGGTAGCTTTTTTGGCAGAGTCTGTAACTTTTAATTATGTAAACTCCTATTCTTTGGAGAGAAGCTTCGCTTTTGCAAACGACTGTGTGAAGAAGGATGCAATTTTCTCTATCATTCTTTTGTTATTAATTTTAGCAAGACATTGCTTTGCTCTGCTTTCCTGTCTAGGTTATGGCAGAGCCGGAAATCTGCTCCGCTGCACAGGTGCCTGCAGCAGTTCCGATTTATTTCACTTGAAAAGACAAAATACATTTTGAAGCCGTGCAAAATATTAAGCCAACCCAAGCAGGAGCTGATCTGGGTTGAAAAGTGAAAAGCAAAGGCAAAATTTGGAAAATTCTCTGCAGAGTCACTCGATGATGTGAGGTAGGCAGGAGGCTCAGAGGAGCCTCCAATATGGTGCAGGCAAGTGTTATGTCCTTAGAGGAACATAGCTGGGATGTAGCTGGATTCTTTTGCACCGACAGGTGTTCTGTTCAGGCAGTAGCCGGGGCTACAAGACAATTAACGGTGAATTCCCAACACAAAGGAACTGAGCTTGAGGGATGATTGACAAGCAAGGCAAGAGCCGAGTCTAGAAGAAGCAGGACGATGGCTACCAGGCAGGATTGTGAACGTGAGCGGTAACAAACAAAAAGCTGTCAGCCTAAAAGAGTTTGTGCAAAGCAGCGTTTGTCATGGGAGTTTGTGGAATTATGAACAGTTTCTTCTATGTGGGTTGGGTCAGGGTAGCTGAGGGTGCGGCAGCTGGCTGGAATGGTTCTTCGTATATTGAGTGGGAACAAAAGCTTTTCACATTTTTAAGCCCTCAAATCACTTAATCATTTAGTCTCCATCCCCTGTATGGGCATCCTTGTCTAGTTCTCTTAAATGTTTAATTTAATTTCACTTATTTGATTATTTTCTTCTTTTAATTTTTAGAGAGAGAGAGAGAGAGAGAGTGGAGAAGGGGGCGGAGGGAGGGTGAAAGAATCTTGATTTTAATTTTTTTTTCCTTTTTCTCAAGTTTACCTATTTTGAGAGAGAGAGAGAGCAAGCACACACAAGCGGGGGAGGGGCAGAGAGAAGGAGAGACCATCAGGGCCGAGCCCAATGTAGGAGGGCTCTATCCTACGACTCTGAGATCATGACCTGAGCTGAAATCAAGAGTCGAATGTTCAATCCACTGAACCACCCATGTGCCCTTCCTTGTCTTGTTCTAGATCTTAGCATGATGTAATATATAACTTTAGAATAGTCTAACATTAGAACATGATAAATTTCTCATATGTAACGTAAAAAAGAAAAGGAAAATTAAGCCCAAATGGAAATAACCATGATCAGAACAGAAACAAATAGCATAGAGATCAGAAAAATTCATTTTATGAGGTCAGCACTACCCTTATACAAAAGCCAGATAAGGAACCACAAGAAAGAAAGTACAAGCAAATATCTCTAATGAGTACAGATGCAAAAATATTTCAACAAAATACTAGCAAACAGAACTCAAGAGCATAGTAAAATGATCATGCACCTACTTAGCAAGTAGGGTTTATCCCCAGGATCCAAGGACAGTTCAACATATAGACATCAATGAATGGGAGACAACACATCAATAGGATGAAGAATAAAAATCACATGATCACATCAATAGATGCAGAAAATGCATTTGACGATATTCAACATTTTTTCATGTTAAAAATTCTCAATACATTAGGTATAAAAGGACTATAATAATGTATGTTTTCAATATAATAAAGGCTATTTATAACAAGCCCATAGCTCATGCCATGCTAAGATCAGAAATAAGACAAGGATGCTTACTCTTGTCACTTCTGTTCAACATAGTACTTGAAGTCTATTTAGACTTCCAAAAGAGAGAGAGAGAGAGAAAGAAAGAGAGAGTGAGAGAAGGAAGGAAGGAAGGAAGGAGAGAGAGAGAGAGAAAGAAAAAGAAAGAAAGAAAGAAAGAAAGAAAGAAAGAAAGAAAGAAAGAAAGAAAGAAAGAAAGAAAGAGAGAGAGTGAAAGAGAGAGAGAGAGAAAGAAAGAATGGAAGGCAGGGAAGGAAAGAAGGAAGGAAGGAAAGGAGGGAGAGAGGTAAGAAGGAAGGAAAGGCATCCCAGTTGGAAAGCAAGAAGTAAAATTGTCTGTGTTTGCATATGACATTATCTTGTGTATAGAAAACACAAAATGACTCCACCAAAAAATTGTTGGGACTAATAAACTATTTCAGTAAACTTGCAGGACACAAACAATATTACAAAGCTGTAATAATCAAAGCAAAATGGTACTGGCATGAAAACATACAGATTAATAGAACAGAGTCAGAGTTTAGATATTTACAGTGCAAAAATTTTTGACAAGGTAGCTAAGAACACAATAGGGAAAGGGTAATCTCATCAATAAGTAGTGTTAGAAAAACTGGATATCCACATGCAAAAGGAAACTCGATCCCTATCTTACACCACTCACAAAAATTAACTTAAAATAAGTTAAAGACTTAACTGAAACACCTGAAACCATAAAAACCCTAGAAGAAAACACAGGGAAGAAGCTTCTTGACTTTGGTCTTGGCAATGATTTTTTAGAAATGACATCAAAACACAGGCAACGAAATAAAAAAATAAACAAGTAGGATTACATTAAACTAAAATTAAAATTATTATCTACTGAAATATCTTTTGATTAGCCAACTGATGACACATGGAATCTAAACATTTTCGCCATATACACCATACCAACAAAATAACAATTATTCTAACTTCCGAATTAGCTTAGCATTTCTTCTTCTTGGTTTTCTGCTTCCACCCACAAGTTTTAGTTAAGTTCTCAGTAAGTTAATAATCTTCATACATGTACTCCTCTATAGAAATGCAGCTACTAAAAGAAAAATTTTGTTTGCTTTAATTTTATTTTTGGTAAAGTTTGGAAACATCTATGAGATATATATAGGGATACAGTCGCCTGTTAAGCTAATACATCTAAGCGAACTCAAATCTCCATTAAAAATATATCTAACTCTGAAGAACATGGTATGTTGGGATCTGAGAGTCACTTTTATGAATAATGCTCTTGTTTCCCAAAGAATATTTTAAAGTTCTAACTATTTACATAACATTTCTTTGGTTAGTGCTTCCCATGGTAGCTCTTCAAGGGATGTCTAATTAAAGTCCTAATGATCATAAACAGAAAGAAATCCTTACAATGGGGGCGCCTGGGTGGCTCAGTCGGTAAAGCGTCTGACTTTGGCTCAGGTCATGATCTCATGGTTAGTGGGTTCGAGCCCCACTTCAGGCTCTGTGCTGATAGCTCAGAGCCTGGAGCCTGTTTCAGATTTTGTTTCCCTCTCTCTCTGACCCTACCCTACTCACACTGTCTCTGTCTCTCTCTCTCTCAGAAATAAATAAAACATTTAAAAAATAATAATAAAATAAATAAATAATGAAAAAATAAAACTTAAAAAAAAAAAAGAAATCCTTACAATGGAAAATTCAAATTAGACAGAGTAACATCACTCAAGACTTGAGCTAACACCTGAGATGTTTTTCTCTATTTCTTAGGTTTGAATTGTTGTCACTCTTAGTTGTTTCCATTGATGTGGTCATTAATGTATCTAACTGCTTTTGAAGGAAAAATAACACTGTGGCAAAGTTATTGAACTCAGCTGACAACATTCCATAGTGTGAATGCATATCTCCTCAACTATCAGAACAAATATTGTATGAAGTAAAATTGAAAATAATTTTTTCATTTGTAATTTTCCACTGTCTTTTCTTGTGCATTTTAACATTAATTTCATGCTTCTCTTTTTTTGCCAAGTCTTCTCTATCTCTGTCTCTCATAAAATAATCACAATTAACATTTATACATTGACAGAACTGAATTCACTTAAATATTTACTTGTTATTATATTATGTCCATTTGAGTCCTCAAGTCTTTTTTTGTGCTAGGATCAATTGTCATACTTAAGATATTTTCTCTGCATATTGTTGGAAATAAAACTTTAAGTCTACATTTTAACACATTGTTATAATTACCTCTAGATAATTGTTACTCGACAGTATAAATCAAAGATTTTTATCTGCTATTTCTAAATTTCCTTTCATCACCTAAATTACGTACAAAATTTAGGGTTGTGGTCATATAGTACGGGCCCATCACTTTCATGGGTTTTAAAAATTTCTGGTTGGTTGATCTTTTGTCAATATCTTATATAACAGGCAGGGACAACCAACAAATTGTGAACTGAAATGGCCCTTTATTAGTCATCTGATCATACACTGAATCTAGTAATTTTCATCATACACAATTACCAAAAAAAAAAAAACCCAACAAATTATTATTCTAGCATACAAATTAGCTCTGTTTCCTCTTATTGATATTTCTGCTTTAAAAAGTTGAAAACCACAGGTTGGTATGCAGTCTGTATTGCTATCAATGATACTGTGTTCTTAAGAAATTACTGAGAATATGAATAATGAAGACAATAAAGAGAAGGAAACTGAAATATTTACTTAATTTTGCTGAGAACTTTTTAATGATTTATATATTACCATAAAGGTTCATTTTTGGGATCCATGTATGAACTATTAATGGTAGCCACATTTTTATAAAAATATGACAATCTCATGGACAATGTTATTTCTTCCATTGGAACTCAACCCATTAAATCCATTATCCATTTTTGTTTCCTTGTCAATGCAATTGGTCTCTTTGCTTTGCCCCTATTAATGGCACATTGAAAAACTGAATCTGTTCCTTAAGTTAGTCTCTAACCTCTTTTATTATTTGAGAGTTTAGTGCTTGGGAACTTGCTCCGGGAAATACAATTCCCTTCCTAAAATTCTCCACAGCACAAACATCAGTATGGCAAGCATGTTCACCAGTGAGCTCCTGGCCTGCTTTTGAAGAATTGCTGAACAAAATGACTGAGGTCAATATGGGGCCTCTCAGAGGCTCAACTAACTCATGTGTTACAGGTGACAATGATCCCTTCAGACTAAGAGAAAAGTCACTGCTTTCTAAGGCCCATTGTATGTGGGGGGCTATAGTAATGGCAGGGGGCAGAGAGAGATTGTTTGTCTGCTTTATGTGCTTCCTGGACCTAAAGAGAAAAAGCCTTAATAAATTCAATGTCAGTTTCAGATACCTTAAAAGCACATTCCTTTTCTAGTCCAAGCTAGATCATGGGTTTTTATATTGAATTATTTTATCACTTGACAAAATTATTGATGATTATTAAATGTAATTTTTATATATTGGACTAGCTAGAATAATCTGAGTGTTCAGCATTGAACATGTATTGTGAATGAGGTCATCTAAAAATCAAGTCAAGGGTTTTTTTCTCAGATGTATGGGAAAAAAGATAAGACGAGCTAATTTCAGCCATCTGAGCTACCCTGAACTCCGATGCGTGCCTTCCGGCCTCCTCATTCCAGTGAGGCCACTTCGGTCGGCTTCGGAGTCCTCCCGTTAACATTATGGTCTACAGGGTTTGGCTGATTTCTCCAGGCAAAGAGAGAAGATAATTGTAGGAATTACATGATTTTTTTTTCTTTCTAAAGGATCACAGGTCTGCACTTTCATCTGTTCAGTATCTACAAACAGCAGTTGCATTTACTTTGTCCATTTTTCTCTATTTTTATTTATTTACTTTTTTTACAGTTAAGAGAGCAAATCCATTCTCAATACTTCCTCAGGACAAGAAGCAGAAATCCCTACGTCTGTTTTTTGAATTATAAACTTTTTAATTGCTGAGTAACCCACATATTTTTTTAAAAAAGTGCACAAATTGTAAACACATAGACTAGTTCCAATAAAAGAAACATCCATGTATATAGCACCCAGATTAAAAATAAAATATCACCAAGAGCCCAAACCCTTCTGCATGCCCCTTTTCAACCACTATAACCACTCTTTTGACTTCTAATAGCATTTACTCGACATTACGTTTTTGTGCTTAACTGTGTTGTTGCATGGATCTTATTGTTGTAGAGTATTCTAGTCTGTTCCATATACACATCACAACTGGCCAATCTCTAGTTCGAAGTTATAGCCCTGCTATAACCATTCCTGAAGGGCTTATTTTAAGAACATCTGCACAAATCCTGTTAAGGTATCTACCTAGAAATTAAATTGTTGAGCCATAAGGCATTTGTTCATTTAACACAAGTATATACTAAAAAATAATTGTCTCTCCCCTCTTTTTCATTCTTTTCCTTTGCCTCTTCATTCTTCTCTTTTGATTAGTACTGCATTGATATATAGCAGTATAGGAAGAATTAATGTCTTGTTAACACTCATGGGGCTTCCAATCTTCAACTTGGTGTATCTTTCCTTTCTACTTTTTCTCGCAAATACGTTTAGTACTCATTATATGACTCTTGCATATTTTTAATTTTTCTCTTTTTTTCTTTCCTTTTAATTTTTTATTTCTTTAAATTTTATTTATTTTTAATTTTTAATTTTTACTTTATTTTTTAAAAAAGTTTTAAATGTTTTATTTATTTCTGAGACAGAGAGAGACAGCATGAGCAGGGGAGGGTCAGAGCAAGAGGGAGACATAGAATCTAAAACAGGCTCCAGGTTCTGAGCTAGCCGTCAGCACAGAGCCAGACACCGGGCTCGAACCCACAAACCACAGGATAATGACCTGAGCCAAAGTAGGATGCTTAACAGACTGAGTCACCCAGGCACCCCAATTTTTTTCTTAATTAAATTTGGTATTCTTATAAATGCAATGCTTATTTCCCAACTGTTACCTGATATCATACAGAAATGAATTTTTGTTTATTTTTATACTGGTATCTGATGAAATGTATTTATTACTTCTAGTAATTTCAGTGCTTTCTGTGCATGCAATCAAGACATCTGTAAAGAATAACTGCTGTCTTCTTTCTTGGTAGTCTTTATGTCATTTATTTCTTTTTCTTACTTTAATGCATTGGATTTAACTTCCAGTACAATTTTGAATGCAAGTGGCGAGAGTGAATATATTTACTAGCTCCTCAAGATGAAAACATGGTTTTCAGATTTGAGGAAGTTCCACATTGCTTTATTTTTCTGAAAGTTTTGAAATTCATTTCACCAGGTTTTCTCTGTATCTCTTGAGATTATCAGACGAATTCCCTCCTTTATTCTGGCAATGTGCTGAATTACACTATTGAATGTTCTAGCAACCATTCCTTCCTAGGATGAACTGCTCCTCATCATGATATTTTATTTCTTAGATACATTGCCAGATTTTATTTGATAGCATTTAGTTAAGGATTTTTGTTCATGAAAACTATATGTCTGTCAGCTTTTTTTTTTTTTTTACTTAGACTGTCCTTTTCAAGGTTCAGTCTCAAGATTATTCTGCCTTCATAAGGAAGCTGGGAAGCATTTAATTATCATTCATTTTCTTAAAGGTTTGTACAAAGTCAGTCATATTTCTACTTTAAATGCTTCATAGAATTTGCCACTGAAGCTGCCTGGGCTTGGGAGAAGGTTTTACATTAAGAATTCAATCATTTTGATAAATATATAGTTACTTAAATTTTATAGTTCTTCTTATATCTATTACAGAAATTTTTAAAAGAAAGTTATTCATTTCTTATAAATGTTTGAAAATTCCCATAAAATGTTAATGACTTTTTGGTAACACTTTAATGTATGAAGAATTTATATTGATAACTATTTTTCTTTCCTTATGTTGATAATTGGTGTTCTCTCTCTCTTTTTTTTCTCTCCTCTTATTTCATTGATTTTTCTTCTTCCAAAATTGGTTATGTTTTCTAATAATTTTTGGTTTATCTTATTTTTCTAGCTTCTTATGGAGCAAGTGTACATCTTTGATGTTTTTTAACACTTGTTTTATAAAACAAGTACTGGAAACTATATTTTTTCTTCTAAGCACTGTTTTAGCTACATTGCACAAGTTTGGATATGTTAAGCTTCATTGTACAAGTTTGGATATGTTAAGCGTTATCAAATTTCAGTACAAATGTTTTTTTTTTTATTTTCCTTGTGACTTCTTCTTTGACCCAAGTGCTGTAGAAGCATGCTGCTTAACTTTAAATATTTGTGACTTCCTAGATATGCTAATTTTATTGGCTTCTAATTTAATTTTGTTGGAGTCAGAAATCATATTCTATATGATTTCAGAAATTTGAAAATTATCAAGACATATTTATGGTACAACATATTTTTTATCTGTGCAAATGGTCCATCTGGTTTGGAAGAATGCCTAATCTTGTTATTAGGTGTAATACATCTCAATTAAATAAAATTGGATAATAATTTGGTTTACATCTTCTATATCCTTACTGATTTTTGTCTATTTCTCATTTTGTCTCTATCAATTACTACAAGATGAGTCTAAAACCTCTCTAGTTTTGGCTGTGAATTTGTCTATTTCCCTTTGGTTATCAATTTATTTCATATAGTTTTTAACTCCAATATTACATAATGCAGATGTATGATCATTGTGTTCTTGATGAATTGAGTCTTTAATATTATAAAATGTCCATTATATTAACATAGTCAATTATTTTTGTTATTCAGTTTTTTAAGAATAGTTCTATCTTTGGAGCATTTGGGTGACTCAGTTGTTTGAGCATCCCACTCCTGATTTCAGCTAGGTCATGATCTCAGTTTGTGAGACAGAGCCCCACATTGGCCTCAGCACTAACAGCACGGAATCTGCTTAAGATTCTCTCTTTCTCTTTCTCTTTCTTTCTCTCTCTCTCTCTCTCTCTCTCTCTGTTTCCCTCTTTGCCCCTCCCCTGCTCTCTCTCTTTCTCTCAAAATAAATAAACATTTAAGAAAAGGATAGTTCTGTTCTTTATTTTCAGTACATCTGTGGCCTTATATTTAAAATGTAAACAACATTTAACTAAATCTTCTCTGTATCCAGTCTGAGTATCTCTGACTTTAAATGTTTAGTTAATTTACAGTTAAGGTATTATTGATGGGTTTGTGTTTAAGTTTATTGTCATGTATTTGTTTTTTTTTTTAATTTCCCTCTGTTCTTTTCCCCTCTTTTTCTCATTTCTGCTTTATTATAAGTCAGCTTAGCATTTTTAAGGATTCCATTTTTATCTCTATCATTTTATTTACAGCTCTTCATAGAACTTTCTTGCGGTTGTTCTAGGGATAAAGAGGACTGGCTGTGTATAATTCCTCTGAACTAAATGTTTGTCTTTCAATTAGTTAATGCAACAAATAGGTGTCCATGTAAGCTCCATTCTCTGTAACTCTACTAGGAGTACAATGATGAATAAATTAGACATGATTTGTTGTCTCATATAGCTTACATTCTAAATGGGAGAGAGGGAGAAAGCAGGGAAAGCAAATGGACAAATAAGAAACTAATTGTTCATTGAGATACATTTTTGGAAGCACTCATTATTCTGATGATAGGGAAGATAACTCAGAGGATAGAGTCAAAGAGAATCTCTCTGAAGAGGTGACACAGGGATGACTGGGTGGCTCAGTCATTTAAGTGTCTGACTCTTGATTTTGACTTAGGTCATGATTGCGCAGTTTGTGAAACCCAGTCCTGTGGTGGGCTGTGTGCTGGCAGTGTGGAGCCTGCTTGGAATTCTCTCTTTCTCTTTCTCTCCGCTGTTCCCCAACTCCCTGTCTCTAGCTCTCTCTCAAAATACATACATACATACATACATAATTAAATATTTTAAAAAATTAAAGAGGTGATATAGAGCTGACACATTAACTATTAACAATGTGTTAACCATGTGAAGAGAATAAAGAAAACTGCATGGCCCAAAGCTCTGAATCAAGTATCCAATTTTATAATTTGCTAAAATGTTTTTCTGTGCCAAATAAAGAAAAAAAACCCAATTATTTCTAAAGCTAAACAACCAAAATATCTTCACTTGCATGAATTGTAATTACATTTATTAAATGTAACTGTAACAAATATAATTGTAACTAATGATCTTTCTTTTTATACTTACTGGTGCTGAGATTTCATGACTTTTTAGCTACCCAAATACACAAGTTGAAGGAATAATTTTGCAACTGTTCAGATGGTTTCCTGGGAGAGGCTGCACTTTGTATCTGACCCTCTCTGAGTTCACCTGGGAGTCAGGAGACAGACCTTCTTGGCCCCGTAGTGAATTGCTGTGAATACTTGGCCAGATCTCAAAATCTCAAAATCCAACACTCTGAGATTTCTGTAATTATGGAAAATTCTCAACCTATAGGATTTAACTTAGGGTGATTCTCATTTATAGCTCTCTTGCGATTGCACCTGTGTAATTATTTACGACACATAGGGCACCAGGAACACAGACCATGTCACTCAGACCGTCTGGATCTTGGAGATTGTCACATAAAATCTGCACCCTTGAGGTGTGTCCTTCGGGTCATTATGGCTACCTGGTTCAGGTGCACCATTAATTTCTGGATGAGAGTGAACCACTTCCTTGCATATCTATCTTTTCCTTTACAGCCAGTCGCTTCTTATATAATAGAAATATGTATTGCAGTAGATATTGTATATCCCTTTTAAATTCTTGTTTATAAAGTAAAAAATATATATAAGTAATTTTTGAATAATTATCTTTCCACTAGTGTTTATAAAATATTGGTCATTTTGTAACCATAGCATAAAAATCTTGGCTAGTTTAGGAGTGCCTGGGTGGCTCAGTCAGTTAAGCCTCTGACTTCAGCTCAGGTCATGATCTCACAGTTCATGGGTTCAAGCCCCGCATCGGGCTCTGTGCTGACATCTCACAGCCTGGAGCCTGCTTCAGATTCTGTGTCTCTCTCTCTGCCCCTACCTCTCTCACACTCTGTCTCTCTCAAAAATAAACATTAAATAATATTTTTAAAAAATCTTGGCTACTTTACGTAATTCCTTATTGCAATGCTTTGACCACGGTATGAAAATAGCATTGTCTTATTAGAGTACCATATTTAAAAAAAAGAATATGCAATATATTTAAGAATTCCTTGTATCTATTCAAATTATAATCAAGACCAGATTATGTGGGTCACTTTTAACCTGAGAATTTATTTAACTGGTTAAAAAAATAGATTTACTGGAGTTCCTGGGTGACTCAGTCAGTTAAGTGCCCTTCTTGTAATTTCAGTTCAGGTCATGATCCCCTGGGTCATGCACTGGTGGAATGGAGCTTGCTTGAGATTCTCTCTCTCTTCCTCTTTCTCTGCCCCTTTCCAACTCTCACACACTCTCTTTCTCAAAATAAATAAATAAATAAATGTTTTTTAAAAAAATGATTTATTCAGTTAAGCTCTTGAAATTCACATTACAGCATTAAGATGCTTTATCATAAATAGTATGGAAAATAACTTCATTATTTTCCAAGATGATATTTTAAAGAGAAATTTCTCCAAAACATGTTCTAAGAAGCTATTGGAAGGAATATGTAGATGCTAAAATATACTTAAGAAAATATCTAATACTTGCATTAGATCATGATTTTGAACTAATCATTATAGTATTCACAATCAGAAATCATTACTTTTTAAGATCTGTGCTCTCAGAACTTGTGTATTCCTTTAATAACAGTGCTAATATTTTTTTTACTGTTTACTAAGCCTTATCCCATGATAAGCATATTTTATAAACTTTCTCAACTCATCCTCATTGTCTACCTGATGTTGATAGTACTATCACTCCTTTGTTGGTATTTGTTTTGTTTTATTTTGTTTAAAGATGAGTAAACTGATACTCAGGAAGAACTTGAAAATAATTTTACAGATATTACACACTAGAGCCCACATTTGAATCTAGGCTCAGCCTAAACTCTTCATCTCTATGGGACACTGAATCCTAACACTGACTGCTTTCTCTGCTATAAACATTAATAACTTATCAATCTTCCTCACTGAATTTCAAGCCCCTTAAGAAAAAAGTCTATTTCCTTCATTTTTGTCTTCCTGACTAAATTCAGCTTAGTAAATTAGTTCATTCCTTGAACCCAGTATGTAAAAAATAAATATTTATGAGATATTATATATGCTTATGTTAAAATTCCCCTTAATTTTATTTTTATTCAAGAATTATCATGATATATGTCATTGTAAAAATATTTTCTGTATATTGGAAAAGATTTATTGCAATTCCATAGCATAAATACCTTAATTATGGTGCAGAAATACTGTCATGTTGTGTTCTTGTGATGGCATTTCAGATTTTCCTTTTTTAAACCAAGCAATCCAACTCTAGATTAAGATCAGTGTTTTTCTAAACACACACCACTACATGTTTTGATTTGTGTTTCTGATCTTATTTATCTGCCATATAACTGCTCATTAGATCTTTACATTTATGTTTAAATTGAATTATTATACAGTGCAAGTGCACCTATGACTTAGAAATAAAATAATCAATAATATAACCTAATTTCATTTCTCTCCTTTACCAACATTATGTTAGGGTGAATGGGCTTTACATGTTTTTCCTAAATTATCAGTGTGTAAAGTCCACATCATTCTGTAGCTTAAAAAAAAATAAACAGGCAATATTGTGACTATCTACTAACCGCCGGTAGCCCTAATGCCTAGAATAAGCGGGGAAATGGCTTGTGTAAATTACAATTGGATTAAATGAGCAAAAACTACCAATGTATTATTTTAAAAAAGCTTTTGTGTTTTGACGCTGTTTTTTGTCCTATAAAATACAATACATTTTGTGCGGCAAAATATCCTTTTAACAAAGTTTATGTTTTAAAATATGAAAAATAATTTGGCAAAATCTGTACTAAAACATATCAGAAAAAATCACAAAATACAAACAAAATTAAGTGATAATATTTCACTGATGAAAATAATTTGATTTTTTTACTATTTTTACTTTTACAAATCAATATGACAAATTCATTGTCTTATAGAAAGTTACTATTATCTAAGAATAATCCATTGAATAAGAGGTAAATATATTATTTTTATCTTCAGTTCATTTCCTTCTTGAGCTTTACTAACAAGAATTCATGGTTGTGACTAATATCTTGTCTAATTTAGAAAGCACTATTGATCATCTATTAATTGCTAGGAATTCTGTTGCATCTTGGGAATTCAAAGTGTCCCCAACTGGTACCAGCTCTCCTGGGGTTTACTCTCACTGACAATAAGCTATAATTAAAGCCTAGAAATAAATGCTATAAATTAAAGCCTTGAAATAAATGCTATAAAAACAGTATAAACACACAAAGATATAAAAATTACATGTTTCATATTTTAAAACATGTTAAGCAATCATTTAAGTAGTAATTACTGAGTAAAAAATATTGACATAAAATTTTGGGAGAATATGGTGGGAGTTGAGTTTAGATAAGGTGTAAAACTGAAAAAAAAATCTTGAAAAATGTGATAAACTATGGAGAAAATACCAGATAAAACGGCCACAATATTTGAGTGTTTTTCCTGAAGGGGCAGAATGTGGGGAAGAGGGGGTGGTCAAATGGAGTACTTCAGGTTTTCTCTATAAACCTAAAGTATAATTTGTTTTTAAATTTTGTAGGTATATTACACTGATAAGAGTAAAAATAAAGTAAAACAGTAGAATTTTTATAAAAATAAAATTTACTGGTCTTTATATTTTAAGAAATTTTCCAAAAAAAGCTTTAAGTATGAACACAGGACAACAGCAATGAAAACATCTAGGCTAAAACTGTATTGCCAGAGCATATGGATACAACATTTAAGCCAGGCCAGCTCATTTATTTTAATCACTATCACAAAACTTTAACGAATAACTACATAATACAGTGCAAATGTGAGGATTCTCCTTTCAGTCAGCATCCAATTCTATGATTATTTACAGATGTGCTAATTAATTTTGCTTTGGTCTCCAAAGACCAGTATTAGTGAGCTATATATGAATTTAATGAAATGTCCTTATAAAATATATTATCCATATCTCTAAAATTACAAAATCATTTTATTTTTTTTAATTTTTAATGTTTTATTTATTTCTGAGAGAGAGAGACAGTGTGAGCAGGGGAGGGTCAGAGAGAGGGGGAGTTACAGAATCTGAAACAGGCTCCAGGCTCTGAGATGGCAGTCAGCACAGAGCCCGATGCGGGGCTCGAATACACAAACCGCGAGACCATGACCTGAGCCGAAGTCGGACGCTTAACCAACTGAGCCACCCAGGCGCCCCTAAAATTATAAAATCATTTTAAACAATAATGAAGGACCCTGCTTCAGTTTTTTTTCTCAATTTTTATTTAGAAAGTTCAGTGAAACAACACATCACAGTTTAGAAATATTTTAATCTCACTATAATTTACACTTAAAAATTAGTAAGTTTTGATTTTCAACAGTAAAATTTATAAAAATAAGTTTACATTCATAAAACGAATCATTATGTCACAATAAATTATTCATATTTATTACCTGAAAAAGTTTGTGCTATATAAAAGCAATAAGTTTCATTATTAATATTTTGAAAATATGCTGAAAACTTCAGTTCCTCTTTGTCCATCATTTTTGGCAGTTAAGTATACAAAAATATTATATTAAAAAATTCCCTGACCATAGTTATTAAAATAAAATCGTTAGCAATAATTTCTAAAACAAAGCTGTTTAGTAAATATATGCAGATAAGTTAAAGGGTTCACTAAAAATGAATTTTATGGTTTACGTTTTAAAGGTTTTTTTAATATCTACTAAAAGAACAGAACAAAAAGTTAAACTGAAACCTACAAAAGATATTTGTTATTTATAAAGATCAAAAGCATTCTTAAACATGAAATTGAGTGCTAGAGTAAATTTCCAAAAAGTAAGAGTCAAGTAAACTTTTTTCTTCCCTCACTCACTCTCAAAGATACATTTTACAGTTTTCAGGTACCAGCTATAGAAGGGATTTTGATTTTATTAAATCCATGATACCTTCTAATTAATCACTTTTCTACTCTGACTTAATAAGTTAGTTAACATTAACAGAATCTTTTTATTTGTAGGATAAGTGGGGGTTATGAAATCTTAGAAATTTTGAGAAATTCTGTAAAACTCATGTAATTTAGTCTCTTACGGTTTGGGACACTATATTTTGTATCATTCATAATTACTCAGTGATACCTCTTTGCTTCAGGAAATAAAGTGTGTGTGTGTGTGTGTGTGTGTGTGTGTGTGTGTGTGTGTAAGTTAGAGGGAAAGAGAGTAAGAGACATCACTATTTCCTGAGGTGGCTCATCATTAATTGTTTTTAAATAAACTTTGGCTTTAGATGACATCAAATACTTAGGGCTCCAGTGAACTATACTCCTCAGTCCACTGGACTTTTGAAAATCTGCTGAGTCAGTGATTTGAATTTGTGTTTTCATCATAACCTATCTGGTATATCTTTTATTCCCTTTAATTTTTTTTTAAGGTCTGTTTTGTTTTGTTTTAGTTTGTTTTAGTTTTTCTGTTTTTGGTGGTTTTTTTAGGAGGAAGACGTTAAGGCTACAACAGTGGTTTCTTACTCATGCTGCAACAAATTTACACTCATTGATTAAATGTAAATATGTGTTACAGATAACAGGATGGACAGGATTCAGTCATCACATCAATTGCATATATTTAAAAACCATAGTAAGAACCCTTCCCTTACAGGGTTGCTGTGAGGATTAAGTGAGACAATGTGCTTGTGACAGACGCCCAGTTTGTCTCCCGATATCAGTCTCCGAGGGAGGTGCCGTTTTAGTCGGCACAAGGCTCATCACCTAAAGACTCCTCTCCAGGGCTCCCTGGGAACTAGATGTGGGCATAAGCTAAATTCAAGTCACTGGATGACTACTAGATTGTTGTAAGAGAGAGAAATCAGTGTTTCTCTTGGTCGAACCACTGTTTGAAGGATTTCCTTTTTTAGCATTTATCCTGTATCCTGATTGGTAAAACATGTTCTACGTTAAAATACATCTTCAAATATAGGCAGATTACAAGCAGTAGTCAATCATAAGAATGACTATTTATAATTTTCTAAGCTTAAGATAGGCATACATAACTGTGGGCCAAAAAGATGCTTCTTAGCCAGTAGATATAAACAAGTGATTCGTCTTCATAGAAATATTTCCTATTTTATAACAACTGCTTTGTTTTTCTAACTTCAAGTTTAAAATTGATAAAAAAAAAAAACTGGGCTCATTTCACATTGATCTGGAGTTGCTGATCTACCGTTCTTAGTCAAAAAAGAACACTCAGTTCTGCATCAGCATCACAATGAAGCAATTATTTACAGATTTAAATTAATATCAAGACAACAAATGAAAGTAGTACATAAGATTCATCTGGTTCCAGAGCAGTGCAAGGGAAGTTGGAAAAATACACTATACAGACATCTTGAAACTCAGATATACATTATTTGCATCTGAAAGTTTTAAACAATAGCAACAACAAACAAAATGAGTGTATAAACAAGAAAATAGGATACCATCTTATAACAGCACCATGAAGAAGCCTTGGCTAAGAGTTTGCCAAAAGTGCTATCCTGAGTTATTTTAAGAGCAACAAGTTTTCACATTTATGCAGTGCCCTTCAGGAGTAAACATTCTCACAATTGCTTTTGTTTGGAGAGAGGCTGGTGAGAAATCACTGAAGCTTGGTTTGCGGCTATTTTGTACTGTTCTTGTCCAGAGCCTTGTGGTGGAGAAGGAAGTGGGGTCTCAGGAGTTGCTAAAAAGGAATCAGAGAATTTTACGTGTTGCTGACCATCACCCTGACCCTGCCTAGCAAGCCCTGCATGACGCCGATATGCATTATTTCACTTTGGAGATGTTTCTAAACGATCATATATAAATTATGATTATCTAATACCTTATAAGGTATGATTACCTAATACACTGAGGTGCTACTTGAGTTGCACTGCTCTCTTCACTCCCAGATAGCATCCATATCGAATGTGCTTACACATCTTAACAGTCACTCAATAGTCACTTCCTGTCTTTCTTAATAGCATTTATGAGCATTTGATTTTCTCACAAACTCAGCAGAGAAAAAGTTAATGAAGAGAATTAACAGAATGCCAGGTTTTTTTTTCAAATCTTAGAAAACGACTGTACAATTCTTGCAATGAAAAATGCACATAAAATAAAGTATATTTGGTTTGGATTCCACTAACTCAAACAAGAGATGATATAAAAAGTTAAGATATTCTGCAAGTGCTTTGAAACCTATTATCGAAATGAAAAGCATCTGAAAAATCCTGGCATTTCGTGTCAAAATTATTCTATTACAGTTGAGCTCACCTATCCCTTCCTCATCACAGAGCAAGCCCAAGTAATTGAAAACAAAAAAAGAAGTTACAGTTTAAATACTTCTTTATCTAGAATAATATTTTCCCCATTGCAAACTTTACTATATTATAAAATAATCTAAGAGCTATTCTAGATTTTTAATTTTTTAAAACTTGAAATATTTCAATATTCACATTGATTATAATTCCATATATTTAACAGAATGGGTAGAAAAGTTTGATAATCAGACTAAAGCACTGCGAACTTTAGACTCTTTTTTTCAAAATAGCTTTTAAAAATTGATACAAAAGTAAGAACAGTTGTTTCTGCCTGATCTTCTTTTATGTATTGACTTTACATTATTAAATATAGTTTAGCAATTGCTTGGGAACAACATATTTAGATACAGTTTAATTAACAGAAGAATAACTATATTTGCTTTAAAAAATTATTTCTGGATATTTGGGATGAATCTAAGCCCACTGGGAGCCTGCTCTAAGAGGCCAGGAAAATACACATGAACTTACATTTTTTTGTGCATGTGTTTAATGTTTTGTTTTGCATAAAATACAAACTATTCCAAAGAGGTTTAAGAGAGCAAATTTTTCCTTTACAAATAATTCTCAGAAATATTAAGTTGAAAGAGGTAACATAAAAATGTGAAATATGATGTGATTTTAAATAGATTAGGGTCAGCAAATATACTTTTAAAAATACTAGAAAACTAACATTTAATATTTTATTTATTTATTTCTAGGAGACAGAGAGAGAGAGAGAGACAGCGTGAGCAGGGGAGGGTCAGAGAGAGAGGGAGACACAGACTGAAACAGGCTCCAGGCTCTGAGCTGGCAGTCAGCACAGAGCCCGACGCGGGGCTCGAACCCACGAACCGCGAGATCGTGACCCAAGCGAAAGTCGGACGCTTAACCGACTAAGCCACCCAGGCGCCCCAATTCCACTTTTTCTTAATTAGGTTTAAAAAATGTCATGGTTGAAAAGATACTTACAGATCTGGTCAGTATGAACCAGTGTTGACATGGGACCTAAAAGTATAGTTTGTCCAGTTAATGGATCTTGAGACAAATGCGGGTGCATTGGATGATGGAGGTGACTGGTGTCAGTGGGTGCACCTAGAGAAGATAAAAAGACGCCTGAGTTAGTGATATTTAATCAGCGACGGCAAGTTTACCTTGCAATGAATGCTTTGATTGACAGCTTGAATATTGCTATTTTTGCAAAGTGCTTTTTGGGATTTCAAATATAAATGAATAGAACTGCTGCCATATTAAGGACAATGTCAGCTTTCACTGTGCATTGGCTGGATTAATGTTGTATCATGTTATGTTGTATATTAATAATGGACCTTGTGTGCCGTTTCCTGGAATCATTAGGTTTGCTGCCTGTTGTTAAGGCAATTCCAAGAATCACTTACCTCAAGTTTATAGTATTTGGGATCACACTAATAGCATAAACAACTTTTATTTCAGAAAGATGTCATTAGGAACACATTAAGCACCAGAAAACTAAACCTAAACTAAACTAAAATAAAGCGATTTTACAAGGAAATTTAATTTAGATCCGAACACAAAATAAATGATTTCTTAACTTATTCCTGACATTTATTGCAGCAATGAAATCTCATTTTTCCCTTCTCATTGTGTGATGTCAATTAATTATTCCGGGAGCAAATGTTTATTTTTAAGGTATTTACTGCAAATAATTTTAGGTTATGTTGCAGTATTGATATCCTTGAGCTTTTAAAGGAGTCAAGGCATAGAAAAATGTAACACACCTCACAGAGTCTTAAAAATAGGAAATCCATTTCCATTTACCATATTTGAAAGGATAAAAACTGAGGAAAGAACTATATGGGGCAGAGACTAGTAAGAATGAGGATTTCAATACGTTCAAGTATTTTTGTCTCCACCAAATGGGTTTTGCAGACTTTCTAAATGTAAAAAAAAAAAAAAAAAAAATGAGCTCACTATGTCACAGACAAACATAAATAGGTTCTACTCCGGAAACCACTATTGCACCATATGCGAACTCACTTGAATTCAAATAAATAACTTTAAAAAAATACTTGGAATAAGAAAAACAAACAGGTCAACCGTTTTCAGAGTGCAATGCTAATAGAGAAACAAAGAAATTCTTTTTTTTTTATGTTTTATTTATTTCTCAGAGAGAGAGAGAGAGACAGCGTGATCAGGGGAGGAGGGTCAGAGAGAGAGGGAGACACAGAATCCGAAGCAGGCTCCAGGCTCTGAGCTGGCTGTCAGCACAGAGCCTGAGGCGAGGCTCAAACCCACGAACATTGAGATCATGACCTGAGCCAAAGACTTAACCGACTGAGCCACCCAGGCACCCCAAAAACAAAGAAATTCTTAAATGCACTCACCACCCAGTAACATTTCCTGAAGTAAGTTGTCAATTTTAACCATCCCAAACAGTTTAACGAACTGTATTTGCTCGATCATTTGCCAGGTGATGCTCTGCAGCGTGGGCAGCAGCAAGAGCAGCTCGCCGAACCTGCCCCGGGAGTCGTACTGCCGGTCATTGATGTAGTCCTCCAAACTGAGCTGGACCTGGAACCGCATGTTCTTAATCTTTACCGGGTCACTCAGCCCTTTTGCATCTAAGAAAGGAAGAAAAGGGGCAATCTAAGAGATCGCGTCTCGCTAGCGTGTGAGAGTAAGTATTCCAGTATTAAAGAATGCTTTGATTTTCATTATAATTATTTTTTAATGGAATTCTGAAAACAAACCTGGATCAAAAAATACGATTGCCTTCAAACAAGCATATTCATTGTCATCAATCTGAATTTCTTGAAATGGTCGTACCAGCTCATCTAGAACCCGGTTGGCCACGCGGCTGATCTCAATTTCACTGCTGTTGCGGTGAATTACGTAGTTGTTTCCTAAGAGGGAAAAAAAAAAAAGATCAGCACACTCCAACAAAAGACTGTCGGATATGATTTAAGTTTTTACAAAATAAATACTTTAAATGATTCTTCCCGTGAAGGGATAGGAATAGTACTTCCTTTCAGTAGTGGTAAGTTAGTTATGCTAGAAAACTTAACAGCTGAAGGATCAATGACATTGATAGTATGATCACATGCATTTTAACAGCCTCAGTCACTAGTGATAACACAAAAGTACAGACTAGTAACAAGCTAATAATTGACAGGAGAGAAGCAAAATATAATGATTAGCCTTCCATTATGTCAGTTATCTATTAGTGTCTTAATGATTAAAGAGCGTAACACAAAACCTAAAGAAACTTTCTTGCTTACACTGGATAAAAATAGGACTCCTTTAGTGATCTGGATGTATGTTGGTGTCACAACTTGTGAAACACAATTTTAACAAGCCTAAGTAGATGAATTCAAGAAAGTTCAGAAATTGGGTAGAGACCCGACTAATCCCTAAGGATGCTCTAATTTATAAAGTCTCTGGCTATAAGTGACAAATATACAGCTTCGAAAATATTAGATAATTAGAAGCTTATTAAAGCTCCTAAGATAACTGCTAAATTGCTATTTTCTGGTTTTATAAAAAGTCAGTATTCTGAATTCTTTCACTGTAGGCAAAGGCAATCTTCAGTGTAACAACTTGTGCAAAAGAACCAAAAAAATGTAGTCTTTAAAAAATATTTTTTTAATGTTTTATTTATTTCTGAGAGAGAGAGAGACAGCGTGAGCAGAGGAGGGTCAGAGAGGGAGGGAGACACAGAATCTGAAGTAGGCTCCAGGCTCTGAGCTAGCTGTCAGCACAGAGTCTGAAGCAGGGCTCGAACCCACGAACTGTGAGATCATGACCTGAGCTGAAGTCGGACGCTTAACCTACTGAGTCACCCAGGCACCCCATATGTATTCTTGCTTTTATGAAAGGTTAGTTTACCTAATTATTCAGGGCAAAACAATTTAGAATCAGGTAGCAAGTACATTTTGGTTTTTAAGTATATTGTATTCAAATCTACAATGACAGCAGTATTATAGCAGTGTTATAAATGCAGGAGAGTGTTTAATAGAATCCAAGTGCATCGTCTCTGCAGTCACATTATGTGGTTTAGAATCCTGTCTCTATACCTTACTAGTTTTGTGAGCTTAGGTAAACTTTCTCGGCTTGCATTTCTTCACCTGCAGAATAATGGTACCTATCCCTTAGGGTTATCATGAGGGTTAAATGAGATAGTGTGTATTTATATGTAAAGCACTTAGAGAGTGCATCTTACATAGTAAGTCCTCAATAGATATTAGTTGTATCTGTTATATTAGCTATATCATATTATATATGATAAATACATTAAACTTTATTTCTATTTTGGGTCAAAATATCTAACACAAAGATAGAATGAGCAATCTAGTTCTCATTTCACACAGCCAGCGAGAAGTGGAGGTAATAATCATTAGAGTGATCTCAACTCTCTCAACAGGAAAACTAACTTTAAAAGGTAAGTAAGGTGGGGGGATTGAAGCAATTACTTAAGGAAGACAAAGGCCTTCCCTTTGCTTCTTCTTCTCCCATTCAACCTGCCATCCTACTTTGCCTCTTCCAGCAATACAACTTAACTATCAGGACTTTCAGACACAGTGCAAATAATTTTTTTAACTTGGGATTTTGCATCATATCACAGGCAATGAGGTCATAGGAAATAAACATGTTCCTCGGAAGTGTATAAAACAAGTATTTAAGTAGCCACTCAAGGAGTGGGAAACAACACTGAGGCCCCAATAAAGTGGTCACATAAATCACCAATTCATTGTCCTGATAGGATTTAAACATATTTCAATATTATGTTTATTGAGCTACATTTCTCTTTTATTCTAAAATCTTTTCCTTCCAGTTTTATTGAGAAATAATTGACATACATCCACTGTATAAGTTCAAGATGGACAGTATGATGGTTTGATGTACATATATTGTGAGACGATTACCACAGTAAGTTCAATTAATGTCCATCTACTCAGGAATACAATGAAAACAGAAGGGAAAAAAAAAAAAAAACCTTGTGATGAAAATACTTAGAAGTTACTCTCAACAATTTCCCCATATATTATATACAGCAAGTGTTAGCTCTAGTCACCATGTTGTACCTTGAGTCCATAGTATTTATTTAACTCGTAACTGGAAGTTTGTACCTTTTGACCACCATCTCCAACTCTTATTTTTTTTAAATTTTTAAATATTTATTTATGAGAGAGAGAGAGAGACAGTGTGAGCGAGGAAGGGGCAGAGAGAGAGAGGGAGACACAGAACCTGAAGCAGGCTCCAGGCTCTGGGCTGTCTGCACAGAGCCTGATCTGGGGCTCGAACTGTCAACTGTGAAATCATGACCTGAGCCAAAGTCCGATGCTTACTGACTAAGCCAACCAGGTGCCCCTCTCCAACTCTTATTTTTAAATTTTAATGCACCCGCAACATCTCAACATCCTCTGAACTTTCCTGCAATCAAGTCAAGAAAGATAGGGTCTTGAGTGAAGACACAATTAATTAAATCCAATTTGTGAAATGAGAGTACCATTTGACAGTGTCTTGAATGCTTGCTACATACAGAATAGATCCGGTGCAAAGATGAAGCATGCATAATTTCTTCTTAAATTAAAAAAAAAAAAAAAACTTACCCAAAAGCAAAATATCTTTATACACCATGGATCTCTTTGTAGCTCCAAGCAGTAAATGTTCCCCTGCGTGAGCTCTCAACAGTGCCACCTTAATGAAAAATTTCAAGTTTAACAATTAATTATAAAATATAATGATTAAAAGATGGTATAATATGTATCTGATTAATTCAGTGTTCTTTAAGCCTGGGACTTTTTCTTTGGTTTTAATAAACTATAATATTCATAGATGCTTGCCATCATTAAGCCTTCCATTTTTCTATTTCAGCATGTCAATAGAGTTTTACTTGTCAAAATTTCTAAAGCTTAGAAGATAATACAATGGAAACTAACAAACAAAAAAGTAGATTGGGAATGAAATAGAATCAAAAAGAGTTCAAATGCTGGCCTGGCCACATTGGCCTGGCCAACTACCTGTTGAATTTTAGATATGCTAACTAGTATGTTTGGGACTCAAGAGTTTTCATCTGTTAAATGGAGGTAGTGATAAAAACCTCAAAGTGTAGTCATCAGGACCAAATAAGAAAATCCCCAATTTAAAACACACTCTGTTATTACGCATAATAAACTGAATAAATAAAAGCAAAGCGAGGACTTGTGACAAACTGAGAAGAGGATGGGTGACCTCATTGCCGACACTTTGTAGATTGAAACTAATTGCACTGAGCTCTCAACTAACTGAGCTTTCCGCATGTGCTCAACTGCCTACTTGCCATCACCTCTACTAGGAAGACTAGGAAGCATTCCAAGTATAAAACATCGAAGTAATGTTTCTCTAATATCTTCATCATCTTAGTAAATGAACCCCTCATCCAAAATGCTTGTTTACATCAGAAACAAGAGTCCACTTTGATTCCTTTCTAATTGTACAGCAAATCCAGGTACGACTGCTTCTCCATAGCTACCGCCCCATGGTCATCATCTTGCCTGCCACAATGCGCTCCACAGAGCTAATGTGTTGATTCTTGCTTCCCTTCTGGTTCCTCCATCCTAAATCCTTCTGGACAGAGCTTCCCAAATAACATTTGTGAAATAATAGTCACTTAGTATCATGCCTCTCCTGGAAACTCTTCACTGGTTTCTAATTGTCTTTACAATGAAACCTTAAAACCCTTATCAGTGGCCTCCCAGGTGAAATCACAACGGTTTGCACACCCCTACCCCGACTTATCTGGCTTTATCTTGTGACATCCCTTGCTCTCATTTCTCTAGGCTTATTATCTTGACTAGCATCAGAGCCTTTGAACATGCTGCTCCTGTCCCTGGAATGCCTTGTCCTCAGGTGTTGGTGTGCTCGGCGGCCCCTTGTCCTTCAAGGTCTCAGGAAACATTTCCAATCCCCAATTTAAAGAAGGTCTTGCCAATCCAACACAGGCATTCTACAACTCACCCCATTCCATTTTATAGAACTTACCCCCACCTAGAATTAACTTACTCATAATCTGTATCTTTTTTTATTGTCTGTCTCTCCCAAATAGAGTGCAGACTTTACGAGAATCGTGACGAGTCCGTATTTTTACTGCCAGATCGTCACAGTCCCTAAAACAGAAATGTAGTCCTGATAAATACTCATTTGATGAATTTTCTGAGTGAATTTAACTGATCATGGATCAGTTTTAAAAACTATTAAGTGGAGATAATATCAGTTATGTCAGAGCTCCTGAGGGAATTAAATAAAATAATGTAATATTTAATGAAACTGAAAGCTACCTCTCTAGTGCCTTAACCACATTGGATATTTGCCCATCCATGGCTAGTAATGTTATATTGTTAGTATTCAAGTGTCGTATAGCAAATAAAAACCATTTTTGACAGGTTACTAGATTTTAATTCTCCAATTTTTAAATCTCCAATTTTTAAATCAGTGCCTTCAAACATAAGTCAGCAACTTTTAAAGAGGAGTGATAATAAAAGTATAAAACTGATAAATAACAAAACCCTACTTATATGGCTTGGGGTGAGACACATATGTTTTAGCAATTTAGCATTATTCACTCTGAAACAACCTTCCGAGCTAAGCTATCTTTATGATATGTCAATAACCATGACTCACACCAGGAAAGCAGTTACAGAACATTTTAAAAATGATTTCAGATATCATAGGACTTGGATTTTTTTTTGTTTGTTTATTTTTTTTTTTTTGGTCGCCAGGTGAAATGCTGTCCTAGAAATATAACTTCTGACTTCCTATGATCACTTCTCATTCTGGTTGTGTAAATATTTTGCCCTTCTCTGATTTTTAAACAATCACAAACGCACCTTTCCCTTTGATTGTTTGTTTTTGTGTATGAGTGTCTAAGAGCACTGGTCAGAGGGTGTAAAAATATATACTGTGCACAATACATATAATGGTTTACTCAGTGTGGGGAATTAAACATTTTCTAATTATTTGCATCTACAAAATATTATAAACTATTTAAATGGAAGCTTTAAAAATGAATCTGAAGCTAATAATCTAATTTTCACAAACCAAGAAATTAAAATTCTTAACTATTCATTAAAATGTCTTAATGTATATATGACAAAATATACAAAATATATGTATTAGGAAAAGATGATTGTATTTGAATTCTATTTCTCCATAGATTTCAGAGCAGGATTCTAGAGATGTTTTTGCCAAACCCATATTTTTATGCAGTAAATGCTAGGATAAAATTGACAACGTGAAAGGCAAAATTTTATGTTAATCGTATAAAGTTCCTACCAAGACACCAACGCAGCCTATGAGGTTTTGGTCTAGGAGTGGCCTGGTGTTTCAGTGAAATTTTATATGGCGCCTTCCAAGACACACCAAGACACGATAATGTACCATTTGCCCCCCAGACATTTGTCTTTCAATGGCAGTTACTTGCCATCTGTTTTTCTTCTTCACTTAAGCTTTTCAAACTCCAAGAGGGAAGATCAGTGTCTTCCTCAACTTTGCCCAATTAATAAATCTGCAAGAACCCTAATATAGAAGGTAAACAGTTGTGCCTCTTAATAGAACAAGGTGAATGGACACGAAAGCCGATCTTTCTCTCACAAGATAAGTTAACCCTTGTCAACTATGGTAAATCTATTATAAATCTAATTTTAAAAAACATGTAAAATTGGCAAGGTTCAACAATCATTTCTGAAAGCATTCATAAAATCTTTAACTTATACCTGATCATCCAGCGGTAACTCACAGAAGGCAGGAATATATTTGGCCCATTCCACCAAGACTAAGAGCTGCTGCTTCATAGATTCGCAAACATCACTGATACTTGCAATTTTCTTAACATTTATGTCAGTGCTTGCCCCAGGGCTTGAGACTGAGATCTGGCATTAAGAAGATTACATTAATTTATCATTTAAAATAGAATGAGTATCATTTCTCTTTTTTCTTTTTCTTTTTTTAATTTATTTTAAAAAATTTAATATAATTTATTGTCAAATTGGTTTCCATATAACACCCAGTGCTCAACCCAGTAAATGCCCTCCTCAGTGCCCATCATCCATTTTCCCCTCTCTCCCACCCCCATCAACGCTCAGTTTGTTCTCAGTATTTAAGTATCTCTTATGGTTTGTCTCCCTCCCCCTGTTTGTAACATTTTTTCCTCTTCCCTTCCCCCTGGTCATCCTTTAAGTTTCTCAAGATCCACATATTAGTGAAAACATATGGTATCTGTCTTTCTCTGTGATTTCTCTTTTTTCTATGATTCCAGTAAATAAACACCTTTGAAATGGACACTCTCATTGCCCCAGTATCTTGAAATATATGAAACATTTTAAAATTGAGGAAAAAATTACCAATCAGTACAAGTTAAATGGAAAACATCCATGGCACAGTACCATGCTCTGGGAGCGGTACCTTATTTTACTAGCAAACCCATAAAATAAGTTACTCAACTTTCAGGGAGTTTCCTAATTCAAAATGACTATACAGGAAGATATGCAGTATTCACATGAAATATACTCTGAGATTTTATTTTTCATTAAAAAATGACCTTTCCACTGAGAGAGCCCACCTTTAACTTCTTTAAATATCTGAACAAAATGTTTCCAGTGGATACAGTTTACAAAACTGAGAAGAAAGGATTTAGACGAGAAGCCAGAACTAGTTATGTTGCCACGTTAAGTAGAAGCCAATCAAAATAAAATTAAGAAACCAACTTTTGACTCGGCAACACTGAAAAGCTTAACACGGGATGAAAAAGTTTTCAAATTATATATAATTTCAAACTATGTAAAATATAAATGAGTTCAAAATGTTTTTCTGCTAAGGAAAATCTCTTTCTAAAAGTCCTTATAAACTTAATTTTTGAATATGCATGTGTGTGGTGTACGTATCTTTCTGTGTGTATGTTTATCTCCTCACAGTTTCCCTTTAAGCCATTCCATAAATGCTCTATAGGACTATCCAGTAATCTTCAAATACTGATGATAATGGTGATGTTGGCCTCATCATACCACTCTCGTGCTATCAAAAATGAAAGTAGTTACACAGACTCATTACACAACCCGATTAATAGTTAGCTATTTCATAATTTGCTTTACAATAGAAAAATACGATTAACTCTTCTAATGGAGCAATGCCAGAATAACCTGTCTTCCAAAGGTTTCTTCATTTTATTTGTAAATGATTTATTTTTATGTCTATAACTAATGACAGACATGTTTTAAGTTTTGGAATTGATATTCTCATTCTAGAAATTTAAAATAATAAACTCTTTCTCCATTGGCTTCTGAATTCTGGCTCTTCCCTTAAATACATGTTTCAGATGCCAAAATGAGTTCTTGAGTCCAGAAACCATTTTCAAGGAGGGAAGCCCCGATGATAGGTCTTAACCAAACTCCCAAAAAGTCATAGTAACCAATTTTACAGGTTTAATCAGTCAAACAAGATAGTGCCTCC
Source organism: Hyaena hyaena (assembly GCF_003009895.1). NCBI lineage: Eukaryota > Metazoa > Chordata > Mammalia > Carnivora > Hyaenidae > Hyaena > Hyaena hyaena. The sequence goes on from NW_024081209.1 coordinate 615,077, forward strand.
AGAGCACTGTGCTCCTCGTTCAATATTTGAAATCAATCTTGTAAACTAACTTCGATTTAATGATATTACATTTAAATGCATTTCATTTTTTTTCTGTTTAAAAACAGGAAGTTATCCAGGGAAAGTCAACAGGAAGTCAACAGTCCACCTAATATTTTCAAAGTAAAACTGCAATGTGTTTAAGTAGTAAGCACATTTAAAGGAATGTAGATTATTTTATAATTATGCCTAAATAGACATTTGATTCTTTTAAAGAGGACAGGGTACTAGTGTGCGGCGGGTACCTGGCGAGACCGACTTTCTGCTTGTGCCAGTGTGTTAATGGAGGGGATGTTGCTGCCATCAAATGTGCTTCTTCTGGTGCTTATTCGATCACGTTCGTTTTGCACCGCTGGGGAGAAAAATCGCAATATTCATTGGTCAGTTCTCTTCAGTATATGTCAGGACATACAGTTTAAAGATTAAAAAAAAAATAGTAATAAAAAGTAAGAACGGATATTTCTTAAAGACCTAGGAAGGGGTTAAGACAGAGTGGGAGGTATGCCTGAAGATCCTTTTCATTCTGTACTGCTTTTAAAAAGTAGAGAGCCAGGCCTGCCAATAGAGCTCATAAAATATTGCCTTTTGAAATTTCATGGTTGCATGCGTGTCACAAAGTGTTGGGTCAGCCAGTGCAGCCACGCTGTATAACAGGATGACTTTCCATTCTCTCAGAGTTAATAAAACCATAAGATAAGTAGACGAAGAGTATCGCCATGACATTGACCAAGTCAGAGAGTCTCTCCACTGTTAGAAGACATGAGTCATAGATTTTGAAACTTCAGTATTCTTTTTTTTTTCTTAAACACTAGCCAAAATGGAAAGTAAACTTATTTAGTTAAGGTGATTTTAAGCTTGCAATATTATAATCTCTTCTGAAATGATGTCCTTGGGGGCAGTTTACTGACATTAATTAAGCAAAAGTTGTAGCCAGGGGTCTCTCCTGAGAGGAATGAAGTTTTGAATATCAGCATTTTGGAAAGGTGAAGGCTCCTTAAGGATTACATAAAAAGCTTCTAAGGGAGAGCCAAATGTCTTATTGAAAACTACATATTAAACATAAGGAAGAGTGAGCAAGGGAGTATTGCCTTGCATACTTGTCATGTAAAGAATAATACAAGTCAAATATCAAAATTACAGTTTAAAACTTAGGAGATGAATGTATCTTTGGATACTTAAAAAGAACAAAAACAAGACTTGCAGTCCCTAAATTACTTTTAAATCAATGCTCTATTCTGTTCTGCTGGAGAGATAAGACATTAAACTATTAAAATCTTGTATGCAATTACTCTCTTTAATACTAAAGAGATTCATCAGTTCCTATGCCAAAATCTACTATCTACCCAAAACATACTATTCACCACCAGTTCATTAATTTGGAAGAAGATACACTGGACTTTTGCCTTTAAGAGTGAGTAGTGTTTAAGTGAGAGTGAATCATTAATATTTCATTTTAAAATCATATTTACTGGTAGCTTACTCTTTTCGCCCCCACATAAATTGTCATTGATTTTCAGCCCAAACTGACTCATGTGGAAATGCATATGTGGAGATAAAAAATTAAAACGTAAACTATGCTTTTATGAATTTCATTTACATGATCAATCCTTAGAAACATACCAAAAGAAATTTTGAACATTTGTAGTCTTCTTACTGCTATCGTTTTTGACATAAACCCATGTTTCTATATGTTCCCATCCTACTAACTTTGCTATTATGTGATTACTGTAAATAGGAGAAATATATCTACTTTGAAACCCAAAAGTTACTTCCTAATCTACTTAGGAAAAAAATCCATTATTCTATGAACAGCAGGAGACACGATTTAACTATTTTTGAAAGTAATTTTATTTCACAATGTGTACACTCTTAAAGGAAATGCAGGATGGTGACTTGCTTATACTCTTGTAGGAGTAATGCTGTGGCTCATGTAAAATAGATGAAGTTGACTGACAAAGTATATAATTAATCCCATAAACTACTAAATATACCATTAGAAATAAGTCATTTTGTAATGACAAAATGTTTTTCCCTTTGTTCTGTAAACTTTATTTTGCCTTCTTTTTGAGACTAGCAATCTAAATTGAACTAATGGAATTTTTTGTCTCTTTAAAATATTGTGACAAAGAAAAAATGAGTTATGTTCAAGATAGGTTTGGTATATTTTATATTTTGTTTGTTTGTTTTATTTATTTTTGAGACAGAGAGAGACAGAGCACGAGCGGGGGAGGAGCAGAGAGAGAGGGAGACACAGGATCTGAAACAGGCTCCAGGCTCTAAGCTGGCTGTCGGCACAGAACCCGATGCGGGGCTCGAACCCAGAAATCCCGAGATCATGACCCGAGCTGAAGTCGGACGCTTAACCAACTGAGCCACTCAGGCACCCCAGGTTTGGTATATTTTACATTTCTGTAGTGTGTTAACTTGGTTTCATTTTTTATGGTTTGTTACATGGTTATGAAAAATATTTCTTTGTATATGATAGGCATAAGACTGTGACAAAACTTATAAGGATAAAATCTTACAGTGGCTCATTCCAACAAATTCCCCAGATTTGTTTCTAAATTAACCATATTTAGGGGGTGTGCCTGCGTGGCTCAGTCAGTTAAGCGTTGGACTCTTGATCTCAGCTCAGGTCAATCTCAAGGTTGGTGAGTTCCAGCCCCATGTTGAGCTCTGTGCTGACAGCATGGAGCCTGCTTGGGATTCTCTCTCCCTCGCTCTCTCTTTGCCACTCCTCCACTCCTCGCTGTCTCTCTCTTCTCAAAATAAATAAATAAACACAAAAAATAAATAACCATATTTAGAATGTAGGGTAATATAATCAGATTAATTACTATGCTTGAAATGAAATTAATGCACACTAAAATAGAGTATATAGTCCATGTCTCTGTTCCTTAGTAGAATGTAAGCTCCCTGAGAGGAAGGACTCCTTTATCTGTTATATTCACCTCTGCAGCCTTAAGATCCAGAACAATTTTTAAAAAGAAGTGCTAAATAAATATTTCTTAAACAAATGAACAAAGCCTCACGTTCAGTGTTGATGAAATGAATGAAGATATTCAGTTGCCTTTGACAATAAATATGTGTGTAAAAATACATTTGTAACTTCAACCTACTAATAGGTTTTGACACTTATCTTCGGAACATGGTATTGAAATATTATTTAGAGAATAATTTTGTTTCCAGGTATAAGACAGTAGTAGCCATAGTAGTGTCTGGAATCAGACAGTCATCAAAGCAAGGTGTCAGTGTTCTTAGGTAAATTCTTACTCTCAAAGAATTATAGATTCTTCACTGAGGCAATTCAGAACACATGTGAAAAGGTTACTGTGATTAAATGAGAATGTATATTTTTTTACACTTTTGCTTAAATAATTTTCATACTATATATTATTACCTTCTTTTTTCATTCCTGCTCTAAAACACTTTCTTAATCGACAATATCTACATTGATTCCTTTTGTCCTTGTCAACAACACATTGCCGACTGAACCTACAACATCAAACAAAGAAATATTAGCTTCCAGACAATTTCTTATTAAAAAAATGTACAAATATACAGATAAATAAACCTTGAATAGGTATGGTCAAATGTGGCCCAACAGGAAGGATGTATAAGAACAATTACCTGTGACATTTCCAGTCAATGACCAGCACGTACATGGAAATGCCATCGGCTGATGAACAGATCAATAAAGTGTGGAAACACTGGCTTCACCTCTCATGCTGTCTTTATAATAAAATAAAACTGAATGATAGCTCATTTTTCCCCAGTATACATTATTGCTTCTATCATGAGTCATAAGAACCAAATCTAGTTCAAAAATCTTGGCGGGTGAGTTCTAATTGCTTACTGCAATTTCAGTGTAATGGAGAATATATCAGAACTTCATTCCTCTGCACTTTCATGCTTTGCTCTCTTTCAGTACTTTTCTATTAATTTTAAATGTGCCTCACATGCAATTGAAATCTACTCTAACTGCCCAATTACATATCCAGAGGTAGCTGAGAAGAGCATTGAGGGTAGTCGCTGTATAATTGGGTACTACCTCACATTCACTACAATGGCTATAATCACGGGGACAAAACAGACAATAACAAGTGTTGATGAAGATGTGGAAAAATTGGATCCCTCATACCTTGCTCTTTTTTTAAAAAAAATACATTGCTTTTTGTAATATAAATGATGGAGCTGCTTGGGAAGAAAGTTGGGCAGTTTAAAAAAAAAAAAGTTAAACATTAGAGTTAGTCTATGACTCAGCAATTACATTCTCAGGTATATACACAAAAAAATGAAAGCGTATGTCCACACAAGAACTTGCACACAAAGGTCCATACCGCCATTATTCATCATAGCCAAAGTGCAGGAACAGCCTAAATGCCCATCAGCCGATGAAGAGATCAATAAAAAGTGGTGCACAGACACAATTCGTATTATTGTTTGGCAATAAGCAGGTATGGGGCACTGATATATGTTACAACATGGAGGAACCTTGAAAACACTGGACTAAAAGGAAGAAGTCAGACACAAAAGGTCACATATTGTACACAGACAGGCATACCTGAGAGACTGCTGTTTCCGCTTCATACCACCACAATAAAGCAAGTATCATAATAAAGTGAGTCAAATGAAATTTCTTGGTTTCCCAGTGCATATAAAAGTTATGTTTACACGATACTGTAGTCTATAAAGTGTGCCACAGCATTGTCTAAAAAAGCAATGTAATACCTTAATTAAAAATACTTCACTGCTGAGGCGCCTGGGTGGCTCAGTTCGTTAGGTGACTGACTCTTCATTTAGGCTAAGGTTATGATCTCATGATTTGTGAGATCGAGCCCCACATCAGGCTCTGCACTGACAGTGTGGAGCCTCCTTGGGATTCTCTCTCTTTCTCTCTCTCTCTCTCTCTCTCTCTGCTCCTCTCCCACTTGCACTCTCTCTTCCTCTCAAAAAAATAAACCTAAAAAAATACTTTATTGCTAAACACTGCTAAGCATTATCTGAACATTCAATGAGTTGTAACGACTGCTGAAGGGTATGTGTCTCTTTGCAAGGTGACGATAATGTTCTAAGTTGGTTGGAATGATGGTGGCACAAATCTGGGAACATACTCAAACCTGAGCTGTACAAAAAAGAGAAAAGTACAGTCTCTGGAATTAGATGCGGGCTTGATTCCCAGATCTTTCTCTCTCACTCTCTCTCTCTATCTCTTTGGTAAGTTTATTTATTGATTTGGAGAGAGAGACAGGGAGAGTGAGTGGAAGAGGAACAGATAGAGAGGAGAGAGACAGAATCCCAAGTAGGCTCTGTGCTGTCAGCGTGGAGACCGTCTCGAACTCACAAACCATGAGATCATGACCTGAGCCGAAACCAAGAGATGGACACTCAACCGACTCAACACTATTCACCCTTGGTAGAACTTGGAGATATTATTTAACATTTCCAAGTTAATTTACAGTCATCCAATAGGAAGGACCTCCAGTAAAATGTTGTTGCAAGAATGTAGTTTTAAGGCTTTGGGGCAAATATCAATCATATAGTAAAATAATAATATTTTCTAATAATAATAACAAAGTAATAAAATAATTACAAAATTCTATCATAAAATTGCCCACATGTGTTGGCATATTACTGATTATTTGTGATGATGGGAATAAAAGAACATATTTTATAACCTATAAAAGATGATATATCTCCTAAAAATGATGAGTAGCTACTTTAAGTTGAATAACTATAAAGCCTACTATCAATGAATTGAGTCAGAAGAGAGATATTTTCAGAGTGAGAAGAAAAGAATTGTACACTTGGGAATGTATGGCTGAAGAGACATCCAGAAAGGGAAGCAGATTACCAATAAATACAAGAGGAAAGCACACCCAATTAACATTAATGAAAAAATTGAATAAACATTGTTAAGCACCTTCTCTGTATAAGATCCTGGTGTAAGGATTTTATAAGAAGGAATATTAACCTGTCTCCTCTATTCGGGGAAATTAGGGTCTAATAGAGTACACATACAAATTTAAAAACTACCATAATAAAAAACAAAAACAAAAACAAAATAAAAAACAACAAGGATGTGAGAAGTATTGAAACAGTAATTTAAAGTGCTTTGGGAGGAGAGTGCATGAATGGCTTAGTTGGTTAAGCATCTGACTCTTCATCTCAAGTCTTGATCTCAAGATTGTAAATTCGAGCCCATATTGGGCTCCACGCTGGATGTGGAGCCTAATTAAAACAAAACAAAACAAAACAAAACAAAACAAAACGGGGGCACCTGGGTGGCTCAGTCAGTTAAACTTGACTTTGGCTCAGGTCATGATCTTGTAGTTAGTGACCTCAAGCCTTATGTCGGGCTCTGTGCTGACAACTCAGAGCCTGGAGCCTGTCTCAGATTCTGTGTCTCCTTCTCTCTTCTGTCCCTTTCCCCACTCACACTCTGTCGCTGTCTCTCTCTCTCAAAATAAATAAACATTTACAAACAAAACAAAAATAAAGTGTTTTGGGAGGGAAAGTCCAACTTCAGCATGAGGAAGAGTTAGAATGGAAATGAAATTTGCCCACCTAAGGAAATGGATAAATTTAGACCAGCAAAATCTGAGCTTAAAAACCCTTTATGCAGGGCGCCTGGGTGGCTCAGTTGGTTAAGCATCTGAATTTAGCTCAGGACATGATCTCACAGTTTGTGAGTTTGAGCCTCCCATTCAGCTCTGTGTTGATGGCTCAGAGGCTGGAGACTGCTTCAGATTCTGTGTCTCCCTCTCTCTCTGCCTCTCCCTTGCTAGTGCTCTCTCTCTCTCTCTCTCTCTCTCCCTATCTCTCTCTCAAAAATAAACATTAAAAAAAACCACCTTTATGCTCCTACACTTTCATCATTATAATAATAACTATTTTCCAAATGGAAAATCATAGCATTTGCTTAATGCCAAAATATGTAAAGAAGGCTAAGTTGGCAGCAATATGCATGATGGGAAGGTGTGAGGAGTTAAACTATGTATGTGGTAAGGATATTTTTTAAATTCCAAAAGTTGCTATGGGAACACTCCTTTCTTACTTTTCCCATACAAGAAGAGAGAAAATCTTGGAAGCCGGAGGTGCTGATATACTTTGATTCTTACAAGTCTTTGTTGGATTTAGTTGTTTAGATCACACCAATTTTCATATGCCTGTCTTTCATCTTTAACAGAGCACATGACTTAAAATATATTGTAATTTTGATTACAATACGTGTAATTTTGTATTTAGTTTAGCTGTTAATTTTGTAAAAGCACTCAACATTTAATGTAATCAGATAAAATGTTTTAATGAGGGAAATCTACTTGGTCTACTTTTTCACCTCTAGAGTTTTGAGATATATAAAAGCAAGAGTAATCTAAATACGTATATATTTTTGTTCATCAAGAAGATTTTAAAGTAGGTGATTTATATTTTTTAAACCAACTTTAAGCTCTCGTGGAAAAATTACTAGACAACACTAGTTAGATATTTGGAAAGTTATTAACTTTTTCCAGATCCCCAGAAATCAAGTTGCACCATATTGTGAGAGAGTTAATTTCTTCCCAAATGTCTAATTTTTCCTAAAGCAACATAGCAATTCTATACAAGCTTTTCATCAACAGAGCAAGCATTGATATTTTTCTCTTACCATCAGCCATTTTTGACAGTCCATCTTTAACAGAGCTAACCGGCATCAAGAACTGTCATTCTTGGGGTGTCTGGATGGCTCAGTGGGTTAACTGTGGCCAACTTCAGCTCAGGTCATGATCTCACACTTTGTGAATTTGAGGCCCACATCAGGCTCTGTGTTGACAGCTCAGAGCCTGGAGCCTGCTTCAGAGTCTGTCTCCTTTTTTTCTCTCTCCACACCTCCCCAGTTTGTGCTCTCTCTCTTTCTCTCTCAAATTAATAAATAAACATTAAAAAAAGAACTGTCATTCTGAACACTCAAGGTGGAATATCTAACCCTAACTTGTACTATGATGCTGACTAGATATTATTTTTTAAAAGGCCTAATAGAAACATGTGACATACACAGTGCAATTACATACATTTTAAACAAAACATTAAATTCAATGGCAAAATTGTGGCATGAGAAATATATTTAAAATGAAAATTTAATTTCATTCACGGACATCAACAAGCTACCAAAATCATCTGCACCTTATAATTTTGTTTTAAAAGGCTCAGGCGATGATGATGTTGAAAATAAAATCAATATGCAGAAAAATACACAGATTGAGAATCCATTTAAATATAGATTTAAATATGTCTATTGGTATGTGAACATGTGGTAAAACAATGAAGGAACAAAGAAAAGACAAATACCAAATTTCAGACAGTAGCTACCTCCGGGAGAGAAGAGAGGAAGAAAAAGTGATAGGGGAGCTGGGTTTGCTACAGGCTTCAACTATATTGCTCTAGGTTGGTTGGTAAGTATGTAGACTTTTTAAAAATACATTTTGTGTCTAAAATGTTTCATAAAAAAGAACCACCCTGTAGGAATACATCCTGCACAGGCATCCACATATCCTTACTCTTTTTTCTTAATGTTCTATTTTTGAGAGAGACAGACTAGCAGCGGGGGAGGGGCAGAGAGAGAGGGAGACACAGAATCAGAAGCAGGCTCCAGGCTCTGAGCTGTCAGCACAGAGCGGGATGCAGGGTCGAACTCCTGAATTGTAAGACACGACCTGAGCTGAAGGTGAATGCGTAACTGACTGAGCCACCCAGGAGCCCCAAGAATTCCTTTTTTTTTTAAGGTTTATTTATTTTTGAGAGAGAGAGAGAGCATGGGAGTGTGCATGTGCATTAAAATTAAAAAAAAATTTTCTTAATGTTTTATTTTTGAGAGAGACAGACTAGGAGCGGGGGAGAGGCAGAGAAAGAGGGAGACAGAAGATCTGAAGCAGGCTCTGTGCTGACTGCAGAGAGTCCAATGTAGGGCTCAAACTCATGAACCATGAGATCATGACTGTGAAATCAAGAGTAGAAGCTTAACAACTGAGCCACTAAGGTGCTCCCACATATCCTTACTCTTAAGAGAGCTTACAGACTTTATTTGTAGAGTTACAGAAATATGAAAGCTCTCATCCCCTCACTTCTTTTTTTTTTTTTTATGTTTTATTTATTTCTAGGAGAGAGAGAGAGAGACAGCATGAGCAGGGGAGGGTCAGAGAGAGAGGGAGTCACAGACTGAAACAGGCTCCAGGCTCTGAGCTGGCAGTCAGCACAGAGCCCGACGCGGTCATCCCCTCACTTCTTATACATCATTTTGAAATGCCTCTAATGATAACTTCCTTAAAAGGAGCATCTCAAGTACCTGCAGGAATAAACGTGACTCTTGCGTATGCTGCGTCTGAAGAAGCCCTTGCACCCATCACAGCTTGATGCTCCATAATGCTTTCCTGTGGCTCTGTCCCCACATATAGCACATAGACAGTTGACACCATTGTCTGTGGTATTCATACTTGTTGTCTCTGGAGCAGAGCTCTCTGTTGAAGAAAAAGCAGAGCAGCCTTCAAGTTAATACTAGTAGTTCTTTATTTAAATTACCCTACTAATTATTCACAGGCTCAAAACAGTCCATTCCTTGGCTTCTTGGAGCACACCAGTGCTCTCTTTTTAGTCACTGGCCACTTCTGCCAGTCTCCATTCCAGTTTCTCCTCTCATACTTCTGAAGATTAAGCTTTGGCACACCATAGATCTCAGTTCCCCCAAATAGACCCTTTCCCAAGGAAAGCTCCTCCAGTCCCGTGATGTTAAATATGTGTATGATGAAAAATCCCCATATTTTATCTCTAGCTCTGATGCCTTCCATGGGTATCCTCAGTCTGAAATGCCCAAACCTATTCAACAACTTCACTTTGAAACTTAATAAGAATTGCAATTTACTGTATCAAAAAGAGAACTCTTTTATTTTTCCCCTTGAAATTGTTCGTCTTTCAGTCTTCCTTAGGTCAGTCAATGGTACCATCTGGTACTTAGGATCAATAATCTGGTGGTCTTCATTGGATTCTCTCCTTCATTGTTCATATCCAATCTAACAGTAAGTCCATGTTTGGAACATATTTCAAACCCACAACTTTTCACCCTTTCACCAAGGCAAGCCTTAACCAATTGACTGTAATCCTTCACCTGGATTACTGCAATAGCCTCTTATCTAATTTTTCTATTTCCACCCTTGCTCCCCTACTGTTTATTACCCCAAAGTGTTCTTAGAATGAGAAATTCGCATCCTCTTAGCCTTCGGCACCCAACCTTCAGAAACAGGATAAAGCCAATACATCTTATAAAGCCTTGCATGGTAAAGCCCCCTCCCACCTCTGATCCCATTACTTGGTACTACTTTTCATCCTGTTCTCTGTTCTCCAACAATGTTGTCTTTTTTACCCCCTTGAAATCCGTTCCCGTGTCAGTCTTTACACTTGCTGTTCCTTCTGCCTCAAAGAAGCATTCTTCCCAAGGATGTCTGTGAGCCGCTCCACTCTCACACTTTCTGTGAAATATTCTCTGAACACACATCTAAAGGAGTTACCTCTCATCTGCCCTTCAAGTAGAATCTACAACCTTGTTTATTTTTTAAATAACTGCTTCATTTTTTTAAAAACTATATTATGTACGGGTCTGTTCTTTTATCACCCCTCTTTAACTACAGAATAACTTCTAACTACTTGGTTAAATACTACTACTTGGTTTAACAACTTTTAGCTACTAACTTCTTCATGATGTTAGAGAGTGTAGATCTGGCATATGTACAAACTCCCGTCTTCTAGCTCTCAGAACTGTGTTTCGTGTAAATTGCGCATCTAATGCATAGTTTTGAAGGAAGAGGCCTAAAAACTTCCCCATAAATGTTTTTATTTAAGTATTTCTTAAGTGAATCAATATAAAATTGTATAATGTAGACACAGTAACAGCTCATCATACTCTGAATATAACAAAAGGTAAAATTAAAGGTTGTCACATCCTGATTATGTTCCATGAAAACACACGTCTTCTACTTACTGATACTTTTGAGTAGGCAAACATTACTACATATAATTTCATCAAGTTAAGAAAAACCTTAATGAGAATTGATTTAAGGGTTAATCATGGGATGTTACAGAGTTTAAATCTAGGAATCTTTCTTTTGTTAACATAAATAAAATAGGTATTAGGAATATGGCAGAAGTGTTAGGATTGATTGTGTTCTAGGAAGCTTATGGAAATAGGAAAAAACTTCAACTCTTGCTTCGAGTTTATGCTATATTTAACATATTGTTAACAACATTATTACAAAACAACCAAACTAGACAACACTTGGAAAAGTCAGTTGGGTTAAATATTTAGGATAAACCTGTCCTTACTATTTAGTAATCTACAGTCTTTTAAAAAATCATGATTAATCTGACAAATCCATTATTAAATGTCTCTAAACAAATCTAAACCTAAGGAATAAAAATAGTGACTTCCTAAGATTTGAACCTAAGATTACATGTTCCTATTAATTCCCTTTGTGCTAAAATTTCAGAATTCCTTTTCTGAAGATTTAAAAAAAAACTTCCCACTAATAAGCTATTGTTTATTTAAATGTAATGAGAAGAGCAGTTGTAAAATTGAGGAACATAGCAGAACATTATCATATCCTGAGTACAAGATACATTCTCAATCCTGAACTACACACACACACACACACACACACACACACACACACACACCTTTCAAACTATACATAATAACTGGATTCTAGTAGTTCTAACAATTATAGCTAATTTTGGACAAGGTTTTTGTGTGAATTAAAGTCTAAATACAAAGGCATCTGTAAACTGTATTACATAAATACACGAACTCTAAACAATTCATGCCTTCTTTAAAGTTAAAATGTTACAGTAGATAAATACCAAGAGCTCTGTGAGGCTAAACATTAGCTTGTCAAGTAGTAAGGTTATAATATAAGCCTTTATTTCCTTTCATATTATATTCGGTGTTAAAACCTGATAGTCATTTTAAATGCAGTTTCTCATCAGCAGTCACTGAGAATTGAAATGACAGGGGAAGGCAGCCAGGAAAGCCTCCAGCGTTCTGTATGTCATTTTAAATACTGCATAGAAAATGTACTTCACAGCCAATCTGCCAATATTACCTACTGCTGTGATTTACAGTAAATAAAGTAATGCTGAAACTGTTCTTTTTACCCTGACTGGCCCATGACAAAATCTGAGGTCACTTTATTACACATTGCTCAACTCTTTAAAAGTCTCCACATAAAATAGCCGTAGCATTCTTAATTGAAATTTTGGGATGAAATGCAAAAGCTCAGATTTGTTGTCTTAAAAAGCAAGCTCGGAATCCTTCAGCAAGAAAACTCGAAGCTACCTCCTGGGAAGCTCAATTTTAACCCTCCCGTATTTATACCTACTTCTCTTTATATCTACAAACAGATGAGAACTCACCATTTGAATTATATAGAATCTGCATAGTTTCAAACTCCAGAGTTGTATACGTTGGGTCCAAAACTTCACTGTAATTTGCCATATCCATGTCCAGTATCGGTTCCGATACCCTCATCATTGACTTAGGAACACACATACAAGTGGCACCGCAGGCCAGGGTGCGTGATGACTGTTGGGCTTTCAATCTGTGAGTGATAATCCAAAGTTAACTGTAACTGAGTGACTTATGCTCTGCCGTGGGAGGAGCTGTAAAACTGTAAACTCCACAGCAGGCCATATTCTGCTCATTTCTTTCTCTTTTATGGCATACGAAAGCAATTCCTTGTGATAATCTTGGAATGCTTCATGGAATCACCTTCTCTGAAGTGCTTAGTAAACTAACATGATTTCCTAAATTGATTTCCAGTAGACAATAAATGATGTCATTAAGTAGTTAAAAATAGAACAGAGAATCTCTCAGTCTTCAACTATTTATAACATGACTTATCCCTGGTAAGGGGCTGAAATCACATACCACGATTCTAAAAGATGGGACTTTACTGTTATAAATTTGATGTTGACACTGTAAGTTAACACTTCACATAAGCTCTTAATTTCAATTTTTCTTACTGTACAATAGAGCTAACTTTGTTTAGGTTGTAATTTGAAGTGACAGGGATTTATGATATGCATAACCCTAATATGGTTTAACATATCCTCCTTAACTATCTACTTAGGAATCTGTATCCTTTGAATGCTTGTAAACTGCCCAAGGACAGATACAGTAAAGTTGCTGGTATATTGTGGGTATTCTGTAACTAAGAGCTACGTGAAAAAGTTTCATTTCTTTTGACTTCTGACACCTATTCCATTCTAAGCCTTATACTGAAAAAAAACTTATTCCTAACGTGTGCATCTACACACTTCCATCATCAACCTTCGAATATCTACCATCCATATAGCACACTACCTTTTGCAAGCACATGTGACAAGGAGCATTTGGAATGTGGGGAACATTTAGAAGCTAGTAGTCAATGATTATATTTTACTTCTGAGAATATGTTTATTGATTTTATCTTCCAAGAAAGAATTCTAGCCACATTTGCATTATAAAGTCAGAATCTCACTTCCTACATTTGTTAAAGATTCCTGCAAAGTAATATTTCTTATTCAGTTTCTTATACAATAAACCTTGTGAATACTGCATCTTAAAAATTATTACCTTTTTCATCTGGGAAGGCTGCCCTCTTAAACTCAAAACCATGTGAAGAATTTGTTCATGAACACAGCAGAGTCACGTTAGCAACTAAATTCATGAAATCAAACAACAATCACTGGAATTGTCCACTTGCCTTCACATTCTGTAGCACTCTTAATTGTGAGGACAGTATCTGAGGGCTACATTTGAAGGACTGATTCTCTTTAGTGAGGTCTATTGGTAGTTACTCAGTTTTTGGAGAAGTGGACAGCAAGCAAACCCTGTGGTTTTCATTTGCATGAAGTAGTTCCTACTTGTGGTGAAGTAACACAAGTTACTGTGTGAACCGAAGTAGTGAATTGTGCATAGCCCATCATCTTTCTCACCTATGTAGTAACTAAACAATGCTGAGGAATGTCATCCATGAAAGTGTACCAACAGAAGGAAAAGAAGAAAAGAAATAGTTATTCATATACAGGATTCGAATCACTAAAAGAAACGTGACTGTAACTTAGGAAAACAATACTATCCTAATTTATTGTCTTACTGCCTCCTGTGCCTTGAGTGCCATCACTACTGGGTCAGTGCATTTTCCTCAAAGGGGGAAGGAGCTACACACTCATCTCAGCACAGATCCTCAAGTAGTCGCTTGCAATTAATCAGAACTAGCTTTCAAGATGAAACCTGTTTCTCGTCCATGTTACTGTAAATCATTTTCTTCATTTTATAGAGTAAAAACTTAAGAATTTCCAGAAGATACAGCAGATTCAAATAGCAGGCATATCTCCTCAAATGGGCCGTTTGTCTTTCTAATGATATTCAGATGTGGAAACACCCAGAGAGTCCAGTGAGCCTCAGTCTAGTAAAGGGAAGACACTTTTTAGGATTTTTTTTTTTATTCTCAAAGAAACTACAAAGTACAGTAGAAGCCTTCTTTTCGTCAATGCTACAATTGGTGATTTACTGAACTGGTTAAGTAAATAAAATAATTAAAACAGAATTGTGAAAATGACGTTTCCATATTTAGTAGTGTATTTGACTTGAATATGTAAATTGCTGTCTTTTCAATACATTTTTACTTTTTAAAAGTGTTTATTTAAATTGAAAGAGGGAGAGAGAGAGAGAGCAGGGGAGGAGCAGAGAGAAAGAATACTAAGCAGTCTCTGGACTGTCAGTGGAGATAACATGAGGTCATAAGATCATGACCTGAGTCAAAATCAAGGGTTGGACACTTAACTGACTAAGCCACCCAAGCTCCCCTAAATTGCTTTTGTTTGAATAAGAAACCACTGCTTGTGGTTCTTTATTAAATTTTTGTTTGTATAAATCTCATACACTCTCTTTGATGTCTAGTTTTTGTCTTAATGGAGGATAAAAGTCAAAGCTATATGAAAAACCTAAGTGCAGAAGCCTTCTAGAATTTACTTTTTCAAAATATTTTGTATATTTTAATCAACATGCTTTTATCCACTTCCAAATATTTCCCTGGGATTTTATTGGTAAAAAAAATCTCTTTTAATAGTCATGGTTCATCAAATTATGCAATGTTTAACTAAATCATGATGAAATAATAAGAACAAATGACATAATCATGCTACATAACAAATACAGTTGACCTTTGATAACTATACATAGTTGGTGAGATGATCAGGGAACATTGCAACACTCTTCACAGCAGCCAAGGTGGAAACAATATAAATGTCGATTAGTGGATGGATGGGTAAAGAAAGTATGCTATATAATAAAATACGATTCTGCCTCAAAAAGTAATAAACTATTGATGCATACTACACCATGGATAAACCTTACAAACATTGTGCTAGATAAATAAGACAGTCACAGGAAGGCAGATACTACATGACTACACTAATATGTGAAAACTGGAGTCAAACTCATAGATTCAAAGAAATGAATGGTGGTTGCCAGAGGCCAGAGAAGGGAGAAATGAGGATTTACTAATAAAAGAGTAAAATTTCAACTAAGCAAGATGAATAAACTAGAGATAATCTGCTGTACAACATTGCAACTGTCAATAATATTGAATTGTACGCTTACAAAGAGTAGATCTCATGTTTAATGTTCTTAGTGAAATAAAATAAATTTATGAAAAAATCTAAACAACATCATGGGAAGAAGATCAACCTTATTAGTAATCAGAAAAATGTAAAATAAAACAATTAATGCTATTAAAATATACAAAAACATTACCTGCCACTTAAGAAAGTTAGCCTACCCTAGAAACTAATTAGTGTGTTCCACGAAGGAAGTTGAAAACCTGAGTTAACTCAGGGAGTTAGCTAAATGGAGACAGAGTTTTTCTAGTATTGGTTTTAACGTGACATAACTTGTTAACTAATTTCTGTTCCTCCTTATGGCCAATCCCTCTGCTCTACTTCTAAAATTAATTAGGCTAAATTCAGAATATCTTTATTTGCTTTAAGTGGAATAGGGAAGGACAATCATTTGGATGAGAAAGAAAAGGGAAAAAAAAGAAGAAAATGTCACAGAGAAACAATTTTAGTTATGGTTACTTTTAGATTTTTAATTCTGCATCATAATCTAAGCAAGTATCACATTCCTTAGTATTTTTTGTGTTTCCCACTTAATAGTGATTGTACAAATCACTACTGAATCACTAAATCATAATTTAGTAAATGTGATTTTTGGAAACACATCCATAGCATAAGTGAACAAAATAAAATTATATAATTTAATTGTATAAACTTTAGATACATAAAATATTTAATATTTTCACATTAAAATTCAGTTATTATCAGGAAAAAGACAAATGGACACCACACAGGGAGTGCGTCTCCCTGTGTGTACCCATAAGTCTTCTTATGGGTAACATTCATTAAGGCTACATTAGATTAAAAGCTTAAGTCATTATTAAAACAGCTATATTAATTTTATGCCTAGGTGACATAGAAACAATTATCCTACATAAAAGGGATACTTTTTACTAAGTTACTAAACCCTATATTCAGCATAAACTTTTGGGTACTTTTAAGCTTACTTTTAAAGGTTTAACTGGGGAAAACATCAAATATTCATGATAATTCCTAAGGCAGTAATGTATAGTAAGTAGCATGTATTTTCAAAAATAGAAACATATTAACTTAATCTTGGTCTAAAAATATAAATATATATATATATGGTAAACTGTGACCTACTGAAAATCTCTCATAACAGAGGTCACTTTGTAGTAATGTTCTGTAAGCTGAGTAAAATGTTACTGTTTTTTAGTGAGATATCATGGCTTATAGGCAAAGATGTGTCTTAGTCCTAGTCAAGTCAAATACCCAAGTCAGAAAGACAATATTACTTGTAGCTAAAAGGTCGATTTTAAAAAGCACAACTAATGTTCTTGAAAAGGGTTTCTCTCTGAGCAATGGTTTTCTAAACTGACATATGAAATATGCTATTTAAATTTCTTTAAAGCAACATAATGAGATGAAAACTACAGGGTGTTTAAAGAAGACAACTCAATTCACTATTGACTCAAGATAATAGTAGAAACATTTCTATCTTATCTGTAAGACTATTAAGCCTGTTAAATTGTCTATACTTCATATTTGATTTAATCATCACTTCATAGCATGATTTAAACTAGAAAACAGGCTAATAAAAAAATCAAGGTTATTTTCATAAAAGAATTTTCATGAAAATGATCTTGATTTTTTTATTAGCCAGTTTTCTAGTTTAAATTCCATAAAACAGTCTTCGTGAAAATAATTTGGGATGTTAATATCAATATTAAAACATTTTATTTTAAAGTTAGAGTTAATAAAATTTGTTCTGAGATCATATTTTTTTGAGGTTACTTTTCATTCCCCAAAACACTATATTAATCCTCAAAGCACATTAGTAGTTCCTCTTGTTTTCATATTCCACCTTTTCAAGTAGGAAGATTACACAAATGCGATCACAAATGTGAATAACCATCCCCATCAGCTAAGTGTGGTTTTCAGTGGAAGGACACCATTAAGTGGAGGATCTGCCTAGGAAAATGACTTATTAAGCTAGAGCAAAGCCACCTTTCACATCTCAAAAATTACTTCATTAAAAAAATCGTTATTTTCCTTGCTGCCACTGTCATGACCTAACAATCATTTCTCTTTTGATATAGAAATTTTGTCTCTGCTCGCTCTTTAATGAGGAAAATCAACTATTAAAAAACTAAAACAAGGGGCACCTGGGTGGCTCAGTTGCTTAAGCATCCGACTTTGGCTCAGGTCATGATCTCACGGTTTGTGGGTTCGAGCCTGGCGTTGGGCTCTGTGCTGACAGCTCAGAGCCTGGAGCCTGTGTTTGGATTCTGTATCTCCTTCTCTCTCTGACCCTCCCCTGTTCATGCTGTCTCTATCTCTCTCTCAAAAATAAATAAAACATTAAAAAATTAAAAAGAAATTAAAACAAACAAAAATAGACATTTTAATCTTCAAAGCAAGCTGCTATCACCGACATACAAAGAAAGAAGTTTGGAATTGACTGCAATGCTGGGATTGTATTTTCAAAGAGCTTCACAAATCCTTTCATAAAGTCCAGATTATATAGCATTTTTATATAAACCAAACCTTTTTGTCTTTTTTTGACCTTGCCTTTTTTTCTTTCTTCTTAGATCTAGCCGATGGCCATGCAATGAGCAGCAGAACCAAATGACTTGTTTAATCAAAATCATTCCCAACATTAAATAATTTGTATTATTATTTTTGAAACATACTTTTATTCTAAAATTACTGAAAACTTTTAAAATTTAAACTGAAATTCTATAGACTTGTTTACATATTTTTATAATTTTAAGTAATTATAATTATCCATGGCTCATTGTTCAATTTCTGTTGATTTTTTTAATGTTTTATTTATTTTCGAGAGTGAGAGAGAGACAGAGCACGAGCAGGGGAGGGGCAGATAGAGAAAGGGAGACAGAATCAGAAGCAGGCTCCAGGCTCTGAGCTGTCAGCGCAGAGCCCATTGCAGGGCTTAAACTCATGAACTTTGAGATCATGACCTGAGCAGAAGTTGGACATTTAACCAACTGAGCCACTCAGGAGCTCCTAATTTCTGTTGCTTTTTAATTCATGACTGTAGCCCTTGGGAAACAATTGTAAATCCTTATTTTAGGTCCATCTTGTATCTGATCAATGAAAATAGCTTCCATCACTACTGAAAGATGCCATTTGATAGTAACATCTAAGTACATTGCACAAATATACATGGTACCTTATGAAATAGCTGATTTAGGTTAAAAATATGTTGTTACGCTTGACAATATTCACAATTTACCTCAACTATTCATATTTTTCTTAATTTCTCATTAAAACATCGGCTTATGATTTAAAAGTAGTTATACAAATAAATGTAAAGTGCCCAACTAAAGAAGAGTGGAAACTACTAGAATAAAATCAGTTACTGTTAGGATAGACGAAGGGGTACTGCACATCTGAGACCTAAATGTAAGCAAGAAAACACTCTGAGTAACCACTTAAAGGTGATAGGAGAAATCTGCATATATTAAACCTACCTTCAAGGTCAGTTGCCTTGTGATTCAAAACAGACTCTCCTTTTCAAAAGATAAGGAGCTGATTAGTACTAAATTATTAACTGGAATATAGATTATACTGGTAAGGAAAAGCAAAAAGCCAGGATATAAGGAACATTAGGATTCGAGAGTCACTATTTCTGCATTTCCTTTTTACAATGGGTATTATCATTTTTGCGCTGCAAACTCAGCAAAGTTGGTCAGAATATTTAAGATTGTGGTGGCATTTTGATACCAAAGTTGCTGCATTATGCAAAATGAAGGGAAGGGAGTTATCAGTTTGGGCCAGTACCTATTTCAAATATGTTCGGAAGAGGTATAATGTGAAATAAAAATAGCAGCAGTTTTATTATGCTGAGTGCACAGACTTGAACATTTTGAACAAATATATTGTGATCGTAAACTTTCGCATCTGAGAGCCAAATCTATCCATCCATCCACCCCTACACACACACACACACACACACACACACACACATAAGAGTTACTGTTTCTTCATTTAAAAGATGTAGTAACAGACTATCCACACAGTCATAGCGTCAAGAACTCAACCTTCCTCCTTAAAGCTTTTTTTTATCCACATGGAAAAACAACATATTAATGTGATATTTGATGTAGATAAAACTAAATAACGTTTGCATCTCCACTTAATAAAGGTAGGCATATGGTTGACTCATTTGAAATGTTAAATACTTTGCTTCCTTTTATATAGATTTATTTTTGAAAAAAGCAATTGGTTTTTTGGAAATACCATGATGAAGTGTTTCTTTTACACTAAAAATACAGGACAAAATTAAAATGATATTAAATAGAAAACAAATATTAACTTGAACTACACATCAGTGGCAAGGTTGTGGCTTTTGGCAGTGTGTTAAGTTTCAAAATTAATTAACCCAAGTTACTATCACTCTCAAGTAAGTAATTTGTAATTGTTTAATATTTAACCTATACATTAGGCCAGTAATTCACAAATTCTGCTGAAAATGAGAATCATCTGGAAAACTTTTAAGGACCACAAGGCCCAAGTTGCATCATATTCTAATTTAATTAGAACGGCTGGGTGTAGAACCAGGTATGTCTTTTAAACAATTTGCAGGTGATACCCAGGTGCAACAAAGTCTAAAAGTTCCTGAAGGCAAAGACCTTATATTCTTTATTCATTACTGTATCTCTAGGGCCTAGAATAGTGTCTGCCCCATGGCAAACACTCCCCAAATACTTACTGAATATACGAATAAAATAAAGATGCAAATAATTAGCTCTGACATAAGACAGCATCATGTTGAGCATATAAGTACATTTTATATGCCAAACACTTTTGTTGTGACTGAGTAATTTTACGTCAACAAATAGAGAAAATCCTTGCCCTCATGAAACTTACAATCAAGTAATAATTTATTATTATTATAAATTAATAAGTATATATATCTTCATAGGTAGATAATTAAATCATAGTCTTTCCAGTGGATCCACAGAGCTGGAATGAAAAATATAATTAGTATCTTATACATTTAGACCTTGAAGTGGCTAACTTACTGGTTTGCAGGTAAAGAGAAGGAGGTATAAAACCTCTTGTTCACTGACTCCTCAATGACTGTCTTAATTGACACTGTTGTTTATTTTTAGGTATATTCAGAGAACAATGCTGCAAAAACAGAACTGGCAAATAGAACCTTTGCTCCTAGGGGAAACACGGGGCTAAATTCCTGTGAGCCTCTGATCACATTTTTATCAACCAATCAATGTGCAACCTCCCTTATGTGAATTTCTATCCAAAGACCGCTTATTTAATATATGTATAGTTGATCCAGTAACATTGAACTCACAGCCAGCAGCATTGTAACTCATGCCAGAAGGAAGCTCATCTAAAATGTATTTTCTTTGCAAGGCACATCACAGCTTTGCAATTTGGAGTACTAGACAGTACTTCCGTAGTACATTTGGGGGTCATTTTAAATAGACAAATCACCAACAAAGAGCACAAAAATGAGAAAAGCATGGCATTAAAGACATTGTGAAAAGGATACTTTTTGGTGTGAGAGTTGAAACAAGAAGGCAGACCATTGCCTTGTATGATCTCAACTGGGAACAAGCTTATGGAGCAACTCAAACTTTTCACCAGTCAGCAGACCCACAAATGAGTGCGAACGGACCTTGAGTACTGATTTTGAGGTCAGAAATAAATTTTAGCAAGTAGGCATATCTGCAAGCAGGGAAGCTTAATTATTAATCAAATAATTAAGATCCACCACATATACGGACATGCAATTATTACTGAGGTTTTCAATATGCAATAAAAAGAAGGCTATTCATTGGCTGTGTACCATATTAATTATATATTGAAATAAAGAAAATTTCTTGAGATTTGCAAAGTCCTTTGTAGTCTTTAAATTAATTTTTTAAAAAGTTTTGTGAATATGTTTATTTATTTTTGAGAGAGAGACAGAGAGAGAGACAGAGACAAGTGAGGGAGGAACAGAGACAGAGGGAGACACAGAATCTGAAGCAGGTTCCAGACTCTGAGCTGTCAGCAAAGAACTCGACATGGGGCTCAAACTCACGCACTGTGAGATCATGATGTGAGCCGAAGTCAGACACCCGACCGACTGAGCCACCCTGGTGCCCCAATATGTTTCTGTTACTAGTATTTGGGTTTCAAATGTAAAGAAAATTTTGATATGTATATAAATAAACCTTTTCCCTTTGATGTTTGTCCATTTTTGTTGATCCAACCTCTAAATATTTATGTCTTTTTATTTATTTGTTTGTTTGTTTGTTTTTGAGATGGAGAGAGAGATCACGTACATATGCGTGCTGGGGAGGGGCTTTGGGAGAGAGAGAGAATCTTAAGCAGGCTCCACACCCAGCGTGGAGCCCAACTCCAGGCTTGATCTCATGATCATGGGATCATGACCTGAGCCAAAATCAAGAGTTAGATGCTTAACTGACTGAACCATCCAGGCCCTCCTATAAGTCATTTTATTCTGTATAAGAAACCAAACAATAACTTTTCATTTTAAGTCCCTAAAAGTTACAAACGTATTTCTAAATTTATAATTTAAAAAAATCAGCCATTAATTTCATTGTAACACTAGGTTATGATAGTAAATGGAATGTTTGTTCAGGTAAGCACTGTTACAGTCAGTTAATTGGGGTAATTTAATTTTTCTGTGATAAATATTCATCATGATAGCAGAAATCATGTTCTTCCTACTGTTCTTTCTTTAGCTATGGCTAAAAAATTAAAAAAGAAAAGAAAAAGAATAAACAACTTAGGTTAGAAATATGGACCATTGGAAAAGTTTAAGCCACGGGTATGTACTATTTAAATAAATATTTTTGGGATACCTGGGTGGCTCAGTCAATTAAGCGTTCGACTTTGGCTCAAGTCATGATCTCACGGTCTGTGAGTTCAAGTCCCACAGCTTGTGCTGACAGCTTAGAGCCTGGAGCCTGCTTCAGATTCTGTGTCTCCCTCTCTCTCTGCCCCTTTCTGGCTCTCATGCTGTCTCTACTGAAAATGAATAAATGTTAAAAAAATTTAAAAAATAATAAATAAATAAATAAATATTTGTATCAGAATACTACAGGCAAAAAGTTGCTTTACTTGCGTGTTAAATATTTATGGTATTATTATTATATTTTAAAATGATTAAAAATTAATATCAAGTAGTAAAAACTATATAGTAAAACTATACAGTATCTCATATATTTTTCACAGAGCTGCAGTTTAAATAGTTTTGAGGGGCCTCTTGAAGAGAAATTAAACTTTAGAAACACACCACCAAGGCCCTGACAGGTGCCAGAACAGGCTATACAACAGATGTGCCTTGAAATTGAACTTTCATTAGCTTCCCTTGAAATCTAACCTTTACTTACCAAATACAAAAACTGAAAAGAAGGTGATTCCTTCTTTTTCTCTTCTTCATAATACTCATCTTTTTTTTTAGCTTGCTGCTATTTTATTTTGGAATCTCATGCATTTAAAATTACCATCACTATTTAGAAATATGATTCCAAATTTTTATTGCAATGATTACTCCATTGTAAAATATGATTTTATATCCTCAATTGTTTCTAAGTGCTACACCCAATGTGGTGCTTGAACTCATGACCTTGAGATCAAGAGTCACATGCTTTACTGACTGAGCCAGTCAGGTGTCCCTTAACTTTTTTTTTTTAATTTTTAATGCTTTATTTATTTTTGAGAGAGAGAGAGAGAGAGACAGAGTGAGCAGGGAAGGGTCAGAGAGAGAGGGAGTCACAGAATCCGAAGACAGGCTCCAGGCTCTGAGCTGTCAGCACAGAGCCTGACGCGGGGCTTGAACCCACGAACCGTGAGATCATGACCTGGGCCGAAGTTGGACGCTTAACCGACTGAGCCACCCAGGTGCCCCGTCCCTTAACTTTTTAATTAATTCTTTTTACCCTAGAATGTTTTTCTGTCACACAGAGTAAAATTTTTCCACAGCATTATAAGTGGGGACCAAAAACTTATACCGGTACTGTAAGGTTAATAAAATGAGCCATGTGAGCCTACAGAACTAGTTGGCTTAGCGATAAAATGTCAGATGGCTTAAGTCTTTCCAGGTTTCAGAGGTAGTTTGGACATAATAATGCTTGACCACCAAGGTTGAAATATTAATGGAGAAGATTCTGGATATTGTCATTGGTTAGAATTACACCAAGAATATTAGAATTCTCAAAAAACATTATCCCCCAAACTTGCATTATTATGAAACAGGTCATTGCAAATTATATACATATATATATATAAATATACACATAAACTTTTATATATAAAGTGGAACTCTTTTACCCACAGCAAACAAAAAGCTTACCTTTCTGATTTTCCTATCTTGATAAAATTATTTTTTATCTTGGTAAAATTATTCTTCTGGTAATAAACACACACACACACACACACACACACACAAACACTTAACAATTACAGTAAATTCAGCTCACTTTAATCTTATTGATTCAATGGCCAAGTCAAATTTATCCTAAATAACACATTTTTCATTTACCCTTATCTATTCATCCCCACAATCTTCCTAATTCAAGATAGCATAACTTCCTGTGTGAGCTATTGCAACAGCCTCACAATCTTTTCACTTGCTCTTCCTCTTCCTCGTCTATTTCATTATGTGTATTCTATTCTGTATACAGGCTACTGTTCCTAAAATACATATTTTAGGTTATTGTTCTCATAAAAAAATGTATTGACTCCAACAACTTAAAAAGCATATAACATGGACATAAATACATACAGTAGGTCTTCAAGACTACTTATGATACAACCCTAAATGATAAAATATTTTTGCAAGATAATCATTTTATTCAGACAGACTGACCTTGTAATTTCTTGAGTCTTTGCTCCTTGCTGAGGAAGAGGAGGTTGGGTATGTAATTAAGAATGTTTGGAAATGGTGACTGAACTTTCCTTTTACTTGTCTCCAAATTCACAGCAATTCTTTCCAGAGTTATAACCTTAACTAGTTATTCATATTCCTTATTGTACTTAGCACAATACTATGCATATATGTAGCATAAATATTTATTTAATACATATATTAATAGGAGCTCAAACCATGTGAAATGTGTGTATGCCATAGGTCTCTAAAAGGTGCTCATATCACTATGTTCAAATTCTAATCTGTGAATTCATGGGAGTGTATAGTTGCAAAACTTTATCAAGCTATACGTATGTATCTGTATTATACTTCAATAAAGAGTATAAAAATTAATCTGCTGTAAGATTGTATCTTAAGGAAGTGTTACTATTTCTAGCAGTCTAAGGTAGCCCATATAAAGTATCTTCTATTAATGTTTTTATTAAACAGCAAGCAGCAACCCATTAGGAATATTCTTAGAAAAGTAACAGCTATTGACAGTTTCATGCAAAACACAGATGAGCAAATATATAGTTATTTTTTTTCTGGTCAGTTAAAATCCATTAATTTTGTTAATGAAATGTCTTGTAACCTTTTTACCAAGTTCTATGGTCTATTCAGCATTATGGATTTTAGAGAGGTTTTGAAAAATCCATTGAATTTCTTTCCTGTAAGAAAATCTTCAGGGGCACCTGGGTGGCTTAGTTGGTTAAGCCTCCTACTTTGGCTCGGGTCATAATCTTACAGTTTGTGGGTTTGAGGCCCGCACTTCAGATCCTCTGTCCCCTCTCTCTCTGCCTCTACCCTGCTCACGTGTGTGTGCACTCTCTCTCTCAAAAATAAATGTATTAAAAAAATCTTCAATAATTCACTAATTTCTTATATACTACTAGTTTCTTATGTACTGCTATTTTCCCTGTGCAAAGAAAATTTGAAGATGTCTGGGGACATTTTTGGTTATGATAACTGGGGGGGGGGGGGCATACTGATACCTACTAGGTACAGAGACGCCGCAAACATCTTACAGTGACAGAGTGATGGCTCAGAACAAAGAATTACTAGGTCAAATGTCAATAATGCTGAGGTTAGGAAACTTTGACCTACACCTGAGTTATGTGTCCTCATTTAAAATTCAAAATTTTATTTTATCTTAATTTAAATTATATTATTTTGTTTTATTTTATTATTTTAGAAATTTCGACCTACACCTATAACTTATGTGTCCTCATTTAAAATTCAAAATTTTATTTTATTTTATTTTATTTTATTTTAATTTTTGGGAGAGACAGAGAGCACAGGGGAGGGGCAGAGGGAGAGGGAGGGAGACTGAAAGAGGGAGAGAGAGAGAATCTTGAGCAGGCTCCCCACCCAGTGCAGAGCCCGACAAGGGGGTCGATCTCACAACCATGAAATCATGATCTGAGCCAAAATCACAAGTTGGATGCTTACCCAACTGAGCTGCCCAGGCAACCCAAAATTCAAAATATTTTAAATGAGAATCAATAGGAATAATATATTTAAGCATTTTGAAAATTACAAGAATTAACCATGATCATATGCTTGAGCCTTCTGGAAATTATAAAGGACTGCTTAACCACTGCTTATTTATTTAAATTTATTATTATAAAATAAAAGTTTATATAAATATATGGTGGTATACTCTAAGCTTTATAGATGCAGCCATTTATAGATCATCATAATCCCAGTATCTCCCTAGTCAGACAGTACATTAAAAAGTTTGTTTAATAAATGAATTATTATATTAGCATAACAATTGTAATTCCTGGGCAGAATCTTTTACATAGACGTGTAAAAAATATAGCTTTTCTTGTTTTTCACTGAAAAAGGACTTTGTTACCTCCAAAGTTAAATTAATTTTTTTGTGTGTGTTTATTTATTTTTGAGAGACAGAGAGAGAGAGAGAGTGAGAAATGCACACTAGTGGGGGAGGGAAAGAGAGAGAGGGAGAGAATCAAAAGCAGGTTTTGCGCTGATAGCAAAGTGTGGGGGTCGAACTCACAAACCGTGAGATCATGACCTGAGCTGAAGTTGGAAGCTCAACCAACTGAGCCACCCAGACACCCTCAAAGTCAATTTTAATAAGTAAGCACTGGGAAGGGAGGCATACAGCAGCAGGAGATAGAGTGAACTGTAACTTCATAATAGATATGCAACAGGCATTTTATTTATTTCTAAAAAAATTTTTAACATTTATTTATTTTTGAGAGACAGAGCATGAGCAGAGGAGGGGCAGAGAGAGAGGAAGACACAGAATCCGAAGCAGGCTCCCGGCTCCGAGCTGTCAGTACTGAGCCTGAGGCGGGTTCAGAACCCGTGAACTATGAGATCATGACCTGAGCCGAAGTCGGACACTTAAGCGACTGATACAACCAGGTGCCCCAGGAGAATGAGTTTTCTAATCTATCGAAGAGAGTCTTCATCTGGTCTATTTGTTAAAATATTCTGTGTATTCTTACCACTAGTGCCATCATTGAAGCCTTATGAAAATATTGTTTAATATTAATATGGTTAGTCTCCATTCATTTTTCCTTTTTTCAAAATCACCACTTCATTCTGTTTATAATGTTAACATTAACTTTAGAATCTTTGTGACAAGTTTTACCCAAACCTATAGATCAATTCTAAAGTTTCTTCATTCCTTACACTTTTAGATTTCCTACCCCAATACCTGGTAATTCCATTTAATACTTTTTATGTTTTCTTTTAAAGCACATAAGTATCAAATTTTCTTAAACTTGACATTTATTCACAATTATTTCCAAACACCATTTATTTTGAAAACATATTATTAAATTTTAATGGAATTAGTTAACACTTTTTGAACCAATTTTGAAGCTTTATTATAAATATTAGATTTATAAAATATATTTGTAAAAAATGCTTATTTTCCTTGCATTTTTAATTATGAAAGTCTTATAAGACTGAATGTTAAAAATAAAGCTAATTTTACAATGTATGTAAATTAAAATTTAAAAGTTGATCCTTCCCCTTCCCAATTTCACTCCCCAGGTATAGAAGTATTAGAGACAAAGATTTTAATAAAATAGGTAGGAAGGCAAGCAGATGGGCTGTATATAAAAATAAGTAATTATCATTTCTACAGATAAGCTTTATATAAATAAATAAAATGTTTCATGAACACTCATTTACATACATAACATATACACATACGTGTAGAATTTTCTACACATGTAAACTTTTCATATGGTTACAGAAATTTTCAGCCTAATAAAGTTATAATGTTCAACTATCACAACATGAATATCCACATTGATACATAGGGATCTATCTCATTTTTAATCACTGAATAAAACTACTTTTGCCAAAAGGATATATCAGTGGTTCCCACCTAAGTTTTTGTGTGGTCGTGCACCCTATTAAAAAAATGGCAGTCCTTACAAGACTACCTCTTTATATTTTGAAGGAGGAGAAAAGTAGAAATTGGGAAAAGCCAGTGCATAAGAAGTATATTCAGAAAATATTTAGGAACTATATTTAAGTGTTAGTGAGCCAGTTCAATCATGAAATCGACTAAACTTTGAATTAAAAAGGAGGTCAAAGGAAATGATATTCTAGTAATCAAGACATATGCTGCCTTGTAGGAATTAAGGGATATGAGAATGAGGTGGCTTGTTAATTATTTTCTCTGATTAGGTTACCTATTTATCCCCGTGTGCATTTAAATATTAATCAGAGATCCACTTTAGCACAGTGTTATTCAAAAGGATAAAATAGGGAAGAGTTCAAGTACACGATAAACAGGCACTTAAAAATGGAAGATAAGAGTTCCCTGCTTACTAAACCTACTATTTAATAACTACTAAAGGTGCTTATAAATTTTATGATAGATTTTATTTTTGCTATCTTTCACTTTTATGTTTATGAAATTAGTATTTGTTTGAACTTTCAAACTCAGATCTTATATAAAAATCACTAAATCTACTTTCAGATCTATTTAGCTTTTAGGCTACACAGCTTGTGATACACTAGAAGATGTGTATGCTGTGGTAGCAAGAAAGGGGAAAACAGTCTATAATATGTGCCTGACCTTGACTTACTTACATAATCATTTTTAAAAGCATGGTCACATGTTTAAAATGCGGAACACTTTCATTTTCATTAAGAGAGAAATATCATTAACTAATTTTAAAATTACAATTTTACCTCCAAGAATCTCAAACTCTGGGGATGTCTTTTCCCAATTAAAAAAAATTAGTTAAAATGCACTGTGTTAGTTATTACAAACAGGCTGTCAAGGGTCACTCCACTTAAATCATTGAGTAGTAAGCAGAGTTAATTATTCAGAGTCTGTGTATCTATAAAATATTTAAAATGTAACAGAGTTTAATGAATTCATCACATTCTTCTTCAGACGATTTTTACACTAGCAGAACAAGTGGCAAGAAGCCTCAAATATGCAGATTTGCAACTCTTGCATCATGTATTTTTCCCAACACTTGTACTATGGAGATTACAGTATAACTCTCTGCAGCATAAGGCACATTTATATTTGTTTATGAGTGACAGGACAGTGAAATTGACTCAAAAAGACTACAAGACAGGGGTGCCTGGGTGGCTCAGTCAGTTAGGCCTCCAACTTCGGTTCAGGTCATGATCTCATGATTTGTGGGTTCAAGCCCCACATCGGGTTCTCTGCTGCCCACCCAGAGCCTGCTTCAGATCCTCTGCCCCACTGGCTGCCCCTCACCAACTTGTGAATGTGTGCATGCATATGCGTGCTCTCTCTCAAATTAATAAATATTTTTTAAAAGATTGCAAGATAAAACAATGTTCTTATACGTTCTGCTTTAACTTTGTCCTTATTTTACTGAATGAATATAATTTCAAAACATTTTGGTTTTTGAGTTCCAAATTTCTGAAACCTTTGCACTACTTATCTTGTGCTGGATTACATAAAGAGAGAAGCCAGCTTGTGGTAGACCATGGACAATCCTAAATTCATCTGGCAATTCCAAAGGTGTATTTGGGAGCAAGAAACGCACAGTCCAAATGAATCAGAAAGAAGCAGCTAGCATGGAGTTTAGTGACAGCACAGACTAATGCTCCATTTGTGGTTGAGGAGACAAAAAGGTTAAGTGAATTGTCAAAGGTTCACTAATAAGTTAGCAGAAGAATGAGGTTTAGGAATCAGTAACTACATCAAATATTTAGCCGGTAAAACCAGCACACCCCAAAACTAACATATTTTCAGAAAATGTCACCCTACAAAAATAGAGACCTCCTTTCTAAACCCTACTAACCTACTAATAAAAAAATCATCTGAAAAAGAAATTTCTCAATGATAATCATAGTCAGTGTTAAGAATTGAGTATATTACAGATTCAGGTAAAATTTCTATAATCACCTTCAGGAGTGAATAGTATTAAGAAATATCTACCCTCCTTTCCACCCATGGACCACCAAATATATTGGTATAATTCAAAATAAAACAACATTATAGAGTCAGATAGAGCAGAGACTCAAACTAGCTTCCACTATCCATAATTCACTGTATAAGATCTCAAGGTTACTTATCTGGAAGTAAGAAGAAATCATTTAAATTTGTAATAAAAATATCAAGAACTTAATTAAATAGTCATCAGGAGAACATAAATATACAATTTAGACAAAAGGAAATGTAAATATAAAACTAATGCAAGGGAAAATGTCCAAATTTGGTAATAATCAAAAGACATTCACCTGAAAATATATTTTATGCCTAGTATATTAGTGTATTTAGTAAATGACAACATTATATGCCGCAGATAACCAATATGACTCATACGATGCTGATAACAATGCAAGTCACCTTCTGCTGAACATGTATATATCAAAAACTATTAAAATGTTTATAACCTTTGACCTAGTAGTGCTGGTTCTAAGAATCTCTGTCTTGAGATTTGATAACCATAAGTGCACTGGTATTTTAAAAGCAGAAACACTGTTGTTTAATATAAACGGTAAAGTTATGTTTTCTTTCCTGATCATGCCCAGACTTTTATTAGACTTTAGGATTATGGAGGCAGCTTAGGCTCACGTATTCTGAAAATAGTCTACAGTGATTCCTAGGTCCTTAGATCACCTGGAACTTTGTGTTTACTGACTTCAAACTAGTTCCTTTCCCTAGCAAAGGATTATAGCTTGTGATGACATGACTTTCTCATGTGCTCCCATACACTCCCATGGCACACCCAGAGTTGTGAGCCCTATGCCCAAAGTAACTCCCTTTCTATCCCACTCAAAACTTCACCTCATCGTTCGGGAGAGTGAGACAGCTTTTGTGTAGGCGCAGCAATAACTCAGTTCTAACATGAACAACCCTCAACCTTTGATAAAGTTTTAGAAGAAACAAATTACTTTATGGAAGATTTGTGGGTCCCTTTCTGAGTTCTCTATTCTGTTCTCTTGCTCTGTCTGTCTGGTTTTGTGCCAGTACCATACCGTCTTGATGATTACAGCTTTGTAGTACAGTGTGAGGTCTAGGATTGTGATTCCCCCAGCTTTGGTTTTCTTTTTCAACATTACTTTGGCTGTTCAGGGTCTTTTTTAGGATTGCTTGTTCTAGCTCTGTGAAGATGCTGGTGTTATTTTGTTAGGGATTACACTGAATCCATAGTTTGCTTTGGTATTATTGACATTTTGTACATATATATGTGAATATTTATTATATATGTTTCCTTCTGCTCTAAAAGAGATTTTAGGCTTACAAAATTATAATATTGGAACTTCCCTATCCTGTTCTTTTATATTTATTATTTCTTGAATCTCACAACTTCCTCTTTCTCGGTTTACCTTTGTTTCCTTAAATAGTTTATTGTTAAGTTGGTTTCCATATAACACCCAGTGCTTATCACAAGTGCCCTCCGCCGTGCCCATCAGGCCCCTCCCCTCTCCCCTACCCCCATCAGCCCTCAGTTTGTTCTCAGCATTCAAGAGTCACTCATGATTTGCCTCTCTGCCTCTCCCCAACTATTTTCCCCTTCTTCTCCCCCATGGTCCCCCGTTAAGTTTCTCCTAATCCACTTATACGTGCAAGCATATGGTATCTGTCCTTCTCTGCCTGACTTATTTCTCTCAGCATAACACCCTCTATTTCTATCCATGTTGCTACACATGGCCAGATTTCATTGTTTCTCATTGCCATGTAGTATTCCATTGTATAAATATATCACATCTTGATCCATTCATCAGCTGATGGACACTTAGGTTCTTCCCATGTTTTGGCTATTGTGGACAGTGCTGCTATGAACATTGGCGCACATGTGCCCCTATGCATCAGCACTCCTGTATCCCTTGAGTAAATTCCTAGCAGTGCTATTGCTGGGTCCTAGGGGAGTTCTATTGTTAATTTTTTGAGGAACCTCCACACTGTTTTCCAGAGGGGCTGCACCAGTTTACATTCCCACCAACAGTGTAGGAGGGTGCCCGTTTCTCCACATCCTCGCCAGCATCTAGAGTCCTCTGATTTGTTCATTTTAGCCACTCTGAACGGCATGAGGTGGTATCTCGGTGTGTTTTTGATTTGTATTTCCCTGAGGGACGCTGAGCATTGTTTCATGTGTCTGCTGGCCATCTGGATGTCCTCTTTGGAGAAGTGTCTGCTCATGTCTTCTGCCCATTTCTTCACTGGATTATTTGTTTTTTGGATGTGGAGTTTGGTGAATTCCTTATAGATTTTGGATACTAGCCCTTTATCCGATATGTCATTTGCAACTATCTTTTCCCATTCTGTCGGTTGCCTATTAGTTTTATTGATTGTTTCCTTTGCCGTGCAGAAGTTTTTATCTTGATGAGGTCCCAATAGTTCATTTTTGCTCTTGATTCCTTGCCTTTGGGGATGTGTCAAGTAAGAAATTGCTGCGGTTGAGGTCAAGGAGATTGTTTCCTACTTTCTCCTCTAGGATTTTAATGGTTTCCTATCTTACATTCAGGTCCTTTATCCATTTTGAGTTTTTGTGTATGGTGTGAGTAAATGATCTAGTTTCATTCTTCTGCATGTTGCTGTCCAGTTCTCCCAGCACCATCTGTTAAAAAGAGGCTCTTTTTTCCATTGGATACTCTTTCCTACTTTGTCAAAGATTAGTTGGCCATACATTTGTGTGTCCAATTCTGAGTTCTCTATTCTATTGACATTTTAACAATATCTGTTCTTCTAATTCATGAGCATGGAATGTTTTTCTATTTCTTTTGTCTGTCTGTCTTTCTTCAATTTCCCTCATAAGCTCTCTATAGTTTTCAGTGTACAGATCTTTTACCTCTTTAGTTAGGTTTATTCCTATGTATCTTATGGTGCTTGGTGCAATTGTAAATGGAATTAATTCCTTGATTTCTCCTTCTGCTGCTTCACTATTGGTGTATAGAAATACAACTGAGTTCTTTACATTGATTTTGTATCCTGCGACTTGGCTGAATTCATGTATCAGTTCTAGCAGTTTTTTGGTGGAGTCTTTCAGCTTTTCCCTGTAGAGGATGATGTCATCTAAGAAGAGTGAAAATTTGACTTCTTGGCCAATTAGTATGCCTTTTATTTCTTTTAGTTGTCTGATTGCTAAGGCTAGGACTTCCAGTACTATGCTGAACAACAGTGGTGAGAGTGTACATCCCTGTCATGTCCTGACCCTAGGGGGAAAGCTCTCAGTTTTTCTCCACTGGGTATGATGTTAGCTGTGAGTCTTTCATCTATGGGCTTTATATTGTTGAGGTATGTTCCTTGTATCCCTATTTTCTTCAGGGTTTTTATCAAGAAAAGATACTGTATTTTGTCTAATGTTTTCTCTGCGTCTATTGACAGGATCATAGGGTACTTATCCTTTCCTTTATATTAATGTGGTGTATCAAGTGATTGATTTGCACATACTGAACAGCCCTACAGCCCAGGAATAAATCTCACTTGATCATGGTGAATAATCCCTTTAATGTAGTGTTGAACTCAATTTGCTAGTATCTTCTTGAGAATTTTTGCATCCAGGTTCATGAGGGTTATTGGCCTATAATTCTCTTTTTAGTGGAGTGTTTGTCTGATTTGGGAATCAAGGTAATGCTGGCTTCATAGAAGTCAGTTTGGAAGATTTCTTTCCATTTCTATTTTTGGGAATAGCTTGAGAAGAATAGGTACTAACCCTTCTTTAAATGTCAGGTGGAATTCCCCTGGGAAACCATTTGGGCCAGGACTCTTGTTTGTTGGGAGATTTCTGATACCTGATTTAATTTCTTTGCTGGCTGTAGGCCTATTCAAGTTTTCTATTTCTTCCTGTTTCAGTTTTGGCAGTGTATGCATTTCTAGGAATTGGTCCATTTCTTCCAGACGGCCCAGTTTGTTGGCGTATAACTTTTCATAGTATTCTGTTAACAATTGTTTGTATTTTTGTGGTGTTGGCTGTGATCTCTCCTCTTTGATTCATGATTTTATCTATCTGAGTTCTCTCTCTCTTTCTCTCTCTCTCTCTCTTTCTGATAAGTCTAGCTAGGAGTTTATCAATTTTGTTTATTCTTTCAAAGAATCAGAATTTAGTTTTATTGATCTAGTCTACTGTTTGTTTGCTTGTTTCTATATTGTTTATTTCTGCTCCGATCATTATTTCCCTTCTTTGGCTGGCTTTAGGCTTTATTTGCTGCTCCTTTTCCAGCTCCTTTGCCTGTCAGGTTAGGTTGTATATTTGGGACCCTTCTTGCTTCTTGCGACAGACCTGAATTGCAATATACTTCCCTCTTAGGACTGCCTTTGCTGGGTCCCAACGGGCTTGGGCTGTCCTGTTTTCATTTCCAACAAAGCAGGAATGAGTATCCAAGGAAAAAAAAGACAGTCTCCTCAACAACTGGTGTCGGGAGAACTGGAAAGCGACACACAGAAGAATGAAACTAGACCACTTTCTTACACCACACATGCAAAAAAATTTTTTTAATGGATTA
The DNA here is from genome assembly GCF_003009895.1 of Hyaena hyaena. NCBI lineage: Eukaryota > Metazoa > Chordata > Mammalia > Carnivora > Hyaenidae > Hyaena > Hyaena hyaena. The sequence continues at coordinate 649,596 of NW_024081209.1, forward strand.
AAGACCTAAGTGTGAGATAGGAAACCACCAAATAATTAAGAGGAGAAAACAGGCAGCAACCTCTCTGACCTTGGCCACAGCAACTTCTTACAAGACACGTCTCTGGAGACAAGGAAAATAAAAGCAAAAATGAACTATTAAGATCTCATCAAGATAAAAAACTTCTTCAGGAAGGAAGCAATCAACAAAACTAAAGGTAACTGATAGAATGGGAGAAGATATTTGCAAATGACATATCAGGTAAAGGGTTAGTACCCAAAATCTATAAAGAACTCATCAAACTCAACACCTGAAAAACAAAAAATCCAGTGAAGAAATGGGCAGAAGACATGTATAGACATTTTTCCAAAGAAGACCCCCAGATGGCCAACTGACACATGAAAAGATGCTCAACATCACTCATCATCAGGGAAATACAAATCAAAATCACAGTGACATACCACCTCACACCTGTCAAAATGGCTGAAATTATCAATTCATGAAATAACAGGTGTTGGCAAGGATGAGAAGAAAGGGGAACACTTTTGCACTGCTGATGGGAATGCAAACTGGTGCAGCCATGCTGGAAAACAGTATAGAGTGTTCTTTAAGAATTAAAACTAGAAGTACCCTATGATCTAGCAATTGCACTACTAGGAATTTTCCAAAGGATACAAAAATGCTATTTTGAAGGGGCACAGGCATCCCAATGTTTGTAGCAGTGTTATCAACAATAGCTAAATTATGGAAAGAGCTCAAATGTCCATTGACTGATGAATGGATAAAGAAGACATGGTGTGTGTGTGTGTGTGTGTGTGTGTACACATACATATATAATGGAATATTACTCAGCAACCAGAAGGAATGAAATCTTGCCATTTGGAACAACATGGATGGAACTAGAGTGTATTACACTAAGCGAAGTAAGTCAGAGAAGACAAATATCATATGAGAAGACAAACTCATATGTGGAATTCAAGAAACAACACAGATGAACATAGGGGAAGGGAAGGGAAAATAAGATAAAAACATAAAGGGGGACTAACCATAAGAGACTCTTCAATACAGAGAACAAGCTAAGGTTGCTGGAAAGGAGGTTGGTGGGGAGATGGGCTAAATGGGTGCTGTGCATTAAGAAGGGCACTTGTTGGGATGAGCACTGGGTGTTGTATGTAAGTGATGAATGGGCTCTACTCCTGAAACCAATACTACACTGTATGTTAATTAAATTTAATTTACATAAATTAATAAAATTATTTTTTTAATTTATTATTAAAAATTAATTAATTTTTAATAATAATTATAATACATCAGTTTTTCATTGCACCATGAATAGGAAACTCTGATCTAGATCAACTGCCACTCCAGGGATATCTTGACAACATTTCTCACTAGAAGTAAAAACCTTTGTATATTTAATCATTCAGAGCTACTGCTGCTTCTAACAAAAATATTATGCAGCATTTATGAGACGAGTTCTTTTGGCCAGGCCTTGTGTTACTTTACATGCCGTATCTTATTTAATATTTACATTAGCTCTGTAGGTGACCATCATTTTTGTCTTTATTTTATGAGAAAACTGAAGCATAGAGACTTTAAATAATTGCCCAAAATGAAGAAAGTGACAAAACTAGACACGAACATAGGGCGATCTAATGTCAAAGTCCGTTCTTTTAACCAATGCTTTCATTTACCACATGAAAATTCTTCAAGTATTTTATATTATTTACCTATGAAGTTTTCTTTATGGAAAGTAATCTCCCTCTCCCTCCAGATCCCAAAGTTCTCCTCCTAGTGGCTTCACCGCTATTTCTGAGTTAGTGTGTGTCTGTGCAGAGAAAGTCTATGCATATAAAAACTGTGTATGTTTGTGGACTTTTAAAATGCAAGTAAATGATAATATACATTATTTCTGCAAGTGTCTTCTTTGCTTAAGAATATATTCAGGAAATGCTTCTATATCATTATCTAGGGGACAATCACTTGTCCAGTGCACAATCAGGTTGTCCCCAGGGATTTCTTAATGTAGATAACGTTATCATGACCAACTGCAAACAACTTTCCTAATGGGTGTTTTTGTAGAGAGGGGTATAGCCTTTTTTTTTTTTTAAGAGATAAAGTCAAATTACTTCAGAGTGATTGTAAAGTGATTGTAATAATTTACACACACAACAACACTATATGGTAACAGAATACCTGTTTCTTCACAGCCTCATCCATACTAAATAGTAACAGACACTCTTATTTTTGTTACTGAATAGGAGAAATATGTTGTCATTTAGACTTATATTTCTTTAATTATTTGTACAGACCAGGCATTTTACGTACATACATACACACACACATATACATAAATTTTATAAGTAAATAGATGTGTATACATATGTAGTAAATGTATACTCTATACACGTAAGTTTATTTATAATTCAATGGTTTTAATAACATTCAAAACACTATACTACCATCACTATCGAATTCCAGAACATATTATCACACCCCAAAAAACTCACACTCATCAGCCCCTGGAAACAACTAATTTTTTTTTTCTCTTTTTTATCTCCCCATTCTGGACACTTCACATGAATGGAACTGTACAATATTTGTACCTGTGTGTGTGGGGGGGGGGAGTGGTCTTCCTGCTTTCACTTAGCATGTTTTCATGGTACATCCATGTTGAAGCATGTATCAGTACTTCATTCCTTTTATGGTTTAACACTCCTTTATGTAGGGGTGCCTAGATGTCTCAGTTGGTTGAGTGTCGAGCACTTGATTTCAGCTCAGTTAATGAGCTCAAGGTCGTGAGATTGAGCCCCTGCATCAGGTTCTGTGCTGAGTGTGGAGCCTGCTTGTGTTCCATCTCTCTCTCTCCCTCTCTGCCTCTCTCTTGCTTGTGCTCTCTCTCTCTCTCAAAGACTAAAATAAATGAAATAATAAAATAATATTCTATTTAATGGATATTCCCTACCTTTGTTTATTCATCCATCCGCTGATAAAAATTTGAATTGTTTCCACTTTTTGTCTATTAAGAATGCTGTTGCTATGAACATTGATATACAAGTTTTGTATATGAATATATATTTTAAATTCTCTTGGGTACATTACTTGGGAATGGAGTTGCTGCGTCAAATGGTAACTATATGTTTAACTTTGAGAACTGCCAAACTTTATCCCAGAGCAGCTGCAACTTTTTACATTCATCCAGTAGCATGCATGAGGTTTCAATTCATCCACATTCTTGCCAACACTTGTCATTGTCTGTCTCTTTCGTGATGGCCATCATAGTAGGTATGAAGTCTATCTCATTATTGTTCTAAATTGGATTTCCCTAATGACGAATCATGATGAATATCTTTTCATATTCTTATAGGTTATTTACATACATTATAAACACTTATTCCAATCCTCTGCCCATTTGTAATCGGCTTTTTATGATATAGTGCAACATAAGAGTTCCTCTATTCTGAATACGAAAACCGTTATCAGGTATATGATTTGCAAATACTATCTCCCGCTCTGTGGGTAGCCTTTTCAGTTTTTTTAACAGTGGCCTTTGAAACACAAAGGTTTTTATTTTGGTGAAGTCCAATTTATTTTTTGTTGGAGGTGGTTGTTTCCTTTTCCTTTTCTTTTTTTGGCACTTTTAGTATGATATCTAAGAATTCACTGCCTAATCCAAGATCATGATGACATAAAGCTATGTTCTCCTCTGAAAGTTTTATAGTTTTGGCTTTCATATTTAGGCCATTGATCATTTTACGTTAATTTTTAAATATAGTGTAAACAGAGTTTCAACTCCATTCTTCTGCATATAAATTTCCAAATGTCCCAATACTATTTGTTGAAGAGACTATTCTTTTCAAACTAAATGGTCTTGGTGTCCTTGTCAAAATCAATTGACTGTAATCTTATGGGTTTTTATCTGGACTCTCAAATTGTTACTTTATATGATCCATGTATCTATCTTTATGCCCATATCAACAGTCTGTTTTGTTTTTCTTTTAACATTTTTTAACCCAAGTATAATTAACATAGTGCTATATTAGTTTCAGGTGTACAATATAATGATTCACCAATCTATACATTTCTCAGTGCTCATCAAGATAATACTCTTAATTCCCTTTATCAATATCACCCACCTCCTCTGTGGCAACCAACCACTGATTTTCTTTGTATTTAAGAGTCAGTTCTCTTTTTTTTCTTCTTTATTTGTCTCTTTTTTCATTGTTCATTTGTTTTGTTCTGTAAATTCCACACATGAGTGAAACTGCATGGCATTTGCCTTTCTTTGACTGACTTCACTTAGCCTTATACCCTCTAGGTTCCCCTGCATGATTGCATTCTTTTATATGGCTGAGTAATATTCTATTGTATATATGCACCACATCTCCTCTATCCATCTATTTGGTTTGGTAGTATTTTGTTGAGGATTTTTGTATCCATTCATAGAGCTATTGGTCTGTAATTTTCTTGTGATGTCTTTGTTTAGCTTTGGAACAAGGGTAATATACTGAACTCATAGAATATATTTACAAGTGTTCCTTCCTCTTCAGTTTTGGAAGCGTTTTCAAAGGATTTGTGTTAATTCTTCTTTAAGTTCCTTGTCAGAGTTCATCATTAAAGCCATCTGGGTGTGGGCTTTTCTTTGTTAAAAAGTTTTTGATTACTGATTTTTTTTAACTTATTTTAAGTCTATTAGATCTGCTATTTCTTCTTGACTCAGTTTCTTTACTTTGTGTCTTTCTAAGGATTTATCCATTTCATCTAGATTATTAAATCTGTTGGCATACAGTTGTTCATAGTGTAGTTTCCTTGTTTTTTCTCTCTTATTTGTTAACTTGACACAGAAGATCCAAAAGATGAATATGGCTTTTGAATAGTATACTCCAAAATAAATAATCATAATTGGGAAAATAAAATTCTTTCAGAGAAATTTGATTTACATACAATGTTGTTTGAAGAAGAGTATAGATGCATCTTTTCCATTAAGCAGGAATTTTCTAACAGCTATGTATTGATATCTGATATAAATAATTATGTAATGAATTTAAGGATCTTATGTGGTTCCCAAAAGTCATTGTGTTTGCTTCCAGTATGAATACTTTAAATCCCATTTAAAATTTTCAGTGAGGTCTTTGCTAATATGTATATTTATAATATTATCGTATATATTTTAGAGTGTACTTTTTTTGAAAATTTTTATGACAAAACAAAGACAACAGGCCAATATTAAATGCAAGTAAGTTTGGTTTCTAAATTGATTTGGCATATCATAGCATAATCTCCTTTTAATAAAATAATAATATCTCGGGTGCTTAGGGGGCACAGTCTGGTAAGCATCTGACTCTTCATTTCAGGTCAGGTCAGGATCTCATGCTTGGTGTAATCCAGCCCTGTGTCAGGCTCTGCACTGATAGCTTAAAATTCTCTCTCTTTCTCTCTCCCTCTTTCTGTCTCTCTCTACATCCCTCCCTCCCTACTCCACTTGTGCTCGCTCTTTCTCAAAATAAATACATTAACATTTAAAAAAATAAAATGACAATTTCTAAGGAATCTTATGGATAAATTCAAACAGAGTAACAAAAGGTAGAAACATGGAAGTATCTGGACAGATTCTTTCAGTGCCGTAATGAAAACAAAAATATCTAGGAAAGATTAGTGAGCAACCAGGAGGAAAATATATTTGATAATAGGAATTACGATGAAATAAAGATTTTCTGCCCTGAATTTATAATGATGTGTTCCTCTTTAATAGCTATAGGAAACAATGATATCTTTGTCTTGGTGGTATGTATTAGCTATATTATTTACTGAGATTTACACCTCCTTTAATTTTTCTCTTATGTCCAGCAGTTAGGACTTCTTTCTCTAAGGAATCAGATGTGATGTCCTCTGCCTTTATTAACTTTATTAGTTAAATGTGTTTTAATGAGACACAAACACAAAAAGCATTTCTTTCTGCCAATAGAGAGCACTGATTTTGTTTTAAAACAGCTTTTCTATGTACCTAAGGAACTCTGGTAGTGTAGAGTCAAATACAAATACACAGCTCTGGTTCTCAGTTATTACACCTTCTCATCTACACAGCATTTATAGACCCACACAACATTTTTATACCCAGTCAAATCTAGTGCTGAGCAAGCAAAGGGGTGTAGACTCTACTTATTTATTTATTTTAATAGTTTATTTATTTTGAGACAGAGATAGAGCATGAGTGGGGGAGGGGCAGAGAGAGAGGGAGACACAGAATCTGAAACAGGCTCCAGGCTCTGAGCTGTCAGCATAGAGCCTGATGCGGGGCTCGAACCCACGATCTGTGAGATCTGACCTGAGCCGAAGTCAGACGCTTAACCGACTGAGCCACCCAGGCACCCTGCGTGGACTCTATTTAACAAGTCTATTTTGAATCAGGGGTCATTGGAACTGAGGACATGTACCTTCTACAACAAAATTTGTACTTGATTGATATGACACCAGGGCAAAATCTAGCAGACACTACTTGTGATTTTCTCTAAAACTGCATTTCCCATAGTCACAAAATATTACGCTGAATATCTGAGACAAGCAAAAGCTTTTCTATACTTAGTTTAATGTCATTTACACCTGCAGCAATGATATATTTGATACTGCTCCACTGCAACCTAATTTCCACATGACACTGTTCCTATATTTCCTGTATCTTTCCTCCACTTTTTTGATGCAGTCACATTAAGTCCTGTTGAATTTTGTGAAACAAAAGCCAAATGTTATAGGAACTCTTTCATGACAACCAGTTAAATGTTTCTGAAACTTGCAGGGGAAGTTCCCCCTCTATAAAGTAAATGGTAATAGCAGGTGGAGGAGTCTTTGAGAATAACTTTCCTCCTAACGTTAAGTGATGGAGAATTCTGGTGCAGACTGCCCAAAATAATTAGGAAGCTAAGAGAAATTCTAGTAATAGTAAACTTTTTGGTGACTAGCTAAGAGTTGAAGGCTGCAGGGAGCACAAATAAAAACAACTCAAGTGCTGTGAAGGTAAAGTAACATCAACAAAGTTGAAAATAAATTAGAATATTAAGATATATTCAGGGAGCTTCTAGAACCTTGCCAGTAAGTGTCAGGTAGAGTTCATGACAAAAAGCAAAAGACTAACAGTTATTAGAATAATATTTTTAAAAATAGTTACCTTTAAGAAGTACATTTTATTGTAAATTTAGTATTATCTTGTGATTGATTCCCTTACCTTCCACATTTTCTGCTTTATCACTTATAATATTAAGATTGGATATAGACATAAAATTATTTTTGAAGAAGTAACAGATTTCACATGTTAATTTTGATATTATGTTCTTTTTCCCATGGGTATTTTGTATGTTTTTCAATTATAAATTATTAACAAGTACATCTTTTTAAGTATACAATCAAAAGTTCACAAAATTCGAAGGTTTTGTTGAGGAGGAGGAGGGGTAATACAACTGACAAATAAAGAGGAAAATATAAAAGTACCGATAATGTTCTATTTTTATGGTTTTTAAAATAATAAAAATAGATATATCTAGCTTTATAGATATGGTTTTGTTTTAAGTTTTACTTATTTATTTTGAGAGAGGGAGAGAGAGAATCCCAAGCAGGCACCAGGCTGTCAGTGCAGAGCATGACATGGGACTTGAACTCATGAACTGGGAGATCGTGACCTGAGCCAAATCCAAGAGTCAGATGCTTAACTGACTGAGCCACCCAGGCACCTCAATAATGTTCTATCTCTTAAGTAGGGACGTTGCTAAATCGAGACTATTTTAGTATTATTCTTTATACTGTATATGTAACACATTCGTATATATTATTTATATCATTATGAAAACTGTGAAGCGTTCTGTCTTTATGTAAGTTATTGTACTTGCCTTACACAAATTCCAAAGTGACAGCATGCCCAGGGACCCACCAGCTCCTGAGCACAGAGAATTCTGAGGTCTACACTAATAATGATGAGGGCCTCAAAGTCCTCTTTAAGAATAACTTCCTATTCTTAACAACTGTAATAAAAGTGATCATAGCGAATGCCATAACATGGGGATATTACAAATGGAGATTCAGAGACATGATGATCATATTAGAGTTTTCTGTATGACTTTGCGTGATTTGAAATACAATTGTTGATGATTTCAAAGAAGAAGGAGAGGAGAGGGGTAGGAGGACCCTATTTAATCTTTAAATCTTAAAAATATAATCTCTGTGAGTCGCACAAGCATGAGTGAAATGAGCACGAGTTCATTTGGCTCCAAAATCACTGCCTTTTCTCACTCTTCTATGATACTCAATTCATTCTGTCTTCAATTTTTGTTATTTGAGGACATATACAAGCTTACTACTGGATCACAATTATTCACTGACACAGACCCAACTTCACTAAGGTATGTAGTATCTTACCTACCTTACCACCAAAACCATTACCTTGTGCATACCTGGCGGGACATAATTTACAACCAGTTTAAATAGAAATTGCTATTGTCACCTTAAGGTAGATGTTTATTGTTCAACTAAAACATCTTTCTATGATTTTGTATTTGAGTGAATGCTTATTTCTTCATATGCTAAGTTAATGACATTACCTCGGACTTGGCCTTTTCAATGATTACACTTAACCCTCATTTATTCACTCAAAAAAAGTTAAAGACCATTCTTTATGTGCTAGGCACTAATCTAGACAATCATTTCAAGGATTAATAAGTCAGTACCTGCACTTGATAAAATCGTTTCTATATACACATGATTCATGATATCTGAATGTAGTCTTTATTTATTACATTCAATCAAAACAAATTCAGTCTCCAGTCAGTAACAGTATTCTCAAGGGTCACAAATTAAAGCCCAATTTATGCAACTGTAATAAAAACCCTATTAATGTTTGTCTCATTATTTTAGACAATAAAAATGACTTAAATTTTCACTGATCTACCACATGATTTTTCCTTAGTCTCCTTCTACATTGTCAGCCGTGTGTGTGCGTGTGTGTGCATGTGTGTGTGCATGTGTGTGTGTGTGTGCATGTGTGTATACTGGAAGGACAGGGAATGCTTTTTCCTCACTCCCTGCAAAAACTGTTTCCTTTATCATATCATTTATTCATGCTGTCTGTTAATTTATTGAATACATGTTCATAGCCTCATTGCACCCTGTTTTTTGCAGAAGTTACAATGTTTGATACAACTCAGATTTTCCCACATTTTTTCAATAAAGTATGGACCCAGTGAATTTTCATGAATGAACTCAAAGTTTATAATCATTTGGTTAGTAACCTCAATAAACATTATAACTTATATATCAATGGGACGGTGTTCAGAAGCCTCAACTTTAAAATATATTAATATAGTGAGGGTGGTCATTCTATTATTTGGCATTGATGTCTATGCAATCTTGCTTGAAGTAGGAAATGCAGCAAAAGAGAAAATCAAATACATCTTCCCAGTAACTTGGGATAAATGTTCAAATCTCTTTTGGAATGAATCGTAATAAAAACATAATCGGGCTTAAAGAAATTAGTAGCAAAGAGTTGATTTTTGCTGAAATAAACTCTTAAAATTTTTAATATGCCTCAGTTTATTTTTAACAATAGAAATATAGACAGATATACATGTTTTCACATATATTTTAATATTTTATTATTCATATATACCTAAACATTATGCACATGTGTGGATGTATTTATATGTACATATATATATATATATATATATATACACATACATCTATAGTTTTTTAATCATGTCCCAACTCTGTTCCATCACGCATCTCTTGCAGACAGTAAGTCTGAAGGCTTCCACTTGTTTTTTTGTGTCAGGCCAATACTGTTTAGAGAATCGCCCATCCTTCCTCTGCTATATCCAAAAAGGAACAGGCAGAGACTGCTTAAAATGGGTAGTCATCCTCTCACTATTTCTCATGAGAAATCAGCCTCATTGCTTACCAACAGAAGCTATACAACATCTTTCTGGCCTTCCTCAGGTGGGTACCGTGGGGCTGAAGGAGCCACACTGTGTGAGGGCAGCTGGGACGGACAGAAAAGCAGTGAACTTCACTGCAACTCAGAACAAATCACATAACCTCGTATGGGCTCTGGTTCTTCTCTACAAAATGAGGATAAGGCTCATCTCATAACATTGTTTTGAAAAATAAATGAAATAAATTCTGTGAAAGCTTCATGTCATCTAAGAAGCAGTCTGGCAAAGTCAATTATCACTTGGTGACAGGAGGATATATATGTAAAATGCTGCACAAGGTAGAGGATTACTAGAAAGCTCCAAGTCAGTGCTAGAACGTGTATTTTACCTGAAAATATTCTCTGCTCTAACCAGCTTTTCAGTTCTCCTTTTAATCTGTTGTTATGTATCTAGTGTGGGGACAATAAAAGAATCTTCCTTGCCTTACATGTTTCTAGCTGGAAGAATAGTCTCACAAGAAATAAATATTTAACCAAATAGGATGGTATCTAATCTCTGATAGTAGTTAGGGTGATTCATTCCATCAAGGCTGAAAGACTTTAGAAAGAAAGAAACAAGTGGGTGGAAACTGTGGGGACAGATTATAGGGAAGGTGGCACGTTAGCTAGACCTTGAAACATTAAAATAATTTTAAAAAGCACGTATTCCAAGCCAGGAGTGGAGTATGAAAATAGGTATAGACAACTCCTTTTGAAAGCAAATGCATTCGGTATGCAGGGAAAGAACGAAACAAGGTCATAACAATATATGTTGGCACAAAGCAGTGGACAAGAAAATCAGCAAACTGCCTGGAAAGGAAATCACTGAAACAGGCTTGATGCGTCTGGTTACAACGGCCTCATTCTGCAAAGATGCCTGCTGGTTTCCAGCTTTGCTCTTCCTGTGCTTTCTCTTGCCCACGGCAGTCTGTCTGGAAATAGCTGGCTTCCTCTGTTTTTAAATCTTCATAATGAATATAAACCTTTGTCGTCTAACAGATTCGTATTCCCAGTCTCATTGAGAATTACAGTGATCTTAGAAGTATGCTTTCACGTTCCTTAAATTTATATAATTAGAAAGACGCTATGGTTTTAATGTACCATTATTCACTGCATATTTTCTTTATCTTCAAGAAGATTTATTGGTATTATATTTTTAAGAAACCATAAAATTAATTTTTTAGCAAAAATTACATTATAGTTTTATATCATAACCGTTACAGAAAACTAACATGTGCTTGTGCTGAGACTCTAATTATCATATTTATTCCCCCAATAGCCCTTTAGGTAGTTACTATTAATATTATTATTATTATTTCATTTTATAGAAGAAACTATTTTTATGAAGACTAAATTACTTTCCTCCAGTCGCAGAAGCTCGTAATGGTGGAGATGACATTGAAAAGTCCATACGCTTCAAACATAATCATATGAATTTTAAGGAATGGATGGGACAAGAAACTTCTTGAATTTCCAAACTATAAGGGGTGCTACAAGAACTGCAGCTCTAATTCACAAAGTGTATAGTAGTCCTGAGCCTACCAATGTAGAAAGCCAAGGGGAAGGGGTGGGAGACACTCAGATTAAGCACAGACCTTTTGCTATTGAGTATATTTATATGTGTATGTGTGGTTTCAGTAACCTGTAAGTAGGCAGTCACAATCTTCAAATTTCCCAGTCTACTCGACACAAAAGTCTGCTTTTTATGATCTAAGTTGTGAACATTAAAAACTGTATGGTTCACAAAATTGCAAAAGAAAATCTAAGAAGAGAATAAGTTTTTAAAAAGCATTTGTGAATTTTTTCAGAACACTGAGTCTACTACATCAGGGTAAGTGAATTAAATCTATGTAGCTGATCTGATAAAAAAAAAATTGCGTTAATAAAAGCTGTTTCCTCCATTATTAAATAAATGGTCTTCAAATACTTAAAACTTTTTAAATTTGAAAATGTGTTAGTTAATTATCCAGTTCCGGGCTCCAAATTGGCCAGCCGGTCTAGGGCTCGGTTGTATATAAGCATTTATGACAATTTGTAGACAACGTGTCAGAAAAAAGAATGACAAAAGGTCTGATCATAATATGGTAGAAAAAGTCACATTTCCAACGTAAGATAATAAGAAAAACCATTCCATAGAAGGTATGGTCAGGATACACTGAGACTTTTCAATATATATGAGACCTTAGAAATCACAAGCAAGTCAGACAAGAAGAAAAGAGGTCTTTACAAGGTGTCAAATAATAAATAATTTACAAAGCAATTTAGAAACCTCAGCAGTCACCACTTACAAGGCTGTGGTAGGGAACGGAGTCTATATTTGTAGAGAAGAGTAGAATCAATACAAGGAGTAAGCTGTCAGTTTTTTCTATAGTGTCAATATCTCAGACTGGCTGCTTTCACTGGTGCTCCTGTGGAAACAATTTCCAAAAGTATACTATTGAGTGACATGCTGCATGGATTAAATGATTTACTTTAATCCCCTAACTGCATGTTGAAAGACCAATAGCCCAAAAGGAATACTAGAAAGCCTGAGGACAAAGCAACCTATAATAACAGTGATTTTGGAATGGTTTATTCTTAAGAAAGCCCTAGTGCCATAGCAAGTTCCATCCAGAACAACAAGTAAAAATGAGAAGTGGCCACGATAGACGTATAATATCTGGCTACCAGGAGGATCATTCACAATATTGAGAGACCTGATTAAATAGATTTATTGGTCAACTTTCCCGTTTGTAAGTCATCAGGTAGAAGGGTGATTTCATCTTGGAACAGCAATGAGCAGTCTTCACTCCTTTTTTAGTCTGTATTTACGTGCTAAAGATCAAGTAACAATTTTTGAAGTGTGTCTTATAAAGCTAAAACATGGTCTTAGCACTGAATAATTAGGCATGATAAGTACTTATCTCATTAAATCAGAAGGCATAAAATCAAATGGACCATAAGCATAGAGCAAAAGGGAGGTTCGGAGCCACATGTAGCAGAAAGCCCTCCGTATCTAGCCAAAGAGGTAGGTTTTAAACAGTTGGCTCTCCAACCCCATTGCTATGTGACTTTGACTTTTTAAGTGAGAAGATGAGTTCACCCTACTTCTAGTTCCTTTCAGCACTAACATTCTATTATTATAAACATCAGCGCCTGGCTAGCTCAGTTGGTAAAGCATGAGACTCTTATTATTATAAACATCAATTGTTGTTCAGTGTTACAGCAGACTGATCATTTGTGAGCTACCAAGGTGTGTGGAAAGGTGCCAGACTGTTGGAATCGAAAATTAAGATGCAAATATAAGAATATGTTTCTTTTCCTGCCACGTAGAGGCACTCGCATAACATTTTGGAGGTGGAAGAAATGCAGAAGCCGTTGCTCATGCAGCACTAGGAGGCAAATAAATGCTTGGGCTTCACCATATAGAAATTTCTCTAATGGCTTGTGTTGTTTCCTGGAACTCAGCCACCTTTGATGTTGGAGATAGTTTGATCTGCAATGGCAGCTCCCTGACTCCAAAGTTAACTATGAACCTGAAAGCTAATAGCTTCCCTTCCTGAATTCTGTTTCTCTAGGCTTTCCAATTGTGTTGTGAGCACTTTGTTTTTTCAATTTAATCCCTTCCTGCTTCAAATTGCTAAAGTGGCTTCTGCTTTTCTGACCAAAGCATGCAGGAGACACTGTCTTTTAATATTTTAATAGATCAAAAACATCACAACATATATATCACGCTTAAAGTTTGAGGATACAGAATGAGAAACGATATCAAAGACACTGAGATAAAATCTACTAGGAACAACTGATCCATACTGTCCCCATTTAAATCTCAGTCTTATCTGTAATGTGAAGAATTTGGTTTATTAATACTTAAGATCCCTAATGCTTAAGATTGCATGATTCTGAACTTGTGGTTCAAAATGTCCAGATGTTCACTGTGGTCAAATTATATATAAAAGAAGCAATTCCTAAACTCCCTATCAAGCGGCCCTTAGTGAAGAATACCACTGTGCTAGGGTCTGAGGACTTAAAGATAGAAAACAGTTTCTGCTCTCAAGGAGTCTTAACCTCTTCAAAGAGAGAAGAACCGAAAGGAATAATTAGCATGAATAACTGGGCAATCGCATTATTCTAACTCTAGTTGCTTCTAAAATTCAGAGGATGATTCATAATTGGAGACTAGAAGGATCAGTGACATTACATCTAAGCTAGGCTTTATAGAATGAGCACATTTTGATTGGTGAAAAAAGAGATTTTGTGGTAAAAGCAAAGCAAGTAACATATTTTAAACAGCATGTGAGAAATGTCATTGAACTTTTAGAGTGGGGCCATAGTATGGAGGTTTAGAGAGAAAACTAGGCAGAAATTTTCAGATTTGTTTCCATGAATGATCGGAAGGCATTAAAGGTTTTTTGAGCGAATATGTATATAAATCAACAGACAAAATAATGATCAGATATACACCTATCATGGAAGTCTTAAATGTGGCAAGTCCTGGAGCCAGGAACAGGATATATATGTATAAAATAATATACTATTGTAATATATATATTATCATAAGTATATTATATTATGTTATACTATTATATAATTATATCTAGCCTATTATATATATTACAATAAATAAAAATAATAGCTAATCCACACATATAATTACATGCAAAGGAAGAGCCTATCTGTGAGTTGGCAAATGGAGTCTGTCCCAAGGTAAACATTATCATGAAAGAAATTAAGGATTTTGAAAACAAGTTTTAAAGCATTGACATCATTCAGAAAAGAATGATTAAACAGACAAGTTGGTCACTAAGTGTTATCATATTTTAAATTGTTGAGATGTTAAGTGAGATTTTTAAAGTACTCGGTTTTTGAATTTACTTGTGTAGAGTGAATTGTCAAAATGAACTTTGAAATTTTAAGCTTAGAAAAGGTTCTAAATTTTTGTTATTTGCTTGAACTTGGCCAGGTTCCATCTGTAAAGATACAGACTGATTTTGCAAATGAAACATTAGCAAATTATTTAAGTATATTTTGTCTTTTCTCTCAAGACTGAGCTCACTTCTCTGCAGATAACACACATTCAACATGCATATGCTCAATGAAGGAAGAAGGCAAAACCAAATCAGGTTATTCAAATCTAGTTATTAAAATATATCAAAATTACTATCAGAAAGAAGTTACGCTGGGGTCCCTTCAAGAGGGACAATGAAGATTATACTTGTAGAGAGCTTAAGGGGAAATATTTTGGCAAAGGCAGGTTTTTAAGAACAATGTACACAGGAAGAACAATCGGGTTCATTTGTAAATTCAGGGCCAAGAAGTCCAATGTGATCTTCAAGAAACAAAAGTTAGAAATTCAGAATCCAGGTAAGGTGGGAGGTGCTCATTCATTCATTCATTCATTCACTCAAGATTGGTGAGATATATGTAAGACAAGGCTCTGTATAATCACTTAGGATTCATATCTGGTTCTTCGTACCTAATGTATGATAGACTGCTGGAGACCTCTCTATGGAGCCAACAGCTGTGATGATCATCAGGACCTGTGTGTAGGTAGCAAGACCTAACTCCATGTCCATCAAATGCTATATCCCCAAATAATTGACCATTTCCTGTTAAAAGTATTTAACAAACTAGGGCAGTCTGAACTTGCTGTTAATCAGAACCCTTGCTCATTTGTACCTACTTCAAGATCAGGGACAATCAAGATACAATCATAGGAAGAGAAATCAAAAGAAAAAATCTGATGAAAATTATAGAAATAAATTTTAAATTATGTTTCCTTGATAGGTTTCAGAATCAAAACTAACTTTTGAAAGCCAAGGTTATCTTAAATACTAATGCATGTTATAAATAAAACATGTATCTTTAAAAGTGGATGATACAAATTTGATTGCTAGCAGTGTCTGTGAGAGAAAATATTAGAAAAAGTAAAAGGCATATACATAAAGAAATATACTTAACCAGCTCAAAATCATAATTATGACTTTCTATGACAAAGACTTAATGTGGCTTCTTGTTCTGCAGCCTTAGATTTTACACAGAATTTCAAATGGAAATTTAAAAAATTTCAGTGCAACCACTTACACAATTGGTGTCTAAGAGCTTGGGCACTACATTCCAAAATATCAGGGTTTAAATTTAAGCTGTCCACTAACTTGTTATATAACTGGACAATTTAGTTACTATATCCATAAAATGAGATAAAGATGTTCCATACTCCATTAAGTTTTTTGTGGGGTCTCAAAAATATTGCATGAAAAGTTGTTAGCACAGTATCTTGCATTCATTCATTTATTCAACAAGTGTTTACTGAATTCATTCTGTCTCATTTTCTATGCCAGGCTTTTGAGCAAACAAGCCTGACACAGTTACTGCTCAAATGAAACATACAGTTTATTGAGAAAGACAGATATTCAAAAAATACTACAAGCTGATTAACTATAATCATAAGTGTGATGAAGGAAAATTTAAGTGTTATGAAAATATATAACTGGAGAGGGAGCATACCCAGTGTGAAATGACCCTAAGGGCCAGCAAATGCTTTCCTGAGAAAGTAACATTTAATCTGGAACCCAAAGGAGGAGTAGGCAAGCAAAGAAGTAGACCAAGAGAATTCCAGAGAAAGCCCCAAGATGGGTGGATGCTTTGCACACTGGAGCATTTCAGGCACAAGACTCAGAGGTATGTTTCCATAATTGTGATAATATGCATTTTATATAAATATATATATATATATATCCTGCTCTTTTCACTTACCATTACCTGAAAGCATTTTCTGATATAAGAATTGTAAATACTCATGCACCCAACACAGGAGCACCCAAATACATAAAATCATTAATAACAAACATAAAGGAACTTAACCAATAATAATATAATAATACAATAATAATACAATAGATTTTGTATCTTTAAATTTTTTTAATTTTTATTTATTTTTGAGACATAGGGAGGGAGACAGAGCACAAGCAGGGGAGGGGCAGAAAGAGAGGGAGACACAGAAATTGAAGCAGGCTCCAGGCTCTGAGCTGTTAGCACAGAGACCAATGTAGGGCTCAAATGCATGAATCATGAGATCGTGAACTGAGCTGAAGTTGTATGCTTAACCAACTAACCCACCCAGGCGCCCCAATTGTAGGAGACTTTAACACCCCACTGACAACAAGGACAGATCGTCTAAACAGAAAATCAAGGAAACAGTGGCTTTGAATGGTGCACTGAAACAGAAGATGTATTCGGAATATTCCATCCTAAAATGGTAGAATACACGTTCTTTTCAACTGCATATGGAACATTCTCCAGAACTCGTCACGAATTAGCTCACAAAAGAAGGCTCAAAAAATTTAAAAAGACTGAAGTCATACCATACATCTTTTCTGATCACAGTGCTATGAAACTAGAAGTCAACCACCAGAAAAAATATGGAAAGACCACAAATACACAGAGGTAAATAACATGCTACTAAACAATGAATGGGTCAACCAGGAAACCAAAAAAGCAGTAAAAAAGTATATGTAAACAAATGAAAATGAAAACACAATGGTCCAAAACCTTTGGGATGAAGCAAAAGCAGCTGCAAGAGGGAAGTTTATAGCAATACAGGCCTACTTCAAGAAGCAAGAAAAACCTCAAATAAACAACCTACCTTTATACCTAAACGAGCTAGAAAGAGAACAACCAAAACCTAAAACCAGCAGAAGGAAGGAAATGATAATGATTAGAATCAAAATAAAGGATGTAGAAATTAAAAAACAATAATAAAACAGATCAATTAAACCAGGAGCTGGCTCTTTAAAAAAAATCAATAAAATTGATAAATTTTTAGCAAGACTTACCAAGAAAAAAAGAGAAAGGACTCAAATAAAATCAAATGAGAGAGGAGAAATAACAACCAATACCACAGATTTACAAACAATTATAATATTATGAAAAACTGTATGCCAACAATTGGTCCACCTGGAAGGAATGATTAAATTCCTAGAAACATATAAATAACCAAGATTGTAACAGGAAGAAACTGAACATTTTAACACACCAATAACCAGTTAAGAAATTTAATCAGTAATCAAAAACCTCCTACCAAACAAAAGTCCAGGACCAGATAGCTTCACAGGCAAATCCTACCAAACATTTAAAGAAGTGTTAATACCTATTCTTCTCAAACTATTCCAAAAAAATAGAAAAGGAAGGGAAACTTCCAAATTTATTCAGTAAGGCCAGAATTACCCTGATACCAAAATGAGATAAACACCCCACAAAAAAAAGAACTATAGGCCAATATCCCTGATGAACACAGATGCAAAAATCTTCAACAAAATACTAGCACACAGACCCCATACATAAAAAGAATCATTCACCAGGATCAAGTGGGATTTATTCCTGGTGTGCAAGGGTGGCTCAATACTCCCAGAGCAATCACCGTGATTCATCACTGTAAGAGAAAAAACCATATAATCATCTCAACAGAAGCAAAAAAAGCATTTGACAAAGTTCAACATCCATTCATGATAAAAACCCTCAACAAAGTAGGTTTACAGGTTTTGAGAGAGAGGGAGTATGCATGCATGCATGAGCATGCGGAACAGAGAGGGAGAGAAAGAATCCCAAGCAGGCTCTGTGCTGTCAGAGCAGAGCCCAGTGTGGGGCTCGAACTCATGAAGGGATCATGACCTAACCAAAATCAGAGGCAGATGCTTAACCCCCTGAGCCACCCAGGTGCTTCAACTTAGTTTCTGAATCTTTAATAATATCTATAATAACACTACTACTACTACTATTATTATAGATATAATATCTACAATAATATCTATAATGAGGTATTTCCTATGAAAGGATCATCTGTATAGAAAATTGTGTTAAGTTGGTTATTCTTTTACCAATGCTGTTAGTTACTATCGACCAAGTGTAGTGACATAAGGATAATAGTTCTAAGCAACTATAACTAATAATATGTAGTAAGACCTTAGCCTGCTTAATCTTGTAATGGATGTTATTATGATAAATTTTCCAGGGAAATATCTGGTACATACTTACTTTAAAAATATTACCTACTTTGTTTAAACATTATCTTTTTCCTTAGATCTAAAGAGAATAGACTTATCACCGAATAAGCCCAGCTTTCGATCAATGATATTGAACTTCAATGAAAAGTTGCACTGACGGTATACCTTTTTAGGGAGAAAAAACAGATGAGCAAGCTGAACAATGTACACTGTGAGGCCACTGGGTGAGATGCAGGGGGCAGTGTAACAAAGGCTGAGTCAAGGAGTCAGGCCTGCAGGAGTCGTGAAGGGAGGGGCCCTGCTCCGGCGGGAATTTCCCAGGCAGAATAGGTAGATGATTCTTTTTTATAATGAGAGAGCATCTCTGCCTACTTTGTTAATGGGACTGTTAAAAAGAAAAGGTACTGAGTGGTACAGAGAGCTCTGAACCATCTAAACCACTTAAAGAACGACATTTGTGCTGGAAAGAAATGTGAACTTCTCTTGGCAGATTTATTAAAATAAAGTTAGGAAAAATTTTATTCAAACTACTTGAAACAAATGAATGCACATTTTAATAAATTAATACTCCCTTTTTTAGAAATACAATCAATTTTATACTTAGTTTAGTAAACTGTTAGATGATAATGGGGATTTCTTCGTAATGGAAACGCTATCGTCTTATCATAAACACATCATTTCAAACTGTATTTTGTTTGTTTGTGGGAAGGTCATTGAGTTCAGATCGCCCAGTCACTACTGAATATTCTGTTATTTAGTCATAAACAGAATAAAGGATTAGATTAAAATTTTAACTAGAATATGAAAACTTAATTGGGAATTACTTCAAATAGGAAACAATAATAAAACAAAAATGTAAATCTGATACACATTCTCACTGTTACATATGGAATTAAAATATGAGTGCTTAAAATCTTGTTTGCACAGTTTCAAATTAAAACTGTTTTTGATGAGAAGGAGTAAGTGTGATCACCAGCAGATCAATGTTTAAAAGAATATAAACTCATCAGTATTCTGGCATCCTGGTGTATTTAGTGAGTACCAAAGGTGCTCGAGAAAAGCAATAAAAAGAAGGGTGCCTGGGTGGCTCAGTCAGTTAAGTGTCCGACTTAGGCTTGGGTCATGATCTCACGGTTTGTGGGTTTGAGCCCCTCATTGGGCTCTGCTGACAGCTAGCTCAGAGCCTGGAGCCTGTTTCAGATTCTGTGTCTTCCTCTCTCTCTCTGACCCTCCCGTGCTCACACTGTTTCTCTCTCTCTCTCTCTCAGAAATAAATAAAAACATTAAAAAAATTTTTTAAAGAAGAGCAATAAAAAGAGAAATAAGCTCTAATTAGAAATTGTCTCCTTTAAGATGAACAGGAGAAGGTTGCATTAAAACCCACCTAAATTTTCAGATGATATTTTTCTTCAGACAACTGGCCAATCCACCTGGCTCTACTTCACTGCAGTAAAACTAGGAAATGCTCTTTAATGTCCTTATTTTGGAAGTATTTACGTTATACTGCAAAGCATCAGGTAGGGGATACTGTAGTTAAGAGCAAAAGATTTTACCTTTGAAGATGACCTACTTCCAATTTTATCATTCTGAGGACATTGTCATATTGCTCTTCACCGTCAAGCTTACACTATTATGATTTTATTCCAGCCTATATAAAAAAGGCTATCTGAACATTTCCAATAAGAGTCACTAAATTGTGTTGAACAAAGGTACAGGTAAATAGACTGTGTCCACGGTAAGGAATGAAGACACACACATGCATGCTCAGTCCAGAGGTATACATAAGTGGTTGTCACATAATTTTTGTTGTTATTCTGGCATTATTTGGTTTTTACTGTTTTTATTTAAATTTCAAAAAGATAAAACTTTCATACTTCTTTTTTTTTATGGAAACACTATTTGATAATACTGATCTTAAACTTCCCTGTGGACAGTCTCTAGGAGGCCCATTAAGGCTCAGACCCCTACTGATGTTCCTTTCATCTCATCATTCTCTTTCATTCATTCTGATATTCCTGGTAGCCCCTGCAGGAATTAGAGATGGCAACTCTTCAAATACATAATAACCATGATAGAATGAGGAGCAGGTGAGTACCTCATAAAAAAAAAAAAAGTTACTAAGATACCATTACTAAAATTCCAAGAAATGAAAGTTTTTCCTTGGCTTATTAAGTCTGTTCATCAGAGATGGCCATAGAGCTGGACCTCGAAAAGAGAAAGGGAATTTCAACTGGTAAAAATGGGGTAAAAGGGTATTCCATGAAAAGGCTGGAGTATAAAGCAGTGGTACTTTGTGTGTCTGATTCTAGCACAGGAATTAGAAAAGAAGAAATGGATAATAAAATGTCAAAGATGGAAGGAATTCCAGATGTAATCTAGTCCAGGAGCTTTTCAAATCTTTACTTATGGAAGTATCTTCTAAACAAATACCAAGCATGCAACCAAGAGGTAAAATACAAAGTCAGATTTGTGTGGGGAACGAAAGCACTCCAGATCTGTAAGACTTGCCAGAGTGCTGTTTGAAAATCAACAACCTAATTCTATCCCCTGAGGAGAAAATGAGACCCAAGGAAATGACATTACTTGCTCAAAGTCATTATTAGGATTAGAGACTAAGAGTCCTTTACTTACTCTGCAGTACTATGGATTACCTCAGCTATTTTCAGGCAAGATTCAAGAAATAAGGTGAAATATTATTCAGATATCATACTTCGATGTGAAGAAAAATAATAGTGGTGAACCGTTTCTTAACCTTCAGCTGAATTTTGTTTTATTTTTAAATGTTATCTTTATTGTTCACTCTTAATTTCCCTGATGAACAATTTTTTTTTAATGTAAAACTAAAATTCCTACAGAAGACCTATATATAGCTGGACATTAAAACACAGTCACATTGTAGGATGTTGCCAGAGCTGCCAGCTTTGCTCTTTTGGGCACTTCCAACATGGCTCATCATGGTTACATACATGTACAATCAATATGTGTCCCGCTCAAAGAAGTGAAGGTTATTTTCCCCAAGTTTGGATTTAATTCACTGCACATTCGATATTTTCTAGTTTACCTATTAGGGCTTTGTGTTGTTAATTATTGACAAACCTTGAAAATTTTTTTGATTAACAAAATGATTCCCTTATATATTATTAACAAAAATAAATCAAATATGAGCTATAGGCAATGAAGCATACATTTAATGAAAATTCATTGTTCTTCAAATTGCACAGAATTTTTTTCAATAAGAAAATTCGTACCCAAACACCAAAAATTACCTAAACATTAGGGATACAAAAAATGCATTTTTCACAGATTCTTTCAGCTTATGTTAAATGCTCCTTCACCTCCATGTCCATTGTAGTTAAACAAATATAGAGCATTTATTATATTCCTCTTGTTATCTGGTTTCTAATAAACAAAATGTTCATTCAGCAAGTAAGTACTCAGACATAGCATAGCAATTTCCTTACACAACAACAACAACACACACACACACACATACACACACACAAAAACACATTAAAACTAATGACAGAACCTCATTAATTATATAGCCTGGTATTATTTTCCAGACTGACGTTATGTCTTATTATTTACTATGCCATGAGAAATGTATGGCTCTAAAGATAGTCTCTGAAAAGTTCAAATCCTGCCTCTACCCTTATTAGTTATGTGACCTCAAGGAAATGGCCCTAAATTCCTTTTGCCTCAATTTCCTTATGTGTAAAAATGAAATAATATCTCATATGTAATTGAGGAATAAGTATGTTAATACATGTGAATCGCTTAGTATTGTAACTGACATTTGTAAAATACTCACTGTGAGTTATTATTAGTCTTAAACTATAAGCAAGTGAAAGATTCACATATTTCTTTTTTCAAAGGTAGAAGAAAATCTGGATATTCTAAATGGATTATAAAACTAAAAAAATGTAGATTTTAAAATTCTTTAGGTATGCAAGAAATAAAAAGTTTAACTTGCAGGAAATATAGCGCCACGGACCACCCCCACCCTCCAGATTTTTTCGTGTATATATCTGCAACTCTTAAAGGCTATGATTTCTATTTCTGTAACTAAAACAATCATTTGCCTTCATTCATGAGCAAAACTAGGAGAATAATCTAAGAGGCCGATCTATCTCTTAAAAAGGGTTGGAGTTTGGGCAGGGCAATTCAGAGAGTTGCCTTTGAAAGGACAGTACTGTGCTTAACACATAGGAGGCGCCAATTCTGAGCCTGGCATTTTAGGAGGCCCTCTTCTCATTTAATCCTAAACAGATCCTACACTGAGATGTGTTATTGTCCCAGTTTTATAAATGAGAAAACTGACACTCAAAACGGTAGAGGAACTTGAGCAGAGACACGCACCACTGAGAAGAACAAGATTCTAACCTAAATGTATCTGATATCAAATGCATTTTCAGGTCACTGAGTGGCATCTGGGAACTGCAAAGCCTTAACAAGCCACTTTATTTCGTTTTTGGAGTGGGCTTATTAGCTACTCTGTTTCCATACTCAACGTCTAGCTCTTACCTTGCTGTAAATTTTACTATCTTCAATGCAAGAAAAATATTTGTTTAAAAAATCCACTCTTACAAGACTTGGATTTTAGAATCCAAATTTTAGGACTTTAGAAATTCCTGTGGATATATTACTAGAGCTCTCATATTCAGGAATTCCCTTAAAAGGTCTTTATCCTCTGGCCCCAGAATCATTTGAATTTCAAGATCATTTGAATTTATGTAAGATCATGATCATGAGAATTTGTTTTAGTAACTTTTATAATGGTGCAAATAGTAATACAAAGACATGTAAGGTTTCGCAGAATAACAACCCTAGATTGTGGCTTTATTTGCCTTGGACATAAATCCTATTTAAAATATTTATATACTTAGAAAAATAGGGATTTATTTTTGCTTAGATATCATTTGCCCTTACACTCCAAATCTGGTCACCAGAAACCAACCATTCTTCAACTTCTATACATATAAAGAAACTTGAAGGACTTAATTCTAAATATACAGGATTCAATTGACAATAATACATCTCATTCTCCATAGTATGATTTTAATAAATACTTTAATGCTAAAAGTCCATGATTCAAAAAATTAACCTAAGAATCCTTTCAAAATTTAATGGTAGGCTTTGGCCACAGGGACCACATGCACATATCAAGTCAACTGGCTTTCATTTTAATTTTAGGATAATCCCAAAACACAAAATATTTAAGATACTTGAAGCTAAACTGGCAAAAGTCTCTATTTTACCCAGTGAAGTCTAGCAGAGGTGCAATCAATAAAAAATGACAAGATGTTGACAAAACAAATAGACTGAGGAGGTTAAATCTAAAGCTAAATATTAAATATTTAATTTTATTTTGAAATAGATAAGTAAGCCAAAGTATTAACCATGACATTAAGTAAAACTTTTATGCTTAGTTTTCAAACTAGATCCGCTCATGAATATTAGAAATATTAATACATTGGTGGGAGGCATTTATCCCTCACTCTTCAAGTCTTTTTTGTGGAACTGCTGCTTTCTCTTTGCTTCACACCACTCATTTATTTACCCACCCCTAGAATGGTGAGGGACTTACCTGGTTGGCAAATTTGGAAAGACTAAAGTGAAATCTAGAGCTCTCTCTAGACCCTGTTTCTGCCTGCAACTTCCCATAGAAGGTTACCCAGAAAGGAATTCCGAAAAAAATGACATGAATAAATTACATGAATATATACAAATTACATGAATAAACTACAGTAGATGCAACAAAATAAATTAAAAACAAATTTTAAAAATTGTGCTTCATTACACACTGTTTCCTCACAAATGCTCAGTGACATAACCCTGTTAATTTTGCCAGGACATTCAGCCTAACAAGTGTTAAAAAGCAACATAAGTAAGCCTGATATTGAAGTTGATAATAGGACATATACTCAAATGCAAAACTTCAGCTAATTGCATTGGAAATTGAAAGTAAATTAGAAAGTTGTAAGCAAATTGCCAGTTATAAACTCTTAGCATATATTTTAGCATATTTTTATTTAGCATAAATTTTATTTCTATGCTTTATCGTAAATGAAAAATAATACTGGGAACTGGGCATTTTCTTCTTGGCACTTTAAAATAAAAACAATAAATAAATAAAACCTCATTGAAGCTGTAGGTTGCCAGTGGTCATCAATATAACTGATCCAAGGGCCATTAGTGGATCATAAAATAAGAAAGCTCAATAAAATAATCATAACCTCACATGTTTGTTTAGTTCTGAGACTTAAGTGATGGACCTTTGTACCTGACCATGCCTAGAGATAGTTTCATTACACGCACACATGCATACACACACACACACACACACACACACACACACATTCACTCATGTTCTTTCTCTTAATTATGTAAACTCACATACACACATTTATGGTACATCTATAATGCCATTATGTCTTTCCTTTAGGAAACAACAAAGGGACATTTTTTGGTTTCCTTTTCTAAATAAATCAGTCAAGCAATGACTTTTTATTTAAATTATAATTAGTTATAATTTTAGACCTCTAAATTTCCTGAGTGGCGGATAAACTCAAACCAAAAAGAAAAGTTCAACAAATATGAACATATTATAGCCTTGTGTAATTACATTTCTAGCTTTCTGGACTTTTTTTTATCATTATCAAATTCATTTTAAGTAGTTGTTAAGGGCAAGTAATCCAAAATTTTCATACAATACTCACTTTCTTTCTAATTTCCTAACTTACCCATAATATGGAGAATTCTCAAAACTATGAAATCTCTCAAGTGACAGTAGTGTCTTAGACAAATTTAGGATGAAGAAAGCATATGTTTCTTACATGGTGAATACAATGTTTTTACACACTTAAGAAATGTCTCTGATTAGTAACAAAGAATTAGTAAAAGTAATACCATATCCTTGATTAAAATAGTTGTCCCTGGTCAACCTTCAATGAATGGAAAGCAATGTTTGTTTGTTTTTTTTAAGTTTATTTATTTATTCTAAGAGAGAGAGAGAGAGAGCAGGAGCAGGGAGGGGCAGAGGAAGAGAATCCCAAGCAGGCTCTTCACTGTCAGTGCAGAGCCCCATGTGGGGCTTGATCTCATGCACCTTGAGATTGTGACCTCAGCAGAAATAAAAAGCAGAGGCTCAACAGACTGAGCCACATAGGCACCCTCCCCGGTATTTGAGAACAAGGGAATTCTCCTCCTTTCATGCATTCTCTTTCGCTAGAATTTTGATGTCTTCTAAATTTTAGAAAATACATTTTTAGTCATGTCCAGGGACCTTCTCTATTGACTCTCCCCGCCTGACCACAGTGATTCTCATGTTCTTCCCATCATAACAAAAATGCTCTTTTGACTCTACTGTCCTATGTTTTTTCTTTAAATTTTTCCCCTCAGGCCTAAGGAATTGTTTGTTATTTGGGCTCCATGTCAACATCACCCACTTATTTTTTTAACCTCATTCTGCCCCCATCATGTTAAGAAATGTTTTTTCTACTAGTTGTCACCAGTCAAAGCTACAAATCCTTACTATGTGATACCTCTTTTACATAGTTTTCTCTCTCTGGCCTCCCCAGTTCCAATCAAATTGACTGTTCCTGATGAATTAATCTTTCTAAAGTAGGGTTTGGCTAAATCCTTTTGGTGTGAAGTATGGAGATCGTGGAAGACAAAAAAGATTCCCAATGATTCTTCAGTAGCTAAAGAACTAAATCGATTCCTCTTCTTCTGGATAAATGTTATTTTCATTTCGCTATCCTTCTCACTTATGATTTAACAAAACTGTTAAAGTCACTATTCTTCCACAAAACATTAATAGGCCTGCCTCAAATTTTAGTATCCCCTTTGTCTAAAACAGCATGCTTCAAACATTTTTAACCATGCCCTAAAGCGAGTCATAAAATTGTGACCACGTATACACACAATTAAACATATATATGTCGGTATCACATATAAATCCAAAAAATTTCACGACACGATGACACTCTGTGACTTTTATATGCAAATCATGATCCACTGAATTTAGTTCATCACCCAATAATAATGAGCAACCCACAGTTTGAACACTCTGATGTAGATTATCTACATCCCTGACCTTTTTCTAAGTTTGATTCAATTACATACTTCATTATGCCATTCATTCATTTCATTCAAAAGAACAAGTAATAATCCCAGGCATTTCTGTCAGCACTGGGAATAATATGACAATAAGCAAACAAGTCCCTGCCTCATGGAGTTTGCAGAGTCCATCCCAAAAGACAATGATCATCCATGTTCTTCTCTTCTTAAGATATTTACCTATTTTATCCATTTCATAGCTCTATCGTGCCACTTTACATTTCTTCATCTTTTCAGTCTCAATCCTATCTCCACAAATAAACTGCAATATCCTTCAAGAGAGGAATCCTTTTTTCCCATTTTTTTTTAAAGTAGGTTTCAGGTCCAGTGATGAGCCCAATGTGGGGCTTTAACTCACAACCTAGAGATTAGGACCTAAGCCTGAGCCACCCCTGCAACCTAAGAAAGGTGTCTTAATTATACATATTTGTATTTTGTACCTTCATTTAGTAAAAAGAACAATAGGATAAAGGAAAAACACAATAAGTTCTGGCATAGCACACCACTTACCAGCTTTGCAAGTGTGGGCCAGTCACTCAACTTCTGTCAAGTTCGGTTTCCTCATCTGTAAAATGAGGGAGTTGGACTATGTCAGTGGTTTTCAAATTCTACTGCAAAAAGTTTTCAGGATTCAATGCAGGGTTCAAAGCATGAGAAGAAGGGTCTGCACTCAAAAGAGGGGCATCGGGGCTTGGATTCCCTTCTCCTTCCCCAATTGCAGCTTACAATTTTGTTTGAAAAAAAAGACAGGTCCCGATGTTAAAAACTTTTTAATTATTAAATCTTAAGATTATGCAATCGTGTGCTCTACCTTCTCTGCCATACGAGTTGAGGTGGAGGAAGAAGAATAAGGTAGGAAGAAATGAGGTAGGAAAGAGGCAGGAAGACAAAATACTTTTAATAGAGTTTAACTGTGTTTCAAAAACTGCTAGGAACAGCATATGTGTTACCTTATTTTTTCTACTGAAAACTTCACAAGATAGGAATTATTAGGCCCATTCTACACATGGGAAAAATGAAGCTCAGGAAGGTTAGATAACTTGATCAATTACTGTAATTAAGAAGCAGTGAGGCCAAAATGTTCTCTTTCCATTATCCTAAGCTACACTTAAAAGAACCTAACAAGGACATTACATATGCCTTTTATTTTTTTGTTGTTTTATGTTTCTTATATTTCACCTTAATTCTCACAACTTTGAGGAATATGGTTCTGCCTTATTCTTATTTTGCCAATTAGGAAACCAAGGTTCTAAGAAATGAAAGTGATCTGCCCATTGCTAAAATAATTCAGTGGGAGCAAGCATGGAATTCAATACCTGAGTTCATATTCTATGCTCTTGCCATATACCAGATTTTCTCCTTTAAAAGAATGAATGAAAAAATAGGGAAAAAGGAAGAGGGAAGGAGGCAGAATGGATAACACAAGTGGAGAATTTTAACAGTTCCACTGCTTACTTAAGCAGGATAGGGAGTTAAATGAGATAATGGAAATGAGATCATGGAAAGCACCTTGAAAAATCTGAAACACTCAATCAATATAAGTCATTATTATTAATTATTCAAACGGTGTGCACTGACATTGACATTTTGTATTTTTGTAAAATTCCACATGCTAATTGCAAGTATGAAAGAGCTATATAATGAATTAATTGCTTAGATAAACTACAGAAACTCCTACAAAAGAAGGACAATCTGACAGTCTTGAGATTAAGATACAACGGTTGGTTATATACGCCTGCTTTCTGTTCATGATATACAGTCCCTACCAGCAGCAGAATAATTCAAATTTTCAATTTTTTTTGAATTTCATCACAAACTCAATCAAAAGCATGGAAGTCAGTATTTTAATATCCTCGCACCACGTGAAAAATAATAGCTTGCTCTACTACCTGAACTCTGAGAACATTTTTTATTTTGATTGTCTTCCCATTACACGGAGAGACTGTCAGGACCTTATCAGGAAGATCAGCCAAACAAACTAGAACATTATTAAGGTTCCAGCAGTGCAGTAACTCATTGAATGTATGAGTGATTAAAAGCTATACAGTTGTGACAAGGACCATAAGGAGATCAGACAAAAGAGTTACATGTCTTTTAAAAAGACCGGAATGATTTAACCCTTTGGATCTTTCACCAGCATTAAAGCTGCAGCATTATTTGATCAATATTTAAAGTCTTTTGTGCTGAACTCCTTCTGGCAAATTGTTTCCAAAGGTCAAAACCGAGAGACTGGATTAACAAATAATTATAACATAATTATCGCCTTGCCACAGTGCCAGCATTCCCCCCAAAATGAAATTTACCATAACAAGATATCCTGACATTAGTAAACACTGCCACTGTTGGAATCTGTCATTGACTATAGTTAAACTTTTTTAGGTTCACTGAGGTATTTGGACTTATAGACATATCCCCATTTCATTTCACATTAACAAAACTATTAATTAAATGCTTCCTATTTGCCAGACATTGCACTGTTCACTGGAAAGAAGGCATAAACTGAGAAAAGGCAAGCATTCCAGAATGAGAGAGAAACAGCTAAATTAATTTTTACAATGGGATGTCATTGAAAAAATGCCTCTGTCATGTTGTTAAATGAAGTAAACTGACCTTCAAAACAAAACAGTACCAAAATATTAAGTGCATTCTCTTAAGCAGAGGAGAACAGTAATTAGTAGACTTTAATTTCTGCTTTACATGTCACCTGGTTTTTATAAGAATTTTTTTTGTACATTTATAATCAAAAGTAAAGAATCCAAGAAAGAAATTCTTCAATGAATATCTGTGGAGAATGCTGTAAAAATCCAGAAGACCACTGACTGAGAGGCAGGCAAAGCCCAGGAGCAAAAGTGACTTCTGAACTGACTCTGGATGGTGAATGACGTACTGAGTGTAAAAGATAGTAGATGATAGCTGCAGTACTGAGCGAATCATCTAGAAGAAGAAAAAGTTTTAAAGTCAGCTTTCCATACAGTTTGAGTGGTGGGTTGGGGAGAAGTGTGGGAAACTGAAGCTCCTCAGGAGAGAAAAATATTGAGACCAAGCTGTCAAGGGGTTTAGATGCTGACCTAATGGCACCCGGATTTTATCTCATAGTCGATGGGAAGCCAGGGCTCTAGCAGTTGGGGCCTCTAAACATGGGAGACTCTCTGATTTCTCTTTTCTAAGATGTTTCTGACTCCAAAGGCTGTAAGGTAAAGCTCTTGGTTGTGGGTGAAAACTTCTAATGGAATAAAACTTGAGTCGGTGGGTTTGAAAGGTCCTAACAGGGCCTGTCCAAGTGGGGGAGGAGGGGAAGGAAGAAAAACCAATGGACAACTCAGAGAGAGCAGGATCAGGGCAAATGAAGAGTTAATGAAATTGCTGGTGCATACTAAGGACTATTCACTTGGAGCGCCTGGGTTGCTTAGTCGGTTAAGCGTCCGACTTTCGCTTGGGTCATGACCTCGCGGTTTGTGGGTTCGAGCCCCATGTCGGGCTCTGTGCTGACTGCCGGCTCAGAGCCCGGAGCCTATTTCGGAGTCTGTGATTCCCTCTCTCTCTGACCCTCCCCTGATCACACTGTCTCTCTCTCTCTCTCTCCTAGAAATAAATAAAACATTAAAAAAAAATAAAAAAAAAAAATAAGGACTATTCACTGGACAGTTTGAACACAGGTCTTCTATCCACGAGAAAGACTGAGGCCCTTTCTTCTCTTCATCACCATTACAGTAAACTAATTATATGTCACTACCAAGTGAGTAATGTTTTTAATCTTTTTTAAAAATGTTTATTTATTTATCTATATATTTATTTATGAGAGAAAGAGAGAGTGAGAGAGAGCAAACAAGCAGGGGAGGATCAGAGCGGGAGAGACAGAGAATCCCAAACAGGTCCACGCTGTCATCATGGAGCCTGATGTGGGGCTTGAACTCACAAACTGAGAGATCATGACCTGAACTGAAATCAAGAGTCAAATGCTTAACTATCTGAGCCATCCAGGCACCCCATGTTTTTAATCTTATAAGTGAAATCTTTAATTAAAAAAAAAAAAAAAAAGCTTGGGTGCCTAGGTGGCTCAGTCGGTTAAGTGTCCGACTCTGGCTCAGGTCATGATCTCACGGTGCCTGGGTTTGAGTCCCATATCGGGCTCTGTGCTGACAGCTTGGAGCCTGGAGTCTGCTTTGGATTCCATCTCTCCTTCTCTCTCTGGCTCTCCCCTGTTGGTGCTCTGTCTCTCTGTCTCTCAAAAATGAACAGGAGTTTAAAAAACATTAAAGAAACAATTTTTAATAAAAATGTTTTAAAAAAGGTTGAAGTTTCTAATAATGGCCAAACAAAAAATCATAAACTTCAAGAATACTCACATACTTTCCTTGTGATATAAAGTGGATTATTGTCCCCATCATTTAGTTTCTCACACTAGGATTAGACATCCACATCCTGCGCTAAGTAATTTTACAGTGGCTGCGTTGTGTGTGGAATATACTTGCCCATCGCAGTAATGTTGAGTTGGCCATGAAATTGCTTTGACTAACAGAATGTTAGTGGACACAATGTAACAGAAATTTTGTCTGCATGGCTTGGCTTGCACTCTTGTGTACCTGTCATCTGTCACAAAAAGAATATGCCACTCTATCTACTGCTCCTTCAACCGCACATCAGACCTGAAATGTAGTCAGAAGCCTCCCTAATCCAAAGGAGGCTTGCCTAGCTCAGCTCTGTTACACCCTTGAGATTATAAAAATAAATAAAATAACAGTAAGCCACTAAGCATTTTATGACTTGTTATGCAGCATTACTGTAAAAATAGCTGACTATAACGGGTTTTCCCTTACCTCAGAGTAAAGAAAACAGAGGTGTATAGTATTTTCCTTAAGACTATGGTTTTCTATACAAGCATAATGTACATGCTATTTTTTAAAATTTTCTTAATATTTTTTTTTGAGTGGCAGAGACAGAGCACGTGAGAGGGAGGAGCAGAGAGAGAAAGACACACAGAATCCGAAGCAGGCTCTAGATTCCCAGCTGTCAGCACAGAGCCCGACACAGGGCTCGAACTCACAAACCATGAGATCATGACCTGAGCGGAAGTCGGAGGCCTAACTGACTGAGCCAGTCAGGAGCCCCAAGCAAAGTATATTTGCAAAATGTATATATAATGCTTGGGTGCAAAAGACCCCAAAGTTGAAGATGGCATCTATAGATGACTCTATAAACCAAGACTTTCAACTCTGCGGATTTATCGATAAAGTTGTGGCGTATCAATGGAAATTCATGCATGATTGGTAGTGAATATTAATAAGTTCATTCTAAACCTCTGTGTGGTATTCAAGACTAAGAATATCCAAGACAATCTTGAAGACAATATGTAATTTGCTTTTCTGCATGTATGTTTAAAAATTATTAAAACAAATAATGGAAATAATTACAGAACTAAAAAGATCTTAGAGATTAAAAATGTAATAATCAAAATGCAAAATGCACCCGAAGCCTAAAAAGTAAACAATAAAAATATTTCTTATGTAAAAATCGAAAGCAAAAAGAGAATAAAATATGAAATAAAAGTCAGGAGACAAAGAAAATTAATCTGGGAAGTCCAACTAATAGAAGCAAAAATAAGAAAATAAAAACAAAGAAAGGGAAAGAAGAAATCATTAAAAAAAAAAAAAACAGTAACACTAGAAAATGTCCCCAAACTAAAGCCGAATATAAGATTTCAAAATTGAACAGGCCCATGGGGATGTCAAGACAAAGAATGAAAAAAAGTCCACACTCATCCTTTTGAAATTTTGTAACTCTGCATCCTGAGATTTTCAAAAACATGTAGAGATTTTCAAAAACAAGGGAAATTTTGAGGGGGGAGAAAATCTGAGACAACATAAGACTTTGAAGGTTGAAAAAAAAAATGAGGATAAGGTAACAGCAAATTTAGAGGAGGAAACAAAAAGAAACTTAATTTGAAATTTCAGGGTTAAAAAAAAACCTGTCAGAAAAAAATCAAAGCCCAGATATAAAGCAGATGCAAATTTGGAATAATTTCAAGCAACTGAGCTAAATATTAAACAAAAAGAACGAGACTCCATATGAACACAGACAATTTTTTCCCAAGCATATCCTAGGTTTCTAGGGGTGAACCTATATCCAAGCAGAAGGGCACACTGTGCATTGCACATGCTTCTGGACTGTCAGCTTTGTTCGCCCGTTTCCAACTTTTAGAGGCAATGTATTAAAACAAAGGAAGATTTGGTGGTGGTTATAGAAAAAATATAAATATAAGTAGGCTTTACAATATAAAAGTTTACCTGAGTAAAAGTAAGCCACAGGAGAAAGGAAAAGTTGAGGAAATCAATGGAAGTAATAATAACTTGTCTTAAAAAATTAAAAGTACAGACTTATTTAAAAAAAAAGAGTTCTTAATGACACTATTTCAAGTTATAAAAGTAATCAATAAAAGAACAAAATGAAAAATCAGAATGTGCAATATTGAAAGGAAGGGTGAGGAAAGATGGGGTAGGTTAAGGGGGACAGATTCTCAACTATCAGAGCAGAAATCAAAGATACTGTTTTAGGGGTGCCTGGGTGGCTCAGTCGGTTAAGCGTTCAACTTCGGCTCAGGTCATGATCTCACAGTTCGCAGGTTTGAGCCCCACATTGGGCTCTGTGCTGACAGCTAGCTCAGAGCCTGGAGCCTGCTTCACATTCTGTGTCTCCCTCTCTCTCTGACCCTCCCTGCTCACGCTGCCTCTCTCTCTCTCTCTCTCAGAAATAAATAAAACATTAATTTTTTTTTTAAAAAAAGATACTGTTTTAAAGTGGGCAAGCATATGATCAACAATTATAGAGTAGCAGTGCAGCAGGAAGCAATTAAAAAACAACAGTTATAAGTTGCCCTGAGAATTCGATGAGAGTGAGGGAATGACAAGGTAGAGAGAGTACCTTTTATTATACCCATCTTGTAACGTGAGATTGTGATTAATTAAAAAAAAAGATTTTTAAAAGACTAACCCAGAATTCATGGCCCCTGATGCTTCTAGCTGCACACTTACAACAGCAAAAAATAATCATAAATCTTCACCTTAAAAACTAAGGACCTAAGTGGAATGAAAAAGACCATCATCAGGCTAATGAATTAATTCAAATGCCCAAATTGAACATTATAAGACAAAAAAAGCACTGAACATAAGAAAGGGAAAAAAGAAAGGCATTTGAGTAGCAGAATATTATTTGTTAAATAAAAATAAGGCCTACACAGAATGTTAAACATATTTAGAAAATAAAGGTTTTTTATGTTTATTATCATTCAGTACTCATGATATTTAAGTGTAGCATGTACCAATTTACCTGTATTCTCTTTTTTACTTTCTAAATATAAGGGAGAAGAAACAAGCATTTGTTAAACACCTACCAGTTAAGTGCTTAGTATATCTATTTGTTCTAAGAAATAAAATTTCATGTAATTTCACCACCGTATCAGCTCTAAAGAAAGAGCACAGGGAGATTTATCTGAGGTTAGTAAATGATGGAGCAAGGATTGTTCTGGATTCCAAAACTACTTCTATTTTATTATAGTACTATAATCATTTTAGAGATCATTAATCCTACCAATGATCATTTTAGTCTACCAAATTATAATATCAAAATACTAATCTTAAAATACACACACAATCATACTATGTTTACCTAGATCTTCCTTAGCTTCTGTGGTAAGGAGAATAATGGCCTTCCAAAAATGTCCCTGGAAGCTCTAAATATGTCACCTCACAAGACAAGTGACTTCGAAGATGGGATGAAAGTGAGGATCTTAAAATAGGGTGAGAATCCTGAGTAAGCCATGTGGGCCCAATGGGATCACAAGGGTCTGTTAAAAAAGATGGAACAGGGAGTCAGAAGAATCAGAAGAGGAGATGTGGTGACAGAAACAGACATCAGAATGGGACTGTCAGCTTTGAAGGTGGAAGATGGAAGGGGAGGCCATGAGCCAAGGAGTGGAGGAAGACTCGAGAAGCTGGAAAGGCAAGGGAGTGGATTCTCCACCAGAGTCTCCAGGGGAAGGCAGCCCTCCTGACATCTTAAATTCAGCCCAAGGAGACCCCTTTGGGACTTATTTGCTGTAAAATAATAACATGTGTAATAATAAATGTTATTTCAAGCCACTCAATTTGTGATAATTTGTTACAGCACAGACACATGGGAGACTAATTCAGAAATAGTTTCAGAATCAGAAAGATCTGGGCTAAGTCTTGTCTCTGCTGTGATGTGGGGCAAGATACTTAACCACTACGAACTTCTATTTCTTTATCTGCATTTTGAAATTATAAGAAGCACGTGTGGTGATCATTCATCTATGGCTAAAGCCCATTAATGGGTAAATGCTATTAATAAGTACTAACAATAGAAGAAAAATAAAACTTGTAAGAAAAAATGGTTAAGATCATTTTTTGCTTCCAAACCCCCAAAGTTAGCTAGCCAGTGATTCTTCATAACATACTGGCTACAAGTTGAAATATGAAGGAAGAAAACTCTTCCAATATTGAAACCACTTCATGATTTGAGCTTATTCACTATACTCCTTTAATATCTAGCCTCTTTGGGGAAGAGGCAATATCCTTGACTGGCTATAAATTTATGAGTGTAGTTGCTTTTATGGCTCTGAATGTAATAGAACTTAAGTAAATACTGATAAGTTCTCTATTCTTCTGAGAAGTTTCCACCCACATAATATTGTCCCATCATTGGAAATCCCCACAGTTTTGATAAGAACGAAGGCAAGAACTCTTTTTTATATAATACTTGTCAATTAGAATCAGAACAGCATTCATCATTTTAGTTGGAAAGGCTATGTGTTTTTTAAAACCCCACTTGAAGTCTGTATAATGAAATTTTACTTTTATTGTCTTTTGAGCACCTTCAGCTGATCCTTAGGAGGTTAATGTTGACTTCCAAGTTTATTTTTTTCAAGTATCCTTTAACATGGTTTGCATTTATAGATTAAATGGTAAACTGAATTAAGGAAAATAAGTATTTTCTGTCACCACAGTCTCCTCACATAAATTGACTATACTCGAAAACAATGTCCATCTTTTCAATATAGGGACAGATACCGCCTTCATTAACTAGGCCTGGAGGGAACTCTATTAACTCTTTCAAACCACTTAGACACCAGTCGTTTTGCAGGAATTCTTTGTGTTCACACTGTACTTAAGGATATTTTTCTTCTCAGAGTCAATGTATTAAGCTTTCTGTACTGTACCATAACATCACACAAGTTAATTACTACACAGGGGGCCTCACAAATAGGTGAATTCTCACTGAAAAATCATAATCACTCTAAAAAGTAGAAAATGTGGCTAAGAAAAAAATGATTGACTACATCATTTCCCCTATTCCATTGTGTATGGTTCTTCACTGGTTTGTGCATCCTTTGAGATATGACCTATGTTATCTGAAAATCCAGTCTTTAAAGAATCATTATTGATACCAACCAAAAGAAGATCTTGCAGATCTCACATGGTCATTTAGCTTTGGACTAAGTAAACTTTTCTTTTGGGTATTTCCTTTCTGGAATGTGAGAATGAATATCAGACAGAAAGATCCCCACCTCTTGTATGAAGCTAGTAGGTATTCATTAAATACTTGTAGAGTTTTATATGCACATATGACAGTATACATATATACATACACATACACACATATATGAGTTAATATTCCAGACATGGGGAGCTTTTCCAGACTGCTAGCATTCTGAGGATAAGTCTCTGTCCGTAGTGACATCACACCATTAGGGTCTGGATCATTCCAATGGATAGGAGGTGTTATGGACTGAATGTTCTTGTTCCCCCAAGAAACCTAATGTTGAAACCCTAATCCCAATGTGAGATGGTATTTAGGGGGGAGGCCTTTTTTGGGAGGTAACTAGGTCATGAAGGTGGGGTTTTTATGAATGGGATTAGTGTCTTTAAAAGAAAAGGCCAGAGGGCGAGCTCTTTCTTTTTCAGGACTGTGAGGGTACAGCAAGAAGTGGGCTGTGTACAGCCTGGAAGAGGACTTTCACCAGAACCCGGCCATGCTGGCACCATGATCCTGGAACTGGAACATGATCCTCCAAGAACTGTATGAAATAAGTGTTTGTTGTTGGAGCTACCCAGTGATTTGTTAGAGCCGTCTAAACTGACTAAGACAGGGGGTATGAATAAACATGCATATGATTCAATGCACAAATAAGCAAATATTTCCTGAATGAACATATGTATGAATTAGTTACTTGATTTTACACAAGGACACACAGCAGAGTTTACTTCTCTTTGCTTACATGAAGACAAAGTACACAATTCATTTATAAACACCACTACACAAGCAACGTTTTGAAATGAAGACTAGAATAAATATTTTATAAATCAGAATCCTATCACCCAACAAAACAACTAAATTTTTTCACGTTCCTATTAGTTTTCTGATATATTATATAGTTTATTCACTTAGCACAGAGAAATCAGAATATTTTTTCTACCTAATGAGAACAATTCAGGCACAAGTTTAAAATTCTGCACATACAATAGATTTCATAATCATGACACTTTATGAATATCCTACTGACTAGGGACACAGCCATATACTGTCTCTAGACACATTTGGTATTATTATTTAGCCTGCATTCTATTCAATTTTATATGTTATTTGCCCAGCTACTATGAAGCTCTGTCTTATTAAGAAATAGAAATAATGTCTCTTTATATAATCTCACCTTGCCTGGAAGAGTGAGAAAGATAGATAGATATATGATAGATAGATAGATAGAGAGAGAGAGAGAGAGAGAGAGAGATAAACAGACATTTGTTGAATGATACAGTCATTATAGGTGAAAAAAATAAGTGAGAAAATTAAAAATGCCTAATATTTTATATTGTTGTATTTTTAATATAATTATAAGAGCTTGTTTCATAGTCTTGCTCACCTAAGACAGAAACCGTTACTGTCCCTTAAAATACATATATATTTTGAGATAATCAACTTTTTTTCATTTATGTCATATCCATTAATTAGTTAAAAAGTCAGAAAATCATTTAAAAAATAAAATAGAGCAAGAGTAATTAGCATTATTCTCCTTAGCTTTCACTTTTGATTTAAAAAGCATACATAAGACTAAAACCATTCTTAACTTTGACCCAATTGCACTGCTGAAGCAACATGAACTTTGCCCCCGAATGCCAACCTGTAAGTGGAGGTTATTGCTTTTCCTAAGAGGGTGTAAATTCAATTAAATAAATATACCACATGTACCAGACATTTAGGAAACAAAGAAAGAAGACACAATTCCTCGCCTTCAAGGAGCTTACAGGATAGTGGAAATATTTATATAATTCATATTTTTTAATTGTCAAAGTCAGAGCAAGTTTTTTTTTTTTTAATTTCTTTCTTTGTGTTTGTTTCTTTTGTTTTGTTTTGTTTTGCTCTTTGGTCTCCAGTGGAAATCATTAATTTCAATTTGATTCCTGTTCCCTTTGGGAAAATGAAATCTTTAAAAATTAGTCAGAGGGTCTCTTTGTTCTCAGGGTTTCTCTCCTTTTGACAATTATTCCTCTGTGATAAGTAAATAAGGTCTAGCCCTTTAAATACAAACAAACATTGGTCTTCTTTCTCTTATTTTCTTCCTTCCTCATTTCTTTTGTTGGATTGTACATTTTCCTCCCATCCTTAATGCAAGACTTGGTCTTTAATTTTATCTTGTTTACCTAAGTACACATTAATTCAGGGACCTTATGAACAACAGGAGCTGCTAGTATTATTATTACCTCCCAAATGTATATTTCTAATCCTAACCACCTACGGATGCTCAGGTTAGTCTTAAAACATAACAGTTCACTATGTTTTCCTTCAAAGTAGCATCATTCTCCAATTTGTCTTCTACTATACATACACACACACATGCGCATGTGTGCACGTGCATCTGTAAGTATGTATATATATATTTGTATTTTTTCAAGGTATAGCAGGTCTTTCATTCTATACACTGCACCTGTCACAAACTCATTTTAATAATTCCTTAGAAAGGAAAACCTAATTCTGCAGTAGTGACAGCAAGTTTTTATTTTCTTAAAAATTGTACCTAATGATGACTGCTTCCTTACTGTGGTCACTCTTCTCACTTAATTAACCACCCCATTTTGAATCCAGCCTTGTGCTGATACCAGGCTCCCCTTTGAAGCTGCTTAGGGCCCATGAGCTCAGGCCCATCTCTTGAGCTCACATCTCAGCTCATGTAACCACCAATCTAATTTTATCTACAGATGCTCTGCTCAGGCCCCAACTCCATCAGATTTAAGATTTAGATCCTGCCTCCTCATCTCTAGAAAGGAGCCTACTTTACCCTATGGTAATGCTCCCATGAGTAAATACTCTTTTGCTGAACAAGATCTAAGCAGCCACCAACCTACTCTATCTACCACCACCACTCCTTCACCCTAGATGTTCCATATACTTTCTCAGACGTGTTCTCCAGAGCACACAGCAGAAGATCCACCGAGTAGACTCAATGTTGCATGTGATGCTTTGTGAACATTTCAACCTCTCAAGATATTACCGGTCTCCTCAAATAATTCATAGTAAAATCTAAGGGAATGGCTTTAGAATCACATAGACCCAGGTCTTAATCCTGGTTCTCTTATTTGTCTCATTCTGGACAACTTCAGTTTCCTCATTTAAAGAAAGATTTACCTCAGAGGTATAGTGAGGGATAGGCATAAAATATATGACTGCGGTGGACACCAACTTCCCCTCTATCTTAAGGCCAACACAGGGGATCTTATAAAGCTACCTGATCAATCAAGGCTACCTTATTATGCCAAAAAAAGAGAGGCAGAGAGGCAGGAGTTAATGCACATCCTTATCTTTTCTTACTCTCAGATGAGCAGACATGTAAGAGATACGGATCTTCATCATGAGAACTGATGCACATGTTTTCCTTTAAAACCGGCCTGCAGAATAGTCCATTGTTATTAATATGGAGGCTTGGAATCTTCTCTGAATACTTCAGATACTTGGCAAATGACTAAATTAATTAATTAATCAATGGATCTGTTCTGGATATATCAGAGAATTGCTTCATCAATATTTAAAAAATTAACTGGTTAAAACAGATTCTTTATTCTATGTGGCTTTTACATAGAGTGTTAATTTTTCCTTCACAAGACCAGAAGGAGATTTCAGTTACCACCCTGGTAAAAACGGTATTTATTATACCTTCTAAGGAAATATTGAAGTCAATTCTTTATGCATCATTTTTTTAAAGGAATTAGGCCTAAAAGGGTCCAAAGAAGATAGAACAGTAAATACAAAACTTGAAATGAAAACTAAGTTGTCCAATAAAACAGAAAGAATTACCTTTTTCACAGGACTATGCTTTCAAGGAAATAGAAAAAAGATTTAAAAAAAAAAAAAAGTCTCATGTATGCAAATCAACAAATTCTTATATTATCTCCATAAATCCCTTCTTGAATTATGTTATGTATTGTATCACCCTCAAACATCTGTAATCTCATTCTTAGTAGATGCTCAATACATTCAATATTAACTTTACATTTCTATTTCCTCATAGTGTTTATGTTGAATTTTGAATGATTCAACTAAGATCTTACACACAAAAAAATAAGATCTCCAAAATGTAGAAAATGTACCTTTTAGATACATGAGGCTCTGGACAGATATGTAAACTTTTGCATACTTCTGGAGAAAGAAGTCCCAGATAAGGAGTGCATTTTATGGTTCCCATAACCACTTAGTCAATAATGTTCACTAGGTGGAAAAGTCCATACAACTCATTGTAATCAGCTTTGCCTTAGAATACCTAATTCCATAGAGTTCTAGTTTTTTGAAGATGAGTTTAAATAAGCTTGCATACAAAAAATATGCAAACATTGCTACTAGTATTTTAAAAACAACAGAAGTAACTTACAGAAGAAATTGTATTAACAGAGCATCATATTTATCTTTAAAAATCTTTTTAATATCCTCCTAAGAATGTAAAGGTAATTACCACTTTTATGAACTTTCCAGTCATTTCACTAATTCAGTGGCATTGTGGATGTGTCTGCAAAATCAAATGTAGAACTGAAATAATTTATCAAGATAAAAGTTAGTAAAATATTTTCTTTAGTGACATGCACATTTCATTTTGCTAGACTTTAAGATCAAC
Organism: Hyaena hyaena; assembly: GCF_003009895.1. Taxonomy (NCBI): domain Eukaryota; kingdom Metazoa; phylum Chordata; class Mammalia; order Carnivora; family Hyaenidae; genus Hyaena; species Hyaena hyaena. The sequence goes on from NW_024081209.1 coordinate 690,799, forward strand.
TATCCAGAAAATTCTAGGTCTTCATGTTCATGCAAATAGAAAACATCAGGTTGTAGCAAATGATTTAGTTGTTCTCTAGACTATAAACAACTTGAACAGTACTCACCACACCAACTGTCATTGTTGGATATGTGTGTAACTAAAGATACCAACATATTATGAAGTGTAATTTTTTTTCTTTTTATGAAGTGTAATTTTTAATTAGTAACCACTTCTATCCATCTAGAAGCAATGTTATTACAAAAGTAAATAAATAAAATATCTCTAAATAGAGACAGATGGGAAAGGTATATGAAATATATCACTTCGGTTTTAAAAAGTTCATAAATTTTATGTTCTCAAAAACTACATTCTGTGTTCTCACATAGTATATAGTAATCTGATACTCATTTTTTTAGGAAGTCAATTTCCCAAAAATGTATAGTTAGTGTTTTGTTGTGTTGAGGGTTGATATATGTAATTTGAAGATGAATTATTTGCTTGGGTTTTGATGAGATAGAAAAATGAATTTAAGGACGACAATATCTGCATGAAAAGTATGAGTGTGGGAGCAATAGGGAAGGACTAGACCTAGATATCATTTTTCATATATGATTTTATGTTATTTCCTGCAAAATGCTAATGTTTATAGTGATATGCAGATATATAAGCATTTCTAAGTAGTTTGATTCTTCATAGCAGCATTTTCTTATACCATTCCTTTCATTCAATCAAAAAATAGATGTCTCATGATGTCATAGACCAAGTTCTCTACTCAGCACTGGGGTTAAAGCAGCGAATAAGGGGGACAAAGCCCCTGCTTTCGTACACCTCATTCTTGTGAGCAAGAGGGGTGCTATAAAATCGATCTATCAAAAAATGTCAGGGACTGCTAAGCACAAGGAAGAGAGATAAAACAAGATGAGAGCGTGACTGGGGCTACCTTTTGATAGGCTGATTAGATAAGAGCTCCCTAAGAACTGGACATTTAGGAAAAGACCAGGGAGAGAAGAGCTTCTGTGGAGAGCACAGCAGCAGCAACACCCAAGCACCAACAATCTGTGCATTCTGCAAACTTCAGGCAGGCCAGGGCAACAGGAGGGCAGGAGGGCAATGAGCAAACGTACTGAAGACTTAGCTTACTTAATGTTCAGTACTGTCTCACGTGATGTACATCATTTGCCTCATTTTACAAAACAAAACACAGCACATTAAGATCAGAAATACGGAATAACTTGATTGAGGCAGATCAATCACTTAATTCCAGGAGGAACAATGCAGACACAGCCTAAAGTTCTGGAACAATGAGCCTGGCTGCACGTACTAGAACAGACTGGTGGTGTAGGGAACAGAAAGCTTAAATCCGGGAGTCCCGACATCACTGCTGCTCTGCTGGACGGTTGTGAGCAATCATTTAATCCCTAAATGTTCTACGTGAGCATTAAAATCCTTATACAATCATCCATGTCTTCATTAATTGACTCTAAACATTATCTATTAAAGGCCTAATACAGAGTAGGCAAAAGGCCTAATATAGAGTAGGCAATACGATCAAGAATTATAATCAATAATAACTGAATGTTATTCATATTCAATATTCATATTCATAGATCCCATATTCAAGTGGAAAGCAAATCTATACACATATCATTCAAGACAGTGTAAGTCCAATAAATAAGTAGAAAATATGTTATAAAAATAGAAAGCCAGGAAAATTTGGGAATGAAGATGCATGATCACACTAGGCCCTCCTCACCTCTAATATTTTATTCTGTCAATCATTGATTAATAGTCTGTGCATCTTGTGAGAAAATTTTGCATATATTCCCATCATAAAGTCTAAAAATTTTTTTGGCAGACTTGAGGCTATACTGGGTTCCTCTCTCCTTTCTTTAACAATCCCTGTAATTCTAAATTATTTCTCTAATAATAAGTCATATACTCATAAATCTTCACAGGTCATGCATTTCTTCATTGATAACAACAATATTGGATGGAAATAATTTAACCTAGGTATAAAAGCATTGCCTATTACTCTACAATGAAACATGTGCATAGGGAAACTCATGCATATATTCTACTTTCCTTCCTTTAACATTAAAAAAATTAAGTCAGGTTTTTGAAAGGAAATAACTAGTGATGTGTCTTCAGTAACAACTATCTGGATAATTTACGTCTGCAAGATTAGCTACTGAGGGTTTGAATAAGCCCAAGAATAAGAAAGGAGCCTGCCCAGTGATAAGTTATGTGCTGAAGTTCACATAATGAAACTCTAGATAAGACTAAATGTAGGAACAGGTCATTGAACTGGAGGGAGACATAAGCTGAACTTAACACTTCATTCTTGAAGTAGCTTTCTCTGTAACGTACATGCCATCCCTCTTGAAGAATTAAAATCCTACTTCCCTACCAGTGTCAGTAAAACAGAGAAAACATGCAGAACTCAAATGAATAATTCTGAGTCAGAAAATTAAAAATGTTTATAAATTCAAAAATAATATGCTGAATTTTAGGTTGGATCTACGACATACACAAACTTACCAATGTTTCCCAGGGAAACAAGAGAAGTCAATTCCTACAGTCTCCACCCTCCTCAAAATGAAATAATATATCATAAAGATGGAAGATGGAAACAATGTCATTACCATTCTAAAAGAGGGAAATCAAATATGTTGTAACAGAAATGCTATGTTAAAAAGGGCTTATGATTACTTCGTAATTTCTGAATAAGAAATGTTCCATTCAAGCATTAAAAGTCAAATTGGTCATAGTTAACCCTTTTTACAGTGACCAGTAGCCCAAATTTGCTCAGGAGACGGATGGTCTGATTGTTGCCCATGCATGATTAATAACAGCATCCCCTGCTACTCTCAAATGTTTCCAGATTTGGAAGGTAAGTTTGGGAAAACTATCACTTTTCTGGAGCCTTACAGTAGTGTGATGGGGCGCCTGGCTGGCTCAGACTGTAGAGCATGAGACTCTTTCATCTTGACTCTTGATCTCAGGGTTGTGAGCTCAAGCCCCACACAGGGTGTAGCGCTTACATTAAAATAAAAATTGTGTGGGGCGCCTGGGTGGCTTAGTCGGTTAAGTGTCCGACTTTCGCTTAGGTCATGATCTCGCGGTTCGTGGGTTCGAGCCCCGCGTCGGGCTCTGTGCTGACTGCCAGCTCAGAGCCTGGAGCCTGTTTCAGTCTGTGACTCCCTCTCTCTCTGACCCTCCCCTGCTCACGCTGTCTCTCTCTCTCTCCTAGAAATAAATAAAAAACATTAAAAAAAAATAAAATAAAAATTGTGTGATAAATAATAATCAAAATTAATATCAGAGAGGAAAGAGAAAAAAAGAATTTCCTTCTTTTGAAATAACATTTAAGGAGCCGTTTCAAATGCTTTTTGTGCCACTGACCCACTCTATTGTCAACTAAAACTGAATGCTCAATTAAGCTGAAATCTTCCTGGTATTGTGGTACACACTAAAACAGAAAGGACTTCAGAAATATATCCTTCAAGGCAGGAATTAAAACCAAGAAGAATGTAAAGTGGCTTACCAATGGTATGTATATAGGGCTAAAAAGCTAATAAAAATAAAGACATGCATATGTTAGGAAAATACACTCACAATATAAGAAACATGTCCACATACAGAATAAAGTCTAATGGTAATTTACTTGGTTTAATCAGTTTTTTCTTAAACTGTTAGTTCTTGTTTGATTAATCATATCAGGCATTATCAGTAACACTAGAAAACTTGGGGCGTCTGGGGCACTCAGTGGTTAAGTGTCTGACTCTTGGTTTCAGTTCAGGTCATGATCTCATGGTTCATGAGTTGGAGCCCCTCATTGGGCTCCATGCTGCCAGTGGAGACTGCTTTCTCTGTCTCTCCCTCTCCCCCTCTGTCTCTGCCCCTCCCCTGCTCACAACTTTCCTCTCAAATGATAAGTAAACCTTAAAAAAGTCACTAGAATATCTGAGGCTTAATAGTTGGAAAGTCTAGTTTTTAATTGTTAAATTTGATATTTGATTATAAGCAAAATATATCCCTATTACTGAAAATTTTATAAAATATACAAAACTATTCAAAACTATAATTTTATTATCCGAAGTACCACTTTTAATATATTCATACATTAGATATTTAAAAATGTATGTAAGTGTATGTACATTACATACACATGCATACATATACGTGTTACACAGATACCTCTGTAGGCTTCCACATACAGTAAACGTAAAATATACATTATACTCTCTATATAGGTTATTCTCTATTTGGAGTTTTTTCAACCTTTTATTTTTACACAGTACTATGCCCAGAGCATTGTCCTATATCATTATTATTTGAAAATATTACCTTAATGGCTGGATATAAATAAACTGTATTCACTGACTATATCACTAATCATTTTAAAAGAGAAAGAAATCCTAGAAGTGCAATAATTGTCAGATGGTGTGAATATTTTTATAGATGTTGACCCACAGTGTCAACGCACTCTTCACAAAAGTGGTCTTGCTTTCATCATCCGTAAGTGAAGAGCTTAGACTTTGGGACAGAAGTGCCCACAGTGGAAACATGGCTCAAACAGTCACTAATCACATACTTTAGTCTTTAAACTCTTTAAAACTCAGATACTCATTTGGAAAGTGGTGATAATAAATGCTTTGAGGTTGTGTTAGGACCAAAGGATGCTGGACACATATTAAAGCTGCAAAGATTATTACTGCCCCCATTGGTAATGGTATAGTGCCAACACTGGATAGTATCTTTTTTGTTCTTTGATATAATTACTTATAGTATTTACTGTAGAATTAAAAGTAACTTTGAACTTATTTGATTACAGTTTGGCAGAGGCAAGTAGCAGTTCCCTTAGATATGTTCCTCCTTCCATAGCAAGAAATAGTAAGTAATTGGGCACTTTGGAATTGGAGGTCACGTCTCTCAGCCACCCTGGCAGCGGAGTGTAGCTAACTATCTAAGTTTTCAACAATGGAATGTGATTATAAGTGATGCTTGTTACTTACGGGGCTAGGCTTTAAGACACTGTACATGAAATCCTCCATGCTCCCTCCTTCCTGAAGCTGACATACAGATGTGTCTGTGATTTAGGCAGAGCAGAACTATGCCTTGGGGCAAGGGTCATAAAACTACAGACCTGCCTGTTTTGTAAATAAGAGTTTATTGGAACACAGCCACGCCCATTTGTTTATGCATTGTCTGTGGCCACTTTCACTCTACAACTGCAGAGTTGAGTAATTGCAACAGACACCATATAGCCCCCAAATCTTAAAATATTTGCTATCTGGCCCTTTACAGAAAAAAACTCTCAAGCCCTGCCCTAGGAGACAGCAAAGCAACAAGAAACAATCAGAGTCCTCAGAAGACCACGTGAAACACCAGTAATCATTCAACCTAGACCAGAGAATTTAAGTGGCAGGGAAATAAACTTCTATTTTATCTAAGCAACCCTTTTGGGCCATTTACTTCTAGCAGCATAATTTTCATCCTAATACACCAGGAAAGCTGAGTTTTTATGAAGTTATGCTATGTATGCCATTTTTATTGAAATCTGAGAATTTTTCTTCTTAATTTATGAAGTTTTCATATGTTAGAGATTTAAACCTATGTCGAGCTATTTATGGAAAATAATATCCATAGATTGTTTGACTTTTAAGTTAACGATGTCTTGATACAATTTTTAAAGTATTTCTTCAATCAATTTAACATTACTTCCTCTTATGGTTTCTCATATTGTTTTATAATTATAGTTTTCCTTTTTCCAAGGCTGGGTAGATACTTGTCACTTTTGTGTTTTTTTGTTATCTTTATATTTCACTTACTTTTTTCATTCCAAATAGCATCCAGTAGTACTTATTGAATAGTTTCCCCATAGATGTGTTATAATTACTTATGCATTATAACATTTATTCAGATGTATTTTATATAATCATATATTATAAATTTATAAACATTAGGACTTAAGTTTTATGTTATCCATCATTCTATTCCTCTTTTCTCCAAGTAGTATCATAAAGCTTTAATTATTACAGTTTTTTTTTAATGTTTTATTTATTTCTAGGAGAGAGAGAGAGAGAGATAGCATGAGCAGGGGAGGGTCAGAGAGAGAGGGAGTCACAGACTGAAACAGGCTCCAGGCTCTGAGCCGGCAGTCAGCACAGAGCCCGATGTGGGGATCGAACCCACGAACTGCGAGATCATGACCTAAGCGAAAGTCGGACGCTTAACCGACTAAGCCACCCAGGCGCCCCTAATTATTACAGTTTTATAATTCAATTAATATCTAGTATGTCAACTCATTCTTATTCATTCATATTTAGTCTTTAACTTTTGGGGGAAAGGGGTGCTTCTTAAAAATTCTATTTTGTCAAGGTATAAATATAAAATAAACTATAATTTATTTAATTTATTTGTCACAACTACAGAAAAACATTGACACAGATACATGTTCACGATACAGATAAAAAAAATCACACATTACATGTCACATGTTCTCATTTTCAAAAGTAAACCTGCAAATAATCTAGTGTCATAGAGTTCTTCATTACAGTAAGGCTAAGACAAGTAATAGTAATAGACAAATATTATTATTATTTTCTCTTTAGATAGTAGCAAGTTGGATAATGCAGTTAAGTGTTCTAATTAAAAACATGAGGTCAGTAAATAGTAGATCCTGAGATTCAGCACCCCTGATCCTTGTCATAATTTTCAGTTACAGTGATCTGAGTATTAATTCTAAAATGAGTCTGGCCAACTCAATGAATGTAAGCATTTTATTAAATATTTTATCTCAGTACACTTTAAAAACCAAAATTTTGTGTTGTAATGATCAAATCCTTGTATTGAAACTCAGTGTGCAATAATGACCTCCTACCCTTCACAGATATTAAGATATTTATAGATATGAATTTTTGAATTTTATTTTGTTTACTCTTCTGAATGGAATTGGGCCAAATGTATAGTATTCATGTAAACCAGAATCTTTAGAATTCTGGGTCTTTCCACACAGAATTGTCTTCTATTTATTCACATCTTTTTTTTTTAATGTTTATATTTGAGAGAGAGAGAGAGAGAGAGCGCAAGTGGGGAAGGGGTGGAGAGAGAGAGAGGGAGTCAGAGGATCCCAATCCAGGACCCGAACTCAGGAACTATAAGATTCCTGAGCCAAGATCACTGAGGCACCCAGGGGCCTCTATTCACATCTTTTTACAAGTCTTTCAAAAAGTCCTATTTTTAGTCTTGCATATTTATAATTTTCATAATTTATTATTAAATTATTATCTAATTTAGCTATAAGGTTAAATGACAAATTTTAAAAACAGGATTAATTACAAATGAAAAGAATGTACAGGTATTTATAAAATATATATGTACTTATATCTTATCCAACTTCTATACATTTTTGGATTACTATGCCAGTGTAATCTTAAAAACATCACATGATCGTAACTGCACTTGACTAGCCTGTTGTTTCTTGTCATAGTGTGACTCACCACAAGAGCTCAGCACCATCAAACTGGTGAAGCCCCGGTAAATGAGATAGATTCACTGATTTCTAATTCACTAACATCTAATATCTGTTCAGTTTAGTAATAATAATGAAACAAATATCCACATGCTCAGTACTGAGTTTACAAAGAAGAACATGAATCATGACTGAAGGCCCCTGGATACCATTCCTTGATTGAGTTCCATTCTTAGAGTTAACTACTATCCTATGCTAATAATTACTTACATTACTTTGAGCTTTACCACATATCTATAAATTACAAACAATGTACTATGGTTTCTCTTTGGGTCTTTATATAAATGAGAATATTACTCTAATGTATTCTTCTTTGATTTCTTTTAACTGGACTTGGTGTTTATGAAACTTATTTACGTTGATGGATAGAGGAGTGATTTATTTTCTCTGTTTTATGATAAATCACCATGTGAACATACCACAATGCATTTATGCATTCTACTATTGATATAAATTTGGGGTGTTTCCAATATTTGCTTTTACAAACAGTGTTGCTATAAATATTCTGGAAAATGTTTCCAGATACACATATAAACACGTGGTTTGTAGACACAAGCCAGTTCATGAATTGTTTGTTATAAGTGCATAATGGGATAAGTACAGAAATGGAGGGTAAGTGTTTAGAAACTTTAATAGTAGTTGGATTTTGTGGTGATGCCCAAGCTCAGATCAGTGAATTCATCTCATTTACCAGGGCTTCACCGGTTTGATGGTGCTGAGGTCTTGCGGTGAGTCACACTATGACAACAACATGCAAGTCAAGTACAGTTACAATCATGTGATATTTTTAAGGTTACACTGGCAACTGTAGTCCAAAAATATATATAAGTTGGATAATATATAAGTTCATATATATTTTATGAATATCTGTACATTCTTTTCATTTGTAATTAATCCTGTTTTTAAATTTTATCATTTAACCCTATACCTGAATTAGAGACATAAAATTTGTGTAACTTATTTTTGTGCCTAATTTAATGACAGCAATATAAGCCTCAATTGATTTTTTGTTTTTGTTTTAATTTTTTAAAATATTTTTATTTATTTCTAGGAGAGAGAGAGAGAGACAGCGTGAGCAGGGGAGGGTCAGAGAGAGAGGGAGATACAGACTCTGAAATAGGCTCCAGGCTCTGAGTCGGCAGTCAGCACAGAGCCTGACGCGGGGGCTCGAACCCACGAACTGCGAGATCATGACCTAAGCGAAAGTCGGACGCTTAACCGACTAAGCCACCCAGGCGCCCCTTGTTTTAATTTTTTTAATGTTTATTCATTTTTTGAGAGAGAGATAGACAGAGCGAGACTGGGGGAGGGGCAGAGAGAGAGGGAGACACAGAATCTGAAGCAGGCTTCAGGCTCAGAGCTGTTGGAAAAGAACCTGATGCAAAGCTTGAACCAAAGAATCACCAGATCATGCCTGAGGCGAAGTTGGAAGCTTAACCAGCTGAGTCACCCAGGCGTCGCCAAATGACTTTTTTGTTGTTGTTCAGACAAAACATACCTTTCAAGAATGTGTAATATCAGTAAGCAAAATAAAGACAGAAGAAGTGATTTCAAAGAATTGAAACCTGAAATATTGAAACTACCTATGTATTCAACCTAAGACACTGGTTAAATGTATTGCCATGTATAGACACAATGGAGTACTCTGTAAAAGAAAGAATAAAGTGAAAGTAAATCAAAATGCACCAAGCATATATAATATCCCCATTTGTGAAAGAAGAAAAATAAATTAGCACAAATATATACATCTTCTAATCATGGCAAAAAAAAAATCCAATACAGTTGGTTACATGAGAAGGGTAAAGGGTAGAAGGGATACGAGAGGGAGTGTGGCTTCTGTAAGGAATCCCTTTTTATATATAGTTTTTACTTTTGAAAGCATAACATACATATTGGAAAAATAAAATTAAATAATTAAGAGCAAGAAGCGGTGGGGAGGGGGTGGTGGGAAGTCCTGAAAGGAAGGTGAAACAGATGTAGTTAAATTGTATTTCAAATGAATATCATAAGCGTACTGGGAGAGAAAGGAAGGAAGGGAAGAAAGAAAGGGGGAGAAAAGAGAACAAAGAAAGGGAGGGAAGGAGGAAAATTTCAAAACTAGGATTCCTTTGTCCTGGATAGTTTGAGAAGCCCTACTCTGGGTGTTATACCCAGATCGCAGAATCCTCAACGACCAGAGACCACCAGGGAGACTGAGTCACGCATGCAAAGGCAAAGGGCTTTATTACGGGCTTGAGCTCAGTAATGTGGAGGGTGGTCGCTGGCCTTTCCTGATCGGGCGTTGCAAGGGTGGTTTCTCCTGCCTTGGGCAATGTGTAACTGCCTGATAGTTTCGGGGAAGCTGAAACTCAGGCCTTCTAGTTCAGAGGGGAAACTTAAAGCCTGTCATGGAGTCAGTTTGGTTTAGACGTTTAGACTTGTGGCCTTACACTGGGTACACTTAGCAGTGGAACTGCCGGTTCATCATTAATGCTGAGTTTTACCATTAATTCCAAATTGTTGTCTAAAGCAGTGTGCAGTGATACACTGTCATCTACAGCGTGTGCTGGTTCTGATTGTTCAGTAATGCTGACATTGTCATTTATTCCTGGAAATGTGAGATACAACATCCACTGTGGTTTAAATGTGCCTTTGCATTGTTACAGATAAAAGCCAGCATGTTTACAAACGCTTCTTGGCTATTTTGATTTCTTTTCTATGAAATGACTACCTATGCCTTATCCCCACTTTTCTATTGGTTATTTGTCTTTTTTTTTTAAACTAATACCAACTTTTTGTATATTCTAGATTCTAAATTCTGTTGGTCATGGGCAATGCAAATATTTTATTCCACCTTTGGGAACTGTCATTTCACTACTCGTACAGTGCCTTTCAATAAAGAAAGCCCTAATTTAAAGGAAGTGAAATTTATCAAACTAGCCAGAAGCTTGTGCATCTTTTAAAAAGTAATCCTTTCCTAGCAAGCGATCAGAAAGATATTCTATAATGTCCTTTTTCAAATTTAATTTATTAATCCAATTGGATTTGAGTTTTATGTTAAGTATGAGTGAGGTGGGGTCCAGTTTTATCTTTTCCATATTAATTGCTAATTTTCCCAACACCTTTTGCCAAGGGACTAGGCTTCCTCCAGGGATATGCAGCTCTGACTAGAGCAAGTTTCCATATATGCGTGGGTTGTTTATGAGCAGTTTCTGCAGTCTGTTCCTGAACTAACACACTGTAATAATTACAATACGTTTAAAACATATCTTGATATCCGATATGGCAAGAGGTGCTTCCATGTACTACTTTTTCAGAAGTGAATTAGCAATTCTTGTCCCTTTGATTTACATATGAATGTAAAAATGAGCTTGTCAGTTTTCACAAAAAGTCTTGTTGAGACTTGATAGGAATCGCATTAAATCATCTGAGGAAATGTGTCACTTTAAAAATAGTATCTTCTTATCCATAGTGTGATTCTCCCTTTACTTGGATGCATTTTAATGTTTTTCAATACAGTTTTATAATTTTCCATGAAAAAAATTTGCATTATTTTCATTATTGTTAAGATACCTTATAATTTATATAGTTATTAAAGTAGAACATCTTTCCAAGTTAAAATATTAACTACAGTATTAATATATGGGATTGTACTTGAATTTTATTATTTTGATTTTCAAGTTAAAAATGACTAATAATTTGTGGATTTTTTTCTTAAATGGGAAATCATGTCATCTATATAACAAATCATAATTTATTTCTTTTCTCTCAAAGCTTTATAACTTTCTTTCCTTTCTTCCCTCCCTTTCCCCCACCTTACATTATCATTTCTCTGCCCTTCCCCACTCACGCTCTCTCAAAAATAAACATAAAAAAATTTTTTTAATTAAAAAAATAAAAATAAAAAGTAAACTTTTTTTTTGCTTATCAATTCTTTTGTATATCTTTCCCAAATTTTATTTTTCACATTTTCTGTATTCTTCAGTTTAAGAGGTTTTTTTTTTAAACAACAGAACCAGGATTTCTTTTGTTTTGCCTTCTGCCTAATGACTTCTTTTAACTGGAAATTGTGATCCATTCATGTTTATAATGATCACTGCTATATTTGGATTTGTTTCTACCATCTACTACCCTTCTGTGTTTTGTTAACTTTTTTTTTTTTTTTTTTGTCTTTCTTCATCTTGATCAATGTTTGGTGATTTTGCTATAATATATTAAAGTGTTCTGTTGATTATACCACATTGTATCACTGGCTTGAGATCTGTTCTGCTTTGTGAATATGAAGATCAGTGTCTTTCATCACTTCAAAATCTATTTCAGCTTTCATTACTTTCAATATTGTCTCACCCTTATTTTCTCTCTTCACTGTATCTGGTTCTCTAATTAGATATATGTGACAATTTCTCTTTTTATCCTCTATTTTTCTTTAAGTCTCTTTCATATTTTCTAGCTGTCTCTCGTGTAATTTCTTCAGATCTATCTTTTATTTCAGAAAATTCCCATTACAGCGGTCTCATCTGTTGTATAACCCATAAAGTGAATTTCAAGCACTGTTTGTTATTTTTTTTTATCTCTTCAAACTGCTGTTTGGTTCTTTTTCAAACATATGCTGGTTTTTGGCCTTTGTTTTTTACTATATTTTAGATAACCTATGTTATTTTTAAACATATTAAATATAATTAATCTGTATTTTATAAATGAAAGTTCCAGTATCTACAATCTTTTTGGATCTGTTTCTGCTGTTTGTTTTTCCAAATAACTTTATCTTTTGTTCTGCCTTATTTAGTGCTGATTTTTCAATACGATCTCATGCCCTTTGAAATTTTATCTGTAAGAATTATTTAACACCTTGGCTTAAAGTGCTTTTCTTTTTGAAGGATTTTTGCTTGCTTCTGCAAAGTACTTGGAGAAATTATCAACCTTAAAACTGAAATTTATTTTCAGAGGTGAATTTGAATTACATGAGGGTGAAGTTAGGAGGTTTTTTTTTCTTTTCCAGGTAAAACTTTCCTTTGCTTACACTGCACCCCAAAGCTAGAACAAGAAAAGTAATTATTCCTACTTTCTCTTCCAAGAGCATATTCTCTCTCCCTCTCTCTCTCCCTCATTCTTTCATATCTGTTTTATTTGTTCAGTTGAACTCAAAGTAAGAGTTTTCTTCCACAGAGCCTATTTATGCGGAGAGTTTTCCAGTATAATCCAACCAATTTTTGCCAGCCAACAGTATTTTTTGTTTATAAAAAATGTTCTCAAATCCTAAACTGGCTGCCATGAGGAACAAACATCCCAGGAAAAATGTCTGTTTCAGTGCTTGCCGACTTCACTTGATTTGTGATTTCATGGTGTTCGTGGGCTCTTAAAGTTCCATTTACTTTCCCACTAGCTCAGCTATACAATTAAACGGTCTTTAAAAAATGGATATTTCAAAAACTATACTCTGTTGGCATTATTTAGTATTTACTAATGGGAAGATTTCTGTAGACATACATCTACCATATTGTCAGAAATTAAAGGGAAAACCAAACTTGGGATTTCCGGTTGGAAGAAAGCAGTGACAGATGACGATTCTAGTCTTCTATCTTAAATTCAGACTCAGGAAGGCCCTTATTAGCCTTTCCTCTTCAAAGGGGACAGCACAGAGCTACTCTTTAAATCATTACACCTTTATGAAATGTCAAGATCTTCACTAATACTGGAACAAGCCTAACATTGGACACTACTTGCTTCATTACAGAAAGAGGGTATTATTTTAACCATGGCGAGCAGCAAAGAACCAATAATTTTACACTATGTTAAATCTAGAGTCAGAGATTCCTAGGCTAGAAGGAAAGAGTGCTGATTGGAAACTGAAATGGAAGAGAGGCAGAGACAAAAAAGACTTTCTTTATATTCATATGTCTGTCTGTTGTCTGAAAAAGGAAGGAGAAAAAAACTGGTCTTAGACTATATTGAATATTCAGAGCAAGACATAATATGCACAGCAGAGAAACACATTTTTGAAAGGCTGTCTAAATTAGATCAGTATCTCCTCTCTGAGATCTAACATGCACATGTTTAATATGTACAAACGTGAATAGACAAGGTACAGAGTCCCTGTAACCTATGGTGTTCTTCCTATATTCCCTCTCAGTTAAGAGTACCACCAGCCATTCATTTAGGCAAACTAGAAACTTAGAAATCATTTTTGAAGGATCTCTTATTCACTCCCCAAGTCCACTTCACTACCAAACCCCCTATATTTTGCCCTCAAAATTTTTCTGAAATCAATCTGTATCTTCTCATCCCCTCTACCAGTACCTTCATCCAAGCTTTCATAATGTGTTACCTGGGCTACTAAAATTATCTCTTCACTGGTCTACCCATATCTATCTTTGCCCCTACCCAACTGTAGCCAGAGTGATATATTCAAAATGTAAATCTCCCTACTTACAATATCTCTATATCTTCTCATCTCTCAGGGAAAAGACAAAAGCCTTGATATTATTTATAAGATCCGTGTCTTGATCTCACCAACCTCTTGAATAATATTCTTCCCAGTACTCATTTCTCTCTTTGCACCAACGACATTGTCCTGATTTCTTTTCTTCATATCCAGTGTTCCTTCCCGTCCCACAAAGCCTTTGTATGAATGAGTTTCCCTACAAGAAATACTCTTTTCTTTTTTCTTTTCCAAGTTAGTTTCCACTCGTTACTGAGATATTAGCTCACTTCTCACTTTCTCAGTGAAACCCTTTCTCCACTTCATTGATTAGATCATATCACCTATTGCCTAGCCTAATGGTACCATATGCTTCTCACTCAGTAAGCCTAGAGTAATTGAAGTTATTTAATTAATGTCTACCTTTACTCTAGCTGAAAGCTCTGTGAATACAAGGATATTATCTAACACGCTACAGCCCCAAAGGGGCAGTTCATTTCATGTTTAATTGTAAAATATATCAGGAAAGGGATCATTTATATAATGCACTTGTGCAGGTTAAATATTAATAATAAATGAAATACTGAATAACATTACCCAAATACAGAAAGAGCACACTGACAGCCTCTCAAAGCCTCATGTGTGCCTCTCTGAAACTCTATACCCACCTGCCAGGTATATGCCAAAATAATTAAGCCTTAACATGAGATTTTGATAATTTTTCCCACTCTTCTCTTCACAGAATAGAATTAATTACATTAATATTTATTAGGTGAAAAAGTGTTTAGATTTTCTAGATTTTGAAGTTATATAAAGGAAATCAGACTCAATATATCATTTTCTGAGGCGCCTGGGTGGCTCAGTCGGCTAAGCATCCGATTTCCACTCAGATCATGATCTCATGGTTCATGGTTCAAGTCTTGTGTCGAGCTCTGTGCTGACAGTGTAGAGTCTGCTTGGAATTCTATGTCCCTCCCCCATACTCTCTCCCTCTTTCTCTCTCAAGATAAATAAACAAACTTTAGGTATTGCTGTATGTGGCTCCTCATACATATGTACAAGTGCTTGGCTAGGGTAAACAGCTAGGAAAACAGCTGCTGCCTAAAGTGCTACACAAACCTTCAGAGTGTCATTTAGAATAACAAATTATAAGTTATATTTTTTGCTATACATATGCATTTATTGAAGTATTACATAAATTTTATTTTTCATATTTTTTCTCAATATGCTTGTTGTTATCTAAATCAAAGCACACTTTTTAAAAATTTTTACCTATTTCATTAATATACTTGTTTATCCAATAAATATTAAAGATACTCACTAATTGTTAGGTACTATATTAGATGCCACAATATTCTTAAATTTTTTATACGTATTCCAACAGATAGAATCTGGATGCTTGTTAGATGCTCAACACCATAGCCCACTCACTGGTTTTCAGAAGGTAGGGTTCATTCTGATGTTAAGAACCAGAATGAGAGCATGAGTAAAAAAATAACTACAAAGAGCCAACACGTGGTATGTTGTAATTTCTTGCTAAAACTATCCTTTAAAAAAATTACTTATTAATGCTTCACTTCCAATGTTGGAACATTACCTCCAACACTGTTTTTTTTCCCCCCAAAAGTAAAGTTACCTACATAACAATATGGGAAAGAACACACAGATTTAAAATGTTTAAATCTGATTTCTGCCTTTAAAATACATCATTCTATTTCTCTCCCACCTCACCAGGACCCCCCAGGTCTGGAAATGGCTTTACATGATGAAGTTTTAGCAGGTGACTATATACTCCTGAGTACTAAAATAAACATTAACATAGTTCGATCAGTGGCAGGGAGTTCCATGGTACTTAGCCAATCATTATCAGTTCCCAACTACTCTTTTCACTTTACACCCTTTAATCTTCCAATAAATAAGAATTGCAATAATGGAAACATTGTCTGGTCTGCAGTTCAATGATATAATTAAGCTTCACACCGGGCTATAATTTGGGTGTCCCAGAGAGAAGATATTTATTGCCAACACACCCTAACAAATAAAAGCTGCTTAATGACTACACACGAAAGCCTGTGTTAAAGGAATTTTTTATGCTCACTTCCTGGTTCAGAGGCAAAAGAGAAGACATAAAGGAATCATCTGATTTATTTAGAGAAATACCTGTCAGTAGTAGTGTGCATTCAGTTCTTAGTAAATGTAAGAATAGAAGAGCAAATTCAATGAAGAGTAGAAGTAAAAATGTTTATAGCCAAAGTAGAAATAATAGTTGAATGCCAATTACATCTCAATTTAAAAATTAGTTAGCACTCTTTCTATTATTATAAGGAAACTATAACAGTTTAGGAATATATTTATGTGGACTAATAATTATATAGTTACATTTATGATAAATTCATACAGAAAGAAAGGGAATCACCTAAGGCAGATGTAACTTGTTAAGTTTTGCCATGGATGAAAGACAGAATTTCTAGATTCAACTTGGTTACTACTTTCCTAAATTATTTATTCTCTTCCCTTTGGTATGATGAGTATAATATTATTACCAATTTACAATATATAAATATTTGTATTTTAAATTGATTTTAAACCATAAAAAATCAATATAGCTAACATATGTATCTTCTATGATCCAGTAATTATGTTCTTAGGAATACACTCATCAGATATGAGGGCTCAGATCCAACAAAAGACATGTAAAATAGGTTCAAGGTAACTTTATTTGTAATAAGCCCAGCCTGGAAACAACCTAAATGTCCACTGACAGTAGACTTAGTGAATTGATTGCTATTTATTCATTCAATGGCATATTGCAGAACAATGAAAAAGAATAAGCTACTAATATATACCGCAACATACTTAATAGGTAAATTTAACCTATGTGTGAGTAGGAGCGCAATGGTATTTTCTTTAGGGAACTGGAAATACTCTAGGTGTCAATGGTTACATTTTACATACCTAAAAATTTGAGTGTATGCTTAAGATTAGTTAAAACTCAAAAAATATCTTTATTTAAAAACAAAAACAATACAACAATATGTGTCAAAAGCTAAAAAAGGCTGATTTGTTGACTTACTAATTTCTGAAAATTAACACTAGGGAAATAAATCAACATTTTTAAATGCCTTTTTCATATACAAACATTCACTGCACATGAATAGAAAAAAATTAAAATCAGCCTGTACACCAGTAGGAAACTGGTTGGGTAGACTGTATTTTTTTCAATTTAATGGGATTTTATATGATTTATAAAAATAATTCTAAAAATTTCTCTAATAAGAACAAATATTTAAAAATTTTTAATGTTTATTTATTTTTGAAGGAGAGAGATATAAAGCATGAGTGGGGGAAGGGCAGAAAGAGAGGGAGGCACAGAGTCTGAAGCAGGCTTCAGGCTCTGAGCTGTTAGCACAGAGCCGTATGTGGGACTTGAACTCACAAACCGCTAGATGGTGACCTGAGCTGAAGTCGGATTCTTAACCGACTGAGCCCCACACAGGTGTCCCTAATAACAAAAAATTTTTAATTAAATAATCAGTAACAAAATCCCAATACAAATAGCTCATAGTGAATAAATATTAAATATATGCATGCCCATAAACACACATGTATTAAGGACTAGGTAGCCATGTAAAAAAGGAAATGTGTGTGTACTGAATAGAGGGCAATTCAATTTTCATTAAAAAAATTCCTTGAAGTTGTTATAATTCTGTTTTGAGAACAGTAAGAACAGGCATAAGTATATTCAACATTTCAAGAACTAATCAATTTAAAGTATTATTAAGGGGCAGATCTAAGCAAACTGAAAACGGATTTTATATCAGATAAGGTGAGTGGCATAAAGAAGACATACAGGAAAGCAAAAGTACTAAATTATCCAAAAGGAAAGAAATCTTGGGCAAAAAAAAATTGAAATGGATGTGTAGCTGGGTGCAAATTTGTAGAACAGAAGGAGACCAAGGAAGAGAGAATCCTGCCTTAAAAGAACAAATTAATGAGACGCTTGGGTGACTCAATCAGTTAAGCATCTGACTGAGCCCCACACTGGGCTCTGTGCTGACAACTCAGAGCCTGGAGCCTGCTTCAGATTCTGTGTCTCCCTCTCTCTCTGCCTCTCTACTGCTCATACTCTGTCTGTCTGTCTCTCAAAAATAAATAAACATTAATTTTTACTAAATAAAAAAAGAACAAATTAAGGCAGCTGAATAACAGATAAAAGAATATAATATAGTAGTTAAGTGTTTCAGAATACTATCTCTGGGGGCACCTGGGTGGCTCAGTTAGTCAAGCAACTGATTCTTGGTTTCAGCTCAGATAATAACCTCACAGGTCATGAGTTTGAGCCTTGCATCAGACTCTGCACTGATAGCGCAAAGCCTTTTGGGATTTTCTCTCCCTCTCTTTTGCTTCTCCCTCTCTCCCTCCCTCTCTCTCTCTCTCTTAAAAATAAAGACACATTTAAAAAAAAAAAGAGTATTATCTCTGCTACTAACTAGTTGTATAATGTCCATCTATAAAATAAGAATGGAATCATTGGGTTGTTCTGAGGACTAAATGAGTTAAAACAGGTAAAGCATTCAGAGCAATGCCTACCAATAATAAGTGCTCAATAAATATTAGACAATGCAATAGGAAAATTCAAGGTTGCGGAAGAAATAAAGATTAATTTTATCTGATTTTTTTCTAAATTTAGCATTTAAAAATTTGTCACACAGCTTTATCAAAGTTATATTTAGTCTGATAATGACTCTTCTCATCACTCAGAAATTTAATACTAATTTTATCTAGTATTCACAGAGGCATGATTCACACAATTGCAGCTTTGTAGAAATTCAACATGATACTCTTTTCATGTAAACAATGGTACTTGTCTCCACGTGAGCTTCAAAGCTAATTTTAAGATTTGGAACTTAGTGGGTATTAAATGGCTAGAAAGATAGATAAGCTCCAGAGGGGACACATTAAACTTTTGGTTGAGGGTTCAACAGAGCTATTATTGCTTCAGTAAAAATCTATCATCTGGACTGAGAATATAGACACTGTTCCCATCCCTCTAGGCAAAAGTGATAAAACATAAGAAATAGTCACCAGGTGGCTCAGTTAGTTAAGCATCTGATTTTGGCTCAGGTCATGATCTCATGGTTTGTGAGTTCGAGCCATGTATCCTGCTCTCTGCTGTCAGAGTAGAGTCAGCTTCAGATCCTCTGTTCCCTTCTCTCTGTGTCCCTTCCCCCTCAAAAATAAATAAAATAAATATTTAGGGGGAAAAAAGAACAAAAAAATAGTCACCAGGGAGCTTGTATTGTCACTGCCCCCGCTCCGATCTTAGTGGCATTTCTTTAACAATTTGCTGTTCTCAAATTTGGCATTTGATTCTCTTTCCACCACCTTTAAGGATCTTTTGCACCTCTACTCTCCAAATGAAATACAGCAGCATCATGAATGGATAGGTGATGTCCTCCATCTATCACTGTGACCCCCCAACAAACAAAACACACAAACAAACAAAGTAGTGGTTTCCAAGGTCTCCATCACCAACCTGGAAGAAGTGAAGGGTGCAGCTCAGGACTCTCCCGACAGGCACTGTGCCTCGGGGCAGATGGGTAATCTACACCAGTAACATTCCTCAACAGCTACAGCAGCAGCACCTGGACGGGTACTGGAAATGCAGATTCTCAGCTCTGTCCCGGAATCTCTGGTGGCGGGCCCAATAATCTGCACGGTTACGAGCTCACAGGTGATTCCGATGCCCACTCAAGTTTGAGAATCACTTGAAAGTGCCATTCTGTATAAACTGCCTCACAACTAAATCTTACAAGTAGCAGAAAGTCTAGAAGAACCATCAACTCTCTGGTGTAAATTAACCCTTTTTAACTCTATCTTCAAATATAATTGAGAAGAGAAAGGTTGGTTTTTCATTTTCATAAGCGTGAGAAAATATTGTTCCATAAATTGATGAAAAAGCCTTTGACATGGGCATCTGGGTGGCCCAGTTGCTTGAGTTTCTGACTCCTGACTTCAGCTCAGGTCATGATCTCACAATATGTGTGTTTGAGTCCTACATCATTGGGCTCTTTGCACATGCACAAAGGCACACACAGTCTCTCTCTCTCTCAAAAATAAATCAATAAACATTTTTTTAAAAAGTCTTTGACATATCTAATCTTAAAAGCCAATTCAGAGTTAGATTGTCACAAAATTAAATAAAAACTCATCCCAGATGATGAAAGAGTGGTACAGATTGGATCTCACTTGAGTTACCACTGGATCCACATTCACCAACACTGTGGCCACTACCCACATATGGCTCCTGAGTACTTGAACTGTGCCTAGTGGGAACTGAGATTTGCTGCAAGTATAAACATGTACTAGATGTTGAAGGCTTACTATGAAAAACAATGTAAGCTATATAATAAATAATTTTATGTTTATATTGATTAACATAGAAATGATCTATTGGGTTAAATAATACAGATTATGAAAATTGCTTTCCCTTGTTTCAACTTTCTTGTCATGTGGCTATGTAAAAATGTAAACAAGTACACGTAGGGTTGCATTGTATTTCTATTGCAGAGTGCTGCCGTAGTTATAATTGTATCTTAATCCAAATAAAATCTTATGTCATGAAACAGTTTTCAAGGTATTAAAATTTTCAAGTAGATGAAAGAATGTGTCAGATTTTTTTTACTTTATTAAATATTTAATATTTCCTTTCTTCTCTTTTTCTCCTGGTCTTTTGTTTTATCCCTTTTTACAATGTCCACTCAACCTTCTGCTGCTGAGAACTCCCAGTCAGCTGGGCGGATGTGATTATCTCCAAACAACAAGTATGGAAGAAGGCACAAATCAGAGGAAACTCCTGGCACCCTCTCTGTGGAGGTGATATTGAAACTGAGAAGGGAAGGATGCAGATATCCAGGTCATGTTTATGTGTGAGAGGTGGGCATGAGTTTGGAAGGTGTATTGAATGAAAACAGCCAAGAATAATTTGACTTTTTCTGAGACCTGAGAAAAGCTGGATATGGCCAGAGGTAAGAGAGTGGCCATAGGAAGCCAGAATGTCAAATGCCTCAGAGGCCATGACAGAATCTGGACTTTATTCCTGGCACAACAGGCAACCACTTGGATGGGTTTCGGCAGGGGGAGGGATAGGTTCTTTTTATGCTTTAAGATCACCTTTGGAGGGAACAATATGGAAACTGAGAGAGCATTTAACAGACAGCAGGAGTTGCCCACGTATGCAATTACTGTGGCTTGGACAACACGGCAGCGGAGAGAGGAGAGTAAGTGGAAATTTTAAGACTCGTTTGGAGGTGATATTGGCAGATCTCTGACTTGCTAACAAATTAGACCTGGTGTGTAAAGAAAAAGCAGAAATTAAGAATAACTTCTCGCTTATGATTGAAGCAAAAAAATTAGAGGGTTCTTTTTAAAAAGATCTACTTCCAGTGTCATAAAAGGAAATTAAAAATCGAGGAGATGAAAAGAAAGGATATTTCCATTTATTAAGAAACTGCCAAGTATTAGAAAATGATGCTGGGTGTCTTACATATGTTGTCCAATTTAAATTTTCAGGAACCCTATGAAAGTAGGTAGTATTCCTCTAGATTAGAGACGGGCAAACTAAAGCACAAACAAGTTAAGTAACTTGCCAAGGGTCACTCAGTAGCTTAGTCTACTGTCTAATTCCCTCTGTCTTAAATGCTTTACACATACCACCCCATACCAAGACTGATCATTTTCTCTAAATCAGTGAACTACTGTTCCTAAGATATTTATTGCAAGATGGCTAAAGACATAATGCAACTAATCTTCCACCATTTGAGAACAGACCGACTGGAGTGAGCACACTGCTCCAAACACCCGTAATTTGCAATTATATCATTAGTAAAACGAAAGTGTTTGTGAGAATGAATCGTGGTGCTTTTACTACGAGCTGAGTTGTGAGGATTCCACCTGAGAAACTCTGAAACAATCTGTTTAATGCATAACTTCAGATACAGACACTGCCCTTTGTACCTTAAAGGCCTCGTGAATTGTTTATCTCTCTCAACTAGGGAAGAGACAACGCAGCCAATGGACAGGATCCCTCAGAACTGGTCTGGTCTTTTGGCACTTTTGCTATCAGCATCAGTGGTGATCTGCTGTACGTCTCTTTCTCCATTAAGTCAAGAAATACACTGTTTAGCAGTCCTTGACCTATTTCATATATTCCTTTGTACATGTAACAGTTAAACTCAGCACTTCTAAATCAAGATGAGGTATGCATGTCTTATATAGATGAGGCCTTAGACACAGTAGAGAGTGAAATCTGAAAGAAAGACATATTTAAAATGTTTCTCCCAAAATGCAAACACAGTACCTGCCCTATTTTGGAGTTCAGCTTAATTTGGCATAGCTCTTTAACTTCTTATACTCTTGGGGATGCAAATATACCTACCTATAGAATTTCCTTCCACCATTAATCAAAACATCGCACCATTTCCTCAAAGGCCAAGATGGGGAAATAGTAGTATGTAGCATACAAAAATATTTTAAAAATACACTTATTATTTATAGTGTGGACTATTCATAGATTATTCATCTTTCTATGTGTTATTCAGTGATCCTAGATGGTATCCACAAGCCACATCAGTTTTTACCATTTGATCCAACCAGACAGTCTGGTCAAAAAGGAAGATGCATGAAGGCAATAATGACTTAAGTGTGGATGGGTGTGTTAAGAAAGAAGAAGGCCTTCTAGATATCAACAGAAAAGGTTTTGGTTTTAGACTGAGCTGATTTAATTTATAGTCTAAAACAAATGGGTGCATTTCCATAAGGAAGATGTGAATGTATAAGACTGTGATAAAACTAACTCACTTCACAGTTGCCCTAATGCTATGTGATGAATTGTGCCCTCCCTCTACCCTAACCCCCAATCCTAACCCCCAGCACCTCAAAATACAACTGCAGTTAGAAGTAGGGCCTTTAAAGAGTAATCAAGGTTAAATGGTGTCATATGGATGGGCCCAAACATAAAACTGGTATCCTTATAAGAGAAGATTAGGATACAGACATTCACAAAACGAAGACCAAGTCACAAGGAGAAGATGGCCATCTATAAGCTAAGGAGAGAGGACTCAGAAGAAACCAAATCTGCCAACACCTTGATCCTGGACATCTGGGCCCCAAACCTGCGAGAAAATGAATTTCTGTTTTTAAAACACACAGCCTGTGGCATTTTGTTAGGGCAGCCCAGCATTCTAAAACATTTACCTTAACAAAAGATTTCATTCATTAGTTTTCTTCAAGGGGAAAAAATTTTGAGAAAACCTCTGCATACTTTCTCTATGTCTGGCATATACTATATCAACAAAAGGAACTGTGCAGTGTTTTTGGTGTATATATTTGTATAGAAATGGATTCATATATTACATATGCATATGTCAGTATCCAGGAATAAGTGATTTCTATATTACAACACTCACCACAATCCAACTTGAATGAGAATTATTTTTGTATTTACTTCTACAGCTATTTTTCTAATTCTTAAACTCTAGGAATACTACTTATTCCTTAAATCACTTAAGCCATTACATGTTTTGCACATAATACTCACTCAAAATTTCCCTTGATTAATTGAATTATAACACTGTTTTTAATTTTTTAATGTTTTCTTTATTTTTGAGATAGAGAGACAGACAGACAGACAAAGCATGAGTGGGAGAGG
The DNA here is from genome assembly GCF_003009895.1 of Hyaena hyaena. NCBI lineage: Eukaryota > Metazoa > Chordata > Mammalia > Carnivora > Hyaenidae > Hyaena > Hyaena hyaena. Next base: position 714,421 of record NW_024081209.1, read on the forward strand.
AGTAGATAGAGAGGGAGACACAGAATCTGAAGCAGGCTCCAGGCTCTGAGCTGTCAGCACAGAGCCTGATGTGGGGCTCGAACTCAGGAGCTGTGAGATCATGACCTGAACTGAAGTCAGCTGCTTAATGGATTGAGCCACCAAGGCACCCCAAATTTCAACACTTTTTAATGAAGGATACATTTTTATCATAGCTACTGGTTTCAAATATATAAGCTATCAATTCAGTTTCACAAAATGAAATGTCAGGTTTCAGACTCATAAGAAAAAAATATGTGGTTTCTATAGGTAGAAAACGACAATGTTATTAAAATTGTTCTAGGTTTAAATCAAAGAACTATGTGTTCCTCATGCATATTGTTTGATCTCTGCTATAATTTAAGTGTTTAATGCAGTTTGAGGGCATATATCAAAAATACTCTCTATTTAGATAACAATTACTTTGCAAATTGTATTCAGATTCAAATTTCTGAGAATCAATGCATAAATAGAAGAAAAATATGACCATTAAAATTCAAAAGCCATGTGGTAACAGGAAGTACTTCAATATATACTATATATGCTAGGTATAAATATCTTTATATTTACTACTTAACATGTCCATAATGAAGATAACTTCAGGTAGCAGGTTTCTTTGTCCAGAAAGAAGTTTATCAACTAAACAAAGAAAGGAAAATCATCTTTTAAAACACTCCAAGGTCTTCTAAGTCATAAGCCTTGCTTCCTAAGAAGTTTCATTGTCAAATAATCAAGACTTAAGAAACTTTTTAACAGGGACACCTGAGCGGCTTAGTCAGTTGAACATCCAACTTTAGTTCAGGTCTCGATCTCGCGGTTCATGAGTTTAAATCCCGTATCAGGCTCACTGCTGTCAGCGCAAAGCCCACTTCAGATCCTCTGCCCTATCTCTCTGCCCTTCCTCTGATTGTGCTCTCTCAAAAATAAATTTTAAAAAGACACTTTTAAACAAATACTTACCCATGACTCCTGAAGAAAGGTTAATAATGTATACACACAATTATAATTAACTGAATATTCAAAATGTTCAATTCATTGTGCAAAACTAGTTAAAACAATAAGCATCCTGTTTTATTACATCAAGCATGTGCCTATTATAATTGTTATTCTTGAATTAATAAATTGGAATTTATTTATTTAACAAAGAGCATAAAATTTATTTATTTAATAAACAAATAGCATGGCAGATTGATGTCTGAGACAGGCTAGAATAGGCTGTAAAACACTGAATTTAATAAATTAGTTTCAATTAAAATGAGCTTTTAGTTGTTTAGATTAGTTGTAACTAATTTATTAAATTCAGTGTTTTACAACCTATTCTAGCCTGTCTCAGACATCAATCTGCCATGCTATTTGCTTGTATATGAAGAATCAGATAAGTTACTTTAACTTGATAGATGCTCAAATAAGTCCAGTGAAATCATTTACAAGCATCAGATAAATAATATATTTCCAAAAAATAAAGAAAATAAAATTACCTTCTTTCATTTTGAGACTTAAAAGCTACTGTGAAATTTGAGATGAGATTAATTGAATAACATCGCTATTAGAAGAAGAAATTGAGCTCTGGAGTTGAATGGCCTTGGTTCACCCTTAACACATTTAACTGTGCAGTCTCAACCAGGTATTTCCCTCTGTGCCTCAGTTTCCTCATCTACACAATGGAGATAGTAGTAGTTTATATCTTATGATATTAGTGTAAAGATTAAATGATTTATGTGAGGCACTTAGTGCCCAGCACACAGGAAGTGTTTAATAAATGTTAACTAGTCATAGTGATTACTGATGTAATAAGTATGCATATGTGTTTATACATACCTATTTACTTATAGGTAGGTATAAAAATCCTACAGAAATAAAGATAGATACATAGATTTATATTTAAATAAATAAATATTTTTAAATAAACATTAATGTCTATATATTTATAGAAATATTAATAAAGAGGATGCAAACTAGCAACCAATCTCATTATTTACCTTGTGTCTGACTCTATACTGAACTCTTTAAATGCTATCTTATTTAATTTTTTTTTTTTTAAGTAGGCTCTACACCCAAAGTGAGGCTTGAACTCATGACCCTGAGGATCAAGAATCCCATGTTCTACCGATTGAGCCAGTCAGGAGCTCCTCATTTAACTCTAAAAATACACTGTGCCCATGAAGAAGGAGGGGCTCTGGTCAGTTAGCTAACAAACCCAAAGGCCTACAGGTGTGAACCAAGTCTATTTGACTCCAAAACCTGCATCGTCTTTCCACTGCCCCAAATTATCTGAGTAGTGTACACTTGATGAGGACAGCAAATAGCCTTTAAAAGACACTCTAGCATCCAGGTTAATCTGTGAGAAAACCCCAGTCCCAGCAAAATCTGGATAGACATACATAGCACAAGAGCATTCTTAAAGTGAATTTGGAATGATTACACAAAAGACATACAGATAATATACAGCAATGTGTATGGGTATATTAAACATAATCAATTATTAATTCACTTTACTTTCTTGATAAGAGAGTATTTTGAATATGAATATATCCCTCACTTGAGAATATGAGTATTTCAGTTACTCTGGATTACCATCCCCTTATTTCTTTACCATAAAAAGAACCCACAGGAGTTGGAAATGGATGCCATTTGCAAAAAAAGGAGGAAATGGGGAAATGCCAAAACTTCCAAGAGAGAAAAAAAAGAAAAAGGAAGAAAGGAAAGAAGGATGGAACGAAAAAAGAAGGAAAGAAGGAAGGAAAGAAGAAGTTAGGAATGGAGAAATAAAGAGAGAGAAATCCTAAATTGTGAGATTGTTCAGCATGTCATTTTTTTTCCTGTTTCTGAAGCTGACAAGCGACACATATCAGTGGTATTGGGAAAGGAGTCAGGGCCCTGGACAGGACAATGGAAACAGAATATACTCAGCCAGAATATATAGATTATGTTTAAAAACTTCCCATTATCTTTGAACTTCCTGACAGAAACTAAAAAAATAGTAAATTTAAAAAATTAAAAACTGGGTCATACTGTATGATTCCTTAGCAAATTAACTGAGAAATACATATAATTTTACTTTATTCACCTACAATCAGTTTACAAATAAATGATAATTAAAAGAAAAATCACAGAGTCTAGAAAATCCTCTGAGATTCCGGAATTTTTATGAAACATTCTACATTCACTGTGAATTGTCATTTTCAAAGTAAAACTCTACTCTCCAACCTTCACCGGGGTTTCCTATACCATCTCCCAGAGCTCAGCAGGACCCTGCCCCCCGCCCTACTGAGAAAGTGTACTCCTGAGTCCTTGCAACCAACCCAAGTGTCACTTTTGCCTCTGACATTAAGCTTACACACACACACACACACACACACACATACACACTAGCTAAAAATAATTGGCTCAAAATCCAAAAACATGTTTAATACTGACTACACACACCTCCAAGCCTTTGTCTTCCCATGGTTGTCAAAGGAGTTAAATAAAATAATGTAGGGGAAAACACTATAAACTATGCATATAAAAGAATTCCATAACCTGCAAAGCTCACATATTAGTATCATTATTATACTGATATTTATTAATATTAGTGCTCACACAAAAAAAGAAAGTCTAAATTCCATAGCATGATATAAAAAGTCTCTATTTTCAAGCCTCTTTCTATTTTTGTAAACTCACTTTCCACCACCTTTTCCTGCTTTACCGCACATCAGGTCCTCATAAAACCATAAAACTAACTTTATATTTTTCATTTGCACATTATTCTTTCTTATGACTGAATTATCATTTATTTTCTTCTTCTCTTGGTCAAATTGTACCCCTTGTACAAAACATAAATTCATATGGAGAATACTTTAAGCTTATATCTGATAAAGGATTTGTAGTTATAATATGGATAGAACCCTCACAACTTGATAATAAGAAGATAACTCAAATTTTAAAAGGCGGAGGGAGATGCAGATATACTGAACAGAACTTCATCAAAAAAGTATATGCATGTACATAAGTTCGTGAAAAGAGGCTCAGATTCATTCATCATTAGGGAAATGAGATCTCATCACATACCTTTTAGAATGTCTAAAATTCAAAGACCAGGCATATCAAGTGTTCGCAGGAATGCAAAAAATCTAGAACTACTGGTGGGAACATAAAGTGGTACAATTGCTCAGGAAACCAGTGTGGCTGTCTCTTCTATGTTATTCATCCATTATATTTATTTTATTTATTTATTATTTATTCTAATGTTTATTTTTGAGAAAGAGACAGAGAGAAAGAAAGAGAGAACTAGTGGGGAAGGGGCACAGAAACAGAGGGAGACACAGAATCTGAAGTAGGCTCCAGGACCTGTCTGAGCTGTCAGCACAGAGCCCGAAGCAAAGGCAAATCTCAAACTCATGAGCTGTGAGATCAGGACCTGAGCCAAAGTCAGATGCTTAACCCACTGAGCCACCCAGGCGCCCCCAGCCATTATACTTCTAAGTAATTACAGTTGACCTTTGAACAACACAAGGGTTAGGTGCATTGACACCCCACACAAAGGCTGTTGAAAATTCACATATGACTTTTGACTTCCCCAAACCTTAACTAACAGCCTACCATTGACTGGAAGCCTTACAAATAGCGTAAACAGTCGATTAACACATAGTTTGTATGTTATATGTATTATATACTGTTTTCTTACAATAAAGTAAGCTAGAAAAAGGAAAATGCAATTGAGAACATCATAAGGAAGAGAAAATATGTTCAAAGTACCACGTATAAGTGAGTCTATGCAGTTAGAATCCATGTGTTCAAGCGTCAACTGTATACAAAACAAAGGAAAGGATATGTTCACACAAACACTTTGTACAGGAATGTTCATAACAGCTTTGATTGCAAAAGCCAAAACTGAAACAAAAATGAAACAATCAAATGGTCATCAACAGGTCAATATAAACAATGCTATTCAGCAAACAAATAAACAAGAATTGAGAAATGCAACAGAATCAATGAATCTTAAAATAATTATGCTGAGTGAGAGAAGCCAGACCTAAAAGAATACTGTGTGATCTCATGGATGTAAAATTCTAGAAAATGCAAACTAATTTGCCAGGGCAGAAAGTAGATCAGTAGTTATCTGAGGTAGGAGAGGGAGGTAGGGTTTATAAAGGACCTTGAAAAAACCTTTAGGGGGGTACCTGAGTGGCTCAGTCGGTTAGGCATATGACTTCGGCTCAGGTCATGATCCCAAGACTGTGGGTTCGAGCCCCATATCCTGCTCTGTGCTGACAGCTCAGAGCCTGGAGCCTGCTTCGGAATCTGTGTCTCCCTCTCTCTCTGCCCCTCCTCCACTCACACTCTGTCTCTCTCTCTCAAAACTAAATACATATTTAAAAAAAAAAAAAAACCTTTAGGGACGTTGGTTATATTCACTACCATTATTGTGATTGCTTCACTGGTATATACATATGTCAAAACTTTTTAAATTGTGCACTTTAAATATATTCAGTTTATTATATGTTAATTGTACCTCATATATCTGTTTTTTTAAAGGAATAAGCTACTGATACAACATGACAGAATCTCAAAATTATTATGCTAAATGAAAAAAAGCAGGACACAAAAGGCCATACACTACTACACTATTCTACTTATTTTTAATTTTTTTTTAGAGAGAGAGAGTGGGGGAGAGCTGTAGTGGGAAGGGAGAGGGAGAGAGAGAGAGAGGGAGAGGGAGAGAGAGAGGGAGGGAGGGAGAGAATGTTAAGCACACTCCACCCTCAGTGTAGAGCCCAACCCAGGGCTCAATCCTATGGCCCTGGGATCATCATCTGAGCGGAAATCAAGAGTCAGACACTCAACTGACTGAGCCACTCAGGTCTCCCTACACTATTCTATTTATATATTATTCTAGAAAAGGCAATACTGGAGATAGAAACCACATCAGTGGTTGCTGCAGGGAGGTGGAAGGGGCTGCCTCCTAAAAAGGCATAGGGGAATCTGGGTTGTAAAGTGGGCACAGAAATGTTCTATATCTTCATTGTGGTAGTGATTGCACGACTGCATACATCAGTCAAAACTCATTGAAGAGGATGGATTTTATTCATTGTTAAGTTCTATCTCAATATAATTATCTCAATGTAATTATATCTCAATATCAATAAATTATATCCCTCTTAATGTAAAAATAAAGGATTAATATTTCATCTCTTGTACAATCTACTCCAGGAAGTTAGTGGGCCTTCTGGTAGGTTTCTATAATCCTTCTCCAGCACTCCATATTTGCACTTATCACAATAATAGTTTTTTTTATTCATATCCCCAACCAGACATGAAAACCTTAGGAGAGAATCATTTCTAGTCATTGCTTCATCCCCATTAGAGAATACAGTGCTTGAAAATCAAGTTTTAAACAAACATTTTAGTTCTATTATTGGTATTTCATCTTCCTTCTTCCTTATAGTTATTTCATTCAGTGAGCACATATTCATTAAGCTTTAGCTAAATGCCCAACTGAAGAGGTGGGCAAGAGCAATAGTTCTTGCCCTCAGAGGCCCAACAATTGGTCCAGAAGAATGACCATCAAATATCCAACCACAATGTGTGATGCACTCACGGTTCATGAGTTTGAGCCCCGTGTCAGGCTCTGTGCTGACAGCTCAGAGCCTGGAACCTGCTTCAGATTCTGTGTCTCCCTCTCTGCCTCTTCTCTGCTCATACTGTCTCTCTCTCTCTCAAAAATGAATAAACATTTAAAAAAATTCAATAAAAGGTAAACACAAAGCAAAATAAAACAATGATCCAATCTGTGTTCTCTACGTCTGTCTAACTGCTACTTGGGAAACTCACTAGGAAGAGAAAAGAGTTGGTTGCTGCAAAAATTCAGGTTGGAAAGAATCATTATTTTGCTGAAAATTAGCCTAAAATAGGGAAACAGTCCTCTCTCTAAGTACCTAACAAGCTGACTCAAATGCTGCCAGTCAATCTTAAGGGAAAAAAAGAGGGCGAACTTTCATAACCCAACATACTTACATACGTTTGATGTTTCCATGTGTCCTCTGCCTAGAAGACAGAGCTCAACTCTTTGGCGCTCAGTCACAATCTGGCTCAGTGCTCCTTCTTCATGTCATTCCTTGCCGTACCACCTGCCCTAACTGTAATCTTCTCTGTCCCAAACACCTTTTTGACTCTTCCCTGACAACTTCTAACCAGAGAATCATTAACTCCTCTCTAGGCTACTCAGGCTAAATGTATCCTTTGTGTTTCCATTTTCCATGGTACTTCTACCCATTACACTAATGGAATAGTTGTCACCTTACATTATTGATGATTATATGTACTTGTCTTCCACGTAGAGTATTTGTGTTTGAGGGCAGGGACACTACTTTATTGATATTTGTATTCCAGGCACCTAGTACGATGTGTATAACTTAATGCCTGCTAAATTAATATATATCAACTTCATGTGCCACCTATAGCCACAATATCTGAGACAAGAAAATGCAAAACAAAGAGTGGGACAGATGTCATAATCTTAAGTAAGCTAAGAGCACAAGCAAAACACAGCACAGTATGTGAGCCTAGAAGAACAATACTCAAAGATGCAAAATATTAAAAAAAACCTAAGTTACTGGGCCCAGATGACGTTATTAGCTAGCACTTTTAAATGAGGTGAGGACACAATGCCTAGATGCTTATGTTGACTTTTTGCTGTCATATGTAACTGTGATTCTTCTATATTGAAATAGAGTACAGGGGCACCTGGTGGCTCAGTCGTTTAAGCGTCTGACTTCGGTTCAGGTCATGATCTCACAGTTCATGGGTTCGAGCCCCGCGTCGGGCTCTGTGCTGACAGCTAGCTCAGAGCCTGGAGCCTGCTAGATTCTGTGTCTCCCTCTCTCTCTGACCCTCCCCTGCTCATGCTCATTCTCTCTCTCTCTCTCTCTCAGAAATTAAATAAAAAAATAGAGTATAGAGAAAGTATCAAACATTCAAAAAATGAAATGTTTAGTATAAATAATACAAGCATCAATACCCATATACAATTTTTGTATATTAACATATATAATCAGCATACCAATTCTATGAGATAGGTATTATAATCCCACACACTTCAGAATGAAAAAGGTTGACTTGCCCACGTCCCCTCCCCTCTACTCCCCTGTTAGTAAATGGTTGGGCAGGAATAAAAACATTTGTACGTGACGACAAAGCCTTCTTTCTTGGCTTATATGCCATGAGTTGGTCATCCTCAAAGACCTTCATGTCCATCAAAATGTTAAGAAAAATCACAATAAAAAGAAAAACACAATGAACTCCTTATGCACTTTCCAGAAAACCATCTTGATAAAACCAATGGTTTTCATGGCAACACAGAATCAGAGGCTATGAGCTAATTCTCCCATGCAGAAATCATACTGTGCCATTGTGTATTAAATAAAAGTTAAGAAGTATAGGCAATAGAGCAGATCTTCTTGAAGGCATATCTAAAATGAATGGGCAAGAAAGTATTGAGCTACATTACAGAGGCACTTACTTTCCTAAGCAAAGGTGTATACATACAGCTCTCAAAATATCAGGAACGGGGTTTCTGTGAGCCCTTACAGACATCTTGTGACCCAGAAAAGTACCTTCCCTAGGGAACACTCAGATGAAAGCAAAGGAACAGCTTGATCTGTGGGGTAGGATCAAAGTTTCAGTGCTCACATCCCCTTCGGTTGGTCATCCCTGTGCAGCGAGCAACCTGGAAGATTAGTCATCCTTACACTCCTGGGCTGGAGCCATGGGGCCTGGATTTGAATCTCCAGTTTTATCACCTGGACATGTGGAGGTGGAGTTTTTAAATTTCTCTGTGCTTCATTTTTCCTTCTGAAAATGGGGAGAATATTAATATGAACTGCAGTAATTTGTTTAAGGGATCTAGAAGAAAAAAATGCATATAAATGACTTAGAACAGTTTATAGCATATATTAAGAATTCAGTATTAGCTAAATATGTATATTACACATGGATATGTATATATTATATATATTCTTGAAATTCCTAAACAAGTTGTCCAGCTGTAAGAGTACACCATTCTTGAAACATTCCTTGTGTCTGTGTATGAGCAGATTAATATTAGTAGGTGACAGTCCCTATGTGGAGAGTGAAGAGAATGGATTCTACCTGAAGGTATCACTGTACATCTGGTTATTTTGTTTACATTTGTAGCGTAATGATCCAAAGCTATGATATCTCATTTAAAATTGAACTCTCATTCCCAGGAATGTGAATCCTCTTTTATGAAGATGGCAAACATGTAAGTCAAGAGCCAGAAACCACAACAGCAACTACAAGGCACACCAGAGGCACATGTTTGTGACCCAGAAATTGTCACTTATCATGTACCAGTATCTCTAGCCATTTAGTAAATGGAAAGATAGTAGCAAACACAATGGCATTGCTTACAAGCTCAAAATGAGATGCTGTTTTGAAATGCGTTCAATTCCTTTTCTACTTTTTTATATTTTTAAAACAAAATTCTCAAGCTCTCTACGTCAGATGTTCCAAGACTGGTTTATATCATTTCCAAATTATAAAACTCCAACAAGGAGAAATCAATTTTTCAATCAGATTGGCAACATTTTAAACGCATCAATATTATCCAGTGTTGGCAAGAGCATGGTGAATAAGCTGTGGGTACTTAAGAAGTTCCTTGCAGTGTCTACAGAATTTAAAGTGAACATCCCCCTAGACCCAGAATAAATGTGCAGTACCCTTGCAAAGAGCAACCCTATGACCAAGGGACTATTCTGGGGGATAGTGGCTGGCTACATTGGGTAGATACATTAAGAAGAGAAAAAGAATCTTCATATACTGACAGATAAATATTTGATAAATATTAAGTGAAAAATACTTCAGAACACTGGTATGATATTAATACGAGCCATTATCTGATCTTTTGAAATTATGAAAGGAAAATTCCTGTGGACACACAGAAATTGTGTTTGAAGAGACACTAACCCAACCATCCATGGCAGTTACACAGATGAAGTGGAAAAGGGAAGGAAGTTCACTTTATATTTTACTATAACATTCACGTTGCATCATAAGCAAGTATTACTTTTAGAACTCACAGAAATAACAAAAAATTTCAAAGAAATGGGGCACTCAAAACCAAAATTATTTACATGTGGGTATTTTAAAAAAGCTCAGTAATCCCCCATATGCTTAGATCACAACTGCAGAATAAAAGGCTTACGAGATCTTAATAGACCCATATAGTAAAAGCGTTGTACTACCCTCATATAGCATGTTGAGAAACATTACATATTTGTAGACCCATAAATGGAGCTTAAGAGAAATGGAAAGAGAACAATGGCTCTCAATTTCCATTCCATTTTTTTTTTTTTTTTTAAGTAATCTTTACACCCAACGAGGACTTCCAACTCAGGACCCTCAAGATCAAGAGTCAGATGCTCCACTAACTGAGCCAGCCAGGCACCCCTCTACTCCACTTTGAAAAGAGAAAAACGAGTAGTTTTGCACCACTCACACCTCTGTCTCCTCCACCCCATCCCACAAATGGAACCTGGGAGGAGCCAACTCTACTTGGCCACTGACTCCAAACACAATAAATAGATCGGGTGGCTTGATGATGTGTCCACAAAAGAGGAACAACGGAGAAAGGTGTGGTGAGAAGGTGGGAACAGCAGGATTATTATGTAAAAGTAGGGATAGCTGGAGAGGGAGACTATTTTAAGGATGAGTAAATGTTTGTGAAGAGAGAATATACATATAAAGCGAGTGGAAAAGTGGGAAAAGGAACAGAACCAGGAAATGTTGCTCTCTATGAGGTGGTTAGCTTTCAGGACATCCCTTTAGGTTTAGAGCTTCTGTATTCTGTACTCTCCAGCCCCTGTTGTCAAATCAAAGTTTACTGGAGATTGCAGGTCGGAGAGGGGGTCCTGTGACTATTTCGAGCAAGCCTTAGAAACAGGCTCATCAGGCACGAAGCACATACTATATTCAAGTCAAAGATCTCATCACGTGCTGGCTTATTCCCCTTAGACACGGAAACACTTAAGTGGCGCAGCGTTCAAACTAGCTTGCAAGACATCTCTGCCCAAAGGAAGCAAAAATGGGGTTTGAAGAGAATTTCATATTCATGTACATATATAGTTTTATCTATCGTTATAGATATCTATAGTTATAGAGATATATTAACTATAACTGTAAACTATAGATATGTATTATGGACAACTGTAACTATAGACATCTATATATCTATAGTTATATCTACAGTTATGGATACAACTATATATGTATATTTCTCCTATAATCTCCCAGCAGCCTCACCGGAAGATGCCCACTCCCCACAGGTCTCTATGGGAGAACTGAGCGGGACTGGAGCAAGGCGCAGGGATGATGCTCGAGGACCAAGCCCCTCCCCACAAACCTCAGGGGGCCCGTAGATACCCGTTTGCCCCGGCCTGGCCCCAGGCCAAGAAACAAAAAATAAAAAGAAATGAATTCCACCAAAGCCCCCAGAGACCTGGCACCCATGTGACCTGCCGACGACACCAACGCTTTGTCTCCCCAACAAATGCAACTTTTATTTTACTTTTTCTGGGGGTGCGGCTTGCGCACGCCCCCCGCCGCCTCTCCCGCAACCCTTTCTTCTTCCCTCCACCGCGGGCCGTGGGAGGCCTCGAGGTCTCTACTTTCATCCCTGCCTGGAGTAGGAATCCCGAGGCTCCGCCGCGCGCGGGCGGGCGCCCCTCCTCCAGCGGCCCGGGGGGCGCCGGCCGGGGGCGGCGGGCTCGGGCTCAGCGCCCCGCGCGCGCGGCGCGGGCGGAGAAACTTACCTGCGCGCAGGCTCTGCCGGAGCTCCCGCGTCGCAGTCAGCGGCGCCGCGGCCGCCGCATCTCCCGGCGGCGGGTCCCCCCCACCCACCCCGGCGGCCGCGTCCTGGGCCGCACTTTTCCGAGCCTGGGAAGTTGGCCGAAAGCGCGGAGGTGGGAGGTGGGGGTGGGGCCGGGGGAGCTGGGAGAGGAGGCTGAAGGATTTTGTTGTTTGTTTGTTTGTTTGTTTGTCTTGATCTCTAGCAAAGACTTTTGACCGTATGCTGAAGAATAGGAGTTTTGCCCAATGGCGACAAGGCAGCGGCCTGACTCTCACCGAACGATCGATTTACTAAACAAACTGAAACGTGGGTGGGGATGTTAAACAGTAACCAGCAGCCTCAATGAAAACTGAAAGCAGCGAGGCCGCCACCGCCTCGGCGCGCTCATTTCCCGGTTCCCAAGGCCCCTGGGCGACCGGCGGGCGGGCCAGCGCGTCCCGAATCCCGGCCTCCCGGGGACCGCGGTGGCTCTCCGGGGCCTCCCCGGGGCCGCCAGGCGGTAACTGCCAGCGCCCCATGCCTACGTTCCCATCGGCAGGGCGAGGCCCTCCGAGGCTCGGCCGTTCGGAGCCAGCCGTCTCCAGCCCCCCGCACCCGGAGGAGCCCACCGGGTTCCGCGCGCGAACCGCGTCGCGGGCACTGTCCTCCTCCCCGGGTCACGCCTAGTGCAGGGCGGTGTCAACCTCGAGGCCGTGCGTTTGGACCCACGTTGGTGGAGAAAGCCTCCTGACCCCAGAATGCAGATACCATTCTGAACCAACGAGGTCCAGAAATGGGCCGGAAGTATTATTAAAGGGAATTGAATAGATCCTAGGGACAGCACTGCGGCCACACCGCTAGGGGAAGCCGCAACCGTTTCATTAATCTGCACCTTGGCCACGGGGGTTAACTTTTGCCCTAATGCTTGTGACCACCTTGCTCGGCAAGAGTCATGGGAAGAGGGGTAGACTAGTTTCCCTTCCCCTGCCTACCCAGCCACCTGTGGCTTCAGTCATTAAGTACCTCTTTACATATGTATCTGATGGAAAGCTTTCTCCCTCCCAAACCCTAGGCGCCTTCTCAAGCTTAGACTTCATGAAATGATGCTCAGACCCGTTCGGGACGTGGTGGTCATCTGGGTCAGGCTTTTGTTCACCAGGCAATATAGCCCAGAAGCTGTGGCTTTAAAAAACATCTCAACAATTTAACTTGGTGGTTTCGGGAATGAATGACTTCAGGTCAAACAAGTAATTATCCTCATGAGATAAATAGTTACTTAATCCTTAAGGTTTTTCTTTTCCGACCAGGGGGGTGGCGGTTATTTTAAGACTGTAATAACAATGCCAGGGAGATCAAAGAGCTAGGTATTTTTTTTCTTTTTCTTTTTAGATCGGGCTTACTAAACTTTCTCAGTTTCCTCCTTCTGAATCTCTTGCTGAAAGGCTCTTTTAAAAACAAGTAGTTGGCGGTTTTAGAAATCAGAACAAAGGAGAGAAATCATATACTATTTTCTTTAAATCGACCTTCTTGAGCAAAACACATTCTTTGGGTCCTTGTTGCCCACGCAGTGTGCAAACCGTATCACTAAAGCAGCCTCTGTCCATGTGGGCTCCAGGAAACCGTCCAGCGACAGTTGAGGCGGAAAAGTAACAATTAACGGGTTATGCTTATTACCCAGATCTTTCATAGGTGTGCTGTTTAAAGATCACCGGTGGGCATTCTCCTTAAAATTATTCCCAGATCCTTAGTGAATATTGTCATATTATATGCGAACATAGAAATATAATTCCCACAAAACACTAACAGTCTGAAGACAAGTTCTCTGTCCCCACTCACGGAAGCTTTAATGCTACTTGACATCTGTTCTTCCCAGCAGAGAAGCCATATTTTAGTTCAACAGTCTCAGTTTACTTCACTAGGAACAGTCTGAGATGTGAATGGGTGTGGTTTGGGGTGATCAATTCATCATTCATGTGTAGTATGTTCACTGATCTGCCAGGAAATGATCATCACCGTGTTCTGTGTTCACAATTATTTTGACACAACGTGTAGAACCTTTGCCAGAGAATTTTGTCACTACAAGGATTTTGACTAACGGTGAGAGAAACGACAGTGCAATTAAGGAAGTATAAACTCTTAAGATTTAGCTATTATCTAAAGGAAGCACTGCATCTGCTTAAGTTAGAAAAATCCCCACGAGTTTCTATAGCACCGCCATACCTCCCCCGCCCACTGCAAGAAGGGGGTGGCTTCAGACTAAACAAACAAACAAACAAACAAACAAACAAAGGACTTTAAGAGATAAAGGAAGGGGAGGGAAGTTGGGTCCGCAGTCTTTACTAGATAAATCAATACCAATTGACAAAGCTTTAGAGCATCACTTATATTGTCCCTGAAACTAATTTATTATAATTTTTCATGGCGTGGGTGTATGATGCTGAAAATGAAAAAAATGTGTTCTACAGAGTTGTCCCTGACGCTTTGAGGCGGGTGGTGTGGGAGGAACACAACGAGAAAGAAGAGATAAGGATAAATGTCAGGGGAAAGGTTCTCAGAAGACAAAGTTCTGTTTCAATATTTAGTGTTTAAAGGGAAACTATACACATATGTATTTGTCACATCCACTCTTTCAACCTACAACTAAGCAGAAAATGTAGAGTCAAAGCCCCTTTGCTTTCCTGTTAAATGTCTCATTTAGCCTGTTTTTATCCTTTCTGCTTTGCACGTCTTTTTTACACCTTTTTTTCCCCTTCTTCCCAGCGGCCCCTGATCATCTTGATAAGAGCCCTGGTTTTTTTCCCACGAGCGGTTCTGATACTATTAATTAAAGCAGAAGCCACGGGCAGAGCTCTCGGAGGTGGGGGTGGGGGTGCGGGCAGGTGCGGGGCAGCTTAGGCGGAGAAGTCCTCAGGATTTCAGCCCGCAGAGACCCCATGGCCGAGGGCCACCCCACGCCCCTGGCCCTGGCCCTAACGCCATCACCGGACCCAAACGGGACGTGCCGTCTTCCTGCTGGGGCGCTCCACCCCTGCGCACCCGGTGGGGCACCCGACCCGCGGGGATCGCCGTCGCATCCGCACTGCCGCCGGCCGCCGGCCACCGCGCGCGCCACCCGCGGGGGGTGCCAGCCACCCTCACCGGGGCTTACACGCAGGAATTAAAAAAAAAAAAAAAGGAAAAAAGAAAGAAAAGGAGAAATCAAAACCTCATGACATTCTCCACCTGCTGGCCCTTTCTAGATTTGGCCAAAGCCGAAGGCTCCCTTCCAAGGTCCTCATAGTGTCGAGGACCGCGGGCGGGATGTGGCCGCTGGGACTCAGGTGACATTAACGACTCTGGAGCGGCGCTCAGGGCGCCCCCAGCAAAGCCGTCGGAGTTGTGTTTGACCCTGGGGGCCAAAGCACCGGTAAAGCAGCCTGCGCCAGAATTTCAAAAACTCCCTGGAGGCCACTGAATGTTTTATGCATCAGGAGAAGGCCGGGATTCCGGTCACTGGAAGTGGGAGCGGGGGAAGGGCTCTGCCCGCAAGGTTGGGGGCGGGGGTGGAGGCGGGAACTGCCCTGAAGCCCGCCAGGCCTCGGGGGCAGGGCCGCTCTCCACCTCGTGGGCCTCGTCCATTTCAGGGAAAGAGCAGTCGTTTGCTCCCTAGAGCAGCCCAGAGCGAGGGCACAGATCGACGGAGCTGTGAAGCTGCAGGCTCTCCCCAGCCCCCACCCCCCCCACCCCCGTAAGGGGAATGCTGAGCCGTTGCATCTCCTGTGACCCGGCACAGTTAGGCTCCAACGAGGTCTGCGCCTTGGGCCTGGCGCGGTAGGGTTCTGTGACTCGGGATCCGGGCTTAGGTGCCCTCATCTGTTGTCTGATTTGCCAGACTTTTCAACAAACACCCACCTTCAATGCCTTGAATTTAAGGTGGTAAAATAAATAAAAACCAGCAAAACGGGCGGATTGAATACGGAGGAAGGACTGATGAGCATCTGTCCAGCAGCACCAACCCCAACACCGTGTATGTACATCCTAAAAAGTAACGTCCAGCACATTGCTTGGCCCTTTTAAAAGGGGGAGTCAAGGGCTTAAAAACAGTCGGGGAAAAAGCATGGCCTCCAAGGCTAGGCACTCTGCTTGGCCACACACTGGTCCAGATAAAAATGAGTCTATTTTATGCTCAAGTCACGGATCAGGAGCCCTGGGAGTAAGCCCATGTAAGTAAGGCCACAGAAATGTCTCCAGACCGCCTTACCTGTTAATATAAATAAAGCCTAGATTTCAGAATTAATGTCTAAATTGGAACTGCTCTGCTTATGTTACAAATCTGGCTGAGACACTACGGAAAAATCGAACATTAAATGATTCTCAGCGTCAATACTGGGTTCCTGTGCCCCCAAAAAGCAAACTGCCAGGCAGGATCTCTCTTCCCCACCCCCTCTCTTTGTAGATTTCCTACTAAAGTATTGATTGCCAAGGTCTCTGCAAGATTTGCAAACTTTTACAGTCATTTATGGTGCATGCAATAAAAAAGAAGTGATATGAGCATGCTAGTTCAAGGTGTAATGCAAAGATGTATTCGGTGCCCTTGGCAACTATCTGTGGGACGTGTTTGTCTTTGCAGAACACGCCCTTCTCTGCAATGAACCCCTCTGTAACAAAGATTGGCCCTTTACATTTGCAAGGCCTTGACCCCTCAGTGGAAAGGCACACGTGTTCAAACCAGAAAATTTGATTATTCCAACTTCATTTTAAACCAGGGTGGGGAAATTCTAATCAAAACTGTGGAGACAAAAAAGAAAAAGAATCTTTTTAAAGTTCCCTACACCCCTACTATCTCCTATCAGAAAGAAAAAAAATAAGAAAATCAATGACCAAGTTATAACATAATCTCTACCTGCCCCTTGCAAAACAGGGATCCACAGATCCTTCCACTGAGAGAAAAGAAAAGGATTGAGATCATACAGAGACAACACACTATTTTAGATTGCATGTGCCCAAAAGAGGGAAAAAAAACTCAAACATTTTACATGAAAATCCGTGTCTAGTTAAATATAGATTTGTTGTTAGATTTTAGTTTCATAATTTTTCAGTAAAGAAAACAAACATGCAAGAGGGCTGTTTTTACTCTGTAACTGTAGATAGAAGCTTTATACCCCTTTACCAATTTTAACAGTTCTTTTTTTTTTAAGGCTATGTGTAGAAGATGGGTGGGAAAAGTAAAAAAGAACTTAATTTCTAAAATTTCCTACTTTGAACCAAATCGGTTTTCTCATCTAGTGCTGCAAATAAGAATAGTGGACACACAGCTTCAGAAAGGTATTCAGAATCCTATACCTGCCATCTAGTGGGCGTAAAAGAAAATGCTGACTGTAGATATCTGAAGTCTTGTCTCTAGCTGTTTTCTTATTTATAAGCAAAACAAGTCTAAGAAATGAACAAGAACATTTAACTTTAAAGCTGAAGGAAAGGAAATAAACAATTGTATTAGGGACTTTGTAACATAATCATTCAATTGAAGTCCATTTCCTTTTGTTTTTAGTAATCATTAAGGTTGCTGAGCTTTGCTAAGATAATCATTTTATTATTATACTCGTTTTTTGTGCATATCCTCTTCACATAGATTTTATGCTGTTTTCTTTTGGATTAATCTCATTATCAGTTTCGGTTCCAGTTGATATTTAAATTGTTAAAAAATTGAAAAGGAAGCTAATAACTTTCCTATTTGGACTCTTAAATAAACATCTTCCATTTTGCAAGACAATAAGAACAAAGAAAGGAAGAAATAAAGAAAGGAAGGAAAGAAAAAAAGAGAGAGAAGATAAAGTTAATTATATTTATACATTTGCTTTCGATGCCATGTTATAAGTATTATACACCTCCAAAAACTGACTTCACCAAATCAAAAACAGGACAGGTTCAAATCTATTTGGTCATGGCAACTTATATTTTCTTGAGGTTCACATTACAAAATATTGAAAAGAGACATTTCATATTGAAATGTTTTGAAAAATAAATTTATCAAAAAAAGAGTTTGCTGAATAGAATAGTCATTAAAAGATCATCACCATATTTTAATAATAGCTGACGTGTGTGTGGTGTGGTGTGTGTGTGTGTGTGTGTGTGTGTGTGCTTACATTGTTCCAGGCACAGTTTTATGGGCTTTCAATCAGTTAACACTTGAGTGCTTACAACAACCTTAGAAGATTTGTATTATTAACACAATTTTATAGGTGAGAAAGCTGAGGCTCAGAATTATGACGCTGCTAAGTGCCGAGCTGATCTGGTTCCAGGGTCAAGGCTGGCATCTTCCATGTCACACCGCCTCCCACAGAGAAAAGCAGCAAAAAGAGACCACTGAAATTCATGTTATGGGACACAGTAGATATGAAATACATCCAAAAGAAACATTTGTTGGAATGCTAAAATCTGGTCTGCAAAATAACAGACATCCAAACCCAAAGGAAAAGAAAAAAAAATTACCACTCATAAACATCAAGTACTATAAAAAACATACGGCCGTAAGTAAATAACATATTCATTCACATCTGTTCAGGGTAATTTTTGACAGATATGCAAGCCTTTTCTGTAGATTTGTCCTACAGTTTATGTCCACATGTATCTTAATTTCAAGTAATGAAGTTACCAATGCTAAGCAAAACAGTTCATGAAAAGCCCTCCAACGTATTGCCAAAGATTTATCCCTGAATTTAACTGGCATTGTCAGCTCAATTATCTTCCTTCCTTGCCTCATTCTAATTTCAAATTTCATTTCCTACACAAAATGTATATACATTCCAAACATATTTTTTCTCTTTTCTAATTACACAAAATACTCTCCTCTTTTCAGGGCAGCTACTTTATAAATATGAGTTAGTTCAGCAGTCAAGGATCTTAAATCATCACGATTAATGTATTCAAATTCTATGCATATGGCTGTATCGTGAGAGCAAGGCTGGTATATTGGTCATCTTAGAAACTGTAGATGAATGACTAGTCTTTGATCCAAGGTGTTTCCTGTTTTGATGTGTTTTGTTTTAATACACAATGTTTGAAGTATTAATTATTAAGTAGCACTGTATTACCTAGGTATGAATTTAAAAGTCGTGAATGTTTTCAAAAGCTGATAGCAGCTGGCTTGGGATTCCTGCCATGGTTTAATGCTCACAATGATGTCACCGGTTCAGCCTTCCTGATCTCTTGCACACCTCCAGTCGAGATCAGACAACAAATAAAAACTGGAGACAACAGCAGTCAGGCCCTTTGTATTTCTCCTGTGTATCCATGTAGATCTAAGTACACCATCCCCTTCCCAGGAAGAAATACTGATATTCTCACAGGAAGAAGAGATTCAGCTCTTGGTTAAGGTTAATCCCATCACCTGTGTTCTTGATCCCATCCCTTCCTGGCTATGCCTGGCCTTGTTCTATCAATTACTTCTTTTTCTTATATCTTCAAACTCTCTCTCTCTCCAGTGGCTTCTTCCCTGTAGGTTATAAATATGTTTGTCTTACCAACACACTAAAAATTTCAGAAAAAAAATGGAAGAAAGGAAGGAAGGAAGGGAAAAAAAGGAAGAAGGAGAAACAGAATTTGCTTGCTTTACTCTGCTCCTCCTATTGTTGCCCCATTTTTTTTTTTTTTTTTTTTTTTTTTTGCCCTTTGCAGATAAAAATCACTAGCCCAGGCTATTTATGGTCTGTTTATCAACACTTCCTATTCACTCTACATGCACCAAAACCTGGCTTGCACTGATTCCACTCCACAGATTCTGCTCTTTGGAAGGGCTGTAGTGGCCCCGCCTGGTTGGTATTCAGTTCATCTGTTCCAATAGATTAAAAGTAACGGTTTTAATGGAATACTACATGGCAGTGAGAAAGAATGAAATCTGGCCATGTGTAGCAACATGGATGGACCTTGAGGGTGTTATGCTGAGCGAAATAAGTCAGGCAGAGAAGGACAAATATCATATGTGTGCACTTGACGGAGGAACAAGGGGGAGAAGAAGGGCAGAAATGGTGGGGGAAAGGGAGAGAGGCAAACCATGAGAGACTCTTGAATGCTGACAAAAACTGAGGACTGATGGATGTGGGGGGGAGGGGGATGGGCATGGAGGAGACACTTGTGGGGATGAACACTGAGTGTTATGTGGAAACTAATTTGACAATAAACTATTTGTAAAAAAAAAAAAAAAAGAACAAAGTCATGTCCCTTTAAACTGTTTCACTCTTTAAACAGTTTAATCAGTAATTCATGTTGGTACCTCATTGGCCAGAACTGGATCTCTAAGACACAGTTTACAACCATGCATTATAGGAAGGTATCTTTGGTAGCCAGATTACCAAGCAAAATATAATTGGCGTTTTGCTAATACATATTAGTAAAACGGATTTTATTGTATAATCGACTTAGAACATAATAGTTTAAAGTAACAATAATTATTATATCATACAATTCTTTGGGAGGGGGGACAGTCTGAGATGGGTCAGCTAAGTCTAGATAATCTACACTGGTCTCATGCCCATGTCTAGGACCTCAGCTGGGTTGACTGGGTCTTCTTCTCTTCCTCCATGTGACCTCTCATCCTTCAGGAGGCTAAGCCTTCTTCCCATGTAGTCTGGGAGTTCCCAGACGAAAAAGAAGACAAGCTCCAATGCACCAGTACTTTTTAAAAGTCTATTCATACCATATTTGTTAATGTCCCATCAACCAAAGCCATTCAATGGCTAAGCCAAGGTTCAACAGGTAGAGATTCTATTTCCTTTTTAAATTTTTTTAAATTTATTTTTGAGAGAGAGAGAGACATCACACACACACAGAGAGAGAGAGAGAGAGAGAGAGAGCAAGAGCAAGCAGGGGAAGGGCAGAGAGAGAGGGAGATAGAGGATTTGAAGAGGGCTCTGTGCTAACGGCGAGCCTGATGCAGGGCTCAAACTTATAAACAGAACTGTGAGATCATGACCTAAGTCCAAGTTTGCCGTTCAACCAACTGAGCCACCCAAGTGCCTCGAGAGATTCTACTTCCTGAAAGGAAGATGGTACAGTCACAATGCCTTTAGGGATGTGAGGAACGTGTGGCCATCTCTTCCCAATCTACCACAGTAAGAAAGTACAAGACAATAGGTATTGGGTGGACAACAGTGGGGACTGTCTCACCTTTCATATTTCAACCCTGTTTAACCTGTCACCATCTTAATGAACAATACTTAAAAAGTCTGTCCATTCTATGTACCCCTTTAACTTTCTAACTCTCTGCCTCCAATTCTTAATTAACTTTCACATCCATAATGTTAAATTTTCTTGGGTTTGGGTCACTGAAAATCTGATAAAAATTATGGGCTTTTATGCCCCCTCCCCACACAGCCAAATTCATATAATAAGGCCATAACCCGCACTGTGACTATATCTGGAGAGGGGACCTCTAAGGAAGTAAATAAGGTTACAGTAGGTCATAAGGGTGGGATCCTGATCCAATAGGATTAATGTTCTTATAAGGAGAGACATCAGAGGGCTTGCTCTCTCTCTTCATATGCACTCATCAGTAAATGCCATGTGAGGACATGGCAAGAAGGTGGCTATCTATAAGCAAGAGGGAGAGCCCCACCAGAAATCACATTTTCTGACACCTTGATCATGGGCTTCAAGCCTCCAGGACTGTAAGAAGATAAATTTCTGTTTTCTAACCCACCCAGTCTGTGGTATTTCATTATAGTAGTCTGAAGACACTCATGCACCATGGGTTACAGATTCCTGTTCCCCCAGCAACGCCAAGATAACTTTCAAGATTTACTTACTTGCACACCCGTTTTAGAGCTTTTAATAGGTTCCCATCAGCTCCAAACTGCTTGGCGGGTCCTACAAGGTGCTTCCCAATGTGGCTTGGTTCTTCCCTGGTGCCACTGATGGTCACAGCCACACAGAGCTTCTTTCTCCTCCAGCCAGTTTACAGTAGTGAATTTGCTTCTGCTCCTGAGCACAGTAACCAAGTATCCCTCTGTACTTTTACATCTGTTGTCACATCCATCTGGAATATCCTCCTTTCTTATCTTTCTGATGAGCATTTACTCATTTTTATGCACATTGCTTTTTTGTAAACAAATCTTTCCCTGTGGTCCCCCTATCAAGCTCCCTCCAATAGAGTCTGACAGTTCTCCTTTCTGTATTACCTCAGTTTCCTTCTATATACCACGTCTTATTTCTTCACCCATTGAAGTTAATTTTTTATATGTCTTTAATCCTTGACAACAGGCTTTGTGACTATGAGTGAATAAATTTGGCTTTCCCTATCAGAATGTTTTATTCTTCCATGATTATGTGACATGTATTTGAGGTTCCTTTTAAATTTCCTTTCAATAAAATTTGGAGGTAGTAGTAGATGTTGTTTGCCCTTTGGCTTCCAAAGCCTTACTGAAGAAAGCACCTCATGCTCTCAATTTATTTCTTCATCTTAGTCCATATAGATAAGCCGGTGATAGACTATGAGAAACAAGCTCATAATTACTCATAGCTTAATGATTTATTTCTTCCAAGGCCACCAGCATTTTCATAGTACCAGGCAAAGGTTTTAAATCGAAGGATTAACCTTGAATGGTGAAATTTTAGGCCTCATCAAGAGTCAGGGCAGTGGGATTTCCCTTAAGTTTGACCACATTTCTGTCTAACTCTTTCTTGTATGCCTAAGGTTATCAATGTTCCAATTTATACATTGCAGACATGGTAAATTAAAAAAAAAAATTGAGGAACCAGTGAATTTTTGTGGGGCTACTTGTCAAGTTTTGCAGATGCATTTGTGATTCTCTAAAAATAGTACTCCTCCTATTACTAACTCTCCTCATTACTAATAATGAGAATAATCATTGATTAAAAATTGGGCAGAAAGAGAGGGAGAGAGAATCCCAAGGAGGTTCTGCACTGGCAGCATGGAGCCTGACGAAGGGCTCGAACCCACGAACCCTGAGATCATGACTTGAGCCAAAATCAAGAGTCGGATGCTTAACCAACTGAACCATTCAGGCGCTCCGATTTTACTTACTTATTTATTTATTTACTTACTTACTTACTTACTTATTTAATTTTTATTTGTGTCTTCACTCACCTTTAACCATGCTCCAAATCTCTTTGGCCTACATTTCTTGAATTCCAACTTTGTATTTCTATCTGCTTGGACTCTTCATCTGATTGTACCTTATCATCACCTCAAATGAACTCACTGAAATATCCTCTCCCATAAAATTCCTATTTCTGAGAAAGTTGCCACCCTTTTCCTTAGCACATTTACAGGACATCTCAGAGTAATTCCCCTACTTCTTGTTCTGCATGGCCATTTACTCATAAACTTCTGGTGTTTTTCTTTACAAAAGGTTTTGTATCTGTTTCTTCCTCTTCCATTAAATCAACAGAATCCTACATTAACTGGTTTCTTTGTCTTTAGCTTCTTCCTTCCCCAACCAACCAGTATGCTGTCAGTTTATTTTTTTTCTAAAACAAAATATACTTTATTAAACTTTGTATGTACAGTATTTTAAATGATGTCTGAAAAGAACTATTAAAACTTCTAACGGGAGCACACTTGGCTGGCCTCGTCTGGTCCCAACTTATTTCTACAGCTTTTCCCCCATATTAATTATATTAGGGTAGGCTGGGTGGCAGTGACACAAAAGACCGAAACCTTAATGGTATAATTACAAAAAAAAAAAAAACACACACACACACAAAAACAAAACAAACAAACTAGTATACTCTCTGTGTAAAGGCTGCTTCAGCAAAGGCGTGCTCTGACAAATGACAATTATCAGTGGTACTTAGAACTTGCGGCTCTCCATTTCAGCAAGAGACCTCCATATTTGCTACGGCATGAACTAGGAGAGACTGGAAAATCACTAAGGAGATTTTCACTGCCTCAACCTCAGATGGATACACGTCCCTTTGTCCAGAAATAGCTACGTGGCCCCACCTAACGTGAATAACAAGGAAGTGTAATTCTTGTGTGTGAAGAAAAGAAAACGATGAAATGGAACTTAGTAAACTCATAATATTTGTCACTTCTTAAAAATAAAGCTTAAGAGGGGGGAATTGTGGGGGGAAGAGGGAGGGAGGCAAACCATGAGAGACTCTTGAATGTTGAGCACAAACTGAGGACTGATCAATATGGGGGGGAGGGGAAGGGGGAGATGGGCATGGAGGAGGGCACTTGTGGGGATGAGCACTAGGTATTATATGGAAACCAACTTGACAATAAACTATTTAAAATAAATAAATAAATAAATAATGCTTGGAACCATCCATCCTTTCGTCCTGGTTGTCTCACTCTCTTGGAATATTCATTCCAATTCTCTTTTAAGGCTTAATAATAAAAGCTGTGTACATTCAGGGGGAAATGTTCTTACCACCTTAATTCAGAGAGTTTTCTATTTTTCTTGAAGTCTTATAGAAACATTTTCTTTCTCTGTCATTCTTTTGGTGCTGTGATAGTTATTGATGATATCCTCTGAATATTTCTAATTCCGTCTTCTGCACTTCCTATATGTCCTTAGGTAGGTGGGACCATGTGTCTAGTTATGAGCAGAAGCAGTGCCATTTGTGGGCTGGAGCTTTTAACTGATGCTATGACATCCTTAAGAGCTTTCTTCCTCATTCACAATCCAGAGAGTAGATCTTCCATCAGCGTGGATCACAAAAGTGAGTCCAGTACGGAATACCATCTGCAGATGCTCACTAGGGAGATTTGTATAAGTGAGAGAAAAATCCTTGTTTTTAAACTGAGATCTGTGAGTTTGTTTGTTAATGTCAGGTAATCTAGCCGATTTTAACTGAAACAAGTTGGTACCAGTAGTAGGATGCTACATTACAGAGATACTAAGACTGTAAGATATCTGGCAATAGTTAAAGGGCTGGGCATCCATACGCAGTGAGCAAACTGGTTTCAGAAACTGGGATCCATGAAATGTGTGAGGGAAGCATTTGGTAAACTAGGCTGTATTAACCTGGAAGTCAGACTATATGCCTAGTTAACTTGAGTGCTAGGAAATGTGATCAGAAAGCAGTAGTTGGATACAGTACTTGTTACTGTTGAATATGTTTGACAAATATTATAAGAAAAAAGATGAAAAAAAGGGATTTTTCTGATTTATACGCAGAACTGAAAGAGAATAGAAAGCCTTAGGGCACATGTAAATTTGGAAAATTCAAACATTTCTTAACTCCCAAGAGTAAAAGATAAAACTAGGACCTAGCACCAGGCAGGTATGGAGGACACCAGATTGGTTGGTGAATGGAGTAGAGATAATCACTGGTACAAAATGGCTGAACAACTGCTCAAAATTTCACAAGAGGTGACCTGGAAAAAGTTTCCGGTGGAAGGGAATGTTATGGAACAGATGATCATGATATAGGTATTCATAAAAGTATGAAGGGAACAATGCCTAAAAGGACAGCCAAGGTCACTTATTTCTAATCAGTTGTATTCACGTTATGCAGAAGAATGATGAGGGAGTGAGGGCTTTTGAGCAGCAGTTAGAAATTGAGCATGAAAGCCAGAGAGCTTACAAAAAGACCCTTCTTACCTGTATTGAAGGACAGTTACAGTTGAGAGAAGGCTGAAGACTTAACTGGCAGAATCATAGGATATCAGATATATTGGACTCCACAGCCATGGCAAGTCTGTTACATAAACGTCAGGACACTATATGGAAAAAGCCTTGAATCCTGAATCATGATACAGATGATACTTGGAGCACATGGCACAACTAGCTGGGGGGCTTTAAGAATGGTGCCTCTGTAAACCCCCTGGACCCTTTGGGGTTAGAGAAGTGGCCTAGGCTTCTCTAGCAAGAGTAGAAGATGCTGGAGAAAACTCTCCCAATCAAGAGAAAAAGTGTTCTCCTTCCACATTAGAAGCTTCCCACATTTCCTTTCTGTATGCCAGGTTAACTAGAATTAAATTCCAGTAAAACCCACACACTATCTTATCTAACCGGGGGTGTGTGATGAGACCCATGACCAGAAGATATATGGGTCATGTCACATGCCACATGACCCAGAGGCAGCCAGCTTCATGGGACTGTCTATCAGCCTTCCAAAGGCCCAACTGAAGCAGCATGTTAGATGAAACAGCTGAAAGGATAGATAACCATCCTTCAAGATAGGTGTGTTTATTAAATCAGAGATCTCTACATGATCTTATGTCTACAAGTGGAAATATACCTGTGTCCAGGAATCGGGAGGTGAGAGTAAAAGTGGCCTCTATATCATTCCAATGACCCACTGAGAAATACAGTGTTTCCTGTTTCCACAACTCTGGGATCTGTAGGTTTGGAAGCCCTAGTCCCTAAACTGATGTACTCTTGAAGGGGACATCGCAAGGTTCCTATTGAACTGTAAGTCATGGCTGCTATCAGAGCAGTTGGGATTCCTTGTTCCCAGGGGCCAGCAGATAAAAGAAGGAATCATCATACTGGACGAATCCTGATTAGCAGGAGAAGGTAAGGCTGTTTTTACACCTGTAAATACCAAGGTGGTAACCAAAGGTGAGGGTTATTAGAATGGAGGATGGAGGAGGAAAAGGTTGCGTACCAGTACTGTCCCCAAGAGCAAATGCAATGATAGGAGTGTAGGTCATCTCACTAAATCCTCTCTTCTGAAGTTCCATTCAAGAAAAGGGGTCCCTAGGAACCATGAGGAGCTGTCCCCTGAACCCGTGTGAGAAGCATATCTATCTGGATGACACAGGTTGAAGACTGCAGTATCCATGAGAATATGCATTATAGACCTCTGACTACAGGGATCTTGATTGAACTCAATGCTCCACTTTGATATATGTTACCATGTTTACCTTTGTATCACTCTTCCCACATGTCTTCACAGTTGGTAACTGAGTTACTAGGGATACAAAGGTAGCCCATTTCTAAGAGATAAAGAATTACTCTGACAGCTGACTTTAGCCACAGAACCTCCTAAAAGCCTGGTTTGAGCTTTTTTTTTTTTTTTTTTTTTGACAGCACAGCCATCTAGGATGCTTATACCCAATGCTCCTTTCCTTTCTCCTTCACTCAGGGTCGGGTTTATATCACACTCTGATATCTCTCCTACCCTTCTCTGGGTCCTTCCCTGTTCTCCTTCATAGGTGTTTCCCCTTATAAAATAATTACATGTTTATTCCCATCTCAGCATCTGTTTCTTGGAGAATGTGAAAAAACACACTATTCATAGGGTATGGAGTCCTAACCACTATTGGTACTGGGGTGAGAGTAATTTGTCTTTTTTGCACAGGTGTCTAGATCAGGAAGACCTACGTCCAGGCCTGCTATAAAGACTATCACACATCACACCTAACTTAAAAAATCTGAGACATCACCCAAAGAATGTGGACTTTGAGCTTGATGCCCTGTTGGATGGGACTTTTGTTTTATTTCCCTTGGTTAGTGGGTAAGTATCTTTTGACTACATAAAGGATAATGAGCCAAACATTTGATTATGGGTTGTGGTCATCATAAAAGCTTTTCACTATTTCTGAATCCAAACCTCCAGGGGTGTTTTAAGTTACTTATAAAGAGTTTATTATTTGAACATAATTTGGCTTAGAGTTTCTCCAACTAAGTGTACATCAGAATTACCTGGAAGATTTGTTAAAGCACAGATTTTTGGGGCTTCACCTTTTGAGTTTCTGATTTAGTAGATCCAGGGTTGTATCCAAGAATTTGCATTTCTAACAGGTTCCCAGGTGCTGCTGGTGTGGCTGCTCCAATGACCATACTTGAGAACCTGTCCTAACCAATGCTGATCCTGATGTATACAAGGATTAACCCTAACATTCTTTTGCAGCATATGTAACCATGAGCATGAAGCTGTTTAAGGACAAGCATAATAATGGAGATCACTTTTCTGCACAATGAAGATTCTATTCAATGCCTAAACAATTGGAAAATTGTTTTTCCCATCAATGAAAATGGGAGATAATCCCATATATACTCTACAGACTGTGGGCAATATACTGAGTCAGCAGTCAAGGCATATTCAGTAAAAGACAGAAGACTTTGGGGCCATGCAAATATAAAAGAAAGCATTAGCAGTTGTCTTGTCCAGCATTCAGAGAACAGAATCTACTCTAGTCAGTTTAAGTGGGAATTGATTTAGTACACAGTATTGAACAGCTTATAAAAATGTTAGGAAGGATGAAGAAACAAATTACAGGCGCTGTTTCTGTCCTGGTCACTACTGTACCTCTACTTTCTACTAGTGCCTCAAACTTCATGCATATGTTTGATTGAATAAGACCAAGAATTCATAACTTTTATCACAGCCTCTTATCCCCTACTCATTGTGCCTCATTATCAGCAAACATGTGTAGATTATAGTCGGGTATAATTGAAACCTGTTTCACATGACATAATTTACAGAAATTTTACACATATTTACTCTTCATCTGTATGGTTATAGGTAAGATATGGACTCTGCTTAGTGTTCAGGTAAAATTTCTCAAGAGGTGACTCTAGAGATGCCATGGATCATTTGATAAAAGCAGTCAGTTCCTGGCTTTTATTGAAGCCACTTTCAGGGGGTCACCAAAGAAGCCTTGTTTTAAATTTGGTGTGTTTTTTGCTGAATTGTATGCTTCAAATAAATTAATTCCATCATACACCTATTATACCTCAATAAAGTTGATTCAAAAGGGAAAACACATACAAAGATCCCAGAAATTAGGTGGAAGTGAAGAACAAACCAAATACTAGAGAAATCCAACAAAATCTAATCTAACGAAAGTGGTATTTTAATGAATTGTTTTCTGTTATGAAAACTGAGTCCATGCAGCCTAATCTATTTCCACCTTCTGTGCATCTTACTCATTATACAGGTGAAACTAGGTGTTGTATCATGTTTTTCTTACAGAAAAACAAAGTTGAATTGAAGCTTCTATTCAGGAGTGAAATAACTACTTTTGTCGCTGAATATTAGTTTCAACCAGGTATTTGAAATCTGAATGATTTGGAAAGAGATAGTTAAAAGAATGATCATTCTTATAAGGCTTTTTTTTTTAAGCAGCTCTAGAACAATAATATGGGAAAGCATACGTTTTCTCAGTCCTCTCTATTTATGTGAGTAAATCTGTTCATGCAAATGTCACAAGCTACCAAGCACCGTTTTTATATATAAGGCAGTATTCAGTACACATAATGTTAGCTCCTTACATTCTCTGTTAACATCCAGAGAGCATAAATTGGTAATTGTGTGGTAACTATGCAATTAACTCATGACACCACTGTACCTTTTCATTAGTGTCACCAAGAGTACTATTACCCTCTCAGTGACCTCCGAGTAAGTGATAACATCCTTAGCTGTTAAAGTAAAAAAAAGAATTAAGAGAATTTAGTGTTGTGAAGGGTGATGGAGTGACAGCCTTGGTGACTGGAACCCTTTTTATCTAGCTCGGCACAACAAATAGTGAAAATGCAAACCTCTCTAAGCAGCCTCATTAGTACATCTCACCTCTTTTCTCTAAGAACAGAGGACTTCTTACTTATTTTTTTACTTGTTAAGATGACTTGCAGAGTTACCTATTGAGTTCACTTTTTTTTTTTCATGAAGGTTAATGGCTGTGAGAGCCCTCCCAGCGTCACTGGCTCATTTGCTCTGCTTCCAGAAGGTACTCACGCTAACGAATACACTTGCTATAAGCTGTTCTTAAAGCATGACTTTGGAAATCCTCGTCATTAATTCTCATTTATTGTCTACTCAAGGTGTAAACAAAAACTACTAAATATTAAATTGCTTTTACATTAAAAAAGAAAAAGAAAAAAAGGAGTGTCTGGCTGGCTCCGTACGTAGAGCATGTGACTGTTGATCTTAGGGTTGTGAATTTGAGCCCTATATCGGGCCCAGAGAGTACTTAAAAAATTACTTTTACAGAAAGTTCATTCAATGTTGATCAGGTTTTGGTCTTTAGGTTCATTCCTTATTGAAAATAAAATGGAAAACATATATTCAATAGTGTAGCCTTTCTTGAGCTATGGGACAGTGGAGAAGGAAACTAATAACTGGATGGGGGGTTGTTTATCTTAATGGTTAAAAGTAAAGGCTTAGGAATCCAGTTCACCTGGATTTGGGTCCAGATGTCCACATCACTGTTTAATGAGAGCATATAAGAAAAAAATTCCAAAATATTAGGAAATGTTTCCCTGAGTTATTTGGATATGAAGGAGAATTAGATTGATCCAGGCATAGGGAAAAACATTCTAGAAAGAAAGAATGAGTAACTGTCATATGAAAAGGCCCTATCATGAGAGAGAGAGAGACAGCCTAGTATACCTATGAATTCTAAATGTGTGTATGGGGTGTGTGTGTGTGTGTGCGCGCGCGCGCACGCGTGTGTGTGTTGTGTGAATGTGAAGAGGAGGAAGTGAGGAATACAAAGTACAATAGAAGGATTTTAATAAAATGTGTGCCTTTGAAAAATCGTACCAATTGCAGTACAAATAACAGATAGGACAAGAATCTGTGCAGATGATCAGTTAAAAGGCTATTGCAAGATTTTAGGCAAGAGATGAAAGTAGTTTTTATTAGGTGCTGGCCGTGGGGATAGAAAGATGGATAAGATTCAAGAGCTATTTAGTAGACAAAGCTTATGGGACTTGGCTTCTGGGAAGTGGGGAGAGGAAATATCATCGATGACTCTGAGGTTCTGGCTTGCAGGACTAGACAGTTCTATATTCACATGGAGGATGCTAAAGAAAACCAGATTTGTGTGAGAAGACCTGAGACTGATCAAGGTGACCTTCAGATCTCTAAGAGAGATCATGAGTCCACAGCATGTGCATCTGAGTAACTTGCATCTACTTTTGTGTCCTTTCATATTTTCCACAGTAAAGCCAGAACCATCTTATAAAATCCCAAATTTGATTACCACACTTTTCCTCCTGCTTAAAACCCTTAAGTTACTTCTCACTGCACTTAAGATTAAAAAAAAAAAAAAAAAGTTAAGAATCTAAAAAGCCTGTCTGATCCATTCCCTGCTTCTCGTGTGGGTATTAGATTATGGCACTTACCCTTACTCATTAGACATTCTTTATGTAGGGTTTCTTTCAGTTTCTAGAGACCATCATGATCCACAGCCGACATGCTCAAGAATCTTGGCTTATTTATCTTCTACTCATCCTTCAGGGATCAGCTTAAACTTCTTCAAGGAAATCTTTTCTGCTCTATGTTCTCCTGGCCCTTCTGATTTTCTTTTATAGCACTTATTATTGTTTGTAAATTTGTAACTGTGAGACTGTTAAACTTCAGAGTCCTTACGGAAGCTTACATTCGGGTTGGCAGGCTATTACAGTTTACTTGGATGCTGCAGTAGGCGAAATACTGGTCCCCCAAAGACTTCCATGCCCTAACTTGGAGCCTGTGAACATGTTATTTTATACAGCAAAAGGGGTTGTATAAATTGATCAAGTTAAGGGCCTTGAGATGGGGAGATTATCCTGGATTGAGCGGACCCCATGTAATCTCACGGATCCTACAAGTGGATAACTTTTTCTGCTGTGATCAGAAAAAGAGTTGTGGTGACACAAGTGGGACCAAGAGATGCTACTTTGCTGATGAGAAAAAGGGCCACAAGCTGGGAAGATAGGTAGCCTCTACAGGCCAGAAAACACAACCAAATAGATTCTCCTCGAGAGGTTCCTTAGAAGAATGTAGCCCTGGTGCACCTTAATTTGGATTCAGTGAGACCTGAATCCAGACTTGTAAGCCACTGAATTATGAGAGTAAATTTGTGTTAAGCCGGTAAATTTGTGGTAATTTGTTACAGTAGGAATAGAAAACTAATATAGATGCAATTGTGAATTACATTTGCACTACAACTAATTCCAAGTATAGTTCTGGTCCGTATGTTTCTGACTGAAAAATTACATTGTTTTATCATGAGGCCAAATCTCACGAAAACATAGTAGTTTAAATTATCACCACAAAAAAATATTTTTAACCATATCTTCTTAATTGAATTCACATTAACATTCATAATAACATCATATGTTTCACTTCAGAAAAAAGAGAAACTTTCAAAGCTCTACAATGATTCTATAAATTGTATTTAGAAATCATGGTTCTTATTAAAATTGGCTTATATAATTATCACCCATAGTTCCAATATAAAAGAGTGAAACTGATTCAGAATAACAGTTTTTTTTTATTTTTTTAATGCTTATTTATTTTTTGAGAGAGTGAGAGAGACACAGAGTGAAAGCTGGGGAGGGGCAGAGAGAGAGGGAGACACAGAATCTGAAACAGGCTCCAGGCTCTGAGCTG
The DNA here is from genome assembly GCF_003009895.1 of Hyaena hyaena. Lineage (NCBI taxonomy): Eukaryota > Metazoa > Chordata > Mammalia > Carnivora > Hyaenidae > Hyaena > Hyaena hyaena. Next base: position 746,540 of record NW_024081209.1, read on the forward strand.
TCAGCACAGAGCCCGACACGGGGCTCAAACTCACAAACCGTGAGATTATGACTTGGGCCGATGTCAGATGCCTAATGGACTGAGCCACCCCAGCGCCCTCAGTGTTTTGATTCATATGAAAAGTCACACATCACAGTGTGATAGGTAAGTGTGCCTTCTGCAGCCACACTCATTCAGTCTTTGTCTTCAAGCACCATCTTGTTAATTTAACTGCTGGTTTTTGAAATAGCTGTTAATGCTTCATCAGGTTTGTTTCTTCTGGTTATTTTATTTTTATGTGGTTAGTGGTATCATTACACTCCCACTATGGATGATAGGGTCAGCAAATATTTTAAACCAGTTGCATATTTATTATCAATTGTCCTGAGGAACAAATTTCAGTACTAAATTTTTTTACAGTTGTGAGTTTTTTTGCTTTCTTGTTGCCAAAAGTATTTATTATAAAATAAGACTGTTTATTTTATGACATATTTTATAACACGATTGTTCACCTTCTATTTCACATTTTACGTAGGCCTAACCTATAAGCTCCCTTATTTCCCACTGGCTGCAGTGACTCCTGTCCTACTAAAGAACTGGCTGGAACGTCCAGTGGCCATCAGGGAAAGCAGGGGACAAGTAAATTAACTGATGGCCCCATTCTCACTAAGACCAGAGGAAGTAATTGTTCTTAGCCACTTGTGTCCATCTGTGTGTCACACAGAAGTTTTATTCAAATTTCCCTGGGCCTCTGTCCCTCGGCCATCCTTTAAGCAAGTTTGTGTGACTCTGTTTTCTTTAGGGTTATTTTCTGAGGAGCCTTTGTCCTTTGTCTTCTTCAAAACTGAGAAATTCTCTCAGAAAACACCACTTCATTAATATCCATTTCCTCTCACAGAGCATTTCCACCCCTGATGCAAACAGGCCTCTCGCTGCTCCCTCTTGCCTACAGTCTGTCCGTACAGGCCTGGGCATGTTTGCTTTCACGTTTGAAGAGCTTAGGGCCTTGCTCTGTCACTGCTGCTCTCTGCTTTTCTTCAGTTCTCTGTGCCCCTAAATCATTTCCCACAATAATGGAAACTCACAAAAGAAGAAGAAAATTTTAAAACTTAAAGTAACCGCCATTGGTTATCTGTCTCCTGGAAACAAATTTGCTTTGCAAATGTATTAGATATGAGTCCTTGTCCACAAAATCAGTGGTACTGGAAATTTATATTTTGATGCCAACTTTAATGTGTTTTTAAGTTCCCAATCTCTGTGACAGAAAATTAACTTTAGTAAACTCTAGGTGCTCTTAGTTAATTCAGGATCCTTCCTCAATCCTCTACCTTCACCTCATCAAAATTCTCAGTGGCTTTCTTAACACCAACCAAACACCAAGCAGAAAAGGGTCCCTAGTATCCATCTCTCCTTACTGGCTTCTCCTAAGTTGCATATGGTCCTGGAAGATTCTTGGTCCTTGATCTACCAGCTGTTGTGTCCTTGTTCCTGGGTCCTGACTGCAGGCTTTCTCTAGATTCTCCTCTCTTGGCTACTTCCACACTTGTCTCAGGGCACAAGGTCCATTTAGACCTCACTCCATGTTGTGTTACTCCGAGGCTGCCTCAGACCCGTATGCATAGACACACAGACTTTTCCTTCTGCTTCTACTCTCTACTGACCAAGGGGAATCCTGGGTTATAAATCTTCCTGAAAAGAGTCAGATATGGCCAATCACTATACCCCACACAAATAATTTGTGGTCTAAGTGGTGTAAAGGGGAATGAGCCTCTACCAGGGGCCATGCTTAGGCCTCAAGAAGAGCAATATGCTTAAGTCAGAAATTGGCCTATACTTTACTAGTCTGCATTACAGTAAAAAGAGCTGCTAACTATCTGTGTGTCTTTAGTTTTAGTACATTAAATGTCTTCTGTGCTGGAATTTAAGAATAAGGCCAGCTGTGTTTTTTTTTTTTATCACTGTCATATTGTTTTTGCGATCTTGTTCCTCTATATTTGGAAACAAAAATATTATCTTGTCCTTAACTGGTTTTAGTTTTTACAGAAGTGATTTACAGACTGAAGAATTATGTGACCTGAATTTGTCTGTTTTATTTTTATTTTTTAATGTTTATTTATTTTTGAAAGAGAGAGAGAAACAGTGAGAGAGAGAGAAAGAGAGAGAAAATACAGGCAGGAGAAGGAGAAAGAGGGAAGGAAGAGAGAGAGACAGAGAGAGAGAGAGAGACTCTGAAACAGACTCCGGGCTCTGAGCTATTAACACAGAGCCCAGCGCAAGGATCGAACTCATGAACCATGAGATCATTAACTAAGCCAAAGTCGGACGCTTAACTGACTGAGCCATCCAGGCACCCATGTTTATTTTTTAAGGTTTATTTGTTTTTAATAATTTCTACACCCAACGTGGGGCTTGAACTTATAACCCTAATATCAAGAGTCACATGCTCTTTCAACTGAGCCGGCCAGGTGCCCCAAGTGACCTGAGTCTGAAATCATGAGGTGTAGAAGAGAGCGATGCATGGTAGTTAGTGAGAAATGGATTTGCTTGATTTAGTTTTGCAATTTTAGAAGGTTATCAAGTTTCCAGTTAGTAGAGTTTCATGGACTCTGGTAATAAATTTAACTGAGAAAAGGACGCTAACACAGATGCTTTTTCAAGGAAATAGATATATTCTTTGTTCTATTCCTGGTAAGACAGGCAAGGTAGACTTTGGTCATATTTTGAAAAAATCCTTTTATTTTCATTTATTTATATCCTGTCATTTTCTCCAAAGAATTGAAGATGAACTCCAGGAGGATCTAAATTGTTGTTCCAGCCTGAATGGTGCAAGAAGAGAAATATCTGGTCCCCTTACATTGAAGATATATTTACAGAAGCCAGCCGAGTTTCTCATCCTTTCCTCTCCTCTGATTATACACTTTTAGTGGCATAAATTCACTTGTCTATTAAGGAGCCAGGATTATGACATTAATCTTTTCCAGGTCTCCAGGAGGATGGTAAAGATCTGGCATCTGCAACAGTAAATATAAGGATGCATATTTTGCAGGTATTATGCTTTTTTCCTAAACTACTTTCAAAGTAGTAACAAGACACATCCTACTGAAAGTTCTCGACATTTATACTGATTCCTTACTGTTCATAAATTTTAGCTGAAAGATTGTGTGTTCAGAACTATGATCAGTACTATATAGATATAAAGAGAAGCAGATGGCATGCTGTTTTCTTAGAAAAATCTAATTGAGACAGCTAAGACATATTTGTTAGAAATGACTAACGGAGGCAAACATCCCATTATTCTGTGATTTCAAATTAATGATCAAATTTTTACCTTGGGGCAGTAGGAAAACAAATAAGCAGAGTAGAATCAGTCAAAGAGAGGCTAGTAAAGGCTAGAATCCCACAGATCACGAGGATTATGAAAGGAGAGGCATAAGTAATGCCTAGAATTATGCCTAAGATTTGGGGAGACTGAGAAAGGAAAAGTTATGCCAGCTCTACAACTAACATGAATATATTTTTCTATTCTCTACAACTGATTGATTTGAATTTCAAACAGTTTGAAATCAACATTTTTATATCATGCTCTAAACATTCTATCATTTAAGTACAAGGATCTTGGGGCACGTAGGTGGCTCAGTTGGTGAACTGTCTGTCTTTGACCCAAGTCATGATCTCATGGTTCATGGTTCAAGCCCTGCATCGGGCTCTGTGCTGACAGCTTGGACATTCTATGTCTCCCTACCTCTCTCTGCCCCTCCCCCACTTGTGCTCGCTCTCTTGCTCTCTCTCTCAAAAATAAACATTAAAAAAATTAAATACAGGCATCTAGCTCACCAATGTTTAAAAAAGGACGTATGAAAAACAAGGTTATTTCAATTCAGTCCAAATACAATTGAGAAACAAAACAAAATTTCTTACCAGTATCTTTTAAAACTATAACATTAATCAATAAACTTAGCCCACAGGTATTTCCTATGATCAGAGAATCTCTGAAACCACTCTCTCTGTTCAGAAGAGAAATAAGAAAAACAAGACACTACAGGATAAGCTATAGTTCCTGCTTTCCAAGAGTTTGTTGTTATTTCCATCTGCCCAGAAATCCTCCTCTTTTCTGTGTAATATCAGAACATCCCCACTCCTAACTCCCACATACACATACAGACATTGGGGCCTACTTCACAGACCCCTGCGTGTTCTGATAAGTTATGATGGGTTGCCAGTCAGAGTACTCTACCCTAGCCTACTCCATTCTCTAGCCAAAGACAGGAACATATCTCAGGCTGGACTAATGATAGTTTTATATCCTCTTGGTCATAGTGTCCAAGAAGGGATGTGATCCAAACTGGGACAATCAGAGTCTTCCCTTGAGTTTTTACAGTGGATGGAAAATGGCTGTTTTCTTTAAAATCATAAACTGGGAGGATGTAAACCCAGACAAGTTCCCTGCTACTTTGAAATACCTGGGTCAAAAATATATAAATAGAGTCTAGACTAGTGATGCTGGTTGTGGGTGGAGAAAGCTGGAGGGAAAAGTAAGAGAGAGTGCTAATGCTCTTTGAATTTCAAGCTCCAGCCTGTATTACTAAAATATGCTCTACCTCTGTCTTTCTGTGGATTCATTATGTAGAGCCAATGCATTTACTTTTACATTTAAGCTTTTTGAGTTGGGTTTCTGTCACTTGCAACCAGAAGTTTCTAATACAGAATTCAAGATGTGTGAGAGGATTGTAGAACAAGAGAATAATACATGACAAAATTCTATAATTAAAATTCAATAAAAGTTCATAGGAATAAGGGATATGTGTGGGATAGAGCCATAAAAGAAGGAATCATGAAGCGCTAAACTCGTTAAGAAATTTGAATGGAAGAGAAGATTTTAATGGTAAACTAAAAGAGAATTCTTCTTTCTTAAATGAAAGAATTCTTCTCTGATGTAAGTACACAAGCAAAGAAATGGGGGCAGAAAAACTATCTAAAATACACATACAAATTTCAACTATGTACATCACCTTTGACTGAGAAGTATCAGTTCATTTTATCAAATTACCTGAAAATTCATTAATACAGTTCTAATTTGGAATAATAAGTCTTGAGAGATAGTAAGGCTTTTAGAAGGTTATTAGTCACCATACTATGGCATATATTAATGTGGTTATTTCAATTCTCCCTTAAAATACAATTGAAGGAATCGGTGTTTTAATAAAGTGTCAAAAAGCCAAGAGAAACCATGACAGTCTTGAGGAAGAAAAAGGAAGGAGAACCTGTCTTAACAGTCATCAATACTTATCCTAAAACTACATTGAGACAGTGAAAATATTTGTGCAGCAATAGAAAGATAGGCATACAACTTGGAATTATACATTGATTTAAGCATATATATTTAAAAAAATTTTTTTTTAATGTTTTATTTATTTCTAGGAGAGAGAGAGAGACAGCGTGAGAAGGGGAGGGTCAGAGAGAGAGGGAGTCACAGACTGAAACAGGCTCCAGGCTCTGAGCTGGCAGTTAGCAAATAGCCCAACGCAGGGCTCGAACCCACAAACCGTGAGATCATGACCTAAGTGAAAGTCGGACGCTTAACCGACTAAGCCACCCAGGCGCCCCTAAGCATATGTATTTTAAAAAATTTTAATAAATGGAATTCTCTAAATTTTTATTGTATCTCACTGAAACTTGGATCTATCTACATGATGTTATGCCTAATATGGAATGCAGATAAATGGTATTCTTCTTAGGATGCAGAGCTGAGAGAAACCCTTGCTTCTATAGCAACAACAATAAAACACAGACAAAATTAAAATAACAACAAAAACAATGTCCTATACAACTAGTAAAGAACACCGAATACAAGCTCAATGAATTGAATTACAGACAAAAGAAGCCCTCCACATGAAAACGGAGAGCCATGATGTCAGCTTCCATTACTGGAGGGTGCATCCATCCTAGACAGGAATTGACAGAGGAAGGCCCTGCTATTAAACGAGTAGGAAGAGAAGGAATCATCTAGGTCTTAGAAAAAGGGTGGACTGGAGAGATGACATAGACTCTGAAAGACCCCACCAAATACAAAACAAATAGTGCTAACAATTGTCCCCTGCCTCCTCCCAATGTAAACTTAAATTTCACCCCTCACAAAAAACAAATAAAAAGAGAAAAGAAGGAAGGAAGGCAGGAAGGCAGGAAGGCAGGAAGGAAGGAAGGCAGGAAGGAAGGAAAGAAGGAAGGAAGGAAAAAGGAAAAAAGAAAAAATTGGCTTTGGCAAAAAGCAAAATGAAATCACAGAGAAGTACATTCAGTCATGGGTTGTTGCATGTGTACCCAAGCCTTGGTTCAAAAATATCTGAAACTGCAATCCAGCCACAAATAATAATATGATTGTGGTGCCTAGGTGGCTTAGTTGGTTAAGTGATTGACTCTTGATTTTGGTTTGGGTTATGATCTTGTGGTTGTGAGATGGAGCCTCACATAGGGCCTCCTGCTGAGTGTGGAGCCTGCTTGGGATTCTCTCCCTCCCTCTCTTTCTCTGCTCCTCCCCCACTTGCTTTCTCTCTCTTTCAAAATAAACAAATAAACTTTAAAATAATAATAATAATATCAAAACAGTAGCAACATGGAAGGTTGGTTATTACTCTTATCATGGGCAAAGCAAATTGAATTTAAAAGGTATAATCCAACCCCCATTCAACTCAATTTTAGGATGTATCTAAATAATTAGTCCTTCACCCTAAATGTCAGGCAGAGAAAAAGGCTTGAGTTTTCTGAGAAATAAATAAATTAAATTAAGGAAATTATATCTTAATCTCCACTGTTCTATACACAATGTCTAATAACAATTAAAAGTAACAAAAGAACAAAGAAGCACAAAAATGTGACTTATAAACAAGAAAACATTCCCTACTTCACAGAAAAAAAAATATTACCAATTTACCCTGCTACTAGAAGGTTGTCAATAACAGATATTTATTAAGCAGTAGAGTAGGTAGGCATTTAGATTAGGAATATCTGACTCCAGAATCCTCACACTTATCCATTTATTTTAAAAAGGCACAGAGTACATACAAAAATAAATACAACTATGGTTCTGAGGATAGTCATAAAGATATAAACTTTTTGATATGGATCATTTATACCAACATTTTGGACAAAAAATCTTAGGTAGGTATAGGAAACAAATCTGTTTCATATACATAATTTCAGTTCTTCCCACACGTGTTTGCTTATTTTTTGTATCTTCAAACTTTAATGCTTCCATAGAAGAAATCTCAAGAGAAATTAAAAATATTTTGAACTATTTAAAAGTGAAAACACATCTTACCAGGATGCAGTAAAAGCAGTGCTTAGAGGGAACTTTATAGCATTTAATGAATACATTAGAAAATAAGAGATGTAAAGTCAATAATCTAACTTTCTATCTTTGAAGCTAGAAAAAGAGGGGAATGTTAAATTCACAGCAAATAGAAGAAAACGAGTTATAAGAATTAGAGTAGAAACCAATAAAAAAAAGGGAAATCAATAGAGAAAATGAGTAAAACCAAAAGGTTATTTGTTGAAAACATCAATTAAACTGATAACCTCCTAACGAGATTAAGAAGAAAGAGGATGTAGATATCAGTATCAATATTAATGAAAAAGAGGTCATCACGATAGATCCTACAGATATTAAAAATAATAAAGGAACATTCTGAATAACTCTATTCCTCTAAATTTGTTAACTTAGGTGAAATTAAACATTTCCTTGAAAGACACAATCTGCCAAAACTCACAAAGGAAACAGATAATTTGAATAGGTTTATCCTATTAAAGGAATTGAATCAATAATTAAACAGAAAGTATCATGTCCAGATGTGTTCACTGGTGAATTCTACCACATATTTGAGGAAGAAATTATACTATTTTTCTATATTCTCTTTCATAAGATAGAAACAGAAGAAATACTTCCTAACTCATCCTCTGAGGCAAGCATTACCCTAAAACCAAAACCGGACAAAGACATTACATGAAGAGAAAACTACAGACCCAATGTCTCTCATGAACATAGATGCAAAAATCCTCAACAAAATATTAGTAAATTCAATCCATTAATGCAAAAAATGATGATACACCATAACCAAATAGGATTTATCCAAGGTATGCAGACTGGTTCAACATTAAAAAATCAATAAATGTTGGGGTACCTGGGTGAGTCAGTCGTTTAAGCACCTGACGTAAGCTCAGGTTGTGATCTCACCCCTGTGTCGGGCTCTGTGCTGACAGCTCAGAGCCTGGAGCCTGCTTTGGATTCTATGTCTACTTCTCTCTATTCCCCTCCCCTGCCCACACTCTGTCTCTCTCTGTCTCTCAAAAATAATGAAAAAAATCAATAAAAATAATCCATCACATCAATGGGATAAAAATAGATAAATCCCATGATTACATCAACAGATGCAGAAAACACATTTGACAAAAACCAATAACCATTCATATTAAATACCTTCAGCAAGCTAGAAGAGCAAAAAGCTTTCTCAACTTGATAAAGAATATATACAAAAACCGTACAGCTAACATCAAACTTAATGCTGAGAAAATAAAAGTTTCCTGCTAAGATCAGGAACAAGGCAAGGAAATCCCTTCATACTATTTCTTTCTAACACTGCAATGTAAGTCTTAGATAATGCAATGAGACAAAAAGGGAAATAAAATGTATGCAGATTGGGAAGAAAGACATACAACTATTTTTGTGTACAGGTAACATGATCATTTATGTAGAAAATCCTAAGGAATTACCAACAACAGCAACAACAAATTTCCAGAACTAATAAGTGTAGCAAAGTTACAGGTGACAAGGTTAATATACGAAAGTCAATCACTTTCATATATTCCAGCAATGGACAAGTGAAATTTAAAGTAAAAACATGGTACCATTCACATTAGAACCTAAAAAAAAAAATGCTTAGGCATTAACCTAACATCATGGACAAGATCAATATGAGGAAAACTACAAAATTCTGATGAAGAGATTACAAAAACTGAATAAATGGAGAGATATTCCACATTCATGGATAGGAAGATTCAACATTATCAAGACAAATAGTGCTGGGTAACTGTAAACTCACATGCAAATAAATAAATAAACAAGCAACCAACCAAACAAACAAACAAATCTAGACACAGATCTTACATCCATCACAAAGGTTAATGCAAAATGGATCATAGATCTAAATATAAAATGCAAAACTATAAAACTTCTAGAAGAGAACCAAAGAGAAAACCTAGATGGCCTTAGGTATAACAATGACTTTAGATATAATTAACAACGGCACAATCCATGAAAGAAAGAACTGATAGTTGCACTTCACTGAAATTAAAAATGTTGTTCTGTGAAAGATAATGTCAAGAGAATGAGAAGATAAGCCACAAATAGTAAAAATATTTGCAAAAGACATATTTGACATAGAACTATTATCCAAAATATACAATGATTTTAAAAAAATTCAACAATAAGTAGGGTGCCTGGGTGGCTCAGCCAGTTGAGTGCCCAATTTCAGCTCAGGTCATGATCTCACCACTCACGAGTTCAAGCCCCATGTCAAGCTCTGTGCTGACAGCTCAGAGCCTGGAGCCTGCTTCTGATTCTGTGTCTCCCTCTCTGTCTCACCCTCCTCTGCTCACACTCTGTCTTTCTCTCAAAAATAAATAAATATTAAATAAATAAATAAAACTCAAGAATAAGAAAACAATCCAGTTAAAATATGAGCCAAAGACACATCACCAAGGAAGAGGCACAAATAGCATATAAGCATGGAGAAACAAACTTCATGTCATATGTCAATGGGGAAATGCAAATTAAAACAAGATTCCACTACACACCTATCCAAATGATCAAAATCAAAAACAGCGAATGGACTAAATTGTGGTACATGCAGACAATGGGATATATTTCAGCTATAAAAAGCAATGAACTATCAAGCCATGAAAGACATGGAGGAAATTTAAATATTTATTATTACTACGTAGAAAAAACTAATCTGAAAAAGCTGAATCTTATATGGCATTCTGGAAAGGACAAAAATTGTGGAGACAGTAAAAAGATCAGCAGTTGTCAGTGGTTGAGAGTTGGGGTTGGGAGTATTAACAGGTGGAGCACAGAGGACTTTATGACAGTGAAAATACTTGATATGGGGGCGCCTGGGTGGCTCCCTCGGTTAAGCGTCCGACTTCAGCTCAGGTCATGATCTCACAGTTCATGAGTTCGAGCCCAGCGTCGGGCTCTGTGCTGACAGCTAGCTCAGAGCCTGGAGCCTGTTTCAGATTTTTGTCTCCCTCTCTCTCTGACCCTCCCCTGCTTACGCTGTCTCTCTCTCTCTCTCTCTCAGAAATAAATTTTAAAAAAAACATTAAAAAAATACTTGATATGATATTATAGTGGTGTATACATGTCATTATACATTTGTCAGAACCATGAAATGTACAACAAAATGTACCATACCAAAAGTGAACCCATAGGTAAACTACAGACTTTGAATGATTCAGTGTGTGTCAACAAAAGTTAATCAGATGTAGCAAACATACCACTCTGGCAAAGGATGTGGATGACAGGGGAAGGCAGAGGGTATATGGGAAATCTGCGGACCTTCCTCTCAACTTTTCTGTGACCTAATACACCTCTAAAAAGTAAAGTCCAAAAAAATTAATGTTCCCATATTTTTTTTGGCTTGAGGATGAGAGGAAGACAAATCACACTGGGAAGTCAGACATTGAGGAAACTAGTCTTGATCAGCTTAGCTAGTAAGTGCTACTTTTACTACAATGATTTTAAATCACAATTTTTTTTTTTTTAAAAATTCATGCTTGGAAGCTTTTTTTAAAAATTGTTTTTTATTTATTTCTGAGAGAGAGAGAGGGAGAGAGAGACAGCGTGAGCAGGGGAGGGTCAGAGAGAGAGGGAGAATACAGAATCTTAAGCAGGCTCCAGGCTCTGAGCTGGCTGTCAGCACAGAGCCCGATGCAGGGCTCGAACCCACAAACCGTGAGATCATGACCTGAGCTGAAGTCAGACACTTAACCGACGGAGCCATCCAGATGCCCTGGAAGCCTTCTTTTTTTTTTTTTTTTTTTTAAGTTTATTTATTTTGAGAGAGATCGAGACAGCACCAGTGGGGGAAGAGCAGAGAGACAAGGAGACAGAGAATCCCAAGCAGACTCCACACTGTCAGCACAGAGCCCCATGTGGGGTTCAAACTCTGGAAACCCTGAGATCATGACCTGAGCTGAAACCAAGAGTCAGATACCTAACAGACTGAGCCACCCAAGCACACCCTGAGTCACAAATTTTAAAGAGAATTATTCATAGTAACATTTCTAGATTGAAATGTGAGATTTGAAAAATACATGCTGATGACTGTTTTAATGTTTTCCTTAGTTATCAGAGTGACGTGTTATCAGAGTGATTCTGTATAAATTTGCATCCTCACCTCACTAAAACTTCGTATATTGCTTCTCTAAGTTTTATTGACTGAAAAACTCATCATTCAATAAACTGGCAATAAAATCATACAAGATAAATATATTACACACTTGAAAATCAATTCTAAGCAGTTTTCACCTCGGTTTTATGTGTAGATGAGCCCCCATATTTAGATGAACATTACATTAAATTTCACAAGGAATGATGCTATAAAAGCCAGCTAAACACTGTTATCAACAGAATTACTGTGTTATGCAAATGTACTGATAACCCCATCTACTGGCTTTATTGAACAATGCTCACGTTTTAATACATTGAGAATATTGTTGCCTTTGGGAAAGTATACTACATAAATTATTTTTCGTATTTTTAAATTTAATTTTCTTCCTTTTCTTTTTTGATACAGCCATATGGCAGGTCATTCTTTTAATAAATTTACACATTTGTTTTTTCTCTGCCCACAAAAACTCATTTTGTCTATAATTTTTTTCTTTTCATCATGTTCATATTGTTTTACAAACTTGTTTTTATGTCACTGCTTACAAACAACTATGTTGAAAAGAAAGTCTCTTTTTCTAAAATACATACTCAGAATCCTTGTAAAATTATGAAAATGATATATGAAAGCAATACATAGATAGGCTTTTTTCTGCAATTACCTTTCTGTAGAGCTACGTAAGGTTTTTCTCTGACTTTTTAAAAAAATTTTTTTTAATGCTTTATTTATTTCTAGGAGAGAGAGAGAGACAGCGTGAGCAGGGGAGGGTCAGAGAGAGAGGGAGTCACAGACTCTGAAACAGGCTCCAGGCTCCGAGCTGGCAGTCAGCACAGAGCCCGACGCGGGGCTCGAACCCACGAACCGCGAGATCATGACCTAAGTGAAAATCTGACGTTTAACCGACTAAGCCACCCAGGCGCCCCTGTCTGACTTTCTTTTATACCTCTATGAAGCTTAACAATGTTAGCATAGGCTTATCCATGACTACACAGATACTTTTTTTGTTATTTATAAAACTTGGGCTATGCCTTTCATATGACTATGAAACCTGATACTTAATAGTATACATATACATATCACGTATAAGTAATAGTATAAGTATAGTGTATATATATATACAATAGTATATTGTATTGATTAAAAGATCCTATATATAAATATAAGTAATTTCATATAGGTACTTATAATAAGACAGTCCAGAAACTTATATAACTTTAAGTGCTTAGTCTATGTGGGGATGATGTTTTAGAGAAGCTATTATCTTGACAATGTTACAATGAACTAATTTAGAAAAAATTGCAAAGAACAATGACATTAGGACAGGAAAATCTTCATGCTTTGAAGAAAAATATAGAAGCAAACATAAACTCAGAAGTAATTAAAATTTTTAGATTATCTTTAGAATCATACAAATACTAACTTACTATAAGAATAATTTATTATCTTTAATATGACAATTTTCAAATAGTGATGGGAAGATTCAGATGTATTTCCCTAAGAACCCACCAGATGGCGAAATGGGGCCTCTCTTGATTTTGAAATTTAGTGTTTTGGTTTTTTCCCTCCTACAAAACTAAAGATTTAAGCAATTCCTTACATAATTTTTATGGAGTTTTGAAATAACTGAAGTGTGATGCTATAATGGATATGAATGTGATTATGTATATGTGTGTGTTTCTTCTGATATAAGTATCATAGACTAATATGAATTTTTTTAAAATGTCCAAATCACAAAATTTGTAATATTTAAATATTACCTCTCTTCTGGTCCAAACTTTCGATTTTATAGGTTAAGAACTTAAGATCAAAATGATACATATTTTTCCATCTTTTGGGCTTTATTTTCACAGGCAAAATCTAAGTGCATTATTCAGATAATTAAATGCAGGATTGGGGAAAGGATATCACAACTACCCATAACAGGTCAGGTCATGATCTCATGTTTGTGAGTTAGAGCCCCACATCATGCTCTGTGCTGACAGCTGAGAGCCTGGAGCTGCTCCGGATTCTGTGTCTCCCTCTCTCTCTCTGCCCTTCCCCACTCTCACTTTGCCTTTCCCTCTCAAAAATAAATGAACATTAAAAACATTTTTTAAATAAAAATAACTAAACCAAGAGTACCACAACTGTGTCAAGTACTATTTTTTAACATAATCGATTCTTAGAAAAGTTTATGTAAAGGACGTTAGTTTAGCACGTCTTTATTTTCCAAAAATAACATTGATTTGATATATTTTTTCTGAAATATTTCCAAACCATTTTCATTAGTTTGTTTTGGTTATGGTTTTAAGTATACCTTACATTTTTATAAAATTATATTTAAAATTGTAACCAATAATACTGAAATGATTTAGCATAATCAGCCTTTACTATCATTTTGTGTGGGAGAGCATAGAGGTGCATATTCACAATTATAAGATTTTACTCAGAATGAACAAGTGGTCCTATTCCTCCAAAAATGCAACTGTTCAGCTGGAAATGTTAATACTACCTTGCTGCCGTCCCAGAGCCAGAAATGGAAGCAGAGATTGAACCATTTCAAGGAAAGTCTGGGTAATGCCATTTTAGTGGGGTCAGAATTTATAGACTACCACTCAGACATGTTAAAATGTGGTAGGATTTATTTTCTGTATCTGATCTCATCTTGCTCTGAAGTACTCTTTCTTACTGATTAAGGAGAGAGAAAAAAAGAGCAAAGCAAAATCAAACCTTAGTCTTCATATGCCAGTAAGGAAACATAGGCATTAATCTCATGGACATTGTGACCTTAGCAACATTCTTCTAGATATGTCTCCTCAGGCAAGAGAAACAAATGCAAAAATAAGCTATTGGGACCAAAACAAAATAAAAAAGTTTTTGTATAGCAGAAGAAACCATCAACAAAACTAACAGGCAACTTACTGAACTGGAGAAGATATTTGCCAACAATATATCCAATAAGGGGTTAATATAAAATATATGTAACGAACTTAAAACACTCAGCACCAAAAAAGCCCCACACAAATAGTCCAATGAATGTCTCGAATATACTGTCACTGTTTTATTACTGACTTAAGCGATAAAAAATTTCATGTTTAGTAACTGTGTTCCTGAGGTTGCTCCACATTTCTCAGCAATAAACTCTGAAGTGGCATAAACTTTGTATTTGATTGCCACTGTATTATGCTGCTTGCCCATCTGGCAGGCCATGAGAAAATAAAAGAATGTCTCTTGTAAAAGCTCATTAATTTATTCATTCATATATCCATTTATTCATTCATTGAGTGCCAGAGACTATTAAAAAAAAAAAAAGTACCACAAAAATAACAATAACAACACAACCCCACGTTTAGCCCAAACCTAGTTTCTCTGTACTACAATGTAGCGTTTAAAGAAGTCTTCAAGACATGAAAAGGGCAACATTAGGGCATCAGTTTGTGGTTAATTTTTTTCATGGTGCAGTTAACTTGAGAACATCCTCTGGGAAAGAAATTGGTTCTGTTGCACTTATTACTTTTATAATCAGGAAAAAGAGCATCATAAAAAGATGATTTTGACCTCACCCTGCCCTAGAGTTTGGCAGCTCTAATTAAAAAGTGAATGTACCCAATGTCTTACAGAATAAAGCCCTTTTATAACAAATAACCTTTTGATGGAGAAACCACACTATTTGTACACCAAAAAGCAATTTTAAGGCTTATCTTGAGCTAATGCCAGGGTAAATAGAAGCTGAAGCTTCTTGCCCTTCTTTTCTCTTTACCAAGGATTCAAAGCATATCTATTTCAGCATTCTGCTTTTACAAATATACTACTGTAAATTTTATGCAGTTTGTATGGACAAAATCCCTTCCAATGACATTTTGGAAAAAAAATGAAAAATTCTTGATCTATAGTTGTGTGGTGACTAAATTTTAACAATCTGTACAGAAGAAGCCTTATTGTGAGGGAAGCCAAATTTAATACTGAAATGGTCCAAAGAGTTGTCAACAGTTCATTTAAGGAAACATTAAGGAAACATCTCACTCTTGAAATTAATTTTGACCCAGTTTATAAAAATTGGAAAGACAGAGTATTTATGTTTTTGTTAAGGACAATTTTTTGGAAACCTGAGTTTAACTCCATAATTTAATGTATGGAACTATGACTACATTAAAGGTAGGTTTGTTTGTATAGGAATTTCAAACTGGCTGGTTCTTAAAAATCCTCCAGTGAAAAGTTAAAAGATAGAAGGAATTTCAACATTCACCAAAAAAATCAGCTCTAAAACTGCAGTCTCTATATAACCATTGATCATTTTATTGTAATAACTAAATGCCAAAAAGATGGGCAATTTATAGCTACACTTCTTGTCACAATAAACACTGCAAACAAATCACTGCCATTGGGTATTTATAGATTAAGCTTAAGAGAGCTTAAGCAGTTCTTCATATGGTACTTTGTTTAATCGTGTTACATAATAGCAACATGCCCTTTATAATTTATAAAAAGCTATCATCTTATTTGGTCTTTTAGTGTTGTGGGCTGGCTAGCTTTTGACCACTTTTATGTTTACTATCATTTTACAGATGAGTTAATCTTGAGACCAGAATACCTTAAAAAAGGTTATGTAGCTAAATGGTGGGAGAACTAGGATATACTCACATGTAGGATTTCTGGTTTAAAATTCTTTACATTGGTATAAACATATTCTTATTTATAAATGTGTCTTCTGTCTTCTCACTCAACATTTACACCACCAAGACATCACATTGGTTAGATTTGGTTAGTTTCTAATGCACCTCTTCTTAGCCCTTAACCACTCCCAATATTCTCCCATTGGTCTTCTCCCCTAAAAGACACGTAGCTAGCATAAAAAAAATTATCCACCATGATCAAGTGGGATTCATTCGTGGGTTACAGGGGTGGTTCAGTATTCACAAATCAATCAATGTGATACTTCACAGTAACAAAAGAAAAGATAAAAACCATATCATCCTGTCGATAGATGCAGAAAAAGCATTTGACAAAATACAACATCTCTTCTTTTTTTTTTTTAAGTTTTATTTATTTCTAGGAGAGAGAGAGACAGCGTGAGCAGGGGAGGGTCAGAGAGAGAGGGAGTCACAGACTGAAACAGGCTCCAGGCTGTGAGCTGGCAGTCAGCACAGAGCCCGACGTGGGGCTCGAACCCACAAACCGCAAGATCATGACCCAAGTGAAAGTCGGACGCTTAACCGACTAAGCCACCCAGGTGCCCCACAGCATCCCTTCTTAATAAAGAACCTCCAGAAAGTCGGGATAGAAAGAACTTACTTAAACATCATAAAAGCCATCTCTGAGAAGCCCTCAGCTAATATCATCCTCAACGGGGAAAAACTGAGAACTTTCCCCTTGAGATCAGGAACACGACAGGGATGTCCACTCTCACCACTGCTGTTTAACATAGTGCTGGAAGTCCTAGCATCAGCCATCAGACAACAAAAGGAAATCAAAGGCATCAAAATAGGTAAAGAAGAAGTCAAACTTTCACTTTTCGCAGATGACATGATACTCTACTTAGAAAACCCGACAGACTCCACCAGAAGCCTACTAGAACTGATCCATGAATTCAGCAAAGTTGCAGGGTACAAAATCAACATACAGAAATCGGTTGCATTTTTATACACCAATAATGAAGCAACAGAAAGAGAAATCAAGAAACTGATCCCATTCACAATTCCACAAATAACCATAAAATACCTAGGAATAAACCTAACCAAAGACATAGGAGGTCAGTATGATGAAAACTATAGAAAACTTATGAAGGAAAATGAAGAAGACACAAACAAATGGAAAAACATTCCACGCTCATGGATAGGAAAAATATATATAGAGAAAATGTCATTACTACCCAAAGCAATCTACATATTCAATACAATCCCAATCAAAATTGCACCAGCATTCTTCTCAAATATACAACAAACGATCCTAAAATTTGTATGGAACCACAAAAGACCCCATATAGCCAAAGTAATATTGAAGAAGAAAACCAAAACGGGAGGCATCACCATTCCAGGCTTGAGCCTCTAGTACAAAGCTGTCATCATCAAGACAGTATGGTATTGGCACAAAAACAGACACATAGACCAATGGAATAGAATAGAATTGGACCCACAAATGTATGGCCAACTAATCTTTGACAAAGTGGGAAAAAGTATCCGATGGAAAAAAGACAGCCTCTTTAACAGATGGTGCTGGGAGAACTGGACAACAACATGCAGAAGAATAAAACTAGATCATTTTCTCACATCATACACAAAATTTAACTCAAAATGGATAAAGGACCTGAATGTGAGACAGGGAACCATCAAAACTCTAGAGGAGAAGCAGGAAACAACCTCCTTGATCTCAACCACAGCAATTTTTACTTGACACATCCCCAAAGACAAGGGAATCAAGAGCAAAATTGAACTACTGGGACCTCATCAAGATAAAAGCTTCTGCACGCAAAGGAAAAAATCCATAAAACTAATAGGCAACCGACTGAATGGGAAAAGATAGTTGCAAATGACATATCAGATAAAGGGCTAGTATCCAAAATCTATAAGGAACTCACCAAACTCCACACCCGAAAAACTAATAATCCGGTAAACAAATGGGCAGAAGACATGAACAGACACTTCTCCAAAGAGGACATCCAGATGGCCAACAGACACATGAAACGATGCTCAGCATCCCTCCTCATCAGGGAAATACAAATCAAAACCACACTGAGATACCACCTCATGCTGATCAGAGTGGCTAACATGAGCAAATCAGAGGACTCCAGATGCTGGCGAGGATGTGGAGAAATGGGCACCTTCCTACACTGTTGGTGGGAATGTAAACTGGTGCAGCCCCTCTGGAAAACCGTGTGGAGGTTCCTCAAAAAATTAACAATAGAACTCCCCTAGACTCAGCAGTAGTACTGCTAGGAATTTACCCAAGGGACACAGGAGTGCTGATGCCTAGGGGCACATTTACCCCAATGTTCATAGCAGCACTCTCAACAATAACCAAATCATGGAAAGAGCCTAAGTGTCCATCAACGGACGAATGGATCAAGAAGATGTGGTTTATCTATAAGATGGAATACTACATGGCAATGAGAAAGAATGAAATCTGGCCATGTGTAGCAACATGGATGGAAATAGAGGGTGTTATGCTGAGCGAAATAAGTCAGGCATAGAAGGACAGATACCATATGTTTGCACATATAGGTGGATTAGGAGAAAGCTAATGGAGGACCATGAGGGAAAAGAAGGGGAAAAAGAGTTGGGGAGATGGAGGGAGACAAACCATGAGAGACTCTTGAATGTTGAGAACAAACTGAGGCCTGATGGGGGTCAGGGAGAGGGGGAGGGGGGTGATGGGCATGGGGGAGGGCACTTGTTGGGATGAGCACTGGGTGTTATATGGAAACCAACTTGACAATAAACTGTTTAAGAAAAAAAATAAATAAAATAAAAATAAAACACCACATGTCTAGAAAAAAAAAAAAAAAAGACATGTAACTAGGAAGAGCAAATTACAAGAGAGGATGTCTACCCAGAAGACTTCCAGTTCCTGTTTCACCTGTAAAGAGCCTAGATGATTCCACCTAGACTTAGAGGCTCCACCCTAACAATGAGTACAAAGATGAACAAAATGAAAAATGAACAGCTCCTCTTGATCCATAATAGAGGGGAGGACACAGGGCTCACCGCTGCTCCCAATACTGGAGAGACAGACCTGTGAACACAGGGAGTGAACGTAACCTGAGTCCATACTCATGAGCAGAAACTGCGTTTTGGACCAATACCAAGGTAAAACAAACAAACAAAAATCCCCAAACTGCCATTTGAAGTTTCTGGAGGCTCAATGTGGACAACTCTGATAGTGAAAAAATACGGAGGGATGTGGTTATAAAGGGCTCCCATACTTTTGCCAGGTTTTACTTCAGGAGCCTCACCAGGCTCTCACAGTAATCTGAGAAAAATCATCTCATGCTTCAGGCAAGAAGAAAAGAAAAGGAATCATTGTAATATATGCCATAGTTCTTTGTTTTTATCAGAGTCTGCCCTCAGGGGAAGCTAGCTGGTCATAGTCTAACCTGTGGGGTGTTATCAGTCTAACTGACCCGAGGGAAGGAAAATGTGCAATTTCAGCCTATTCTGTTCTACATAAAGGAAGGAGTAAAATCCTGAGAAACTCTTGTGAAATTCACAGCCCAGAGGCACAGACTCTAAAAGACTGAGACTTAATGACAGAACTATTGACTTCTTCCCCACACACACCTCACCACCACAGTACTAAGGGCCTATCTGCAGCAGTTCCTTTTACCCAGTACACCATGTTTGTCTACCAAGAAAAAATTAAAAGTTATACTAAAAGGCAAAAACCACAATTTGAAGAAACAGAGCAAGAATCAGAACCAGACATGACAGGGATCCTGGAATGATCAGACCAGGAATATAAGATAATTATGATATATATCTTAGGTGCTTGAGTGGATAAAGTAGACATCATGCAAGAACAGATGAACAATATAAACAGAGAGATGGAAATCCTAAGTATCCAAAAGAAGTATTAGGGGTCAAAAACATTGTAACAAAAATAAAGGATGCCTTTGATGAGCTCATTAGTAGACTGGGCTTGGCTAAAAAAGAATTCTGAGCTTGATGTTGCTTGATAGACACCTCCAAAATTGAAAAGCAAAGAGAAGAAAATACTGAAAAAACAACCCACCCCCCAAAAAAACCAAAACCAAAAACAAAGAACTGAATATCCAAGAAATGTGGGACAACCACAAAAGGTGCAACATATGTATAACAGGATACCAGAAGAAGAAAGAAAGGAACAGAAGACATATTTGAAACAAAAATGACAGAAAATGTCCCAAAATTAATGGCAGACACCAAACTAGGGATCCAGATAGCTCAGGGAAAATCAAGCAGAGTAAGTACCAAGAAAACTACATGTAGGCACATAATTTCCAAACTACAGAAAATCAAAGATAAGGAAAACTCCTGAAAGAAGCCAGGAGGAGAAATCTTACCTGTGAAGGAACAATGATAAATTGCACTCAACTTCTCCTCAGAAACCATGCAGGTAAGAAGAACAGTGTTGTAATTAAAGCTGTAAGAGAAAAAAATTCACCAACCTAGAATGTGTATCGTGGAAAATTATCCTGAAAAGATGGAGGAATTAAAGATTTTCTCAGACCAAAATTTGAACTTGTTCTAGATAGACCTATTTTGCAAGAAATAGTAAAAAAAAAATTCTTCAGAGAAAAAGAATAGCACAGGTCATAAACTCAGATCTAAAAGGCAGAGCACCAGAGAAGGAACAGTGAAGATAAAATAAAAACTTTTATTTGTCTTATTCTTAATTGATCTGACAGATTATATATGCTTATTTGGGTATATTATGTATATATATTTATGTTTACCTTATATATAAGTGAAGTGAATGATAGCAATGATAGCAAAAGACAGGCAGAGGGAATTGGAATTATTTTATCACTGTAAGGTATTCACACATCCAGTAAAGTGGCATTATGTTATTTGAAAGTGGACTTGGGGTGCCTGGGTGGCTTAGTCAGTTAAGTGTCCACTTTTGGCTCAGGTCATGATCTCATGGAAGTTGGAGCCCCATATTGGGCTCCATGATGACAGCTCAGAGCCTGGAGCCTGCTTCAGATTCTGTGTCTCCCTCTCTCTCTGCCCCTCCCTCATTCATGCTGTTTCTCTCTCTCTCTCTCAAAAATAAACAAACATTTAAAAAAATTGAAAGTGAATTTACATTAGTTGTAAATATATATTGCAAACTCTAGGGAATTCAATAAAAAACATTTAAAAAAGCAAAACATATGTTAAGAAAAGAGAAAAAATGGCATCATATAAAATGCTCCATTAAAATCACAAAAGGCAAAAAAGAGTGGAAGCCCAAAATAGGAACAAAGAACAGGCAACAAAATAAAAAACAGTAACAAATATGATAAATATTAATCCAACTATATTAATAGTTTTAATGTTAATATTCTAAATACACCAGTTAAAAGACAGAGATGGTCAGAATGGATAAAAAATAACAAGACTCTGGCACCCAGGTGGCTCAGTCAGTTGAGCATCTGACTTCAGCTCAGGTCATGATCTCATGGTTTGTGAGTTCGAGACCTGTGTTGGGCACTGTGCTTACCAACAGCCCAGAGCCTGGAGCCTGTTTCAGATTCTCTATCTCCCTGTCTCTCTGCCCCTCCCCTGCTCATGCTCTGCCTCTGTTTCTCAAAAATAAATAGTTAAAACAACAAGGCTCAATTACATTTTGCTTATAAGAAACCCTCTATAAATATAAAGATGCCTACAGAATAAGAAAAATATACCATGCTAATACTAATTAAAAGAAAGCAACAGTAGGTATATTAATTTTAGAGCAGGCTTCAAAGCAAGGGAAGTTACTAGAGATCAAGAAGGACATTAAATAATGATAAAAGGGTCAATTTTCCAAGAAGACATAACAGTCCTTAATTTATATGCTCAAAACAATAGAGCATCAGAATATGCAAGGAAAAAACTGATAAAACAGCAGGAAGAAATACATGAATCCAGTATTCATGTATCACAGTTGGAGACTTCAACACCCCTCTACTAAAACAGAGAGGGGCACCTGGGTGGCTCAGTTGATTAAGCATTCGACTTCGGCTTAGGTCATGACATCATGGTTCCTGGGTTTGAGTCACCCGTTGGGCTCTGTACTGACAGCTCAGAGCCAGAAGCCTGCTTTGGATTCTGTGTCTCCCTCTCTCTCTGCCCCTTCACCACTCAGGCTGGCTCTCTCTCTCTCAAAAAAATGAATAAACATTTTTAAAAATTTTTAAAAAATGGATAGAGCCAGCAGGTAGAAAATCAGTAAGGGTATAGTTGAACTCAATAACCTACCATCAGTCAGTGGATATAGTTGACACCTGCAGATTACTTCAGCCAACAACAGGACAGTACACATTGTTCTCAAGCTCACAAGGACCACTTACTAAGATAGACCAAATTCTGGGTCATAAAACATATCTTACCAAATTTGAAAGAACAGCAATCATACCATATCTATTGCAAGACCACAACGGAATCAAACTAGAAACTAGTAATAGAAAGATAACTGGAAATCTCCAAATACACAGAGTTGAATCAATGCACTCTTAAATAACACATGTGTTGGGGAACAAATCTGAAGAGTAATTTTTTAAAAACTTGATCTGTATGAAAATGAAAATACAGCTTATCAAAATTTGTGAGTTGTAGTATAAATGGTACTTAGAGGGAATTTTATAGAATAAAAGACATATATTAGAAAATTTTTGAAAATCTAAAGCCACCTCTCTAACTTGTAAACTAAGAAAAGAAAAACAAGTTAAATCTCAAGTAAGCAGAAGAAAAGAAATAATAAGAATCAGAGCATAAATCAATGAAATTGAAAACATAAACTTAATAGAGACAATCAAATAAAACAAAAACTGGTTCTTTGAAAATAACAATAAAGTTGATAAACTGTGATAAGCCTTTCTGTTAGTTAAAAGAAAGAGATAAAACATAAGTTACTAACAATGAAATTAAAGAGGTATGGCACCTGGCTGGCTCAGTCAGTTGAGTGTCCATTGAGTGTTTGACTTTGGCTCAGGTCATAATCTTGTGGTTCCTGAGGGTGACCCCTGCACTGGGATTGCTGCTGTCAGTGCAGAGCCCAGTTCAGATCCTCTGTCTCTCTCTCTCTGAACCCCTCCCCCACTCACTCTATCAAAAATAAATATTGAAAAAAGAAGAAATTAAAGAGGTAACATCATTACAGATCACACAGACATTAAAAGGATAATAAAGGAATATTATGAATAACTCTATGCCCATAAATGTGATAACCTATAGATAAAAAGAGCCAAGTTTTGAAATTTGCCAAAACTTATATAAGACACAGATAATCTGAAAATGCCTATACCTATTAAAGAAATTGAATCAGTAATTAATAACCTTCCAAAAACAGAGAGTACAAAGTACCAAACATTTAAGGAAGAAATCATATCCATTCTCTACAATTTCCTTCAGAAGATAGCAGAAGGAATACTTGCTTAATTATTCTATGAGGCAGGCATTGCTCTAATGCCAAAAGACATTCCAAGGAAATATATCCAGTATTTGTCACATTGAATCTTTGCACTAATGAAATGACTGGTAGGTAGTAGCTCCTCAATAAATTACAGCTGAAGAAAAAATAAAGAAGGAAGGAAGGAAAGAAGGAAGGAAGGAAAGAAGGAAGGAAGGAAGAGAGAGAAAGAGGTAGAGTTTGGCTCTTTGGAGTTTTTGTGGCTCTATACAAGTTTCACAAGTATTTGTTCTAATTCTGTGACAAGTGTTTTTGGTATTTTTATAGGGATTGTACTGAATCTATAGATTGTTGTGGGTAGTATGGACACTTTATCAATGTCAATTTTTCCAGTCCATGGACATGTGATATCTATTTGTTTATGTCATCTTCAATTTCTTTCATCAGTGATTCATAGTTTTCAAAGTACAGGTCTTTCCCCTCCTTAGTTACAATTGTATTTTTAAACAATCTTACCTTATGATTTTGAAACTCACTGATATTTAAGAACCATTGCTCTGAACAGTAACATCCATAATTCAAGCAGAATATTCCATGTTCTTGGCCATTTGGATCCATCTATATCCTCATCTCTGCCCTATTCTCTGATTTTTCTTCATGTAAGTCAAACCAAAATTCCTTGCCATCTCTTGAGTTCACCAGGTTTTCTCTCCCCCTTCAATCTGTTTCTTTGTACATGCAGTTCAGCCTGCCTGAAATGCCTTTAGTGCTGCACAGATTTCTTTCAGCTAAGTACATATTTTGGGCTTTCCTCAGTACCCAGTACATGCTAAAGGGGATACAATAGAAACATAGTTACCAACTTGACAATAAACTATTTGTAAGGAAAAAGAAAAAAAGAAACATAGCTATTCAGTGTGAATTCTTTCCCTCACTATGCAGACTTCATAGATATTTTTCTTTTTGAGATGAAGTGAATTGTGGAACTTGTATCAAATAGTGTTGCACGTAATTATACAATTTAATGTATACATGTCACTTTCAGACATGAAATATTTGATGTAGGGAATATTTAATGTAAGAGAATTTATTCTTTTTTTAAATAAAGTTTATTTAGTTTTGAGAGTATGTGCATGCATGATGGGGGAGAGGCAGAGAAAGAGAGAGAGAGAGAGAGACAAAGAGAAAGAGAATCTCAAGCAGACTCTGCACTGCCAGCACAGAGCCAGACACAGGGCTTGAATCCACAAACCCTTGAGATCATGACCTGAGCCAAAAACCATGAATTGACACCCAACTGACTGAGCCACTCAGGTGCCCTGAGAATTTATTCTTTATTCCTTTTTAAAAAAATTTTTTGTTAATGTTTATTTATTTTTGGGAGAGACAGACAGAGCACAAGCATGGCAGGGGAGCAGGGAGAGAGGGGGACACAGAATCCAAAGCAGACTCCAGGCTCTGAGTTGTCAGCACAGAGCCCGATGCGAGGCTCAAACTCAACTGTGAGATCACGACCTGAGTCGAAGTCAGATGCTTCACTAACTGGCCCACCCAGTTATTTATTTATTTTTTAAGTCTACAATTTTGTCTATATCTGTATATGCTTAAAAGATATAAATGAGTACTTTGCTTCTGACATAAAAAAAGATCTGAGTACTATACTTATATCAGAGAACAGCCAATGTTTATACTGATGATATCAGTATATATTAAATATCTTCCTTTTATGAAATCAGGAAATTGTTCAATACATTTAAGAAAGATACATAATTGAAGTTAATAGTAAATGCTGAAATTCTATTTTAATAGATTTTTCATATCTGTTTTATGTATCTGCTCAATCACCTAAATAGTCCCTGACGGTATCTGTTAGACTTCTAAAAGACCACCAAGGGCTGGAGACATATTTGGCAATCAATATATACTTTTTATTGATTGCTGGATTGATTAGGGGCCCTGTGCATTTAGAGGTAGATTGAAAATATTTTTAAAATGCTAGCTGGATCAAGAGAATAACCCAAAATACACTGTTCTGCTTCAACCCTTTTAAATGAATGGGTCACATGTAGTCATGCCCTAAATGATCTGACCCAAACTCTACATTTCAAAGTATTCCAGTAAAGAGGCAAACAATCACCAGCCATAGCCCACCCACCCACGTATCCCTGGTTTTACTGTGGGGTCAATTCTCATTTGTCCTCTTTAGTCTTCTTTTCAATTGACTATGTTTGTCAGATCATATTTTGCTTTTATGATTTATCTCCTTTGATTGTCAACTTGTTCTAGACTTTGACTTTCTGTCTCATTTCTATAGAGAGCCTTTCTCCCCTATACTGGATGAGAAGCAGTCAACTCCAAAACCTCATGGAACCTACCCCAGCCTCCTACCTCCTTCATCGCCCACCACGAGCTTCCTCATCTCTCTGCCTCATACATGATCAAGAAGAAAGACGGGGGAATGTAGAGTTTGGGCTCTGCCTGTTAACCAGAATACACCTTACATGTACTTTATAATATTTAGTTTACAGTATCACTTAGTGGTGTAATTATTATATTTAAATAACAATAACAGCAAAATCAAAACAAAGAAAAATAACCCAAATTATCTATTTATAGCATACTATTTGTTTGACACACTATGCGCCTGCATTAATTTTTGTGCACTTCCCAGTTTCAACTTCACAACCATATACCTCATATATCTCCATTCCTCAAAGAAGTGTCTGAGGTATAGAAAAATTAAGTAATTTTCCCAAGCTCTCAAGTGTCAGTGACAGCTTTGAATCTGGATTTGCTCAAATGAATCAATTTTCTGTGTATTTATTTATTATATTCATTATTTAATCAGTAGTAAGCCCTGTGGATATAAAAAGGAAAAAAAAAAAGCATAGCTTTGCAAAAAAGATACAAGTTGTGATGTAAATACACATGTAAACAAACAAATGTAATGTAGGTGATAAAGACTGATAGAAGTAACTGGAAGATCTTTGAATATGCTGGGGGGAATATGGAGAGGAAAGGCTTGAACCTTCTTCTGAGGACAAAGATCTAGGTGATTATATCAAACATTCCAGAAGTTGCTGCTTCAGCTACACTTAAGGTTGAGAATAGATTGTCAGGTGATGCCTGATGTCAAAGATGATGCATACAGAGAAGGACATTTCAACCTCAAGCTTAGAAATTGGATTAATTTGAGGGGACCTGGGTGGTTCAGTTGGCTTAGCATCCAACTTTGGCCCAGGTCAGGATCTCATGGTTTGTGAATTCGAGCCCTGCACTGGGCTCTGTGCTAACGGCTTGGAGCCTGGAGCCTGCTTCGGATTCTGTGTCTCCTTCTCTATCCCTCTCTTGCTTGTGCTCTCTCTCTCTCTTTCTTTCTCTCTCAAAAATAAATAATAAAAACATTAAAAGAAAATTTAAAAATTGTATTATGAGAAGGATTAAGAACAAAGTATGTTTAAGTATGTTTTTTTCAGTGTAATTATCTGAAAGTTCATTTTGCATTTAGTATATTAATGGTAACATTCCTCTAAGAACAATTTTGTGATTATTAAAAGACTTGTTCTACCAACAGCAAATTTTGGAATACAGAAAAGTCTTCACACATAAAGGATTATTCTAAACATATCAGAATTTCAAAATAATGAAATTTTTATAATGCATTTAAGTATGTTATATTTTAAAAATAGGGATTGGGGAAAATGTGGTAAGATATGTAGGAGTCCCAATTGGCACATAAGATTTTTCTTTTTTAAAAAAAGAGAAAAAAAATTTTTTTTAAATTAAAAAATTTTATCCAGGCATACCTCAGAGATATTGTGGGTTTCATTGTACCACTACAATAAAGTGAATATCCCAAAGCAAATCATATGAATTTTTTGGTTTCTCCATGCATATAAAAGTTATGTTTACACTAAAAACAATGTATATATTATAGTAAACTGTGCAATAGCAGTATGTCTAACAAAAAGAATGTGGATACCTTAACTAAAAATACTTTATTGCTAAATGCTATGTTCTAAGCTTCTGTAAGTCATAATCACTGATCACAGATCATTGTGCCAGATATAATAATAATGGAAAAGTTTGAAATATGTGAATTACCAAATGTGAATTACTCACATTACCAAAATGTGAGTAAATGCTGTTGGAGAAATGGCGGTGATAGACCTATTCTCTGTGGGGTTGCCACAAACCTTCAATTTTGTCAATTATGTAATTATCTGTGAAGCACAATAAAGTGAGTCACAATTCTATAAGCTACACCTATATTTATATTTCTGTACTGCCAATAGATTCCTATTTTTCTCTAATTACCTCAATATTTGATACAATATTGCTGGTATTCTTATTACTTTTTAAACCTATTAATATTTCTATAGTCTGCACTCAGTTTTCTTTATTGGACATTCAATATAAATATTTTTTATCTTAGCAAAAATTTTTTGAGTGTCTACCATGTGTTGAACACAATCCCCAGAGATTGGACATATAGTCACACTATATATGTCCTCATGAAGCTAATGATATCACATACAATAGAATTAACTAAATGATTACATTCTCAGAAGGTTCATAACAGAGAAAATACAAGGTATTTTGCTCTTACTCAAACTTTGTAAGATTATTTTATCCTGACATTTATTTTTTCCTTTATTTATGAATTTAAAGAGTTTTTTTAATCTTCACAATTTTCCCATTTTCTTTATAAATTTTTGACATTCCTCAAGTCCCCAAATATATAACCACATTACCATATGGAAAGCAAATACACTGTTTTGATCTTTATGATAGTTCTTAAGACTTTGAACATAACAACTTCCTATTATTTAAAAAATACTAGCATGCTCTATTCCAACCGTATTCTCTTAATAAGGTGATAATTCCAGCATTTATGCACAATACTCTTGCTCAGATTGACTGGAAAATTATCTTACATATCAAAACCAGATCCTTGCAACCATAGACTTATGTGTGGGATAGTTTAGGAAGCAATAATAAGATAGCAAGTGACCTAACCATACAAAACATTCATATTTCTTTGAAAAAACCAGTATGACAATAATATTGCCTTTTTCCTTCCTACTTCATCAATTGCCTGTGGTTACAGGATAAACTTTTGGGTATTTCTGAATTTAGAAAGAAAAATTCACATCTAAGAAATGAATGTGAGATTGGGGGTTACTCTCTTATTTCCATCCATATTTCAGAATCTTGGTTTAATTTTTATGTATTACTAGTCAGAGCAAGCAGCACCTTCAGAAATATGAATGTAAGTGAAATCTACAAGTAAACATAGGTAGCAAGCGTTTTAGTACCCTACACACCTTTATATGAAATTGCATTTCAGAATATATTGAATATAAAAAACTTGATTCCTTATTATCATGATGAGACAAGAATAGAAAATGGCAGGGACTACAGGCAATTTATTTTCATGACAAGCCTGCAATCGTGAAGAATTGTAAACATAAACTGTTCTCATTGCCATTTCAAGACTGTCATCTCATCCTCCAAAGATGTCACACCTGGGCCTCAGTTGTTTTAAATGACTCATTTCATATTGCTAGATATTCTTGACCGGTCTAGTTATCAGATCCAGCCATTTCTAAAATAAATGTAGGTTATTCTTATCTACTCTACTGAATAAAATTATGCTAACACAGAATGCTAGGTTTGGATATTTATGAATCAAAGCAACTTGATAAGAATTAAAGTGATTTTGTTAAAAGTATACTTTTTGAGTCCACATTTTGATGTGAATATAAATAAGTAAATTCTAGAGAAGATTTTTATTAAATATGCTTCTTAGAAAATTAGACATTAGAGATGTTCGTGTGTGTACGTGTGTGTGTGTGTATGTGTGTGTGTGTGTGTGCCTGTGTCATAATTATAGCTCTTATGACCTCAAGTGCCTAAATCATATTTTCTGACAAGCCAATAAAAGGTCAAATAAGCATCAAGAAAAGGATGTCAACCCCGCATCACAGACTCAAATACATTTTGTAATTCAAAACAAATACATATTCACTATCACCTATTTTCTACAAGAATTATAGAAAACTCTTCAGTTTTAATAAGGCAAAGGATCATCTTGGATTTCAGTAAACTTATTGTTATGATATACTGACTAAACATATTGACCTTGGTATAATATCATATATATTTGTTGTGCTATGTTCTTTGAGAAATATAACTTTAATAGTATATTGAAATAAGTATTGCTATATACCTACACATTTCTAGATTACATTTATTATTATAATTTAGTAGGGATGAGTAATGAATGAACTGTGATTTCATTTATTTCTGCTCAATTAAGTTACTTGTTCTCTTATTACCAATTTAGATACTTCTGAGTTAAGACAGATGCTCTGTCAAATAAATCATCCCATGTACATTGCATTCCTAATGTACATTGAGAATAATTACAAAAAGTATACTTTTAGATAACTTAGAGAATAACACTTGAAATTATTTTGCTAGTTTGTAACCATTGTTTGAAACACAGACTACTTTCAAAATCTACTGCAAAGATGGAGATGTTCTACCTAGAAAAATCTACATTTGAACACCTAACCAAATTTTTCATGGAATTTCATAGGGTTCAGAGATCTTTCAAAATTTAATATATATTCTGGTTATAAAATCCTACAAAAATGATGATGCACTAACTGTATAATTATGGATAAGTTAATTAAATCCACCATGCCTCAGTTTCCTTATCTGTATGTTTTAGAAAATTTTAGTACTTAGGGATTGTTATAAAGATTAAGTGAATTAATATATATTAAGTTCAACACTTGGCTCAAAGTACTGTATTCTGTACTTCTTTTGTTGTAGCTATTATAAAATATTTTAGGTAAGCCCAAAAGAAAGGTAAGCCTCAATTTTTGTAAACCTCATTTTATGAATATATTAAATTTAGACTAGATTTTGAGATAATTTTGGATTGATGTTTTCAAAAGTTGCGAATGTACTTTCAGAAGTAGAAAAATTATGTGGTATGAATCACTGAAATACATTCAAAAGCAGAAGGCTCTGTTAAAGGAAGCCAGGGGCAGCCAGTGGAG
Source organism: Hyaena hyaena (assembly GCF_003009895.1). Classification (NCBI taxonomy): domain Eukaryota; kingdom Metazoa; phylum Chordata; class Mammalia; order Carnivora; family Hyaenidae; genus Hyaena; species Hyaena hyaena. The sequence goes on from NW_024081209.1 coordinate 777,078, forward strand.
TAGATGAGAGGTCCTCATCCCTAAGTAAGTTTGATTGGTTAAGTCAAAGAGGTCCTATTTTTCCTTCACGTACCTTTCTCTCTTCAACCCACTTTATTTTTACCTAGTACAAGTCAAACAATGGTAACCAGGAGAAACAGAACTTACATACAAACATAGCTAAAATTAAATGGCAAGGAAAAATTAATATTTCCAAAGCAGCATCAATGAACTCATGAAAATTTTGCAAAAACGTTATGACATTACACAGGAATGGTCGATTAAAGAAAGAAAAATAATAAAATATCAAACACAGAAAAATGGGGCACCTGAATGGCTCAGTAGGTTAAACGTCTGACTCTTGATCTTGGCTCAGGTCACTATCTCACGGTCCAGTCAATAGAGCCCCACGGTTCTGCACTGCCAGAGCAGAGTCTGGGATTCTCTTTCTCCCTTTCTCTCTCTCTTCCCTTCCTCACTCTCTCTCAAAATAAATAAACTAAAAATAAAAATTAAAAAAACAAAAATTGTGTGGCGTTAAAGGTGGAAACATGTAAAGAATAATGTAGTATGAAGCCATTCTCTCATGCTAATGGAATGCATTACATTCCAAGGAATTTCATTGTCATGCGGTAACATTTGGAAAACATTAAGTCTAGTTCTCTTGTTCCTTTGAGGTGACTTTCATCTTGGCAAATTACAGATGTCTTTGTCCATTTATTGGTAGAGGTAAGTGGAAATGGAGGAGAGTTAGGAGCGCCTGGGTGGCTCAGTCGGTTAAGCATCAGGCTTAGGCTCAGGTCATGATCTCGCGGTTTGTGGGTTCGAGCCCCATATCGGGTTCTGTGCTGGCAGCTCAGAGCCTGGAGCCTGTTTCAGATTCTGTGTCTCCCTCTCTCTCTGCCCCTCCCCCGCTCATGCTCTGTCTCTCTCTGTCTCAAAAATTTAAATAAACTATAATTTTTTTTTAAAAAAAAGAAATGGATGAGAGTTGTACTTTGCTACAGAAGGCATGAAATTATGTTCTTTTTTGATATGCAAAATAGAATTCTCTAGCTAGACTACAGCCTAGAAACATAATTTCTCACAGTTCCCATAATCCTCCACCCCATTTAGCATGATTTAGGGAAGACAAAAGGAAGCAGCTTTTAAGAGTTGCACCACAAGATGGAGAAGATGAATATTTTGTCTATGACAGCTAGGCTGGTTCAATGAGATTTAAGAAGCTACAACAGAAAGGAAGAATTTAAAAATCCCAACTGCATTTTTGACTTTAGGAATGGCAAGAAAGAGAGATGGGGGAGGAAAGAGGGTGTTTCTCTTGCTTTATACTGAGATTTGGACACAGAAAAGACATGTGTTAGATAAGGCAAGGGACATAGTGAGAGTAGAGATGTGGTCCTAGCTTCTTGTTTGGTTCCCTAAGAAGGGGCCGTATTTCAAGCTTCTTCCAGTAGCTTGGACTAAGAGGCTGTTTATTTCTTGGGGGAGAATGAACTCTTCCTGGGATTGTTTTAATAATCAGATCAGAGTATGACTTAGATTGGCCTTTTATTTTCTTCTCACTAGCAAGTGAGTAGAATCATAGGAAAAAAGCCCAATTGTTTAAAGACTAAATAAAAACTATTCCATTAACTTCCTGCATATTTGAATATTTATGTGAGTTAAACCTTTTACTAACTACATTTTATATGCTTAATCTTAGCATTTACCCTCTGCTGTGTTCCAGCGCACTAGTGTCTCTGGGAGGGGTGTTTTACACATGTCTGGTGCTCTGGTGTTTGTGTCTGGCTCCTGTGGTTTTTGCAGCTGTTGCCCAGGGGACACCCCTTGATTGTCCACTCATGAGGGCTTGCATTCTTGGGTCCCATGGGGTTATGGAAATGAGAGAGTTCTTGGCAGGCTACCACCCCAAGGCACTGCACAGACAGCGGGGTGAGGCATACTCCCCAGTCTTTCTGTGAAGGAGGCCACTTTGTTTGTCCTGGAACTTTGGCCAGACAGGCAAGACTTGGGTTTGGCACACATTTAGTGGCCTACAGAGTTGCTCTCAAGGAACATAGCAACTCAAGATGCCATCTTGGTGCCCCCACCCCCAATGCCTTGCTCCATGTTCACTGGTATCACTAAAAATAAGTTTATATACTAGTCTGGAGTGCCAATTTCTGTAACTGCTGCTCAGGGGACACTTCTAGATCACTAGGCACTGGGGGGTAAGTAGGGCTTCTGCTTGGAGTCCCATAGGACTGCATGTACTTGTACACTTGTAAAAGCTGAGGCTGCTTCCAGTCAGCCAGATCTAGGTGCTACGTCCTCCTCCATGGGACACTGATGAGTCTTGGCACATCCTCAACTACAGGGAGTTATTAAAAATATAAATACTGCTTGAATAATCACAGAAGTTTGTGAGACAACCAGGAACTGAAGCAGGGTTGAAGAACAAATTTCATCTCCTCCATGAGGGCACTCCTTCAAAAGTAAGAGACAGACCAGTTATTTCATCTACTGTAAAGAATATAACACAGAGAGTTAAGTGAAATGAAGAAACAGAGAAATACATTTTAAATGAAAGAGCAGGATAAAACTTCAGGGAAAAAAAAACCTGAATAAAATGAAGATAAAGAGTTCAAAGTCGGATAGGTCAACCAGACAGAAAATCACTAAAGAAATAATGTACTTGAAAGACACATTGGACCAGATGGATCTGACAGATATATTTAGAACTCTACATCCTGAGGCCAGGGAATTCACTTTCTTCTCAAGTGCGCATGGCACAGTCTCCAAGATAGATCACATACTGGGACATAAAGCAGCCCTCAATAAATATAAAAGAATTGAAATCTTACCGTGCACACTCTCAGATCATAATGCTTTGAAACTTGAAATCAATCACAGGAAGAAGTCTGGAAAACCTCCAAAAACATGGAGGTTAAAGAACACCCTTCTAAAGAATGAATGGGCCAATCAGGCAATTAGAGAAGAAATTAAAAAAATATATGGAAAAAAATGAAAATGAAAACACAACAATCCAAACTGTGGGATGTGGCAAAGGCAGTCCTAAGAGGAAAGTACATTGCTCTCCAGGCCTATTTCAAGAGATTAGAAAAAGCGCAAGTCCAAAATCTAACAGCTCCCCTAAAGGAACTAGAGGCAGAGAAACAAGAACGGCCTAAACCCAGTAGAAGAAGAGAAATAGTAAAAATTAGAGCAGGAATAAACAACATAGAGACCAAAGAAACAATTGAACACATCAATGAAACCAAGAGTTGGTTTTTTGGAAAAAAAAACAAAAAACAAAAAACAAAATTGACAAGCCTCTAGCCAGGCTTCTCAAAAAGAAAAGAGAGAGCACCCAAATAGACAAAATCATAAATGAAAATGGACTTATTACAACCACCCCTCAGAAATACAAGCAATTATCAGGGAATACTATGAAAAATTATATGCCAACGAATTGGACAACTTAGAAGAAATGGACAAATTCCTAAACACACACTCCCTACCAAAATTCACACGGGAAGAGATAGGGAATCTGAACAGACCCATAACTAGTGAAGAAATCGAATCAGTTATCAAAAATCTCCCAACAAATAAGAGTCCTGGACCTGATGTCTCCCCTGGGGAATTCTACCAGACGTTTAAAACAGAATTAATACCAATTCTTCTCAAGCTATTCCAAAACACAGAAATTGAAGGAAAACTCCCAGACTCATTTCATGAAGCCAGCATCACTCTGATTCCCAAGCCAGACAGAGATCCAACAAAAAAAGAGAACTATAGGCCAATATCCTTGATGAATACGGATGCAAAAATTCTCAACAAGATCCTTGCAAATCGAATCCAGCAGCATATCAAAAGAATCATCCACCAAGATCAAGTGGGATTCATTCCTGGGTTACAGGGCTGGTTCAACATTCGCAAATCAATCAATGTGATCCATCATATCAATAAAAGAAAAGATAAAAACCATATGATCCTGTCAATAGATGCAGAAAAAGCATTTGACAAAATACAGCATCCCTTCTTAATAAAGACTCTCGAGAAAGTTGGGATAGAAGGAACCTACTTAAACATCATCAAAGCCATCTATGAGAAGCCTTCAGCTAACATCATCCTCAACGGGGAAAAACTGAGAGCTTTCCCCCTGAGATCAGGAACACGACAGGGATGTCCACTCTCACCACTGTTGTTTAACATAGTGCTGGAAGTCCTAGCATCAGCCATCAGACAACAAAAGGAAATCAAAGGCATCAGAATTGGCAAAGAGGAAGTCAAACTTTCACTCTTCGCAGATGACATGATACTCTACATAGAAAACCCGACAGACTCCACCAGAAGCCTACTAGAACTGATCCAAGAATTCAGCCAAGTTGCAGGGTACAAAATCAACGTACAGAAATCGGTTGCATTTTTATACACCAATAATGAAGCAACAGAAAGAGAAATCAAGAAACTGATCCCATTCACAATTGCACAAAAAACCATAAAATACCTCGGAATAAACCTAACCAAGGATACAAGAGATCTGTATGATGAAAACTATAGAAAACTTATGAAGGAAATTGAAGAAGACACAAAGAAATGGAAAAACATTCCATGCTCATGGATAGGAAGAATAAATATAGTTAAGATGTCATTACTACCTAAAGCACTCTACACATTCAATGCAATTCCAATCAAAATTGCACCAGCATACTTCTCAAAACTAGAACAAACTATCCAAAAATTTGTATGGAACCACAAAAGACCCCGAATAGCCAAAGTAATACTGAAAAATAAAACCAAAACGGGAGGTATCACCATCCCAGACTTCAGCCTCTACTACAAAGCTGTCATCCTCAAGACAGTATGGTATTGGCACAAAAACAGACACATAGACCAATGGAACAGAATTGAGAACTCAGAAGTGGACCCAAAAGTATACAGCCAACTGATCTTTGACAAAGCAGGAAAGAATATCCAATGGAAAAAAGACAGCCTTTTTAACAGATGGTGTTGGGAGAACTGGACAGCAACATGCAGAAGAATGAAACTAGATCATTTTCTCACACCATGCACAAAAATCAACTCAAAATGGATAAAGGACCTGAACGTGAGACAGGAAACTATCAACACCCTAGAGGAGAAAGCAGGAAACAACCTCCTTGACCTCCACCGCAGCAACTTCTTACTTGACACATCCCCAAAAGCAAGGGAATCAAGAGCAAAAATAAACTGTTGGGACCTCATCAAGATTAAAAGCTTCTGCACAGCCAAGGAAACAACCCAGAAAATTAATAGGCAACCAACGGAATGGGAAAAGATAGTTGCAAATGACATATCAGATAAAGGGTTAATATCCAGAATCTATAAGGAACTCACCAAACTACACGCCCGAAAAACAAACAACCCAGTGAAGAAATGGGCAGAAGATATGAACAGACACTTCTCCAAAGAGGACATCCAGATGGCCAACAGACACATGAAACGATGCTCAGCATCCCTCCTCATCAGGGAAATACAAATCAAAACCACACTGAGATACCACCTCACGCCAGTCAGAGTGGCTAAAATGAGCAAATCAGAGAACTCTAGATGCTGGCGAGGATGTGGAGAAACGGGCACCCTCCTACACTGTTGGTGGGAATGTAAACTGGTACAGCCCCTCTGGAAAACAGTGTGGAGGTTCCTCAGGAAACTAACAATAGAACTCCCCTATGACCCAGCAATAGCACTGCTAGGAATTTACCCAAGGGATGTAGGAGTGCTGATGCATAGGGGCACATGTACCCCAATGTTCATAGCAGCACTCTCAACAATAGCCAAAACATGGAAAGAGCCTAAGAGTCCATCAACGGACGAATGGATCAAGAAGATGTGGTTTATCTATATGATGGAATACTACATGGCAATGAGAAAGAATGAAATCTGGCCATGTGTAGCAACATGGATGGACCTTGAGGGTGTTATGCTGAGCGAAATAAGTCAGGCAGAAAAGGACAAATATCATATATTTGCACGTATAGGACGATTAGGAGGAACTTAATGGAGGACCATGGGGGAGAAGAAGGGGGGAAATGGTGGGGGAGAGGGAGAGAGGCAAACGATGAGAGACTCTTGACGATGAGAACTAACTGAGGACTGATGGGTGTGGGGGGAGGGGGAGGGGGAGATGGGCATGGAGAAGGGCACTTGTGGCGATGAGCACTGGGTCTTATATGCAAACCAACTTGACAATAAACTATTTGTAAAAAATAAAATAAAAAATAAAATTTAAAAAAAGAGTTCAAAATTATGGTCATAAAGAGGCTCACTAAATTAGAGAGAAAAATGGATGAACACGATGAGAACTTCTTAATAAAGGACAGTACCAAATAAAGGTCATAGAGCTGAAGAAAATGATAATTGAACTGAAAATGAAAATTGAACTGTAGAGAGGTCCAACATAAGAGTAGATGAAACAAAAGAAAGGTTCAGTCAACTCAGAGACACAGCAATAGAATTCAACTAGTCAGAGTACCAAAAGGAAAATGAACAATAAATGATGTGCCTAAGGTTTTGCCCTCCAGGATATTTATCACAGTATTATTATTTTCTAAATAATGAATTATTATTTCTAATTAATTCATTTCTAATTAATTCATTTCTAATTAATTCATTTCTAATTAATGAATTAAGACATGTCAAAAAAATGCTTAATGATACTTAAGCACATTAACAAAGGCTTTATTTAAAGGGATGGGGTACCACTGTGATAGGTATAGGGACTACTACAATGTAATTTTGCAATGGAGGAGAGAGTTTAGGCTCAACTCTAAATACTGCACAGGTAAATTGGAACTTATAGCCAAGAAGCAGGGTGGAAAATTCTCTGTAGAAATAAATAAAGTCAAAGCATTTTAAACATCTGGAAATTTTCACAAAAAAATACCAGAGTAAATGTAGCTTAGGTTATTGGGGGAGAGGGAAAAAAAAACTTTTGAGGTAAAGTATAGATTGTAAATAAAATGGCTGCATATTAACCTCCCAGATCCTTAACCAATAATTATACTGGAGAAACTTCCGATTTTGTAAACGTGTGAAAATAAAGACCGATGATTTGGACTTGGGAAGAATTCCAGAAATGACTGAAAGCTGTTCACACATTCTCTTTAATAGCACTGCTTTTCACACAGTAGGTACTTAAAAAATGTTTTTTTGAATGAATCAATTATCCTTTAAAACACCTGGAACCAGTTAAACTAATACATTTACCTGGAATACAGAATGCATTTTTCCAGAGCTGAAGATTTGTCTGCAGTACGTTTGAATAATACAGCTGTTTCATTTCCTCCGTCTCATTTCCCTTCACCTTCAATCTTGGCTTTCCCGTAAATGCCTTCAACTGTGCTGAGAAGTTTGCCACTGACTACTCGCTGCCAGTGTATGGGTCTGAGTGGTGGTCCAGGCCCAGACCAACTGCCCCCCAGGCATTTCCCTTAAGTAGCTTGAACATTCAGTTCTGGAGTTTGGATTTTAAAATACCTGCCAACAATACGCCAGCAGCACAATGAACCTTTGGATTTTTCTTTCTTTTTTATTGGAGTGATTCCTTTTCCTACACTAGTTCTATTTTTTAAGAGTTTGTACTCTTTTCAAAATCTTTCCTAAATGAAACTACTTTACTTGACACAACTTAGAAGGAAGAAGGAACACAATGGCAGGATGGTTATAATATTTTATTTTATTTTAGCTCCTGTTGTTTCTAAGGAAGAGCTCCTAATTTAGTTGTTTATGTGTAGATTATCACCCTGAAATTTTAATTAGGACGTTTGCATACAAAGATGTGTCTTTTTCACCTCCTCCATTTATTACTTATAGACAGTTTACAGTTTAGGGGTCAAAAAGACCCCTAATTCTGAATCCTGGCACTCTTCAATAAACGTTGTGGCTTGGACAAGTTACCAGACCTCGCCAAGTTTTTGTTTCCTCACCTTTATAATGAGAATAATATGATAAAATGAGGCATTGTGTCCCACATACCTTGAATATCTATAAAGACTACTTTTACTTTGACTTCTTCCAACTGAGAGAACCCAGGTTACCCTTTATGGTTCTCACAAATTACTCTATCATTTTCATAGTTCAGCAGATCTATTGTCATGGACCATTTCCTAGTGAACACAATCAGAAGCAAGGATGCCAGTAGTGACGCTTTACTGGGGGAGAGTACAAAACCAGAAAAGCAACAGTGAGTATCAAGGGGAGTGAGGCAAGGAAAGGTGTGAAGCCACGTGAAGCACATAACTGTGCTCGCTACTCTCTCGGGATAGGCTGTGAAGAGTCACAGTGTCACTCAGCATGCAGGACTTTTCTGGATGGGCTACAGAGACATACTCTCAGAGTAATTCATGGTAGGTAGGATAAAGGGGGAATTTACCTCCATGGCTCCATTAACTCTTGCTTTCCCACTGGTCAAAGTTCAACCCATGAGGAGTTAACACTCTTATGTCACTACGGGATGAGGTATTTGGAGGCTCCTAGAAATCCAGATCAAATGACCTGTAGTGGTGTAATGTTTCCTTCTAGTCCAGAAGTGTTAACAAGGGCTGGTTGACTGGGTGATAGGTAACTCTGAAGAACAAAGGGTCCAGCCCCTCAATAGCAAAAAAGGATTGATCCCAAGGAGGCCCAAGACTATCTTTTAAAATATGCATATGATTCAGAAGAATCGCTCAATTAAAATTTACCCTGTATTCTATTCATAAAACTTTTCTCTAATTTAAAAAAAAATTAAGGTGTTTTTTTTTTTTTGAGAGAGTGTGTGTGATAGGATAGGAGCGGGGTGGGGGGGAGGGAAGAGAGAGAATCCCTCCACACTGTCAGCACAGAGCCCGATGTGAGGCTTGAAACCACAAACCTGAGATCATGACCTGAACCAAATCAAGAGTTCGTCGCTTAACTGACTAAGACAACCTGGTGCCCCATTTTCTCTGATTTTAAACTGGATGCAGAATTCAAGAGAGATTCAAAGCTATCCGTTTAATTTGTCAGAATAGCTTTCATCTGAAGGGCAAGGAAGGTACACACCTTCTTTCCCTTTCACTATTGCCTTCCTCATGGGATTGTTCCACATCAGCTCCACATTCCCTACACAGAGTGCTCAGTTATTGCAAATTCAATTCCCCCTTTCCTCCGTTATTAACAGGAGAAATCAATCATCTCCTGATGAAGATAACCGTGGGCAGGTCCGACCGTGAGCAGACTTGGCTGAGTGTGCCAACAGTATAGGAAGTCACTTTCTGGTTTGCAGGTTTTGCATCTTTGCAGCCAAATTGTTACATCCTTCTGAGACTGAGAAACATATACCTTTGTCTCCCAGTTAGAAGCCCTTCAGTGATGATTTCCTCCTTTCGTGTGTTGTAGAAATATTTTGGTTTTTCCTCAGAAAAGACAAGAGGAATTAATGTGTTCGCTTCTTTTATTTTTACAAAGATTAATAAAAAGTCATTTCAAAAATGGGAAGCAAATAGTATTAGTCCCAAAATAATAGTTATCCTGATAGAAAGGGAATAAATTGGGTTTTTGGAACTGAGAAAGGAGATTCAAAATCTGGTTCTACAACTAATTAACTATTTAGCTATGAATACTTAATCTCTCTGAACTTCTGGCTTTTCATCTGTAAATAATAGTAATATTTCTCTTATAGATTGTTATACACAAAATTAAAAGTTTTATAAATTGTTTAGCACATGGTAAGCTCTTTCCAAATGGTACTTAATATTAGACCCCGAAATCTTACAGTTATTATGGGTAACTCTCTCATTTTCCAGTTAGGAAACTGAAATCTGGCAAAGCTGGATGACCATCCCAAAACTGTATGACTACTTAATGACAAAGACTGTTGTATAATGCACTTCTCTTCACAAAAATCTAATGTCCTTTTTATTCTAAAAATGCCACTTTCATTATGAGTACTAACAAGACCATATTTCTGACCTGGAGAATGATTACAGTTCCCATTGTGATAAGAGCATATTTTGGTAATCTTATTTTATATTAGGTATTTGTATTTGAATCTTCTTTTGTCCAGAACAAAATTCTGTACAAAAGCAAATGCATTAGCAAAGCATAACTTATTTAAGGACCAAATAACTAGTTCAAAACAACTTGATTTCCCTAGTGTATACTCTGAACTTTAGCAATCAAGGAGGGTCTATTTCAATTGTGATTTAATAGTACTTAGTTGATATATTATTTAATGTGCTACATCGTGTGCCTGTACAATTTTATCATTATACTGAAAAAGCTAATCTACTGAGTAAGGGCTATGGTTTCAGCTACTCCTTTAGTATTAGAATGCAGTTGTCTCGTAACTCATATCTATTTCATTTTATACCATGATAATTTTGAAATAAAATGCCATCCCTTATTTTCCTGCATGTAAATGTATGTTTATATCATGTCCAAAGTAATCAAGGTGAAATGGCGCTTAGTATAAAAGTCCCTTAACAATCAGAAGAAATGGTTTTGTAGAATGAAGGTACAAGCTGAAACCACAGCACTACACATGTGATGGCTTAATGGCTTTCTTAAAAATATTTCTGACAGAGTCAATTTTGTTAACAACAACCCTGAAAATTAACTTCACTTGTGGAAAAAAAGAGCAATGGTTCTATGGTACAGAACTCATGCTAAGTGAAATTTTTTGGCATCATATTTCTGTGAGGTGGTAAAATATTTAAAAACAAATTATGATAGTCACTGGTGTGTTTGGGCTGTCAGGATCTTCTTACACTAATTGGCCACTGTAACTTTGAGTGGGTGAGTCACTTAAACTCTCTAAGCCTATGGCTTCTTTCTTGGTAATCATAAATAGTAACTTCTGCCTCAGAGTGAGGTATTTAAATGTCTGCCCTCCTTGGAAGAGAGCCGTGTCAAATTCATTTTTGTTTCTATGTCTTGCTCCATCACTTACATTCTCTTTGCCTAATGACTTCAAATTTGCTTTTTGCCTTATCCCTTTTAACCAATTCATCAAACCATGACCCTAGTCTCACTGTTATCCCTCCACTAACTGTAACTCTCTTTTCCATGAAAAGCTAATTTTCTTTTTTTAAAATGTTTTATTTATTTCTTTTCTTTTCTTTCTTTCTTTTTTTTTTTTTTTTACAAATAGTTTATTGTCAGGTTGGTTTCCATTTAACACACGGTGCTCATCCCCACAAGTGCCCTCCTCCATGCCCATCTCCCCCCCACTCCCCCCACACCCATGAGTCCTCAGTTTGTTCTCAGCATTCAAGAGTCTCTCATGGTTTGCCTCTCTCCCTTTCCCCCACCATTTCTCCACTTCTTCTCCCCCATGGTCCTCCATTAAGTTCCTCAAAATAATCCTATAAGTGCAAACATATGATAAATGTCCTTATCTGCCTGACTTATTTAACTCAGCATAACACCCTCAAGGTCCATCCATGTTGCTACACATGGCCAGATTTCATTCTTTCTCATTGCCATGTAGTAATCCATCACATAGATAAACCACATGAAAAGCTAATTTTCTTGAAAGAGTTTTCTCACTTTTGAGGTAACCATATTCGAACATTAGTAAAACCAAATTTTGGTTAGTGTGTCTAGAGGAGAAGTACAGACAGATAAAGTGAAGTTAAAAGCATAATCAGTGGGATTTCCAGATTCTGGTCTAGCACTGCAGTAGCTTAGAAGTCATCACTATGTCCTAACACCAAGTAAAAACTGAAAACCCTGAAAAACCAACAACGCTTCTTAGATCTGTCAGAGAAGTGAGGTCACAGGACAAATTGCTACCCTCAGCATTAGCCTGCCTCACTACAGGTTAACACAGAGAAGCACAACTTGCCAGAACAGAAACTCTCTGGGCAAGAACCTCCACAGGAACCAGGGTCGGGGTAGGAAACTGAACCGTGATTTCACAAATTGCTGGAGGCTCAGCGTGGACAAGTCAGAGAGTCAACAACTCAAGTGGTGAGAGGTCACAAGGTGCTCCATACTTATGTGGGTTTGACCTTCAGGAATTCAACCAGGTTCTCACAGTGAATATCAGAGGAGAATCTCCTCCTGCTTTTAGCAGAAAGAGGGAAAAAGGAACCATTTGGTTATATGCTGTAGCATTCTGTTCTTGAAAAAAATAAGAGAGAAGTTTGTTTCTTATTTACAAGAGCCCCATGTCAGTGGCCCAGGGCTGACAAGGCAGCTCTGTGACTATCACCCTTGGCTTCTGTGTTTACCACCAAAGTGGCTACCTCAACTCCCGCCATCACATCTGCATCCTGACTGAGCAAGGACCATGCATGTTCATTCTGGGTTTTCCTCACATTTATCAAGGTATAACTACAAATAATATTGTGTATATTTAAGGTAGACAACAAGAAACTTTGATAGACATGTACTTTGTGAAATGATTACTACAACCAGCTAATTAACATATTCATTACCTCATATAATCACATTTTGTTTTATGATGAGAAAAACTGAGATTTATTATCTTATCAATTTTCAAATGTATCATATAGTTTATTACTATTATTATTGTATAAAGTATATTGTGTGTAATATATATTGTATTTTCTTGCATGTGCTGAGAACCCTTGAGATTTACTCTTAGCAAATTTCAAATGCACACTGTTATTATTTAATATAGTACACTGTATGTAGTATAGCATATAATATTTTTCATATAATCATGATGCTGTACATAGGTTTCCAGAACTTATTCATCCTAAAACTGAAAGTCTCTACCCTTTGACCAATATATCCCCATTTCCTTTATCTTCAACCCTCAGTAATTGTCATTCTATAGCTGGGTTCAACTTTCTAACATTCCACATATAAGTGAGATCATGCAATTTGCCTTTTTGTGTCTTGTTTATTTCCCTTGGCATATCTTCCAGATTCATAAGAAGGCTTATACTCAGGAGAAACTATTTCATCATGGTCTAAACTACTGGGATTTCATCACAGCTTAATCTAATGTGGGGAATGAAATACACAACTCCAGCACATCATAGCCATTATGTCCCATATATAATGGGGGAGGGTGAGGAGGAAAGTTCACAGTTAAGGGAGAGAAGTCCATTAAGAGACTGAGATGTGCACCAGAACTAGATTTAGATATGGCAAGGATTTGGAATTATGAGACCAGCAATATAAACCAACAATGTTTTATATGATGAGAACTCTAATGGATGAAGTGGACAGCATGCAAGAATGGTTGGGCAATGTAAGCAGAGATATGGAAATTCTAAGAACAAATTCAAAAAACCACAAATACTAGAGATAAAAAAACATTGTCACTGTAACAAAAATGAAGATTTTTTTTAATAAGGTCATCAAAGCTGGACATGGCTGAAGAAGGAATTTCTGAGTATGAGCGTGTCTCAATAGAAAACCTCAAAACTGAAAAGCAAAGAGAACAAAAACTGAAAAACAAGACAAGAGTACAAAAGAACTGCTGGACAACTATAAAAGTTATAACATATGAAAAATGGAATAACAGAAAGAGAAGAAAGAAATGAAATATAAAATATTTGAAGCAATAAAGACAGAATGCCCCCAAATTAATGTCAGACATCAAACCACAGATTCAGGAAGCTTAGAGAATTCCAAACAAAATACATGCCAAGAAGACTATATCTAGGCATATCATTTTCAAACTATAGTAAATCAAAAATAAGGAAAATATCCTGAAAGAAGCCAAAGGAGAAAAACACCTTACCATTGAGGAACAAGGATAAGAATTACAACCAGCTTCTCAGAAACCATGCAAGAAAGAAGAGAGTGGAGTGAAATATTTAAAGTGCTCAGAAAAAGAAAAAAAAAACTAGAATCTGTCTCTTACAAAATTATCCTTCAAAAGTGGAGAAAAAGAAGAAAAAGTCTTTTCAGGCAAACAAAATTAAAGGAATTTGTTACTAGTAGACCTACCTGCCTTTAATATTAAAAGACATTCATCAGAAAGAGAGAAAATAATATAGGTCAGAAACTCAGATGTACATAAAAAAAGGAAGAGGATTAGAAAAGGGAGTTAGTGAAGGTAAAATAAAGATTTTTATTTTTCTTATTCTTTTTTTAAATTTTTAAATGTCTTTTATTTATTTCTGAGAGAGACACACACAGCTTGAGTAGGGGAGGGTCAGAGAGAGAGGGAGATACAGAATCTGAAGCAGGCTCCCGGCTATAGGCTAACTGTCAGCACAGAGCCCGACGTGGGACTCAGACCCACGAGATCATGACCTGAGCCAAAGTCGGACGCTTTACCAACTGAGCCACCCAGGTGCCCCTTTCTTATTCTTAATTGATATAACAGCTAACAGTTTATTTCAACTTTTAAAATTTTATTTATTTTTATTGAGATATAATTGGCATAACATTGGGTAAGATTAAAGTTCACAACTTGTTGATGTGACATATCTATATATTGTAATATGGTTACCACCATACCATTAGCTGCCACTTCTATCTTGTCACATTATTATATTTTTTTCTTTTTTGCAGTGAAAACATTAGATGTAGTCTCTTAGCATCTCTGAAGTTTACAATACATGTTGTTGACTATAATCACTATGTTGTGATTGGATTGTCAGAACTAATTTATCTACTAGTCACCAATTTTTACTCTTTAACCAAATCTCCCTAATCTTCCCACCCTAATATATTAACATAAATTCCTCTGTACACAAGAAATAAGTACGTATCTGGAGTTTTCCTGCACTATATTCAAACATATCTTCCTTGTCCTTCTGTAAGAGAAATTTGACATAATGTCTGTGGTGAGTTATCTGGAAGAACAATTATTGGGTTGAAAACAACAGGCTGTATGAATGAATGCGTTTAAAAAGAATGGCTTCGCGGCGCCTGGGTGGCTTAGTCGGTTAAGCGTCCGACTTTCGCTTAGGTCAGGATCTCGCGGTTCGTGGGTTCGAGCCCCACGTCGGGCTCTGTGCTGACTGCCAGCTCAGAGCCTGGAGCCTATTTCGGAGTCTGTGTCTCCCTCTCTCTCTGACCCTCCCCTGCTCACGCTGTCTCTCTCTCTCTCTCCTAGAAATTAAAAAAAAAAAAAATTAAATAGAATGGCTTCCTCATCAGCTGCCATTCAGTAATAAAGAAATTAGACCTTTACAAGGCCTTTGAGGAAGGACTGAAAAAAATGATCACAGCCTCCAATGATTCAGATCACCTCATGTTCCTAGCGTCTCCTTTGTGGTGAAGCTTTCGATTTCTAATTTAAAACTGTAACATACCCTATAGTTAACAGTCTGCTTCTTGGTTTGCGTCTCTCTTTTTCCCTATGCATGGTTTTTTTTCTGTTTCTTAAATTCAACATCTGAGTGAAATCATATGGTATTTGTCTTCCCCAGAGACCTCACATATGACATGTGATATCTCAACAGATAGAATGCGGAGGCAGATATGAGAAACTAGCTGTCTTCTATTAAAGCTAGTGGTGTGTATCTGTAGTGGAAGTCTTTAAACTGAAGGAGGTTTCAGTTTAAGAAATATAATTTCAATGAGACAGAGAAATATTTTAAGAGTATATAACATATCTGATTTAATGCCAATAGATTTATTGGGAAAACTTTTAATGGATTGAGCATGACGTCATTTTTCGAACTGTAGTTGAAGTGCCGCCACTGGAGCACCTTGGTGGCTAAGTCAGTTAAATGTTTGCTCCTTTAAAATAAATTATTTTTGTTTAATTTTGTTTTTAATTTTGAGAGACAGAGACAGAGTGTGAATGAGGTAGGAGCAGAGACAGAGGGAGACACAGAATCCCAAGCAGGCTCCAGGCTCTGAGCTGTCAGCAGATAGGCCAACACAGGGCTCAAAGTCACAAACCACAAGATCATGACCTGAGTCAAAGTCAGATGCCTAACTGACTGAGCCACCCAGGAGCTCCTGGGTCTGCTTGATTTTGGTTCAGGTCATGATCTCACAGGTCATGAGATCCAGCCCCACAATCAGTTCTGTGCTGACAATGCAGGGCCTGCTTGGGATTCTCTCTCTCCCTCTCTCTTTGTCCCTCCCGTGGTCTCTCTCTGTCTCTCTCAAAAATAAATTAATAAACTTCAAAAAGAAAAAGAAAAAAATGCAACTACATATTAGCTACAGAAACAAGAGTTCCATACAAATCACCAAAAGATTGTATAAAAATCAACCGCCTATATAGAATTTACAATAAGTATTTAATTTTTATTTGTAAATTGTGCAGAACATATCCTGTATATTTATAAGGTTTCTATTTAATGCATCTGTATATTTATTATACACAAACTTTTTTATTAAGTATCAAGGAGATGCAAATTAAAATTATAACAAATCCATTAGAAGGACTAAAATTTTAAAATACAAAGAAGTTTATATCAAGGACTGGTGAGAATGTGAAGCAACTGAAACTTTCATATGCTTATGGAAGGAACATAACTTGGTAAAACCACTTGGGACCCTGACTCCACGGTTACACTGTAGTTATATACATTTATAGAACTATAAGCATCTGTATACCAAAAGTAAGTATAAAATTTTTATAGTTTTATTCTTGGTAAAAGCAGCAAGCTGGAAATAACCTAAATGAGCATTAACAGCTAGAATATAAATGTTTTCATGTAATTGTATAATCTAACTCCATGTAGCATTGAAGGCAAATGAACCACTGCTATATGAAACCACATGGTTGAAATTCATAAAATTGAGGAAACGAAGCTAGGCACAAAAGAATGTATACTGTATGATTTTATTTACATCGCTTTTTTAAAGAGGCCTGACAAACTAACCTACGGTGTTAAAAGTCAGTCTCCTCTGGGGAAATAGTTACTTAGAGGGGGCCTGGAGTAGATTTCTGGGTGTTAGTAATGTCCTACTTCTTGATATGTGTGTTAGTTACATAGATGTACACATCTGTCAAATTTCAAGATATGTATGTCTTATAATGTTATACATTATTTTTAATTAAAAATAAGAATATAGAAAAATGTAATTAATACAAATAAAAAGCTTGGGCTAAAATGTATTTATAATACCATATCCAGCAACTGTAGAATACATATTTTTTAAAAGTCAACTTACAAAATGTCCACCAATTATCCTTACCTCTCGATATTCACTGCCCTTATTTTTTTAATTTTTTAAAACATTTTTATTTATTTCTAGGAGAGAGAGACAGTGTGAGCAGGGGAGGGTCAGAGAGAGAGGGAGATACAGACTCTGAAATAGGCTCCAGGCTCTGAGCTGACAGCACAGAGCCCGACGCGGGGCTCGAACCCACGAACTGCGAGATCCTGACCTAAGCGAAAGTCGGACGCTTAACCGACTAAGCCACCCAGGCGCCCCTATTCACTACCCTTTTGAAGTTCCTTCCGTATGTAATAAAGCTGTCATATGTAACCAATAAAATATTATGGAAAAAAACAGAATATGGTTTCCAAGGCTAGGGCATAACAACATTGGAGCTTCTCTCTCCCTCTCTCTCTTTTTCTCTCTCTCTCTCTCCATCTCTCTCTCTCTGTTAGATAATTTATTCTTGAGGAAGTGAGATGCTGCTTTGGAAGGACACCGAAGGAGTCCTATAGAGTGGTTCATGAGGCAAGGCAATGAGGTCTCCTGTCAACAATCAGCATTAACTTCCCAGGCCTAAGAGTGAGATTTGCAAGTAGTTCTTCAGCTTCACCAGTCTGGATTATCCCAACTCCAGCCAACATTTTGTTTGTAACAGTTTGTGACAAACCTTGTAATTGCTTGCAGATTTTTGCAAAACATATTTAACTTAAAAGATCTAAAACTAATCCTTATTCTTACTCCTTCTGATTGATACAGAGTGTATTATGGTTTAACTCTCATCAACCTGTCCAAAATTATGTTATGCTCTTGTTGAGTATTTTAGTTCTGTCTAATTAAATTTTAATCCAACAATTTAGACAATATTATTATTTTATATTATATTATTTTATTTATGTTATATTATTTTATATAGCCAATATTTATTTAATTTCACCATATATTTACATTCTTATATCTAATTCCTTATGATGGCTGGCAAATGGTAATTTTATACTTCTATCATTCCTTCTACATTTATGAGTTGGCATTCCACTGCAAGGAAGAAAATCCTCTATTCATTCATTCCTTTATTCACTCAGCATTCATTCATTAATATATGTTGACGCATAGATTCTTAATTTGTTCAATATATTATAATTTCCCAATATCATATTTATTTTGATGCATAAGTTATCCCAAATTTGGCCAGTGGTATGACTGGCCAGAAGTCACTTCAAGATGACTTCTATGACTTATACACATGTCCCCAACATTCTTTGGTTCCTTCTTTTACTTACTTCCTAACATGTTTATTTACTCTTATTTTTGCATAAAAGATGTTTCAGGCTCATGTTATTTTTTTTTCTTTTCTTGCTCCAGCTATAAAATTGACCAAGAAGCCCTGATTCCTTTGAGTCTAACTGACTTTTAATAATTTCTTTAATATATACTAAGATCCCAGGTATAATTGTGTTTGTTTACTGGTCTTTTGCTATTTGGCTACTCTCCACAATTACTACACAGACTTAAAGATAATATGAGTATAATTAGTTTTTCCACAAATATTAATAAAGTGGTATCATGTGCTAGGCATTGTTAAAGAAGCAAGGGATACAATAATGGGGTGGGGAGACAATATTCCATCAGGAAATATATTTTGTTTGTAGAAAAAAGAGAAAAATAACAAAATATAGGCATAGCAGATGGAGATAACTCTACCTTACAAGGACTGCTCTTCATCTTTATTCTCATTTCTGAACTACCTAGGCTACTTCTGAACCAATCCCATTCTATACAAATTTTATAATTAGTTGTTAAGCTCCATAATATTTTGAAGGAATAGCTTTAGAGTTTCTATGACGGCATAAATTAATTTGTAGAGAATGGCAACATGATGATATCCAACTTTAATTTCAATATCAAGGCAGACAGCTAGATTATTTAAAGAAAGCATTGTTGGGGTGGCTGGGTGGCTCAGTTGGTTGGGCGTCTGACTCTTGATTCAGCTCAGGTCATAATCCCATGATTCATGAAATTGAGCCCCACATTTGGCTCTGCACTGACAGCATGGACCCTGCTTGGGATTCTCTCTCTGTCTCCCTCTTTCTCTCAAAATCAACAAATAAACATTAAAAGAATAATAAAAGAAACATTTTTTCTTAGTCATTAATAAACCTCATTTGAATTATTTTATAAAAATTGTTTTGCTGAAAGATTCTTATGCTATAATCTCTAACCTTCTAAAATATGAATACATGTACAGCCATTTTATCACACACATATGAAAATTTGTCTTGCATAATGATTTCAGAAAAGTATGACCGAGCATATGGCTAAATAATGAAGAAGTTTTCCCCCTTTAGCACTGTTGGTGGGAATGCAAACTTGTTCAGCTATTCTGGAAAACAGTATGGAGATTCCTCAAAACATTAAAAATAGAACAACCTATATCCTATTAATTGCATGATGAAGTATTTATCCAAAAGATACAAAAATGCTGATTTGAAGGGGCACATACACCCAAATGTTTATAGAAGCATTATCAATAACAGCCCAACTATGGAAAGAGCCCAACTGTCCATTGACTGATGAATGGATAGAGAAGAAAAAAAGAGAAAGGGAGGGAGAGAGAATCCCAAACAGGTTCTGCACTGTCAGTACAAAGTCTGACACAGGGCTAAATTCCACGACTGTGACTATAACCTGAGCCAAAATCAAGAGCAAGATGCTCTACTGACTGACCAGATGCTGACCCAGGCACCCCTATGGTACTTCTATTTTTAGTTTTTTGAGGAACCTCCATACTGTTTTTCAGAGTGACTGTACCAATTTACATTCCCAACAATGTGCAAGAATTCCCATTTCTTCACATCCTTGCTAACATTTGCTATTTCTTTTGCTTTTGATATTAGTCATTCTTACAGGTATGAGGTGGTATCTCACTGTGGTTTTGATTTGCATTCATCTGATGATTAATAATGTTGAGTATCCTTTCATGTGTCTGTTAACTATTTGTATGTCTTTGAAAAAAATTCAGATCTATTGCCCATTTTAATAGGATCTTTTTGTTGTTGTTCTTTGTTTCTTGTGTTGTTTTGTTTGTTCGTTTTTTTGTTTGGCTACTGAGTTCTGTGAGTTCTCTATATAGTTTGGATATTATTAACTCCTTATCAGATATATGAAGTCCAAATATTTTCTCCCATTGAGTACATTGCTTTTGGATGGTTTCCTTTGCTGTGAAGATGCTTTCAGTTTGGTGTAGTCTCACTTGTTTAGTTTTGCTTTGTTGCTCTTAACTTTTGGTGTCAGATTTAAAAAATCATTGGTAACATCTATGTCAAGGAACTTACTTCCTAGGCTTCCTTCTAGAAGTTTTATGGTTTCAGGTTTTACATTCAAATCTTTAATCCAAGTTTAGATTTACAAAATAGTTATAATAATAGTCCAAAGAGTTGCTACATGGCCCATACCCAGTTGTCCCTCTTATTGACATCTTATAGTACTATAGTACATTTGTCACACCTAATTAATCAATATTGATACATTATTCTTAACTAATCTACAGACTTAATTCAAAATTCATTAGTTTCTTCCTAATGGGCTTTATCTGTTCTGGAAGTCTATCTAGGACAATTAGGCAGTTTATTTAAATTAATCTGTTACTATTGCCAGACTCTTAGTTATTTTAATAAAACTCTGTCCTGAGGCTGACTTTTAGGCATAAACAAATCAGTCTGGCTTTATGTAGATTATACTATGACATGACATTCAAATCCTCTTTATGAATCTCTTGCATTATGGTCAGACTAAATATCCATTAAATTTAGATTTTAACTAATTTTCCTAGAAGACAACAAATTTGTTTAAAGATGCTAGGTCATACCTAAAGCTATTGAATATGAGTAACTAAGTCTAAAGTCAGAAAATACACCCGGAACACCACTTCTGTTGACCGCTAATGCTCCTCTACTTTCTTTCATCCCGTAATTGTTCAAGGGTCTTGCATAGATCTCTAAGTCTGAGTGTAACTTCTGTCACTTTGTGTGAGATGCTCATGAATATCGTGTATCATGGTTTGAGTGCTAAAACTAAGAATGAGAAAAATCTGAAAACTGCCTTGGCACAGTGAATAATGACTCATCTATATCCCTGCATTCAGCAGTAGGAAACAAGAAGTACCTGCCCTGAAACTCATGATATATTAAACAGCCCTTAGCAAAACAGATCTGCTGAGTTATTCAATTAGTTTTCAACACTGATCCAATATATCTGTGGTCATGTACCCAGAGCCTTGAAAACATTTTACTGAGGATGGATGTTCAGGGTAATTGAATATTTAAAAACAGAAAAACAATAATAATAAAATAAAATAAATTTCCCCAAATTTTCTCTTTCAACAGTCTTCAGATATTTAACTAATTTTGATTCTAACAATATATTCTAGATTATAATAAAGTATGCTGTGTGGGTGTTAAAATGTTTGGTGATTCATAAGACTTATTCTATTAATTTATTAAAATATATATTGAGCCCCTAATATGGGCCCAACAACTGTACTAAGTCTTGGGATACAATGGATGAGATTACCACAAAATTTAGAAAAAGTCAGTATCTACCCTCATAGACCATGTTCTCTGGGGAGAGAGTTTTTGGTTAAATATACAGATGGATAGCATTTATATGCCTGACGAGAGAATCAAAGAATTTTCAGAAGGGATTGATGTCCTTGATTTAAATCCAAGTAACTATGGCCATCCCCAGTATATTATAGGTTTTACCTAAAAACACATTATAAATTCAATACTTTTATATATATTTCGTTCTTTTTGTAGTCATATATACTTTCAACATTTATAAAAACTTTCCTTGTGACACTGAACTTATTTATAATCTAATTACATTAACTACTAAGTTTTCAAAAAATGCCTTGTAGTTATACTGCAGGGGAGTTTAATGAGCAAGTCATTGCTTACCCCAGAGACAACATTATATCCTGGTAGAATGTATTTCTAAACTTCAGAATACAGTGAGAAAATATTAGGTGACCTTATAGGTCATATACCACATAAGTAGATAATTAGACAAGTTTAAAAATTATAACCAAACAAGTGAAATCTTGCATATCTGCACAGGCAATGTGTACTTTGGTATGCTGTTTAGATTCCTCCACTGATAAAGAAAGTACTTTTAATAGCATTGTAAGGCTGGATTAAAGTTGAATACATTTTTGACTAGCATGGTTTTTTTTTTCACTGTATAAAATTCTGTTTATAGAAAAATGTGGCCAATGGATTAATAGGCCAAATATACAATTTTAGAAATGGTTGAGGCCCATAATAACCTCATATGTGAGAATACAGTGATTTCAAAAATATTTAGAGGCTTTATAATATTTTTAAAAATCTGTAGATGTACTTAATACTGCTTCCTATCAACAGTTCTTAATTTTATCCCTCTTAAAAATTGTATACTCTCAATCTGTAAAAGAACAAATTTCCTTTTATTTGATAAACTTTATTTTGAATAAGTTGAAATGACATAAATGAGAAAATTAAATATATTAGTAGCAGATCTCAGAATTTAGTGGTCTCAAACACTGAGAATTTAGGATTAAAGGGAAAACTCAAGGGTTAATACGATGCAAACTAAAATTGTACTCATTTTTCGGCATACCCAATATTACATTGATCTACTTGCATATTAAGTATCTATCCCAGACCTCAGGAGTTCAAGTGCTTTAATGATGTTTGTAATTCATTTATTTTATTTTTTAAAATGTTTATTTATTTTTGAGAGAGACAGAGTGTGAATGGCAGAGGGCAAGGAGAGAGGGAGACACAGAATCTGAACTGAGCTGTCAGCACAGAGCCCAATGCAGGGCTTGAACCTGTGAACCTTGAGATCGTGACCTGAGCCAAAGTTGGAGGCTCAGCCAACTGAGCCACTCAGGTGCCCTTGTAAATAATTTTAAACTTTAGTTTGAAAACAGCCAATCAGCATATGATCATAGAAATCATATGCTTTAAGTATTGGAAATCTTACTCTCAAAAACAAGTAATTTTAACAGACTGGTGTCTTGGCATTGTCCCTTGAGTTTTATAAAGTCAGTAGTTTTCCTTGAAAGGTAAATTGATCAATGAGTGTAGGGAATACTAAGACATTCATAAGAAACACCACACTGAACAAATACATCATCTGAATGCATTACTCTGAGATCATCTTTTCCCTAAATTCCTTCAAGACTACTCACAACAGACTTGCTTTCTTCATTATTGTGACCTCGATCACTACTCCAGATGTCTGACTTCATCTCTGTGCTGTCCAATTTTCGTTCTCTTTCACCAGGCCTGTTTCCAACACCCCTTGCAGGCCAGATATCTATCTCTTTCCACTGTGTGCTTGGGTGGTATGAGCTGGCTTAAACTGGAGGGCTATCTTTTATATTATTAATGTTGCTGCAAACGTTCTTTTCACTCATTATGTTAAATGAAAGGTGGATCTTTCTCACAACATATCCTACATTCCTCGAAAACTTAAGCAAATGGCACTTATTCTTTTTCCTTCCTCTCCACTTCCTACTTGCCAAGTCCTTAAGAAAAGGTCAAATCAACACTGGCCTTCTTCTATTGGTTATTCTCAGATCATTGTCATTTCTTCACTTAAGAAGTAATGCTTACAAATATCAATCTCCTTCCACTAATCCTGTTCTCGCTCTGTCAAATGCAGCTACAGCTAGTTGAGGAACCAAGTGACTGTACTCCAGTATGGCCTCATAGAGCAAGACAGGTATTCTAGGCATTTGTTATTCTCTCTGTCTCTCTCTTTGGAAGTCTTCTTGTTGCTGCTGCAGATCACGTGTCTCTTCCCATTCCGAGAAGATGGTATAACTTTCTAATTCATTCAAAGGCTTTCTGCAACTCTCCTTTTTCTCCTGAAAAAATTATTACCTTCACTCTTCTGCTTCTCCTAGTTTCAGAGTAAAATTGGTATTTATTTTTCAGCTTAACCATGCTACTTATGCTCACAATCAATTGCCTCCTTTCCCTTCAAAAATGTGTCTTAAAAGCTATCAAATCCTTGTTTTGTACAACTGTTCAACCTAAAAATAGTCCCAATATCTCTACTTTAAAAATTATTTACTTTTTTCTTTCCATGTCTTTCTGTACATTCAAGGAATATTACCTTATTTTAAATCATTTGAATTCATTGCCTTAACACTCTTTCATCAAACTTTTAAAATTTATTTTCTATTTCCTATTAAAACCTCCTCTTGCTAGTCACCTGTGACCACACAGTCATCAAATCTACTATCTCTTTTTTGTTCTCATGTTTCATTACATTTCTACAGCAGCTAACATTTTTCAGCATCCTGGTGCTCTGCAATGTTTTTTCAGTCCCAACTCATTAATTTGATATTTTCTGAGACCTAGCATATGGCTGACCCTGTCCAGGTGCTGTGGGCAAACAGTAAACAAAACAGACCAAACTTTGTCTTTATTGAGCAGATGTCGTGACGTAAGTAAGTTATATAGTATATTGGAAAGTGACAAGGACTATGTAGAAAAATAAAGCAAGGAAAAGAATAGAGAGTGGGGGGCAAATGGGTTTGCAGTCACAATTTTCCTAACTATGGTTAAGTAAAGCTCATCAAGAAGGTGCTATTTAAACAAATATTTAAAAGAAATAAGGAGGTCAACAATATGGAAATCTGGGTAAAGGGTCCTCCAAAGAGGGCACAAGCCAGTGTAAAATCCTAAGAACATAAAGGCAAGTGGGTGAGCTGGGGAGAGGGAAGCATGACATGAAAAATAAAAAGAGTGATATAGGTAAATTATTAGAGGTCCTGGCTACACAGACAGGTCTACAGAGAAGACAATTCAATTTTGTTCTAAATGATAAATAAGAGCATACTGGAATGAGAGAATAGCATGTGCAATGTGTCAACATGTCCTATTTGGGGGACTGCAAATAGTTTTTAGGCAACTGAAGCAAGGGCCCTTGTGAGGATGAGAAGATGAGATGGGAAAGGAAGGAAAGAACCAGATCATAAAAGGATATGAGCACAGGGTAAGACAGTTGAATTTCAGTCTACAGCCAACAAGGAGTCATCAAAGGCCTGAGGTAAGGAGAGTAGCATCCATGATAGGGAAAAAGAAATGTGAACCAGGTACCAAGGCTCTGCTGTGGGCAAAAAGTTTCCTGACCACTTGGATTTCCTTTGCACCCCTCTCCAGCCTTCTTACCTTCATGGGGGGTAACACTGACGTGTGGGAGAAAGGGGGACTTCGAGTTGCTCTCACGTGGTCTCCTGGACCGTGGCCTCTGCAGCTGGAGGGCCTGGCCCGGCCTGACTGAAGACAGGCCAGAACATTCTAGAATATGGGAAGGGGGCTCCTTTGCTCTGTCTCCAGGCACCTACTGAGGGAGACAGGAAGGCCACACCCCTGGCCCAAGGGAGCGAGGAGAATCCCCATTCACTCTGAGGCCGGAGCCCCGTGATCCGGAGCCACGTTTGTAAAGAACCCTCTATTGATGGTGGAGCTGGCCTTTGGGAAGAGGGTGGCATCTTCTTGGCCTTGGCCTTCCTCCCTTCATGTGTGCACGCGTGTCAGCCAGCGTGCCTGAGCGACGGGGCCCTCCGACATCCGGGCCCCCGTCTGTGTGCCGGTGCCTCCGTGGTCTCCGCCTGTCCGGGCCTGTCTGGGGTTGCCCAGCAAAGGCTTTGGCTCTGGGTATGTCTGGCGTATGGGTGTGAGTAGAGTGAGAATGAGTAGTTGGATCACAAGGGGAGGAAGTGTGTGTACGTGCATGCATGTGTGTTCACATCACCGCGTAGGCAGGAGGGGCCTGTGGAGGTCCGAGTCTCCAGGACCTTCCTGGTGAAAGTAAGAGGAGTCACTGGGCCCAGCTGGCCCTTGAGGCCCGTGTAGAACTCTTGGTCGCTAAGGCAACCGTGGGCACGTTGCTAGGAGATCGCTGGCAAGGCCCAAGGCCTCCCAGGGCAGAGGGGAGATGAACGAGGGATGGACGGAGAGGTGGGGGCGGATGTGGGAACAGATGGTATTTCTGGGTCCCCGAGGGATGGGACCCTCACACACAATGTCTCCACCAGGGACTCGCTCACTATTTATCGCTGGCCACGAACTTACAAGAAGAAAAATAAAATTGCTTTCTGGAACCTCAAAAAAAAAAAAAAAATCATCACACACATACTCTGACCATGTGCTCCAGTCCTGTAGAATATCTTTCTTGTTCAGTGGGTTCCTTCTAACATTTTTGCGCTGGTTATTAAGTTATCATCTCTCATAGTCTTCCATGTTCACTTTTGTGATTCTGTAGTTGGGACTCAACAAACCACATTTTTGCTTCACCAGCTGTTTCCTATTAGGTTCTGCCAATGAAGAGAGCTTTTGGAAAGCTAGAGGAAGAAGGGAAATACTCCCTCCTTTTTGTTTGCTATTCCTGTCTGTGTCACCTGAGTAATGACTCTTAATCCCCATCAGGTAGCAGCAGTTGGTTCAGTCATAATAGATTTAAAATTTTCACTTTGATTGTTTTATAACCTAAATAGCCATATTGGGTACACTAGCACCAGTCCCCTGGTGCTCAGATTCTCAGAGGTGTGAATTCAGCTCCTTGAGTTTCCTCTTCAGAATTTCTGAGGTGACAGCATCAACAAGACAACACTTATCCTTAGAAGTTGTGGGTCTCAACCCCTTGAGAAGCCTGCTCCAAGCTTCTGGAGTCTAAGACTAACTGTTCTTTTTTTGTTCCATTAGCCCTATGGATGATGGCTGCCCCCTTGAAGTTACTATCTATGTGTTATCTCAGTTTTGTTTGTTATTTATTGCCTCTGTAGTTCTCCAGTCCTCTGTTAAATTTTCCCCATTAAAATAGATGGTGCAAAAAGCTGTTTCCTTGACTAGATTCTAACTGGTAGGTTTCTTTATTTTCCTTCTCACTCTAAACATTCAGCTGAAAACACTTTAGAGACCTTTGTTCCTATTGAAACTTCAAGAGATTCTTCTGTTTTATATACATATATATTTTTTACTTAAAAACTCACTTCAGGGGCGCCTGGGTGGCTCAGTCAGTTAAGCATCCAACTTCAGCTCAGGTCATGATTTCACAGTTCATTGGTTCGAGCCCCGTGTTGGGCTCTGTGCTGACAACCAGCTCAGAGCCTGGAGCCTGTTTCAGATTCTGTGTCTCCCTCTCTCTCTTCCCCTCCCCTGCTCACGCTCTGTCTCTCTCTTTCTCAAAAATAAATAAACATTAAAAAGAAAAAAACTCACTTCAAAGTGAATAAACAAGAATCTGAGAGCCTGCAATGTTTAAGACCTTATACGAGACACCATAAGGGGTACATACATAATACCAATGGTGGAGCAGTGGTGTTCTCTTGCTAGAAGACGGAGAGAATGACTGAAAGATATAACAATATATACATAGATGTAGACATATAGATGGATATCTGAGATAAACAAGAACAGAAGATTTTTCATATTGTATTCTACTTTGTCAACCAAAAAAAAACCAAAACCAAAAACAAACAAACAAACAAAAAACCCAAACAAACCCACTAAATTTTAATGAATGCCATTATTCTTGATATGTTTGTCTTATTTCATCTTAAGATTGAAATAATCTAATTTTTTTGCTTATTTTACATTGATAGTTCAGTTCCCTCACATATAAACTAGAATAGCAAGAATTTAATATTAAACTGGCTCAATTATAACCACTCTCCTCATGCAAATGTGATTTAGAATGCACACCTTTCTCCACCTCTTCCCTCCATGCCTTCACTTCTTGACTAGGTGGTTCAGGGGGACGGGGAAGAGGTAAGGGAAGGAGAGTTAGTAGGGGATTGTTAATTTGTGTATACTGAAAGCAGCAGCAGTTTAAAAACTGGATGAGAAAAATTTGCAGACCCAGAAGGTGAAAAGAAAGAAGGTTAAAACGGAGGAGTCAGCAACATTGTTAAGAAGGAAAATTGGCTCTAGTTAGAAGCCTGGAAAATCAAATAGCAGTTTAAAGGCAGTTGGTAAGGTGGGCCTCTTAAGAAGTAAAGAAGACACGTTTCATATCCTTTGTTTGGGATGAATGAAATCTCAAGTTGCTAAATTTCAATGAACTGAAAGATACATTATTTGTGGAATATGTTTAAGAATTCCTAAGAGTGCTAGATCAACAGGAACTGGCATAATTTATTATATTCCAGCTGACAGAGTGAAGAATAAAGACAATTCTGTGCAAGGGTCACATGAAAAAGGAAGTCAAGTGTAAAAGAAATCGGATCTTATTTTTTTCCTGATCTCTAGCCAAACATTCAGTTAAGAGGTGAACTTTTCTTCCAGCAAAGAAATATCGCTTGCCAAGAATGTGGAGGTAAGCTATCTTATTCCAGGCCAAGCTGGGAATGAATTATGAAAGCGAAACTTATATCTTTTGGGAAACCAGATCAACTAAAGATCTGATGCAAAATGTTAAAAGGAATTGAATTCAGGAAGATCTGGATTCTAACTTAATCTCAGAGGGAATTCAAAGATTTTGTGGTTTCCTTCTTTTACCCCCCACCCCTGGAATCAAATTTTACAGCTCTTACCTTTGTAGAAAAAAACATATAATATTTTCTGAAGTCTGTGTATGTTTTGTGGGGCCTTTAAGATGCTAGTTTATTTAAACAGCAGAAGACGGTGCCTTTAATTTATGACACTTCTGTGTATCATGTGCGGCAATGCTGTTCTTTGAATGTCTCGTAGCATCATCAACAACTTCTCTGGCCTGCCAAACAACATGTCTTTGAAGAAAAACTTATCAATGATTAAAATCAAGCATGATGATACTATGTTTTGATAGTAAAAATTACTGGAATAATGATATATTCATAATTTGCATGCATACTTATTATTTATGTTCAAAGCAGAGAATAAATCACTGTCATTTGGCACTTGTTTATAATATACATTCATTTGTAATGGCCAGTATTGGACGCTCTTGAAGCAAGCAAAGCACTTCTGGTAAGAGAGTATAATCTAATGTAGACAATGTATTTGTAAAATATTTTAAAAAGCATGAAGAATTGTACAGCCTAATTTATAGAAATAATGTAGAGTGTTGACTAATAAAATGTGTGGTAAGTAACTCCTAGTCCCTTTCCCCATTTTGTGAGGTGACGATGTTACATCCAGTCACTGTTAGACTATGTTTTATGAAATTATTGTCTGGATCTAGGTTTCAGTAAGTAAGAATGGGTATTACCTTATAAACCAATCTTCGTTACTATGAATTTTAGGTCACTTTCCAGGGCACAAGATTTGCATCTATATGGCAGAAGACAGGAACCCTGTGGTGAGCTTATCTCAGGACCATGTGCTAATCATCAATTTCTAAGTGCTTTTTGTGGAAAGGAATGCAAATACAGATGAAATGCCAGTAGAACCATTTCTTGACTTCAAGAATATTTTGTTGTAGTAGAACTTTGTTTAAAAACATTCCACTGTTTAAAAACCACAATGGCATACCAAGAGTCCAGTAAGAAAAAATAAAATTTGGATCATTTTACCAGTTTTCTTCCATTGGGTGTTTTGGAAGTTTATGTTGCTTTTTCTGGTTAGAGTGTTCATGATATTTGAAGTTAAGAGTTTGACTCAGAAAGTACTCCTGTTAAGTGAGATTATGACAGAGATAGGAACCATTCAGCAATATTTAGTCAAAAATATTAAACACAGTATATAGTGGTAGATTGGGGTGCAGGGGTGGCTCAGTCAGTTGAGCTTCCAACTCTTGATTTGGGCTCACAGTTTGTGAGATGGAGCCCCACGTTGGACTCTGCTCTGAAAGCCCAGAGCTTGTGTTTGATTCTCTCTCTCTACCCCTCTGCCCCTCTCTGCTCACGTGCACGCTCTCACTGTCTCAAAATAAATAAACTGTAAAATAAATACATAAATTCATAATAAATAAATAATAAAAAACAGAGTGGTAGAAATAAATTGAGAATTAGGTATATTATAGTCAATAGCTAGTATGTAGGAAGGTACTCTAATAAAAAGAGAAGAGTGGTTAGTGACACAAGAGGAGAACCAATTGACTAATATCAGAATTCAAATACCAACAAAGTAAGTTTGTATTTCCTGAGAGAAACAAGAAAAGGGTGACAATTAAGGAGAGCAAACTGGTAAATAGCATCTAATGAACATCCTTCTGTAATCTCCTCCCCTTGAGTGACTTTTGGCTAATGGACAGAATACCACAAAGGTGACTGGATGTCATTTCTGAGATTACATTGCAAAATGACACTGGCTTCTGCCTTGCTCAGTCTCTCTAGTCTCTCACTTGATTTCTCTCACGAAGCAAGCTGCCGTCATGGGAGGGGCCCTATGCAGAGGCAAAGAACTGAGGGCAGCCTCCATACAGAAGACAGACACTTTTCTAAAGAAGACAGCCAGATGGCCAACAGACAGATGAAAAGATGCTCAACGTCACTCATCATCAGAAAAATACAAATTGAAACCACACTGCGATACCACCTCACACTGGTCAGAGTGGCTAAAATTAACAACTCAGGAAACAACAGATGCTGGGGAGGATGTGGAGAAATGGGAACCCTCTTACACTGTTGGTGGGAATGCAAACTGGTGCAGCCACCCTGGAAAACAGTGTGGAGGTTTCTCAAAAAATTAAAAATAGAATACCCTACAGCCCAGCAATAGCACTACTAGGAACTTATCCAAAGGATACAGGAGTGATGATTCGTAAGAGCACATGTACCCCAATGCTTATAGCAGTGCTTTCAACAATAGCCAAATTATAGAAAGAACCTAAATGTCCATCAACTGATGAATGGATAAAGAAGATGTGGTTTGTATGGAATGGAATACTACTTGGAAATGAGAAAGAATGAAATCCTGCCACTTGCAGCAATGTGGATGGAACTGGAGGATATTATGCTAGTGAAATAAGTCAGTCAGAGAAAGACAGATATATGTTTTCACTCCTACATGGAACTTTAGAAACTTAACAGAAGACCATGGGGGAAGGGAAGGGTAAAAATAGTTACAAACAGAGAGGGAGGGAGGCAAACCATAAGAGACTCAAATACCGAGAACAAACTGAGGGTTGATGGGCAGGGTGGGAGAGAGGGGAAAGTGGGTGATGGGCACTGAGGAAGACACTTGCTAGGATGAGCCCTCAATCAAGCCTTGAGATAACTGCAGCCCTGCTTGACACCTCGATTACAGCTTAGAGGGAGACACTGAAGACACAGACATCCACAAATTATGCCCAGAGTTCCTGAGGCAAAGAATTTACGAGATAGTAATTGTTAGTTTCTTTTCAGCTGATAATCTTGGAGTAAGTTGTCAAACAATCATAATTAACTACAACAACAAGGGCCCTGAAAAAGGAGAAATTTCAGATAAATAGACTCAAGTAGAAGAAAGGAAATTAAAACGTATTCTTAATGGAAGGAATAGCATAAGAAACGCAGAGAGGTAGGGAATTTCATGGTGATTTTGAGGAAAAGGAAATTTACTTATGTAAATTCTCTGGAGCACACTGTGCATGAAGATGATGTGAAGGTTCGAATTTGGAACAGTATATTGAGGTTCTCAACATCATAAATGGCCTGCAAAGTCAAGTTAAGATTTATATTTTATTTAGTCAAATCAGGTACATGAAGGGAACCAAGCAGTACTTTAGGAAGTTCTGCTGAGAGTAATATATAAGATGAATGAATAGGGAAAGGCATAAAATGTACTACTTCAAGACCATGTAAAAGTACAGGAGGAAAAGAATGAGCAAAGGTGATAGAATAAAGATGTGGGAGAATAAGGTAAAGAAGAAGTGACAGAATTTTTTTCTTTTAAATCAACTGACTTTATGTGGGAGTCTTGAGAGAGATAAGACACTTGCAAGGATTCAACCTTGGGATACTGGAAAAATAGTGAAACAACATTAGAAATATTAAATTCAAAAGGAGAAGCATGAAAAGACAAGTATTGTTTTTTGGAGTTTTCAAGGCAAGGTATCAACAAAACGACATGGTGACAAATCAAAGCTACTGGTGATTATTTTAGGATGAAATTTGTATATGAGTTATACTGAAAGATGTTTGAAATGATCAAAGTCAGAATCTCAAAAGAACTTTGGGAAAGGCCCACATTTAAACATGAATGAAAAAGTATAAAAGAGCCAGAGAAAACAGGGCATTAGTTGAAGAAAGTGGTTGGTATCAATATAGATAAGATAAGTTCTTATACAAATAGGAGATCAAAACCCAGTGTTTTAGGCCAAAAACTGTGTAGTCAAACTTACTTCATAGACATTCAAAAAGAAATTTCAGAAAAGCTGCCATATAATCTGTATATTTTAATATGGACCTTCCATGTGTGCTATATAGTTAATTTTTATTGTACTTTCCAAAACAAACCAATTACAAATGGACCTAAGTAACTGAACTAAGCTACTTGCTACATGGCATTTTTGAAAAGGAAGTATCTTTGCAAGACAATTATTGATATTTTACGTCCTTCTTTGTGACAAATAGATAAAAGCGTCAGCTGTGGACTGGAACACTAAGTTAGAAATTCCATCTTTATTAAATGAGGTCGTTATATTTTATAGGTAATTCTACCCAAGTGGTAAACATCTGAGCTTTATAATGATCAACATTAAGTTTACAAGCAGAGCATTGGACAGCGTCCAGCAAGTTGGGAAACTGGAAAGGGTGGGCAGCACACTTTGGATTACTTCGGTTCAATTAGGAAATTTTCCTTTTCTATTCTTACTCTGTCTCTTTTACAGATTGGTAAAAACTGCTGTAGAGGAATAATTTTACATCGCGACAAGGTCATTGATATTTGCTCTTGCTGTTGCCATCTACTCTACATTTTTGAAAAATTAAGAGTGATGATAGGGGAAAAAATCCCTAGAAGCTTCTCTCTCTCTCTCTCTCTCTGACTCATAAGTAATCACCTTTCTCCATCTGAAACAAATTAACTCCTGGGGAGGAGATGTTCCAAGAGCTTTCACATAGTCGTTTCCAAGGAAACAGCTCCTTTTGTCCACAAGCGTCCTGCAGTTCAGACAGTAGATGGCTTTGTATCACCAGACAAGAGTCCAGAGAAGCCAGCTAGTTCACATATGCCTTAGAGTGTTAAAATCAAACTAATGATCCCACTGTAATCAGTACTGGATTACCATTTTAAAAGTCTCAGTCTACTGTAGGGGGTTGTGGAAAATGCTAAGGGTGGAGTTTCAAAATACAGTTTACTATGTTGGGTATAATCATAAAATGGCTTCATAAGAGGAACCTCCTCATTTCTGTGGAATAGAACATCCTTCAGTCTTGTGGAGCCCTCTACTGGAAAGCTCTGTGTATCAAACTCAGAAAAAACAGAATTGTGTTTTTCAAAATCTATCCAAGTGTTAATTATTGTATTGCTAAATATTATTTAACTTCTTCTTAGGAGCTTATCTGTATTTCAACAGTTCAAAGGTACTTTGTCTAAAGAGTTGCTCTTAACTTTCTTGGTATTTTTTTTTTCTGTTTGGAGAAAACAGTGTTGTTGAAGGCGCTCGATCTATATTCTTTTATGTTGACAGAAACCATCATTCTAATTTAATCTTTCTAACTTGAAGAATTGAGTAAACTCTTTCTGACTGTGAAGCCTTCAAAAAGCAATTAAAATTCAAACTGGGTTTCAATGTTTTTGTTAATTACCCTGAGTTCTACTTTTAAAAGCCTTGTCATCAGTATATTTAAAGTATATGATAATTATAGAATAAGAAAAGATAACAGTATCTTTAAGGTGACACGATGAAACTTTAAGTGTTGTAAGATGTGAACTGTACTGAGTTAGGTGATAGAGATTACAGTTTTAACCATGCAAAGACTGTACAAGGAAAAGTTCAAAACTCAGCATAAAGTCAGAGTAATTTTGTGAGTGTGAAAAAAAAATTTTTAAATATGACATTTTATTTTAGAAAATGTATCACCAAAGGGGCGCCAAGGTGGCTCAGCCAGTTAAGCGACCAACTTCTGCTCAGGTCATGATCTCATGGTTCATGAGTTTGAGCCCAGCGTTTGTTCACTGCTCTCAGCGCAGCGCCCACTTTGGATCCTGGTCTCCTTCTCTCTGTGCCCCCCCACCCCCCCCCCACTCATTTTCCCTCTCTCTATCTCTCTCTCTCTTTCTCTGGAAAATAAACATTAAAAAAAAGAAAATGTATCACTAGAGATAGGTTACTCCATATTAACAATGTAGTACAAAATTAACTGAAATTAACATTTGATAGAAAAAAATATTTAAATCACATTTACTCCTTTTTAAATTTTTTTTTTTTTTATTTCTGAGAGAGAGAGAGAGACAGTGTGAGCAGGGGAGGGTCAGAGAGAGAGGGAGTCACAGACTGAAACAGGCTCCAGGCTCTGAGCTGGCAGTCAGCACAGAGCCCGACGCGGGGCTCGAACCCACTAACTGCGAGATCATGACCTAAGCGGAAGTCGGACGCTTAACCGACTAAGCCACCCAGGAGCCCCTAAATCACATTTATATAAGAATGCAAGGATGTGAATTAGTGTTCTTTATTCTTCATGGTTTCTGACTTTTTCCAGTGTAAATTAATCTAAGTGCCTACTAGAAGAGCTGTAGAATACAGGACGCATTTTGTAAATGTTGCATCATACTCAGAGGATGGATATTCTACTGACTCTGAGACTGTGTCATGTGTATGAGTACAACCAGAGTCTGGTCGTGGTAGCAGCAATGATAGGGTCTAGACCTCTAGGTTTAGTGAGAAACATTAAAGTAGGGTGTTCAGATCGCTGGTTGTCCAAATCAGGAAGCTTTTGGGAGTAAAAGGTAATAGCACAGATCAAAACTGTCTTGGGCTGACAACTATAGTCACACAAAATACAACTCCAAATACAATACAACTTGTACGAAGGCTTACACAGTTGGGGCCGAAATAAAAGATAATATTGGAAATAATGATTATTCTAGGCTTTACAATATTTTTCCCTTTCTCTCACTATATGGTTTATATTTAAGCCACATATCTAGGGGCTCCATATTTTGAAATATGGCTACACCAAAGGGAATAATAATTACGCTTACTGTCATGTAGCACTGATAGTCACCTAAAATATTCACTAATATTAAGAGAACAGTATATATTAAGAACATTGCTTTGATGTCAAAGTGGATCCCACTCCATGATTTAATGTTTGGCATTTAAGCATAATTTTGCCATGTATAAAGTAGATATACTGTAAAACTCATGTTTAAAAATTGTGATAAGGTTTTAATGAGATTATAAGTATAAATAACAATAAAATTCTGGATATATCACAAGTGATCCAAATGTGAAAGATATTATTATTTATTAACAGGAGCAACGTCTATTCACTTAGTCTCTTTGAGTTTTCCAATAATTTTCATATGTATGTTTTGATACTTTCCCTTATGACTCTGATATTTGTATTATTATATTTTTGTGTGTGTATTTTGTGAGTGAGGGCACTAATGTTCACAGAGATTATGTGTTTTAACCAACCTAGAGTCATTTCATGAGATGTAAAAACCTCTGACAGCCATTTAAGGAAAGGAAGAAGAGGAAAGGTAAGTCCAGTAATTTAGTTAGATGCACAACTAGACTGGAATTCTTTCAAAGGTGTTTCAATATTTGAACTCATATTTGGAGAAGGGATTAGAGCCTCTCTTGAGGGTAACATTTCCTTAAACAATTAATTGTACACACTTGCACTAGAATTAGGGTTCCCTATCCCTTTCCCTCTGAGTTATGTAATACCCCTCTTGATGTATGTGAGTTTTTCTCAGCAAGGGTTTCTATGAAACCCTGAGAAAACTCTACAGCCTGCAGGTTTTGAGGTATAATCGGTGCATCTGTTACAAGGCACTTACATTCTCAGGGAACGTGATAACCAAATAAATAGTCTATGCCTGGAACTGCTGTAATCTTGTACTACTGGCCAAAATGCAAGTCCCTCCAGTCTTCACCTCACTTCCGTAATTGAGTTCCTACATTTGGTCTTCTCTCTTCTAATCTGCCTCTTTCCATCATTATCGCATAGCAGTTAAGAGGATGTTTGGGTACCAGACTTTCTGGCTTGAATCATGTGGTTTTTGCCTCTTACTATCTTCACACGTTTGGGCCAGTTGCTTAACCCTTGGATGTCTCTGTTCTCTTATCTGTAAAACAGGAAAAATAGTCTATATTGCATGGGTACTTGTGATGATTAAAAATGAGATAACATTACATTTAAGATTCTTGGAAGTGTCTGGGTTATAGGAAGTATCTAAAATATTAATTTTCATTATTATTGATACTCTTTCCACTTCCTAACAATTTCCTGATTTGATCCCATTCTACATAAGCCAAATACAATTCAATTTCATAATAAAGAAACCAACTATTCTAACCTACTGATTTTTGTTAAAGTCAAAATCTGATCATGTGAAAATTTCTGCTTCCCCTGTTATATCATTAAATGGGGATTGCTCATTATCCAAAATTCTACACTTTGCAGGCTAGAAGGAAAGAGTGTTAGGATTGTACCTCTCCTCTACAAAGACAGTATTCCACCCCACTAATATAAACATTTCTTCTTTAGGTTTATGGTGTTATGCTGTTCTACCTTCTACCTCAATGCTGGTATCTAAGGCTTCCCAGTCAGACACTATTTGTTGCACCTGGCTCAAGTCTTTTTTCACCCCTAAATTACACTACCATTCAAGACAGTTTCAACATCTATGCTCATGTATCCAGTAGCCTTGTATCACAATTTACTGCCTTTCTTAATATCAGTCACCTGCGCCTCAACTTACTGCAGCCAACTATACCCATGGTCATAACTTGGAACCAGTATTGCTAAGAATTACCCAACATTCCAAATATAAACTCTACCACAACTTCCACCAGGCTGTTTCACACTGTTATGCTTACACATCATTTACTAAGTTCATGATTTCCTTTTTTATTCCTTTTTTCTTCTCCCTTCTCTCTCTCTCTCCCACTCTTTCTGACTCTCAGTCCCCTAAAACCTCATTACTTATACCACTAGATCACTAAAATCTCACTGGCTTATCTATTATTTCTTCTAAACAAACTTAAAATTCTACAATACACCCCAAAACTTCCTAACCCAGGATTAGTCCATTCATTCAATTCAGCCCCTTCTTACACCCTGTCTGCCAAGAATTTCTATACAGACAATAATTTGAATTGGCACCAGGATAGATTCATGGTGTTTACTCTTAGCTGGAAACCCAATGCTGTCTTACTGAAATTTCATAGGCTGTAATAGAAATCCAGCTCCATTTCCCAAAAGTGCCACTTTTAACTTTTTTTACCCTCATTAAAATTATTTCATATAACATTGCCATAATCACACTAAGTAGGAAACTGCCTTAACTCAATAATTAAATAAAAGCTATATGACAGGAATTGTTTTCAATTCTTATTCCTCCCTCACTAACAAACCTACCTACATGGTAAATAATAAATAATTTGAGTCAGGGATGGGGGTTTTAGATGCAGGCTCAGAATTTGCAGAGATGGATTCTTTGTTGCTGAAGTGTTCTTTTTTGTTCAGTAACACAACTCTAATTGTTTCCCTGACTACAGATGGCTGTGTCAGCCCATAACTCAAGTTGGGCCAATTAGATTATCTTTTCTATTATTTTGAAATTTGGTTTCAGGGATCATAGGCAGTCTTGGATGATGCTTTGAACTGTCATATGTATGCTTAGGAGCCATGTGCATATGGAAAGGCAGAGGCCATGGTATTGAAGCAGGGGTACCCGAGGAAGCAAAGATGAAGAAACTACAGCCCTGAAGAGAGTGATTTTGGATCTTGATAAGACCTTGGCTTCTCTTTCCAGTCCCTAGTAAGGTGGGTCTCCTCCTTTGAGATCCTAGCAGATACCTCTGAAGCTTATGTTACCCCCACATCCCCTTTGTTTAAACTAGTTTGAACGGGTTGTACTTAGTTGCAACCAAAAAAATTTCTACTAGGCGAGTATTCACATCCATTCATTTTCTTTCTCTCCAATTTCATGCAACAGTTTTTCTTCTAACATAAGTGAGTCCGTCTATATGTGCTCTGGATCCACTCTTCTCTTAACGCCATTAGTCATCAACACTCTCTCCCCTATGTCTTCAGCCTTACCTTCTATCTCTTTGCACTCGGAATATAAACATCCTTCACCACTCTAACCTTGAAAATGACATTATCTTTTCTGAACTCTTGCTTCTCTCAAACACTGCCATATTGTCAGAATGACACTCAGCAGAAAACCTTTTACTCCCACTACCAAACTTGTGGGAAAAGCAGTTTAATCTCACAGTTTCTAATTACTTATCTTCTATTTATGCCTCAGCTACTGCCAGTTTGCTTTCTGCTCTCAATGCTCTTCACTGGCAATTTTCAATTCTTAGGTTTTGTTCTGACATATCACAGCATTTGACATAGGTTAACTCTCCTTCTCCTTTAAAACCTTTTCATGATTTCTATGATTTCTCACATATTATAGTATATGGTATACACATTCTTCTTTGTGAAACTGATCCCTACTAATTTTAATGACACAGAATTGTGAATGCAGTGCTCAGATCTCTCTCCTAAATTCCAGTCACAGGGCTCCATCTCGCCTGTGTCTAAGGGTGGTACTATCTATCACTCCTGGGCTGGAATTGTATGATTTTTCCTCATTAACATCATGATAAATCTCAAACAGGTAAGATGTTAGGCATGACTCTTCTTGTTCCTTTGCATCTTTCCAGAGTTATATGCCATTGCTCTTTCAATCCATACCTTTGCACTGTGCTAAATTTCTCATACTTCCCAAACCATGTAGGTAACTCTCACACTCACATACTCTGCATATGGTCTTGTCTTTCAGCAATACTCTTTCCCCAGTGTATTGCCTGGGCCACTTCTACTTACTCCTGAAATCCTTTAGCAAACATTACTTCTTCCCAGGAAATAATATATATGTTTTTAATTTAATTTATGCATTTAAATTCAAATTAGTTAACATACAGTGTAGTATTAGTTTCAAGAGTAGAACCCAGCGATTCGTCACTTACATATAACACCGAGTGCTCACCCAAACAAGTGCCCTCCCTAATGTCCATCATCCATTTAGCCCATCCCTCTTCCCACCCCTCATTTAGCAACTCTCAGTTTGCTCTCTGTACTAAAGAGTCTCTAATGGTTTGCCCCTCTTTGTTTTTATCTTATTTTTCCTTCCCTTCCCCATGTTCATCTGTTGTGTTTCTTAAATTCCACATGAGTGAAATCATTAGGTATTTGTCTTTCTCTGACTTCTTTCACTTAGCATTAATACACTCTAGTTCCATTCACATTGTTGCAAATGGCAAGATTTCATTCTTTTTGATTGCTAAGTAATATTCTAGTGTGTGTGTGTGTGTGTGTGTGTGTATACATCTTCTTTATCTACTTGTCAGTTCATAGACATTTGGGCTCTTTCCATAGTTTCTCTGTTTATTGGTAGCACTGCTATAAACATTGGGGTGCATGTGCCCTTTTGAATTAGCATATTTTCCTTTGGATAAATTCCAAGTTGTGCAATTGATGGATAATAGGGTAGTTCTATTTTAAAATTTTGAGAAAACTCCTTACTGTTTTCCAGAGTGGCTGCACCAGTTTACATTCCTATCAGGAGTCCAACTGCGTTCCCCTTTCTCCACATCCTCACCAACACTTGTTTTCTAAGTTAACTTTAGCCATTGTGACAGGTGTGAGGTGGTATCTCATTGTGGTTTTGATTTGTATTTCTCTGATGATGAGTGACGTTGAGCATCTTTTCATGTGTCTCTTAGCCATCTGTATGTCTTCTTTGCAAAAGTGTCTATGTATGTCTTCTGCCCATTTCTCCACTGGATTATTCGTTTTTGGATGTTGACTTTGTTATATTCTTTAAAGATTTTGGATACTAACAATATGTCATTTGCAAATATCGTCTCCTATTCCATCAGTTGTCTTTTAGTTTTGTTGATTGTTTCCTTCCTGTACAGAAGCTTTTCATCTTGATGAGGACTCAATAGTTCATTTTTGCTTCTATTTTTCTTGTCTCCAGAGACTTATCTAGTAAGAAGTACTGTGGCCAAGGTCAGAGAGGTTTCTGCCTGTGTTCCCCTCTAGGATTTTGATTATTTCCTGTCTCATATTTAGGTCTTTCATCCATTTTGAATTTTTTTGTGTATGTATGGCATAAGAAAGTGGTCCGCTGTCATTCTTCTGGATGTCGCTGTCCAGTTTTCCCAGCACCATTTGCTGAAAAGACCGCCCTCCCCCACTGGATACTCTTTCCAGCTTTGTCAAAGATTAGTTGGCCATACATGTGTGGGTCCATTTATGGGTTCTCTATTCTATTCCTTTGCTCTATGAGTCTGTTTCTGTGCCAGTACCATACTGTCTTGATGATTACAGCTTTCTAACATAGCTTGAGGTATGGAACTGTGATGCCTCCAGCTTTGGTTTTCTTTTTCAACATTACTTTGGGTTTTGTGGTTACATACAAATTTTAAAATTGTTTGTTCCAGCTCGGTGAAGAAGCAGACATTATTTTGCTAGGGAATGTATTGAATGTGTAGATTGCTTTGCTTAGGTAGTATCAACACTTTGAACAATATTTGTTCTTCCAATCTATGAGAATGGAAATGTTTTTCCATTTCTTTGTGTCTTCTTCAACTTCTTTCATAAGCTTCCTGTATTTTTCAGCATGCAGATGAAAAATAAAATGAAAATAAACCTCTTTGTTAGGTTTATTCCTAGATATCTTATGGTTTTTGGTACAATTATAAATGGAATTGATTCCTTGATTTCTCTTTCTGCTGCTTCATTATTGGTATATAGAAATGCAACTGATTCCGGTATTTTGATTTTATATCCTGTGAATTTGCTGAATTCACATATCAGATCTAATGGGTTTTTTTAGTGGGTTCTTTTGAGTTTTCCATGTAGAGTATCATGTCATCTACAAAGAGTGAAAGTTTGACTTCTTCTTTGCCAATTAGTATGCCTTTTTTTAATTTTTGTTATTTGATTGCTGAGGCTAAGACTTCCAGTACTATGTTGAACAACAGTGGTGAGACTGGACATCTCTGTTGTTCTCCTGAACTTACAGGGAAAGCTTTCAGTGTTTCCCATTGAGGATGATACTAGCTATGGTTCTTTCATACATGGCTTTTATGATGTTGAGATAGTTCCTTCCATCCATACTGTCTTAAAGGTTGTCTTTTTTTTTTTTTTAATCAAGAACGGATGCTGTATTTTATCAAATGCTTTTTCTGTATCTATTGAGAGGCCTATGTGGTTCTTGTCCTTTCTTTATTGATGTGATGTATAATGTTGATTGTTTTGCTGATATTGAAATGGCCCTGCAGCCCATGAATAAAGCCCACTTGATCATGGTGAGTGATTTTTAATGTACTGTTGAGTTCAATTTGCTAAGATCTTGTTGAGAATTTTTGCATCCAGATCAGGGATACTGGCCTATAATTCTCCTTTTCAGTGGAGTATTTGTCTGATTTTGGAATCAAGGTTTTGCTGGCTTTAAAGAATGAAAATATGCATGGAAATATGCATGGTATGATATTGGAAGCTTTCCTTCCATTTCTATTTTTTGGAACAGTTTGAGAAGAAGAGGATTAACTCTTTAAATATCTGGTAGAATTATGCTGGAAAGCCATCTAAACCAGAACTCTTGTTTGTTGGGAGAATTTTGATAACTGATTCAATTTCTTTGCTGGCTATTGGCCTGTTCAAATTTTCTATTTCTTCCTGTTTCAGTTTTGGTAGTGTGTGAGTTTCTAGAAATCCGTCCATTTTTTCCAGATTGCCCAGTTTTTTGGCATGTAATGTTTCATAGTTTACTCTTATAGTTGTTTGTATTTCTGCGGTATTTGTTGTGATCTCTCCTCTTTCATTTGTGATTTTATCTCTTTGGGTCCTTTCTCTTTTCTTTTTGATGAATCTGTCTAGGGATTTATCAATTTTGTTTATTCTCTCAAAAAACCAGCATTTAGTTTCACTGATTTGTTCTACTGTGTTTTTTGTTTCTATATCATTTATTTCTGATCTAAGCTTTATAAGTTCCCTTCTTCTGCTGGCTTTAGGCTTTATTTGCTGCTACTTTTCTAGCTCCTTTACCTTTAAGGTTAGGTTGTGCATTTGGGACCTTCCTTGCTTACTTAGATAGGCCTGAATTGCAATGTACTTTCCTCTTAAGACTGAACTTGCTACATCTCATGGGTTTGAACTATCATGTTTTCATTTTCATTTGCTTTCATGTATTTTTTAATTTCTTCCTTAAATTTCTGGTTAGCCCACTTATTCTTTAGTTGGATATTCTTTAACCTCCATGTGTTTGAGGACTTTCAAAAATTTTCTTGTGGCTACTTTCAAGTTTCATCGTATTGTGATCTCAATATGCATGGTATGATCTCGATTTTTTTATACCTTTTGAGGGCTAATTTGTGACCCAGTATGTGATCTATTCTGGACAATGTTTCATGTGCACTCGAGAAGAATGTGTAAATTTTCTGAATATATCTGTTAAGTTCATACGGTCTAGTGTGTCATTCAAAGCCATTGTTTCCTTGTTGATTTTCTGCTCAGATGATCCATCCATTGCTGTAAGTGGGGTATTAAAGTCTCCTTTTATTATGGTATTATTATCAATTAGTTCCTTTATGTTTCTGATTAATTATTTGTATATTTGGGTGCTTCCAAGTTGCAGGTATATATATTCACAATTGTTAGATCTTGATGGATATACCCCTTATTTATATGACGCCCTTCTTCATCCTTGTTACAGTCTTTGTTTTAAAATATAATTTCTCTGGGGCACCTGGGTGGCTCAGTCGGTTAAGCATCTGACTTCGGCTCAGGTCATGATCTCACAGTTCGTGGGTTCGAGCCCCGTGTTGGGCTCTGTGCTGACAGCTAGCTTAGAGCCTGGAGCCTGTTTCAGATTCTGTGTCTCCCTCTCTCTCTGACTCTCCCTGCTCATGCTCTCTCTCTCGCGCGCGTGCGCGCTCTCTCTCTCAGAAATAAATAAAACATTTAAAAAATAAAATAAAATATAAATTTTCTGATCTATGTATGGTTACTCTTGGCCTCCATTATCATGATAGATGGTTCTCCATCTCCTCAATTTCAATAGTCTTTAGGTCTAAAGTGAGTCTCTTATAGGCAGCATATAGATAGATCTCAAGTCTTTTTAATATACATCATGATACCTTATGTCTTTTGATTAGAGCATTTAGTCCATTTACATTCAGAGCGATTATTAAAGATATGAATTTAGTGCCATTGTGTTACCTGTAAAGTTGGTGTTTCTGGTGATGTTTTCTGGTCCTTTGTATGTTGCTTTGGTCTTCTTTTTTTCTCCACTGTGAGACTTTCCTTCAAAATCTCTTGCAGGGCTGGCTTAATAGTCATGAACTCCTTTACTTTTTGTTTTTTGGGGTAACTCTGTCTCTCCTTCCATCTGAATGACAACCTTGCTGATAAAGAATTCTTGGCAGGCAGCATATTTTTCCTATTCAGCACGTTGAATATTGCCTGCCAGTCCCTCTGGCCTGCCAAGTTTCAGTGGATATGTCTGCTGTTAACCTTATCTGTCTACCCTTCTGAGTTAAGGACCTTCTTTCTCTAGCTGCTTTCAGAATTCTCTCTTTATGTTTTTATTTTGCAAGTTTCACTATGATATGTCATGGTGTTGACCTGATCTGTTGATTTTGAGGGCAATTCTGTGTGCCTATTGGACCTGAAGATCTGTTTCTTTCCCCAGATTGAAGAAGTTCTCAACTATAATTTATTCAAATAAACCTTCTGCCCTTTTCCCCACTCTTCTTCTTCTGGGATTCCTATGATATAGATACTTTTTCATTTTATAGAATCAGTTCTCTAAGTCTCCCTTCATGATCTAATAGTTTCTTTTTCCTCTTTTTTTAATCTTCACTATTTTCCATAATTTTATCCTCTATATCACCTATTCTCTCCTCTGCTTCTTCAATCCTCATTGTCACTGTATCCAGTTTGTTTTGCATCTCAGTTAT
This sequence comes from Hyaena hyaena, assembly GCF_003009895.1. Classification (NCBI taxonomy): domain Eukaryota; kingdom Metazoa; phylum Chordata; class Mammalia; order Carnivora; family Hyaenidae; genus Hyaena; species Hyaena hyaena. Next base: position 821,199 of record NW_024081209.1, read on the forward strand.
AACATTTTTTATTTCATCCTGACTGTTTCTTACGTCTTTAATCTCTGCAACAAGGGTTTCTCTCATGTCTTCTATGGTTTTTTTCAAGCCCAGCTAATAGTCTTATAACTGCTGTTCTAAAGTCTTATTCAGATATATTGCTTGTGTCTGGTTTGAGCAAGTCACTAGATATGATTTCGTCCTGACCTTTCTTTTGAGGAGAATTCCTCTATATTGTTATCTTGGCTAAGTTTCTATCTTTTGTGTGTTTTAAAAGCTTGTTATGTTTCCTAAACTTGGGAGTACTGCTATATTTAAAAGGGGTCAAGAGCTTCAGGAAGTGTTTCTGCTGTATACTGTATGCACTCTGCTTTTGTGTTTTGGCTGCTCTTTCCCACTGGTCAGTCCTCACAGAGCTCCTCCTTGTTTTCAGAGTGGCTTGCTTCTTTAACTAGCTATGCTTTTATTTGTTGGAGTAAGCCCAGAAAAAAGGGTGGGAAAAAGCCTGATCCCAGAAAAAGAGAAAAGGAAAGGAAACAACAACAAAAACAGTAAGAAACAGAGAATCAAAAACTTATAAGGCTTATTCCAAAGAAAAAGAAATGAAAAAAAAATTTTAAGTAAAAAGAGAAATCTTAAAAAGCCTAATTCAAAAAAGAGAAAAGGAAATGGAAAAAAACAAACAAGAAACTATGAGCCTGATTCCAAAAGAAAAAAAAAAAAGAATTAGAAATAAAAAAAAGTAAAAAGAACTGTAGGTGTCATTTTGAAGCACTCAGTTTTCAGTACACTTGGTGCATGGGGGGTGTTGGCTGTGTTAGTCTTCTGGAGAAGTTTGCTGCATTGGCTCAGAGTCAGTCTTTCTCCAGTAAATAAGCAGCTGCCAGGCATGGGTGTGGAGGGCAGGATTTGGTGTAAATGAGTGCTGCCTCCACTGGGGGCCACTGTGTTGCTCTCTGAAGTACCTCCATGTTGGTGTTGGATGGAAAATGGTGCCACCCTAGTTAGTCGTCCTCAGACAGGAGACCTCACACCCTCTGCTGTTCAGGCAGTTCTCACAGAATAGTGAGGGCAGCCAGCATGCCCTGTGACACAACTCTCCTGCATTTTTCCTTTGGTGTGCAGCCGGGATTCAAAATCCAAAGTCTTAAAAGACCAAGGACCATGCAGATATGCTCCCCTGCTCCAGAGTAGAGCCTTTCCTTGGTGTGTCTTTAGAACTCTGTCCCTGTAACACAGGTGCACACCTGCACATTGCACAGAATCTATGGTGTAGCACCTCTTCCGCAGCAAAGGTTATATTTCCTCTGGGTGCGCCTCTGTCCCCTGCTGATGAAAGGCTTTTTACTGACACTTGCAGAGTCTTTTGTCCTTGGGGAGGCAATAAATCCTCTTCCAAAAGACTCCAGGAAGGGGAATGTTCTCTCTCAGTGCACCCTGCAAATCTCTACAGCACACAATACACTCCAGGGTCAGCTTCCTCCTCCCCAGGAGTGCACGCCACAGTTCCAAGCTAAAGAAAGTTGCACGCTTCTAAAACCTCAAAGTTTGAGCTGCAAACACTGTTTGCAAAAATAAAAACAAACAAAGCAAAAAACCTGGGACACTCAGTACTTCTCACTCCCCAGTCTGTGGTCCAGAGTGCAAACTCAATGCTGCACTCTCTCAGCCCCTCCCTCTTTGTCTCCCTTTTGTCTCGCCACAGAAAGGGTTTCCTCCCCTCCACAGCATTGCCATTTTTCTTTCCCCTTTCACTTCCAATGCCATCACATCTGCCAAGCTGTCTCCCTCCATCTGCCACTCTGCACACTGACTTCCTGGGTGTTCCAGGTGACCTGACCTCAACACAGCTGTATTGAGGGAGAGGAAAGCCCAGGGTCCCCCTTCTGCTCTGCCATCGTAACTCTTCCTCAGGAAACAATATTTAATCACTTCCCTGGGCTCAGGATAGCACAGCACTTAGGAACATGGGCTCTGAAGTCAGCCTGTCCACATTCAGATCCTAGCTCTGCCACTAGCTAGGCATGTGATCACAGCCAAGTAATTTAACCTCATTGTGCCTCTTATCTGTAAAATAGAAATTGGAAAAATACCTACTCATGTGGTTGTTGTGATGATGAAAATAAAATACTGAGAATAATCCTAATACATAGCACATATTAAATAAATGTTAATTCATTATAACTCCATCCAGACACTACGCTTGACATATAGTAGATAATCAATGCATGTTGTGGAATGTCTGGGAGAAGTTTTTGCTTTCTAGGATATTCATAAATCACAATGGAATAGAAACAAGAGAATTGTTCTAGGTTTAAATTTTTACCTCAGAGTTTCCAGCGATCAGGCCATCCATGTCCAGATGACCTAAAAGTCAAAATTAGGACTCTGGAAATGGTCTGATACAAAGATTTCCATTTGGAATTTGGAGTACAACTTTAGAGAATTCAGAAATGGTCATCAGATGAATGAATAGTTGTCAGACCATAATTTATGAGGGAAAGCAGTCAGTCTTAGGGAGGAGGATAGAAAAAAAAAAAAAAGCAGGATACAGAGCCTCATTATCATTCACAAATGATTCTGTGTTCCAGAAAATATGCCAGAGTTGAGTTTTCATTAGAACTCTAGACCTGAATGGAAACTGTACTACATATACAGAAGGGTTTCAAGTTTGGTAGAGTTGTGACTTGAAGCACATCTGCCCTGGATATCCTAAGTAGTAACCTGTTTCCTGGACCTTATTTGCGAAGAGCTAGACAAACTAAAGTGTGGGAGCGCAGCTGATGTTTATGAGTCACTGGATTTGGGGAGTAAGAACTTGCTGTTAGAATGCTCCACATCTCAGCCAAGATTTTCTCTTAAATTTTATTGGGCTAAGTATGAGGTGGAAGGGCATTAGTAAGCCCAAATGTATGGAGCTAGGCATTGGCAAAGTCTCTGGAAATGAAGCAGAGACCTTAAAAGTAGCTGTGTCAGAATTTCAATCGAGTTTTGAATTCTGAATCCTGTGCTTTTACCATTTTAAAACATACCAGGTATCATCATTTATTGGAATAAATGTGGTCTAGCGAGTAAAAATGGAGTAAATTGTGTTTCTACTAAATCCTTTTTCAACATTTTTCTTACAAACGGGGTGACGTGTTTCTACCAGCACAGACACGGACATTTCAGCATCAACATGTGAAAACAAAGTGTAAATAACATTTACTTCATTTTAACCTTAAAATCCTGAAAGATAAGGAAGGAAGCTATATATTATCACCCCCTGTTCCCTGTGTAGAAAGGAAAATGAAGCACATTGGGGTCAAGTAATTTGTCAAAGGTCACCAATGAGTTGGTGAGACTAACACTCTTCCAATATGCTTTCACCAGACCATGTTAGACCTAAAAGGTCATGGATACACATTCGTTTCCAAGTCTGAATTGCATTTTGGAGTGTGGAACCAGGTGACTAATGGAGAAATAGTGTTTGGATACCATGTTGTTGAGCTTGGACAAAACAGTCCTATTTAGGCCAATGACTGAAACTGAAGGAATAACCTGATGGAAGACTTAATGTCCCAAAGCCAAGAGCTGCCTGCCTATGTCAAGATACATGCAGTTTTACCTCAGCACTAAAGAGAGAAACATCTGTTACAATGGAGTTACTCCAATGCAAGAGAGATGAGAGAAAAATGTTGATTACAACACTGACAATATCCAGCTAATTTCGTAAACATCCACTATTGCATGAAAACAAGTTGACAGGTTATAAAGTCTTCTGGATTAACCAGGTGGCGTTGTTGGATGCAAATCTTGCTTTCCACTTTGCATAGTAGATATTTAAATGTCAACAGAGGATTCTTCCAGGTCCTTTTTACTTCTGTGGCTTATGGAAATGTTTAATTAGCTTTATCGACATTCCATCATCCAATCTGGTAAGGCTGGAACTCCAAACATTGTAAATTTTCAGAGGAATCTTTTTTATCTTTTATATGTCTTTTAAATATCTTTATGAAGATTGATAATGAATACATATTTTCTATTTTCACCTCTTAATCTACGTGCATTTTCCTAGCCTACTTGCTTGGAGCAGCAGCTAAGCTTGTTTGGGGAAGATTTCTTTGTTGACTAATCCAAGAATCTTGAATAATTTCTCTCTGTAAAGAGGTCAAAATCATAGGAATACCACACCTCCTCACTCATGAGCTCAGGGTGGTGAGCACTGAGATTGCAAGATTTAATATGTGTACTCTGCTGCCTTTCTCTCCACAATGAGATGCTAGATACCGTCAGAGGACTTAGTCCATGTCCAATGTCAGAGTGTGGCACTTGTGCTCCATCCTAAGTTTTCTCTGAGTTAGATCTTCATCGTTACTTTTTGTTAAGAAGTTTGAAATAAAGTACTATGATATCTGAGTCTTTAAAAACATGTATATTTGCACATTAAGCAAAAAATAAATGGCTTCCAAACCCAAAGAGAAATTACTTTTATACTTTCATATCATGATCTGCCTCCATTTTTGCAGACAACTGAGGGATGAGTTAGGAATTCATTTGTATTTCTGGTCTAATCTACTAAATTATGCTTTTTACTAAAATTCAACTCAACTGCTAGGATCCATCAAAATAGGTTATGTGTGTATATGGGAAGGAAATGAGATTAGGTGATAATTTTTTCATTAAAGATCATAGCCAATAATGATATATTTGACAAAGTTAAGGTAATATATAAAGAGATTTATACAAACAAATGTTTGCACAACCAATGCATGTAAGAATATGCATACACACGGGGGAAAATAGGCTGGGAATCTGGAAGAAGACATGCTATTCAGGATTACTTGGACACTGATTCTTTTTTTTTTTTTTAATGTTGTATTTATTTCTAGGAAAGAGAGAGAGAGAGACAGCGCGAGCAGGGGAGGGTCAGAGAGAGAGGGAGTCACAGACTGAAACAGGCTCCAGGCTCTGAGCTGGCAGTCAGCACAGAGCCCGACACGGGGCTCGAACCCACGAACCACGAGATCATGACCCAAGCGAAAGTTGGACGCTTAACGGACTAAGCCACCCAGGCGCCCCAGTTGGACACTGATTCTTATTCCCCTTTCCACCCAGTAATGACGAGATTTTTTGATGCTGTGCCTGTTTCAAAACCTAAAAGAACTCAGAATAAATATTTTCCTAAACAGAAGCACTCAATTATTATAATTTTTCACGAAAGTAGAATAAGCCCATAGTACGCAAGCAAAACACAGTGGCAAGTGCTTGTTGGGTGTGGTTAGACTTTAGGATCATGAGACAGTGACCAGCAATGGAGTGCTCCCATTAAGAACTAAAGGAACTAAAGGAACTCTCTTGATTTTAATTAAATTCTGTTCTCTTTGGGGCGCCTGAGTGGCTTAGTCGGTTAAGCGTCCGACTTTCACTTAGGTCATGATCTCGCGGTAGTGGGTTCCAGCCCCGCGTTGGACTCTGTGCTGACTGCCAGCTCAGAGCCTGGAGCCTATTTCAGAGTCTGTATCTCCCTCTCTCTCTGACCCTCCCCTGCTCACGCTATCTCTCTCTCTCTCCTAGAAATAAATAAAATAAAAAAATAAAAAAATAAAAAAATAAAAAATTCTGTTCTCTTGGCTAAATGAGTTTTAACTCAATCTGATATTCTACAGAAATGTTGTACGCATCAAACTGAGTGTACGGTTCAACAATTGTTGGTAGGTTGCTTTTAACAATAAATGAAACAGCACAAAAGAATCTCACCACGTACTTAACACAATAGAGTTTCTCCCACTGCCTCACATTTATATTATAAAACATGCCTATGTTTCCAGTTATCTGTTGGCTAAATGCAAAAAGGAAAATCACACTAGTTTTTCTCATCTTTATTACCTATCTTTTGCTAATCAATTAATAACGCATAAAATCAAACCCCAAAAAGGCTGTTTTGGTAAAGTGATGATAGTAATGGTTTCAGAAAACCAAAGCTCTGAAAGTTAACTGATTTGCCAAAAGGAAGGAGCTATTGGAATCGACCAAAGTGGGACTTGAACTTAGATACGCTGATGTCATGTTTCATTTGCCTTCCACTATACCATACTTATTAAGCTTTATATCTATACTCTTAGTTACACAAGATGTGTTCATACACATCATACACAAGATGTGTATTAGTGGTAACATAATTTCTGCTAGGAGACAGAAACACCCAAAATAGTAGTTTCAAAGACTGGCAAAAACTTGGCTCATGGACACACCTGACTGTAAGCCAGGTTTAGGAATACAGCTTTCATTCTGGGGCACATGTGCCACAGTCAATAACAGGTTAATGAAAAAGACTTAAGATGAGGTTATGGCATTCTTTGCCATATAGTGGGAAATAATTTTTGATTCTTTGAATGGTGCCTTAAGAGCCCCCATTTGTGTATTTAATACAATTTCAAAAAAAAAAAAGGTCTTAAAAAAGATGGAAAAGAAAAAAAGATTTGCAAGTTATATTTTCAAATTAAATTATTTTAAACAATAATTTCAACAAGGCTATTTTTAGTCCCTTGGAGTTTACTTTCATATACTTTCACTTGTATACTACATGAGTTTAATGAGTAGAGGCACACCTATTTTAACTTTTATACAGTTTTTAGTTGAAATTCATGATTATTTGAAATTTAAGTACATAATTTTAATGTTGCTAAATGTGTAGATGTAAAAAAATGATAACTGGCAATTTTATATTCTGCAATTGTATTGATAACTGGCTTCAGAAAAAGTAGTGAAGATAGCTCTTTGGTCATTTAATTTGAATATATAAATAAGCTCTACTCTTGGAATATCCCTTAACCATCAGAAAATATTTATGGTTGGAAATGAATACGTAGATAGTGGTCCATAACCAGTTTGACTGGACATGCATTCTTCCTGGAGTCCTACATTTTTATCTTCAATAAAAGTAGAAAAAAGGCAGAATTGCATCTTGATGCCAAACTGTAAGACATTTTACATTCCTCCATCTCAAATTTGTCTTCACATGATTAGTTAGAAAACAGATTGAATATTCAGGTGATAAATTCCTCTGAACTACACATTTTTGTTTGTTGTTGTTGTTTTGTTTTGTCGATGGGATATGACAGCTTTCTCTACATGTGTTTTTCTTTTGGTATCAGTCCAATATCTTACTTTTCAGCAGCACTTTAACAACAAAATACAGGGATTTTCTGACATGGGCCATGGGCAAGATTCTGAGAAGACAAGTTTCTTGGAGCTTTAATAATAATTAATGTGAAGATTTGTATTTCATTTATTTCAGTTCTAGTTTTACCCTCTTAAAATTTATTTCAGTTCTAGTTTTACCCTCTTAAAAATTAGCAGTTATCACAATTGCCTAAGAATGTATATATTTTAACTTCCTCTAATGATTCATACTCTTTCCCAATGCATCTTGATCAATTACTTAGGGTGGGATGATGTTGGATACAACTGTCACTGAACCTGAAAATTACACAGTTGACGCAGGCATCATGTGATCTGTAAATTGGGCTTGAATTTAGGGGATGTTATTGTAATGTTTTGTCTTTTTCTTTTTAAAGTTTATTTTGAGAGAAAGAAAAATAGAGAGAGTATGAGCACAAGTGGAGGAGGGGCCGAGAAGGAAAGAGAATCCCAAGCAGGCTCCGCGCTGTCAACATGGAGCCTGATGTGGGGCTCAAACCCATGAACTGCAAGATCATGACCTGAGCTGAAGTCAGACCCTTAACCAACTGAGCCACCAAGGTGCCCCTGGAGCATTTTGTCTTAATATAACTTTATTCGAGTCCATATGTCCTCTTCCAGGCTTACAAAATTTCTAGAATAGTCTACAGTATTTGGAAGAAACAGGGAGAAGGGGAAGAGGAAGGGAAAACTGAAAGAATTCCAGGTCCTTAACACCTCTAGAATTGGTGTTTCCAGAATTGTCTAGCTGTATTTTTAATTGCTTTGTGAATATTTACATTATTAAACACACTAATATTTAAATGTAAATATTTAAATCTATATGTGCATTATAGAGCCACTCGTGTCCTCTCTAGTCTATTCTCAGTACAGCTGCACAGGGTCTGTTTAAAATTTGTCATGCCATCTTTCTGCCCAGAACTCTGCAACCATTCCTCACTTCACTCAGATCAAAAGTAACTATTGTCGCCATGGCCTCTCAGCTTTCTCTCCCTCCCCACCGTATGAACGCTACCGCCTCTTGCCTCATCTCCTTTTTCTCCTTTACTGACATCCTAGCCACACTCACCCTCTGCTATTATTTGAACGAACCCGGCATCTTTCCATTTTTAGGCCCTGTGTAGCTCTTCTCAGCCTAAAAATGTTTTGCCCCAGGTAAATGTAATTATTTCACTCTTCATCCTCCTCCTTAACTTTCTGTTCAACTATCAGCCTCAATGTGGCCTTGTCTGACCACTTATTAAATTCACTCTCCACCTGCACTCCTGACAGCCTCTTTACCTTGCCTTTGTTTTTTAAACAGAACTTACCATTTTACAAAATGCTATAAAATTTACTATTTTATTATATTCATTGCTTATTGTCTTTTTCTTTTCTACAAAATAAGCTCCATGAGGACAAGGATCTTTGGATTGTCCTCTATGTATCAAAAAGGCTTTAAATGGTGCCTGACACATTGTGGACACTCAATATAAATGAGCTGAATAAATGAATATAACAACCTTCCACTCCTAAATATCCTGCTCATTCTCGGTTTCTTTATTACTCTGTTTCTTTCTCTCTCTCTCTTATACATGTATACTCACATACATATTAACACGAAAACATAGTAGCTCTTCCATTTAATATCTCAGATCCTTATTAAATGGATGTATGGCTAGAAGTAGCAAATGGATGCTTACCTCCACAACAGAACTCTCTACTGCAGAGAGTCTATTGTGGAAATAAATAAAGATCAACCAAATGAGCAGAAGCAAAAATTACTTATTCAGAGTTTTAGCAAGGAAGTCAGCCATCATCACTCATCGGTTTGGCAGAGTCAAAGTCTGGCAAAGTCAAAGGCAGGCAGAGGAGTAGAAAAAAGGAAAGGATTCCACCCTGAGTGTAAGCCATTAGCAGGAAGAAAGCTTTAGATGAACTAACAAGAAGTGGGAGATTTTATGTGATTACTTGTGGGCACATATTTGCATTCTCTGATTGGTAGTAAGTCAGAAAAAAATACGGAAACTTTCAGTTATTAATCAAATCTGGTCTTTTTGGTTTAAATGTTACTGTTTGGCTCTTGGAATGTTACAACGTATTGCAGTCTGACTTCTTACAAGTTTGACTTACAGATAGCAGGCTGGGTTTCTGAAGGGCTGGTTACTGTAGATAATGGAATGTTTTCCTCTGCTGGTTGCTCTAGGCTGTGGGTCAGAATTCTATATTGTATAGCATTTTACTGTTGTCCATTTGTATTTTCTGTCTCATTATATATAAACCAAATGGACAGTGTTTAAAAGATGGAAAAACAGTGCATATCTACACATCTATTAATGAAATTAGATTTAGAAGTAGTTTTTAAATAATCTCTTTTAAAAACCATTATCACTTCTTCAAGTTCTCTAGACTTCCAGAATCTCAGTGAATCACTTTTAGGATGGAATTTTTAAAAAGAGTCCTAAATGCAATCCTTTCTGTTTATGAGATTTTTCTTATTGGATTATAAAAAATTTTGAGGGTATGCCACTCAGATGTATTTGGGCATGAGGTAACAATCCATTGATTATGTAAGCTCTGGGCTAATACCTATATTCATTGGCTCTCACCATCCATTCTTATGGTGCTCCAATCTGGTTTCTACTCTGCAACTATTTATATATGTAAAATCTAGAATGAAGGCAGATCTTATTAAAACATTACCTCATTTAGTCACTTCATTAATTTATTGTTGTTCTGAGGGTAAAGTACAAGACCATTAATATGGCAAACAAGACCCTTAATTAGCTTGGCTCTACCTTCTCTTCTGCTTCTCCTCATCCCCAAACCCCTGTTTTTGTTCTAATTACTCTGGGAACTGCCCTTTGTGCTGGCCATGTTCTCTCTCACCACATAGAATTTCCCTGCACTTTCTCAATTCCTAAAATAGTTCCCCATCTCACCCCTGCCATTGTTTTGATTAGTTAACATACTCTCATATTGTAGATGACAGCTGAGGTTTTAACCCTTTTGCTACCTTTATATATCTCTGTTTATAACTACCACTGCATCATGGATATTTTCATCTTAACACTTTTCAGTTGTTATTAAGAATCAAACAAATAGGGACGCCTGGGTGGGTCAGTCAGTTAAGCATCTGACTTCAGCTCAGGTCATGATCTCACGGTTCGTGGGTTCGAGCCCCACTTCAGGCTCTGTGCTGACAGCTACCTCAGAGCCTGGAGCCTGCTTCAGATTCTGTGTCTCCCTCTCTCTCTGACCCTCCACTGCTCATGCTGTCTCTCTCTCAGAAATAAATTAAAAAAAAAACATAAAAAAAAGAATCAAACAAATAAATGTTATGTTTGTCTTTTCCACTAGACTGAAGCTTTGAAAAGAAGGTAACAATTATATTTTCAACACTACTTTCACCTTGGTGCCTAACACAGTGCTTGATACATAATGAATACCCAACAAGTGATGTTTAATGAAAGAACCAATTAATGACTGTTAAGAATACACACAAGAGTAAAATATAAACAGTAATCTGAAGGAGCTTACAGTCTAGACAGGAGTAAAAATAAATCAAACATAAATAGTACAAAGTAATCTACAAAGTAATATGAAATAATCATTGAACAGGGAACAATTAACTGCAAGAATAAGGTCAGCTTCTCAAATAATATGTTCCTTGAGTGGGGTTAGAGTAGGATTTTTTCAGATGTTGAGGAAGAAATGAAAATCAATGATACCTTCTTATCTAAGATTGCTGTAACACAGACTTTATACATACTTTTTGTAACTTTTGGATCTGCAACTATTCTTTATTATCCATAATAATGCTCCTCGGTTCTTTGGGCATGATGATTTATGGTTGAGTCATAAACTGTATAAAATATATTGAAAAGAAATAATGACATTTCCTTTCAAAGGAATTAAACAGTGATTTCCTTCACTATTCTTAGTGTAAATTAAAAAGGGGGAAAGGAAAAGAATAATCTTCCATAATGCTCATAAATCAAGTTATTTAAAGCTATTCTTTGATGGATAGAGAAATATTGAACTAGGCAAAGTAAGATCTGAAAACTAAGAAAAAGTTTGGTTATGAGACAGGGTTTTATTAGGTTTTTCCTACAGCATTCAGTCACCCTTGCTGTTCTCAGTTCAAGAGGAAAAAACAACACCCTGTAAGTCGCTGCTGAAAATACAAACTTTCTTTATTTCCAAAATATTTCTTCTTTGAAGAACTGTATATTTAAAAGCCAAGTCTCACACTCTTAAACATCCCTGCCTTTTCAAATAGTAGCATTAATAGTAGAGAGTCACTTGCCCCAAATATTAAATATGTCTAAAGCTTTTAGGAATCGATACATTTTAGGTAATTCTACTCAAATACAAGCCTTTAACTAACACACAATATCTCTTTTTATAGGGTGCAAGTTTATAAAAGTGGTAATGTTTCCTGATCTACAGATTTGCTCATGAGAAACAACAAAATCCTTTAACATTGCAATGATGACCTATTACCATTAACTGTATTTTAGAAGACCCCTGAAGAGAAATACAATGTAATGAGTTCTCCCTTTAATTCTTTACTTACAGGGAAAATATAATATATTCCTAATCCCATCTGAATATTCAACATTTTTTCCAGTTCTATTTGATTAAATTCCAGCGGAGTCTACCACAGGGGGTAGTATTTGCAACATCACTGGAAAAATTGAGGTAGATGTTGAAACACAGACTGAACAGAAGTGGTATTTGAACATTTTTCATTTTTTTCTAATGTTATTGTCATGGAAATGGGAGAAAGACTGATGGCAATGTCTTTTTAGTAAGAGACCAGCAGCACTGTATCTGATGTGCTAATCAAAAGCTGAGACATCTAAGTATCTGAAGTCAGGGGGTTTGTGTTTCCTTTTTATCTCCTTGAATGCCTAGTCATAGGTTAACCTTAATCAGCAGTTTATATGGTGATAAATGTCCCTCTTTTTCTATTAGCAGAGAATTAAAAAAAAAAAAAACCTCACCACTCACCATAAATAAGTTTTCACTAGGTTATACATTGAACAAAAGACAATATGTGCAAAAGCTTTTTACAGGGACAAATGTTTGAATGCAAGCTTAATGCCCCTGGTATTGGTTTTTAGCACTGTCTCAGGGACAACTTAGAAGGTTGTGTGTCTTTTCTCATTCCTTGTGGAAATGACCTGTTGATATATTTTAAGGAACGTATATCCATATCTAAACCTAAATTTATCTGTAAAGCATTTTAATTCTCATATTCATCTCTACTGTACCAATTGTTGATTGTGCACTCAATGAAACTAAGCTGAATGATTAATTTTGACGTTTTCCCATACTTGGTATTACTGACTTGTGGAAAAGTTACTTTTAAAAACAGACTTATCCATACAAACCAGTGCCACTCTTAGTGTTAAATTGCTATGGCTTATGTGTATTAGCTGAGTATGTGACTCATTTTTTTATTTTTTATTTTTTTAAGGAACTTCTGAATAAGAACATCCACACAGCTGGATTACCTAACTTGACTTTCTGCCCAGGTCCACACTCAAACTTTTCTTACAGTTCTCTGTGAACATCAGGTGGCACCACAGGGCAGTCTACTTGCAATTATCCCCACTATGCCATTTCCTAAATTAGTATAAAGTCATTAGGATTCTATTTTTGTGTTCTTGATTAATTACCATCAACAATAGTCTCCTTGTTAATTTCTTATCCTTTCTTGGCCTCTTTTATATTTTACAGCGTGAGCTCTAATGGCAGGAGGCAGAATCAAATTAGGCAGGGGCCTGATTTTCTTTTACTTAGAGATATATCCGGTCTATTTACAACCAAAAAATAATAGAAATGATAGAGAAGACAAAGGAAACTACTTTCTTAGCTATGGGTGATATATAAGTGTGTGTATGTGTGTGTGTCTATTGCTATTCATTAAGACATTTTTGGTTAGGTATATATTAAGTGTACACATTATTGCATTCCTCAAATTTAAATTTTTAGTCAAAATTAAATGTGCACATAGTTAAAAATACATTAGAAAAACAAAAATCCCCATCTGTGTTCTCCAATTCCCTCTCTGAGAGGTATTTAACTTTTCCAGACTGATGGCATTTACATTTATAGACCTAATGTACATATACTTTTACATCTTGATTTTTTTTCCTATATTAGACATTATTAATTAAATTCCTATAATTCCAGAAAAGGATTTTACCCTCTCCCATTCTGTCTTCCACTACACCACATCCTTCATTTTCCCCCTCATAATTCCTTGTGAATCACAATTCATAGCTAAATAATATTTACTCTATATCATGTCCTTTCTTGTACAAAATTTGTTGTCCCTCGAAGTAATAAATATCTCTTTTTGAATTCTTCATTTGCTCAGTTCTAGTCACCATTTCATTCCCAAATCCCAATGTAAAGTGTCAAACCCTTTTTAACATATCTTAGTTCAGAAATATTTAACAGTTTTATTGAGATATAATTCACATACCATACATTTGAAGTGTATGGCTCAGTGGCTTTTAGAATATTCAGATATATATGTCCTTTACCACACTCTATTTTTAGAAGATTTTCATCACTTCAAAAAGAAATGTGATACCTATTATCCACTACTCTTAACCCCTCTTGCCCCCAGCCCTAGGCAACTGTTAATCTATTTTCTGTCTATAGATTTGCCTATTCTGGACTTTTTATATAAGTTAAATAATGCAATATGTGGAACTTTGTGATTTCTTTTTTTTTTTTTTGTATTAATAATGCATTCACTTTCATTTCTGATGTTAATTCTCTCTTTTTCTCTCTCTCTGGTCTAGCTTTTCTTTATTGTTTTCAAGGAACCAGTTTTTGTTCCATCGTTTTTCTATATTCTACTTCTTTTATCTCTAATTTGTATTATTTCTATCTGCTAGCTTTGACTTTAGTTTACTCTTGTTTTTCTTGTTATTTACCATTTAACTTGAGTTTTTGATTTGGGACCATTCCTTTTAACAGAAACAGGGATAAGGATGCCTGGGTGGCTCACTTGGTTAAGTGTCAGGCTCTTGATTTTGGCCCAGGTTATGATTTCACAGTTGGTGAAATCGAGCCCCACATGGGAGTCTGCTTGGGATTCCTTTTTTCTCTGACCCTCCCTTGCTTGTGTGTGCTTTCTCTCCCCCTCCCGCTCTTTCCCTCCGTTCTTCTCTCTCTCTCCCCCAAAATAAATAAACATTAAAAAAACATAGATATAGCTATAAAATAACCTTAGGGCAATCTTTTTTTTTATTTCTAATACTGAGACTTTATTTTTATTTATTTATTATTTTTATTTAGATTTTAGTTAGCTAATATACAGTGTACAATTGGCTTCAGGACTAAAATTCGTTGATTCATCACTTACATACAACACCCAGTGCTCATCACAAGTGCTCTTCTTAATACCCATCATCCATCTAGCCCATGTCCCACCCACCTCCCTTCAGCAACCCTCAGTTTGTTCTCTATTGTTAAGAGTCTCTAGAGATTTGTTTCCTGTTCTCTTCCTTCCTTCCCATTTGTTCACCTGTTTTGTTTCTTAAATTCTACATATGAGTGAAGTAATGTACTTGTCTTTCTCTGAGCAACTTATTCTGCTTAGCATAATACATTCTGGCTCAATTCACGTTGTTGCAAATGGAAATTCCATTATTTTCGATGGCTGATTCATATTTGTTGTCTATATATACACCACATCTTTATCCATTCATCAGTCATGGACATCTGGGCTCTCTCCATAGTTTGGCTATTGTTGATAATGCTACAATAAACACAGAGTACATGTTTGTTTGTTTTTTTGTTTTTGTTTTTGTTTTTACTGAGATTGACTTCTAGTTTAGTTCAATTATGTTTGGGGAAGACACTTTGTGCGATTTCAGTATTTTTAAGTATATTAAGACTTGTGGTTTAGCATACAGTTTATCCTAAGACTGTTCCATGTGCACTGAAGAGTATGTGTATTTGCTGTTGTTGGGTAGAGTGTACTGTACATGACTGTTAGATGAAATTAGTTTTTGGTGTCCTCTGTTTCTTTACTGACCTATCTAATTTTTCTATTCATTACTGAAAGTGGGGTATTGAAATCTTCAACTGTTATTCAACAACTGTCTATTCTTTTAATTTTGTCAAATTTTGCTTCATATGGCCCTAAGTACATATATGTATATAATTAGGTATTTTTAAAAGATTGGTCTTTTTATCAATATATAATGTCCTTCATTGCCTCTTAAAACAATGTTTTACTTAAAGTCTATTTGGTTTAATATTAGTATACCAAACTAGCTCTTTTTGTTATGGTTTGCAGGGAATACATTGTCTCATCTCTTTCTTTCAACCTATTAGATTCTTTGACTCTTAAGTAAGTCTCTTATAGATATCATATAGATGGGACCTATTTATTTATCCATTCTTCTAATTTCTGTCTTTTAACTGAAAACTTTATCCATTTACATTTTAAGTTAGTAACATATAAGCAAAAACTTCTGCTTTTTGCTATTTATTTTCTATATGTTATATCTTTTTTTGTTGTTCTGGACTCTTCTGTTAATGACTTATTTTAATTAATTAATTTTTATTTTAAAAATTTATTTTGAGAGATAGCAAGCAAGCAAGCAAGCAGGAGAGGCACAGAGAGAGAGAGAGAGAGAGAGAATCCTAAGCAGGCTCCAAGTCCTCAGTATAGAGCCCAATGTGGTTTTGAACTCAGGAACCGTGAGATCATGACCTGAGCCGAAATCAAGAGTTGGACCCTTAACCAACTGAGCCACGCAGGCACCCCAGTTTATTTTCTCTTGTCACATTCCATTTTGACTCCCTTCTCAGTTATTTCTCTGAATATTTTAAAATGATATTATTAGTGGTTACCTTTTAAAAGATTTTTTAAAAATCTTTATTTTTGAGAGATAGAGAGAGAGACAGACAGAGCATGAACAGGGGAGGGGCAGAAAGAGAGGGAGACACAGAATCCAAAGCAGGTTCCAGGCTCGGAGCTGTCAGCACAGACCCCAGCGTGGGGCTCAAATTCAAGACTGCAGACACTTAACCAATTGAGCCACCCAGGCACCCCTTAGTGGTTACCTTTGAAATTATAATTAACATCTCAAACTTGTAACAACCTAGTTTGAAATTATACTAACTTAGTTTCAGTAGTAAGCAGTTCCCCTTCTGCTATACATCTCCATTACTCCACCTTTATAGTGTTATTTTCACAAAATAGATCATCACATGTGCCTATTAACATAGGTTTATAATTATTATTTTATGTATTTGTCTTTTAAATTATAAGGAAACAAAAAGAGCAGTTATAGAACAAAAATATAATAATACTGGTTTTTATATTTACATATAGTTACCTTTATTTGTATTCTTTAAATTATTGTCTAGCATCTTTTAATTCACTCTGAAGGACTCTCATTAGCATGTTTGTAAGGGAAGACTACTAGCAATGATCTTCCACAATTATTGTTTCTCTGGGAATGTTTCAAATCTTTCATTTTGCAGGATACTATGCCAGATATAAAATTCCTTTTTTATAGCTTTTTCTTTTCATTCAGTGCCTGAAATATGCTACCCTACTGTCTTCTGGCCTCCATAGTTAATGATAACAAATAAAATGTTAACCATGTAGATTTCCTTTTATGTCACGATTTGCTTCTTTTATGAGGCTTTCAAAGTTATCTTTGCCTTTATCATTTGACAATTTGATTATAATGTGTCTATATGTGGAAGTCTGTTGGTTCATCCTAATTGGAACTCATTGGGTTTCTTGGGTGTCTAGATCCATAATTTTCATCAACTTTGGAAAGTCTCTGTACATTATTTCTTCAAATATTCTGTCCCATTCTCTCTCCTTTTCTTGTGGGACTTCTCTTATGTGTATATTTGTTTATTTAATGGTGTCCCACAGTGTCTTAGGCTCCATTCAATTATATTCATTTCTTTTTTTTTCCCCTGATACTTCAGAGTAGACAAATTAATTAACTTTAAATTTGTTTCTGTGGCTTGTTCATATTTGCTTTTGGACTCCAGCAATGAATGTTCCATTTCAGTTCTTATGCTTTTCAGCTCCAAAATTTCTTTTTGATTTTTTATTGCAATTTTTCTCTTTATTGATATTCTCTATTTGTTGAGATATTGTTCTCTGGCTTTCCTTTAGCTTTCTGTCCATGGTTTCCTTTATCTGTTTGAGCATATTTAAGATAATTGATTTAAAGTCTTTGCCTTGTAAGTCTAATGTTTGTGTTACATCAGGGACAAGTTCTGTAATCCTCTTCCTTCTTTTCATTTCCTGTGAAAGGGTCATACTTTCTTATTTCTTGGAATACATCTTAATGTATTGTTGAAAAGTGGACATTTTGAATGTTATGATACGGAAACACTGGAAATTAGGTTCTACACTGTACCAGAATTATTTGTTTATGTTTTATGTGGGGTTGTAATTGTTTATTTGTTTACCAACTTTTCTAAACTTTATTTGGTCACCACTGTATTTCTTATCATTTGTGGTTTCTGAAGTCTCTTTTCTCTTGGCTTAGTGGGTAGCTATTCGTTTAATATAGAATTCTATAAATGCCTTGAGTCAAAAAAAATTTAAAAATCCTTCTTGTTGAAACATTCCTTCAGCATGTAGCCAGGTAATTTACAACTCTGCCTTAGCTTCATTTTTCTTTTTCCAGCCTTACTAAGATATAATTACCATATAACATTGTGCAAATTTGTGTATAAAATATTGATTTCATACACATCTATTGCAAAATGATTACCACATTAAGTTAGTTATTACATCCATTGCCTAGCATAATAACATGTGTGTGTGTGTGTGTGTGTGTGTGTGTGTGTGTATGCATGCACACACATGCTTTGTACTGAGAACACTTAAGATCTGGTCTGTCAGCAATTTTTAAGTATATAATTCAGTGTTGTTATTGTCACCATGCTATACAGCAGATCCTCAAAACTTACTCAACTTGTAACTGGTAATTTGTACCCTTTGAGAAACACCTCTCCATTTACTCACCTCACAGCCCTTGACAACCACTATTCTTCCCTGTTTCTATTAATTCAGCTTTAGATTCTAAATATGGGTGAGATCATAGGGGTACAGATATCTCTTCAAGATAGTAATTTCACTTCCTTCAGATATATACCCAGAAGTTGGATTGTTAGATCACACAGTAGTTCCATGTTTAATTTTTTGAGGAATCTTCAAACTGGTTTCTGTAGTGTCCTGATTTAAATTCCCTTCAACAGTGCACACGGGTTCCTTTTTTTTTTAACATACTTGCCAATATTTATTTTCTTTTAGTTTTCTATAACAGCCATTATTACGTGTATGAGGAGCTATCTTGGTTTTTATTTGCATTTGTCTGATGAGTAGAAATATTGAACATTTCACCTATTGGCCATTTGCATGTCTTCTTTAGAAAAGGTCTATTCAGATTCTTTGCAAATTTTTTCATCAGGTTTTTTTAACCACTGAGCTGTGAGTTTACTATATATTTTGGATATCATCCCTCCTCAGATGTTTCAGCAAACATTTTTTTCCCTTTCCATATGTTGTCTTTTAATTTTGTTAATTCTTTCTCTTACTCTTTAGAAGCTTTTTATTTTGTTGTAGTTCTACTAGTTTATTTTTATTTTTGTTGCTTGTGCTTTTGGTATCTTATCCAAACAATTGTTGCCAAGAATTATGTCAAAGAGCTTTTCCCCTATGTTTTCTTCAAGGAGTTTTATGGTTTCAGATTTTACATTTAAGTCTAATCCATTTCAAATTATTTTTTGTGAGCAAGATAAATTAGGGGTCCAATTTCATTCATTTACATATGGATATCCAGTTTTCCCAACAACACTTATTGAAAAAATTGTTTTTCTCATTGAGTATTCTTGGCTCCCTTATCAATTAGTTGATTATTTATACATAGGATTGTGTTTGGGCTTTTGAGTCTTTCTACTTGTCTATGTATCTGTTTTTATACCAATTACATACTATTTTGATTACTATAGCTTTGTAATAAAGTTTTAAATCACAAAGTATGGTATCTCCAGCTTTGTTCTTCTTTTTTAGGAATTTTTAGCTGTTTGGGGTTTTTATAATTCCACAAACATTTTAGGACCTTTTTTCTATTTCTGTGAAAAATGCCATTGAAATTTTAGTAGACACTGCACTGAATGTGTAGGTAGCTTTGGGTAAGAAGGGCATTTTAATAATATTAATTTTTCTTTTTTAAAAACTTTTTTATTTTATTTTTTTTTTAATTTCTGAGAGACAGAGAGAGACAACGTGAGCAAGGGTGGGTCAGAGAGAGAGAGGGAGACACAGAATCTGAAACAGGCTCCGGGCTCTGAGCTGGCAGTCAGCACAGAGCCTGATGCGGGGCTCGAACCCACGAACCATGAGATCATGACCTGAGCCGAAGTCGGACGCTTAACGGACTGAGCCACCCAGGTGCCCCACAATATTAATTTTTCTTATCCACAATCATGGGATACATTTCTATTTATTTGTGTCTTTTTCACTTTTCTTCTTCAATGTCTTATAGTTTTCACTGTACATATCTTTCACTTCCTTGATTAAATTCATTTCTAAGTATTTCTTTACATTTCTGATGTTGTAAATATAATTTTTTTCTTTCTTTTTTTCAGATAGCTTACCGTTAGTGTATAAAAACACAACTGATTTTTCTATTTTGGTTTTTTGTCCTGCAACTTCACTGAATTCATTTATTAGTTCTAACAACTTTTCACTGGACACTTTAGAACCTTCAATATATAAGACTATGTCATCCGCAAATAGAAACAGTTTTACTTTTTCCTTTCCAAATTGGATGTCTTTTATTTATTTTTCTTGCAGACTGTTCTGGCTAAAACTTTCAGTGGTATGTTGAATAAGGGTGGTGAAACTGGGCACCCTTGTTACATTCCTGATTATCGAGGGAAAGCTTTCAGCCTTTCTCTGATTAATATGATGTTAGCTCTGGGCATGTCATATGGTCAAATTATGGTGAATTATGTTCCTTCTATACTTGATTTGTTGAGAGTTTTTATCATGAAAGGATGCTGAAATTTGTTAGATGCTTTTTCTACATCTATTGAGATGTTTATATGATTTTCATTTTTTATTTTATTAATGTGATTACATTTATTGATTTGCATATACTCAACCATCCTTGCATTCCAAACATATATCCTACTTGATCCTGGTGTATGATCCTCTTTTTTCTTTTTAACTTTATGTTGAGAGAGAGACAGTGAGTGAGTGGGGGAAGAGCAGAGAGGGAGAGACAGGATCCCAAGCAGGCTCTGTGCTTTCAGTGCAAAGCCTGATGCAGGGCCTAAACTCACAAACTGAGATAATGACCTGAGCTGAGATCAAGAGTCAGACGCTTAACTGACTGAGCTACCTAAGCACCCCAGTGTATGATCCTTTTAAATGTGCTGTTGAATTGGGTTTGCTAATATTTTATGTATGTACGTATGTATGTATGTATATTCAAGTTAACATACATAGTTAACATACAGTGTAGTATTGGTTTCAGGAGTTGAACCCAGTAATTCATCACTTACATTTAACACCCAGTGCTCATCCCAAGTGCCCTCCTTAATGCCCATCACCGATTTAGTCCATCCACCCACTCACCATCCCTCCAGCAACCCTCAGTTCATTCTCTCTCTTATGAGTCTGTTATGATTTGCCTCTTCTCTGTTTTTATCTTCTTTTTCCTTCCTAGTTTGCTAGTATTTTGTTGAGAATTTTTGTATATGCATTCATCAAGGATATAGGCTTACAGTTTTATTTTCTTGTAGTGTTCTTATCTGGTTTTGGCATCAGGGTAATGCTATTCTTACAAAATGAGTTTGGAATATTTCCTCCTCTTTAAATTTTTGGGAGACTCTAAGAAGGATAGGTATTAATTTCTCTTTATAAATGTTTGGTAGAATTTACCAGTAAAACCATCTTTTCCTAACCTTTCTTTATTGGAAGGTTTTGAATTACAATTAAATCACCATACTCGTACTGTTCAGATTTTCTATTTCTTCATCAAGTCCTGTCAGATTGTATCTTTCTAGGGATTTATCCATTTCTTCTATGCTATGTTATTTATTTTGGTGTATGACTGTTTGCAGTATTCTGTTATGATCCTTTGCATTTCTGTGGTATCAGTAGTGATGTCTCTTCTTTCATTTCTGATTTTGAGTCTTCGTTGTCAGTTTAGCTGAAGGTTTGTCAGTTTTATCTTTTATTTTCATTCTTATATTCCATTGTTTATCTGTTCTCTATTTCTTTTACTTCTGCTCTGACTTTTATTATTTCTTCCTTCTGCTAACCCAGGGCTTCATTTGTTCTTTGAGTGGTTCCTTTGGGCATAAGGTTTTCCTTATGAGATCTCTTTTCTTAATGTAGGTGCTTATCACTCAAAAGTACCCTGTTAAAACTGCTTTTGATGCATCCCTTAAGTTTTGGTATGTTGTTTCCAGTTTTATTTGCTTCAAGATGCTTTTTAAATTTTATTTTATTTTATTTCTTCCTTGACTCACTAGTAGTATGTTGTTTAATTTCCACATCTTGTGAATTTTCTTGTTTTCTTCCTGCTATTACTATTTCATACCACTGTGCTCAGCAAAGATGGTTGGTATGGTTTCAATGGCTCCTACCTTCCAGTCATCAACACACCTCAGTATTCTGAATGGAAATGGGTCTCATCCTAGTGTCCCACACAGCTGGGAGGCCAGCTGCTCACTCACATGCTCTCATTTTTCTATGTGAGAGAGGCCATGGGCCTGAAGGAGTTTCTCTTGGCACTGGCTGTATCATCGAAGGAAGGGATGATGCAGGGAAAGTGAAACTGTTCCTCTTAGCATCTTCATCACATTTATTTATCTATTTATTTCTTCTATTTTTAATTTTGTAATGATTACTCATTTTTGAGAGACAGAGACAGAACGCAAGCAGGGGTGGGGCAGAGAGAGTGGGAGAGACAGAATCTGATGCAGGCTCCAGGCTCTAAGCTGTCCGCACAGAGCCCGATGCAGGGCTCACACTCAAGAGCTATGAGATCATGACTTGAGCCAAAGTTGGACACTTAACAGACTGAGCCACCCAGATGCCCCTCTTCATTGCATTTAATTTGGGATTTTTTTCCCCCTCTAATAGTATGCCAGAAGTTCTCCACTGACTGCTGGACTTTCACAAAGGCACTCTCAAACACAGATGACTGCAAAATCAATGCTCCTAGGGAAAAGATGGCAGAATGCTCTTAATTCTCCATTTGATCCTTTACTTCTTGTTTGCATGGACCGCAAAGATCAGCCAGAAGTGAAAGCATATGCTTTTCTGAGGTATTTACTGAGCATGCACACTGCCCTGTGCCTCTACATGGCTTTCTAGATTCCCTAGAGTATGCAGAAACTTTTAAAATCTCAGTGCTCCAAAATACCACCTTCTCCAGCTTTTCCACCCAGGCTTTCAGCAAGTCTATTGTTTTTCATGCTGCTATTTTATTCTCCAGGCAGAACAAGTTGTTCATTTGCCTTTCATTTGTGTTTTTGATGAACATACTCCATATAGGCACTTCTCTGCACTTAGTTCCAAGTTAGATGAAATAAAGGTTAGACTTTTGCATCAGTCCTCCAGGGAACCCACAGACAGATCAAAGCAGACAAACACGATTACTTGGGAACAAGGTCCATTCTGCTCCTTCTGGAACCAAGTACCCACCCCCACGAAATAGGCTGCAGTTTTCAAGACTGCTAACATCCTGGAGAGTAGGGTAGAACCAAGGTATGTTAAAATACCCAAAACCTCTCCTACCACTTTTCGGTGGCTTTTCTCCCGGTTAAATATTCACTTGTTTGCTTTAAACTTTTGACTATCTTCCAGAATTCCTTATAAGGTTGGGTCTGACAGATCTGCCAGTTTCTCAGTGTTTCTGGTCAGGAACAGGCCCCTGGAGTTCATGCTATTCAATTTATGCTGACTTCACTCCTGCTATGTTTTATATTCAATCATGTGAAGAATTTCATATTTAAATTTTCAAAGGTCAAGAAACATATTCTTAACTATAGAGAACAAACTGATGGTTCCCAGAGGAGGGATGGGTTAAGTAGGTGATGGGGATTAAGGAATGCACTTGTGAGCACCAGGTATTATATGTAAAAGATGAATCATGTGCACCTGAAGCAAATATTACACTACATATTAACTAACTGGCTTTAAATAAAAACTTAAGAAAAAAATAAAGCAATACCCAGTACATACAAAAATAAATTTGCACAATTCAAAACATCTAGAAATTGCTAAAATTAATATAAAAAGTCAACCTCTGGGGGCACCTGGTGGCTCAGTAGGTTAATTGTCCAAATTTGGCTCAGGTCATGGTCTCAAGGTCCGTGGGTTTGAGCCCCACATTGGGCTCTGTGCTGACAGCTTAGAGCCTGAAGCCTGCTTCAGATTCTGTCTCCCTCTCTCTCTGCCCCTCCCCCACTCACACTCTGTCTCTCTCTCTCTCTTTCAAAAATAAGTAAACCCTAAAAAAAAGTCAACATCTGGAGGTGGAGTTAATGGGGTACCTTATGAAAGCAAATACAAAAGTATTCTAGAGTTTCATTCCGTGTACCTTCCACCTTAGCTCTACAAGGTTACTCAACATAAAGCCCCACTAAAGAGTAGCACACACTTGAAAGTCAATAATAAAGAAACATATGAAGGAAAGTCTATCATACATAACATTTAGAAGACTCAACCATAACAAGATTAGATAATCATGATCCTGAAAAAAATAGAAATATTGTTTGACAGTGTTTTAAAATTTGATTTATGTGATTACATTAATTATACAAATCCAGATGATAGGATCTCAAGACTTCAGAGATTATACATGTTAAGCTTTAAATCGAGCTAAATAATATGATACAGCAGCAAAAACAAAGTACTGGCAAACATTAAAGAGGTCTGAGATATCCCAGGGCAGCTCCCACGATCCTTTTCCATCAGACAGGGTATATAATAGGATACATTTCTTTACTGCCCATTATTGCATTGCTCAAATTCTTCCATGGCTGCTCATCTATTATAACAAAGAGCCATCCAAACACCAAAGGAAACACCAAAGGTGTGTATGCAATTTCTGGTTGCAGTTGTGTTGTGTTTGTTTGTTTATAAATTTCTTGGTGGGTTTTTTTTTTTTTTTTTTTTTTTTGGTTTCTGATGGGCTTCAACTTGGACTTTCCTCCTTCATAAGATTTTTCTATACTGTAGCACTCTACACTAAAATACCTCTTATGTTCCTGTCCTTTCATACTTTCAGATCATTGGCTTTTATCCAAAAGTCTATAAACATCTATATCATATCCTTATTTTTTTTTAATGTTTTATTAATTTCTAGGAGAGAGAGAGAGAGACAGTGTGAGCAGGGGAGGGTCAGAGAGAGAGGGAGTCACAGACTGAAGCAGGCTCCAGGCTCTGAGCTGGCAGTCAGCACAGAGCCCGACGCGGGGCTCGAACCCACGAACCGCGAGACCATGACCTAAGCGAAAGTCGGACGCTTAACCGACTAAGCCACCCAGGCGCCCCTCATATCCTTATTTTTATGATCTAGTTCCTCTGGTGACACAAGGAACATAATTCTTAGTTTCATTCATTGAACAGACTTATCGTTATTTTCTTTATTCAAAGTATAACTGTGGCGCCTGAGTGGCTCAGTCAGTTAAGCGTCTGACTTTGGCTCAGGTCATGATCTCACAATTCGTACGTTTGAGCCCCGCGTCAGGCTCTGTGCTGACACCTTGGAGCTCGGAGCCTGGAGCCTGCTTTGGATTCTGCGTCTTCCTCTCCTCTGCTCATGTTCTGTCTGTGTCTCTCTCTCAAAAATAAATAAACATTAAAAAATAAAAACGAAAAAAAAAAGTATAACCAATTACCTGTCACAATGCCTTCCAGACTGAATGTTATCCTTCCGGCTTAAAACTGCTATCTGTAAACCATGTTGTTTGTTTGACATCCTTGAGAAATGACCATAGGGCATGGGGTTCATTTAGCTATTGGGTTAGATAACTCCTTGGGGCGGGGATGTAACGAAGGGCCCAAAGGTATGGAAGCCACAATTTTATGTATTCCAGCGGTCCATTTCCATTTGATAAGTATCTGTTGGATTTCCTTCCCTGTTAGAATGCCGGTTTTAAATGATGCATGCCATGATGTGCATTTCAGATTTCAAAATAATTTTACATCTTTCTGTAATAGAAGCAGGTTTAACCAAAGCACAATAACAGGTGAACAATTGTCAGAGACTAGAACTAGGAATTGCATTAGGAGAATTTCAAGTAAAAATTCTCAGTGGTTACTACTGGAAGGCAGTAACAAGGTTTTGGTCAAGGACTTAGCAAGTATGGTTGGAGTTGCTGGCACTTCTATCATTTGATCACCTTTGAGGTTGAAGGACTCCAGAAGTATCCATTGGGTAATGGCTTTTTGACACTCCATGGTAGGCTACTGTTGTTCAGAGTCCCATTCACATTCAACTTTTCTTTTTTTCTGGTAACTTTATGAGTGGGTACTAATTTTATGAGACAAAACAAACCAGTTAGCCTTTGTTTTAATTTTTGAGCTAGTAGAAACAGTAGCTTATTTTCCGTTGTTTGAGGAATGTTGCAGATGTCTCTGGGCCACATACAAGTTACCATGTATTCTTGAATCTGCATTTTTAGCTGGCTTTATCTGGTCTCTCGTAGTGATATGATTAATCAGCACTTTTAATCATCTTAACTTGATCTTCGATGGAGATCAGCATTATATCATCAATAAAATTTGTAATAGCACATTTCAATTGAATCAAATTGAACTAGTTATGACACTAAGCAGAATTCAATTATCCCTAAGGGAAACTCAGTAAACCTGTGTTGGATTCTGTCCAACATGAATAGACAAAGATTTGTTTTTAATTGAAGCACAATTGACACACAATATTACATTAGTTTGAGGTATAGAACATAATGCTTCAATGACTATGTTATACTTTCCACAAATATAGCTACCATATGTCACCATAAAATGCTATTATAATATCATTGTCTGTATTACCTATGGTCAATACCTTTTATCTCATGACTTACTCATTCCATAACTAGAAGCCTGTACCTTCCATTCCCCTTTGCTCTTTTTGTCCATCGCTACCTCCAATCTCCTTTCCCTATGGCACCAATAGCTTGTTTTCTATATTTATGGGTCTGTTGCTGTTTGTTTATTCATTTTGGGTTTCTTTTAGATTCCACACCTAAGTGAAATCATATAGCATTTGTTTTCCTCATATTTCACTTATAATAGCCTCTAGGTCCACTCATGTTGTTGCAAATGGAAAGATCTCATATTTTTAAGGCTGAGTAATATTCCATCATATATATATACATATACATATATATATCATATATATATGTATACCATATGTATGTATATATGTGTGTGTGTATATATATCACATCTATCTATCTATATATATAAATATATATATATCACATCTATCTATCTATCTATCTATCTATCCATCTTCTTTATCCATTCATATATTGATGGACACTTGGATTGCTTCCATACCTTAGCTATTATAAGTAATGCTGCAATAACCCTACAGGTGGATATATCTGTTCAAATTAGTGTTTTCATTTTCTCTGGGTAAGTACCTAGTAGTGTAATTAATGGATCATAGGGTATTTCTATTTTTATTTTTTAAAAAACATCCATACTGTTTTCCACAGTGCCTGCAATTTTACATTCCTGCCAAAAGGAATACACAATGATTTTGACTTTCTTCCATAACTGAAATTTAAAAAGAAACCATTAGATAAATCAATCACAGAATACCCATCCTCCTTAGCTTGTTGCAAATGTGAGGTGTTACACTATTATGCATGGCTGATGCTGTTGGAGGAACCTTTTTTTTTCAGTCTTCCATAGTCTACAATTAACTTCCAGGATTCCTCAACTTTTCTTACAAGCCATACTGAAACAGGAAAAAGCATTTTGTGGGTGATATTATACTTGTGTCTAACATATCCTTAACCAAATCAAGACTTTATTGATGGCCCCCAGGTATACTATATTGTTTTAAAGTAACCATTTGAATGCGTAAGATCTTTCTAAGGATTTCCATTTAGTACACCCAATTAAGGGAGTATCTAGACCAGATTTTTACAATATCCCTTTATCTAATTTCTTGAGTAAGGGAAGAGAAGCTCTTCCCTCCCATTCAAGATGTAGCATACATTCCAATAAGACATCCTGGTAAAGTTGATCCACAATCATAAATAATCTTCATTCATAAATTTCTACTTCAAACCATAAAATTTACCAGTCCCCATAACTTAATTAGGTTGCCTTTTTGCTTTTTACTAGCAGGTTTAGGTATGACAGTAAACTATAAGCCATTTTGAACAATTCCAATAAAATGTCTCCATCACATCCATGACATTTCACTCACACCAATGCAAAAGGTCTTGGATACCCGACTGCTGATGGCACCTGGCTTTCCACTCTGGGACGAACCTGACCCATCTTCTTTAACTCACATGGTTTTAATGAATGAGGTTTATGAGGATCCCGATTTTTTTTCTATTATCATAACATTTTTAAAAATTCACTATGGCTAAGATAAAGTGAACAAATCTTTTTTTATAACTTTTGGAGTTGGTGGTGCTGATGGGTCACATAATATTTCTAGCAATGTATTCCTCTTCCGTGATGTTTTTAATGAACTATCCTACTTTGTTCAATTGTCCTAAAGTTTCTTCATCCTTTATAAACTTAAAGTTCCTTTTTTACCCCTGAATATTATTTTTCCTATTACATAACCCTTTAGGAGTTGAGCCAGTACATCTGTGACAGCTTCTCTCACATGCTTTTACGTTCCCAACAGGAGAGTCGCACAAGAATCCTAAGCATGTGAGCCCCATTTACACATAAATCATTTCTTGGGTGAAAAGCCTAAATTTGGAATATACTTCTACATTATATGGTCAATCTGAAGGTGCTTGTACTTTCAACATTTCAGTGCCTTCAGGATTACTCGGCTTAATATACAAATGCAGTTGGACTATTACCCCTCTCAAGGTATTTTCCCATAACCTTGCCTTCTGGGCTCACCGAGTTCAACAGGTTAGGATATCCCCATCTATCTAGATGGCCTGAGCCCCTTCAATGATCCAGGTTTGGGGTATCTCTTGATCCCCACCTTTACTCTCACCTCCGTCAAAGACTGTGTAACTTTTTAGTGATTATGAGTTAGGCCGGGTAACATTCTGATCAAAAGAAGAATTTACATTACTCCCTAATTTCATCATGTCCCTTCCTGTTATAGACAGAATCAATGGTGGTAATTTGGCAGTCCAAAAGCCTCATGTTTTTTCTTAGTTACTCTCATTTTGCCAAAGCAGCTAACAGCAGCCAAGGGACAGAATTCTTGACTGACTTCCCTTCTGTCTGAATTTCTTTTTTCATCCATTTAGGAATTTCCCTCAGCTCCAGATCTACCTACTTCCAAGCTGACATGTTTATCCTGCTGTCAATGGTCACAATACCACTGAATTAAAGGTTAGCCTGGGGGAGCTAGCCTGGCATCAAGGGTCCTCCATATCCCATTTCATCTTTCTTTCCTCCAAACTAAGCCTTATCCATCATTTAATTATAGAGCCAAAGGCCACTTCATGTGTTCTGCCTGGAACACCAACTACAGCAAATTGCACAGGGTCAGGTAACCGAAAGAACTCATGTAGCCACAGAGTATACTGCTGGGGAAAGTCATCAAGAAGAGATGACTGCCAGTGGACCTATGAGGTGCACCCCAGCAATCAGAGGCTCCTTAACACCCCCATCCATGAAATATGGGTTCTTCTTGCCTTCCCCACTCTCAGAAGCTTCCCCTACGATATAATAGCCTCGAGGCAGTGACGTGGCACTGAGACCGTCTGGCAAGTATACAGTCCACTGTGTTAAACCCAGTCAAGGCCTCTATATAATCTTTTGAGATTTGGTGGGCAGATGTAAAGATCTATTCACCTTGCTGCTGCCCAAGACAAGCCCTGTATGTAAGGTCCCTTTGTTCACTGAAACTGCCACCTACCAACCTGGAGTGGCCTGCCTCTTTCTTCAGTCTCTTCTTGCCCTCCAAGTATGGGGGCCAGTTTTAGATTTCACCCAGGAGCTCCTGAGGAGGTTATAAACTAACATACATTCATATAAAGCTTTACTAAGGGTAAAAGATATGACACATCAGAGGATAAGGCATAGACAACCTTTAGAGAGAATGGAGATTTCTAGGCACAATTTGCAAACTATTTTCTCAGATGCAGGACATACTTCATTTTTGGATCATGACCACCAAAGTAAGTGTAGAAAATAATGATTCAATAGAACCAAGGTGTAAGTTCACTGGATGGGTCTTTTATATTTCATTGGTCAGGGATCGAAAGCAGACTGGCTTTAAACAGGTGAAATAGATACAAACCATTAATCTATATACTTTCAATTAAAAAAAGTACACACACTGGTATAGAGTACCTCTAAGGAAGCTTTGGAATTATTTTTTAATATTTAGTTTTGAGAGAGAGATAGAGATAGAGCACGAGTGGGGGACAGGGATAGAGAGATGGGGAGATACAGAATCTGAAGCAGACTCCAGGTTCTGGGATGTCAGCACAGAGCCGGACACAGGGCTCGAACTCACACACTAGGAGATCATGACCCGAGCTGAAGTTGGATGCTTAACAGACTGAGCCACCCAGGCATCCCTGGGCTTTAAATAACACATTATACATTACTAGTTAATGTGTTTAGTCCCTACTTTGGTCCAGTGTCAGTATCATGGTGCACCTGGACATAAGAATAGAGATACTGCAATCTAGCTTTTAACTTTTTCAACAACTTTCAAAAGTTGCATGTCAAAAAGTTTCTATTGTTAATACATTAAAACATGGAAAACCATAAAGTCTTGGCTTTGAATAATGTAATGCTTAGAAATCCATATTAAATCCAGTATACCATAGGCTTACTACTTAAAAATATACATACTTGCTATTATTTTAAAACAATTTATTTGATTGACTAGATCCTACTAGAAACCTTTTGGTGACTGCCTGGCAAGCCCAAAAATCTCATTATCTGCTAAGCCATTTAGGTGACAGAGAAAATATTCAAAAGTTAAAGACAAATATGAAATGGGGCGCCTAGGTGGCTTAGTCGGTTAAGCGTCAGACTTTCGCTTAGGTCATGATCTCGCGGTTCGTGGGTTCGAGCCCCGCGTCGGGCTCTGTGCTGACCGCCAGCTCAGAGCCTGGAGCCTGTTTCAGTCTGTGACTCCCTCTCTCTCTGACCCTCCCCTGCTCGCGCTGTCTCTCTCTCTCTCTCTCTCCTAGAAATAAATAAAACATTAAAAAAAATTTTAAAAAGACAAATATGAAATACTTTGTTATGAAAAGTGTATTCCTCATGCATTTTAAAAACAGAAATGTTAAAACTGAAAATAAACATTTAAAAATGAGCTATTAAGCTAAAAAATATGGAGGAAACTTAAATTCAAGTAACTACATAAAACAAGACAATTTGAAAGGCTTATTTTATCTAATCATAGCCAATCATACATATCTACCAACCACATGTGATTCCAACCACATGACATTCTGGAAAAGGGGAAACCACAGAGACAGTAAAAAGATCCATGGTTGCCAGGATTAATGGGGAGGTAGAAATGAACAGAGCCCAGGCATCCTCCTACACTGCTGGTGGGAATGCAAACTGGTGCAGCCCCTCTGGAAAACAGTGTGGAGGTTCCTAAAAAAATGAACAATAGAATTCCCCTAGGACCCAGCAATAGCACTGCTAGGAATTGACCCAAGGGATACAGAAATGCCGATGCATAGAAGCACATGTGCCCCAATGTTCATAGCAGCACTCTCCACAATAGCTAAAACATGGAAAGAGCCTAAGTGTCCATCAACAGAAGAATGGATCAAGAAGATGTGGTTTATCTATACCATGGAATACTACATGGCAATGAGAAAAAATGAAATCTGGCCATGTGTAGCAACATGGATGGACCTTGAGGGTGTTATGCTGAGCGAAATAAGTCAGGCAGAGAAGAACAAATACCAGATGTTTACACATATAGGAGGATTAGGAAGAACTTAACGGAGGACCATGGGGGAGAAGAAGGGGGGAAATAGTGGGGGAGAGGGGGAGAGGCAAACCATGAGAGACTCTTGAATGCTGAGAACAAACTGAGGGCTGATGGGGGTGGGTGAGAGGGGAAGGGGGGGTGATAGACATGGAGGAGGGCACCTGCGGGGATGACCACTGGGTGTTGTATGGAAACCAACTTGATAATAAACTACTTAAGGAAAAAAAGAAATGAATAGAGCCCAGATGATTTGGGGGGAGGGGCAGTGAAATAATACTATCCGTGTGTGTGTGTGTGTGTGCCAGTGAAATAATACTATACTATATTGTGTGTGTATGTAATTATGTTGTAATAATTTATACTTATAATATGTATTTTTATGTAAATAATATATATTGTATACATATGTTATCCTCTATCAGTAGACACCTATCATTATACATTTGTCAAAACCCACAGAATGTACAACATTGAGTGTGAACCCTAATATAAACTTTGGACTTTGGGGATAATGACATTTTGATGTAGGTTCATCAGTTATAGCAAATGTACTATCTGGTGGGGGATGTTGAGAGTAGGGGATGTTGGGGAGGGGAGGACCGAGGGTATATAGAAACTTTACACAATCTTCACTCACTTTTCTGTGAACCTAAAATTGCTTTAAAAAGTAGCCCTTTTAAAAGAAAAAAAAGGATGGATGGGAAAAGACACACTAAGTGTATTATAACAAGTAGTTTTTTATTACCATAAATAGAGATACCACAGGATAAAGATATTTGCTACAGTTAATAAAAGGGAAGTTTGCCAGACTGCTATATCAACTAGGGACTTTAGTTTACCTTGTCAGTTTCTGGAGGCTGCCTGTCTCCCTTGTGATCTTTTCTCCATCTTCCAAGCCAGCAACGTTACATCTCTCTGATCCTTCTTCCCCTTTTTCTGTACCTACAAAAAAAAAAAAAAAAAAAAAAAAAGAAGTTAGGAAAAGTTATCTGCTCTTAAAATCTCTTATCATTAGACTGAGTCCACCTGCATAATCCAGGAAGCTCTTGCCAACACACGGTCTTTAACCTTTATGACATCTGCAAAGTCCCTTTTGCCATGTAAAGTGATACATTCACAAGGTGAAAAGATTAGGGTGTGAACATCTTTAGAGGCATTATTTTACCTTCTATAACTTCCAAGTTCAAGTTATTTGCCAAAACAATTTCATTGCGACCATACAATTAAAGATCCCAATTTTTGCTTGCTATTGGCTAAAGGGAGTCCTGAGGCTCTAGAGGCCATCTGCTGTTTCCGGCCATGTGGGCTTCTCCAGCATAACTGCTGACTTCATCACACCTGTAGGGAGAATGTCTGGCTCCTGTCTGCTATGATACAGTCATTACATAACTTAATCATGGAAGTGATATCTCACTACCTTTGCCATATCCTATTGGTTAGAAGCAAACCTCAGGGGTTGCTCAGTC
This sequence comes from Hyaena hyaena, assembly GCF_003009895.1. Lineage (NCBI taxonomy): Eukaryota > Metazoa > Chordata > Mammalia > Carnivora > Hyaenidae > Hyaena > Hyaena hyaena. Next base: position 853,987 of record NW_024081209.1, read on the forward strand.
AAGGGAGTGGGTTACACAGATGTGTGGACACTGGAAAAAGGAAAATCTCTGAAGTTCACCTTAGGACCTGCCTCCTCACTAGTCATCGAACTTCTCAGTAAACTCTGAGAAAAATCTCATAGGAGACACATAAACACTTGTAGGAAATACTAATTGCTATATTATTTGCAACTGTGAAAATCTTGAAATCACCCAAATGCCCATTAGCAAAAGAATGAAATAAGTTGTGGTATATCCAAACAATAAATACTAAAGTGGTCAAAATAAATGAATTAGAGCCCCAAGTATCAGCATACATAAATCCCCAAAATGTGTTTTTTAACTCAACAAACTGTAATTCATAAATCATATTGTACCATTTAGTTAAACCTAAAAACAAGAAAAAGGATATAATGTAATATATTTATTAATATAAATCTGTGTTTAAAATTTCTAGAAAACATTCATAGAAATGATAAACACCAAATTCAGAACAGTGGGTGCTTCTGAAAGCATGAGTGAATTACTATGCAAAATTCACTATGCAACTGACCTTGACTGCATCTTGAATGATTTATTTATTTTAAAAACTTCAAAAAATAATGAAGCCAAATCTCACTTTGAAGGTAAAATCTGACAAACTTGACTAGGAAGTACAAGAGTATTCAATATTCTCCCTTGTTTTTGTGTATACTTGAAATATTTCATGAAAAAAATATAATGTAGATGTAATGAAATATCAGTATTTAGTATTTAAAATAAGGACTCTTCAATCCCAAATCCCCCATTTACTGACTATGACCCTTAGGCAAGTTACTATACCAATATGTGCCTGAGTTTACTTTGAATGAGTTACTAAGAGAATCTGCCTCATTGAATTACGATGAAAACAGAAAATGGTTTACTACATTTAAAACACTTAAAACTGTGCTTGGTAATGGTAGTGGTTTTTGTTATGTATCGACTAGACTATAGCGCTTAATTGTTTGATCAAATACTAGTCTAGATGTTGTTGTGAAGGTATTTGCAAATGTGATTAATATTTACTATCACTGGACTTTACATAAAGCAGATTGACCTCTATAATGTAAGCGTGCTGCATCCAAACAGTTAAAGGCTTTAAAAACAAGAAAAGGAGTTCTATTTTAAAGCTACAGCATAAAAATCCTGCCTGTTTTCAGTCTTCTGTCCTACCCCGTAGACTTGAATTCTAGACTGCATCATTAACTCTTCCATAAATTTCCAGCCTGCTGGTCTGCCCTACGGATTTCGGACTCACCAGCCTCCACAATCAGGTGAACCAGTTCCCTAAAAATACATCTCTCATAGATCCCATTGGTTCTGTTTCCCTGTAGAACCCTGACTAGTACAGCAGCTTAGTATCCAGATGTTCTCAGTTCTTCTTCTGGTCCATATTAGCACAGTGGGCGATATGAACTATATACTTACTTGGGGGATAATTTAGTTTGCATAGTTTCTGTTTTGCATTTATTGGATGTGGCCCGTATTGTGTTACTTTTACAAAATTTTCCTTAGGAAACATTTAGCATACGTTTTCCTATATACTAACAGGTTAGAATTGGATTTTGAACTTCTGCAATTAAGATAAAGTAAGAATTAATGAAATATTTAAAATGTGATGTTAGTAAAATTAGTATGTTTGGCATGTGAAAGAATGCTCTTGACAAAACCACTAAAACTAACTTCCGGCTAGATGTAAAGATATACCTTGTAGCCACTAGAGGGCACACAATATCTGCCACATTTTGCTTTGAAATCAGACTTCAGACTGTAGAGGAAAGTAGTTAGATTTTGTCTATAGGGCATAAAAATGGAGCCTCATTTGTACTTAAATCATTATCATTGAAATACAGATATTGACCTAATTAAAAATTAATGCATTTACTTAAAATTCACTTTTCAGCCAATTTTCAAAACTTAAGAATTTTTCCCCCAAGACCAGATTTTTAAATATAGCAATGCTATATTCATTCAGAATCCATGAGTAGAAGTAAAATTAGATTTTAAGTTTTTCAAAAGTAGGAATCACACTTTATTTGTCTTTGAATCCTAATACATTTACTGACTGTCATATTTTAGGAACATATATGATTTTTCATAATGAAAGTCAAAGACTTACATTAAAAACAACATTAGGTTCTTTACAAAGGTACATAATGCAACTGCATAGGTGTAATTTTGCTGACATGTAGTGAGGTGATGGTAAGAGTCAAATTATATTCTCTAGGATTTCAGGGCCAGGTGACAGCCTTATGGTCTATCAGAGGTAAAGCTTACCTGCCTAAAACTATTATTCCTCATCTGTCTGTTGTTTGTTGGAAAATTCTTTTAAGATTCTATTGACTAAATCTCAGGTCCATTTTGTCTTTCAGGCATTGGGTATGTGTGCCCATAGTCTGTCTTACCCAAACTCCTAGGGATGCATCTTATTTTCCTTTTCACAGACTGTTGCTTACTCCATTTCTTGCTAATGTTACCTACCACAGAGTAGATGCCAGTTCCTGACCTATAGTTTCCCCCAAACTATTGTTTTTTCTCTTTAAAGGCTTGCATTTAATCTCAGAGAACCCTACTGGATTGACCTTTTCTGCTTTAGACACTGACACACAGACTAGATCCATTGTTGGGTGTGATGTGATTCCATGCCTCATAGGTTGTAAATATAGAGTCACAATAATTGTTTCTTCAAGGTCAAAGAGTTATGAAAACATATAAATTATAAATACTTCTTTCAAAATTATTCACATTCATTCCTTTTCCTGTTTTTTTTTTTTAATTTTTTAATGTTTTATTTATTTCTAGAAGAGAGAGAGAGAGAGCGTGAGCAGGGGAGGGTCAGAGAGAGAGGGAGTCACAGACTCTGAAACAGGCTCCAGGCTCTGAGCGGGCAGTCAGCACAGAGCCTGACGCGGGGCTCGAACCCACGAACCGTGAGATCATGACCTAAGCGAAAGTCGGACGCTTAACCGACTAAGCCACCCAGGCGCCCCATCCTTTTCCTGTTTTTACCACTATCTCTTGAGTTAATCTCTCATGGCCCTGCATCTGAATTACTACAAGATTTTTGTAATTGGCTACTCTGTTTCCATTTTTTAATCTCTTTCTATAAAGACACTAGAGCAATCTCGTTTAAATGATTTCATGACCATTCTCCCAAGCCAATACATCTCTAGTGATTTTTTACACCAAGTCAATGTAAAGTCTCTGATATGTAAACTCTCAGATCCCATCCATCATCTCAAAACTTATTTCCCTTGACACCCACATACATCCTTACCTAATAAGTCTTTTTGTCATGACAAAAAGATGACTTTCACAACACAGCAACTTTAGACTTTGAAATTTTCACATATTTTTAAACATTTAGCTTCTCTAGAGCAGGTACCCTCTTATTAGATTTGCATGTTCAATGTTTTCTATAAAGCCAGACCCTAGAAGAAGCACAATCATTACTGGCTCAATGTATACATCTACACAATGACATCCAGGAGATAGCCCCTTTATTTTTTTCACTGTTTATTCATATTTAGGTCAGTTGGGTGGTAGAGTAGATAGCATATATGATTTAGAAGCCATAGGTTTAAATTCTTGCTCTTCCATCTAATCGCTTGGGAATATTGGAAACAGTCCATTTTTTTCTGAAATTGAGAAAAAATAGTATTTTCAGTTGCAAATATAATATAGACAGTGCAGAGAATTTGGGGGAAAAGGTAAGAAAAATTTTACCTCTAAATCTGTGTTTTTCATTCCTATTACTGCTATAAAATTTATCATAAATTTAGTGGCTTAAAACAACATGAATTTATCACCTTTTGGTTCACAGGTCATAATCTGAAATGGATCTCACTGAACTAAAATCGAAGTGTCAGAAGGATCACATTAGTTTCTGGAAGCTCTAAGGAAGATTGACTTTAGATTTTTTGTTTGTTTGTTGCCTTTTCCAACTTCTAAAGTTACCCCCTTCCATCTTCCAAGCCAACAGTGGTCAGCTGAATTTTTCTCATTGCATCACTCTGACACTATCTCTTCTGCCACCTTCTTCATTTAAAGTTCTGTTGGAATTACATTAGCGGATTATTTTAGATAATCTAGAATAATCTCTTTATCTTAATGTTCCTGCTGACTAGAAACCTTAGTTGTATCTGCCACTTTAATTCCCCTTTACTACTTATTCACAGGTTCTCAGTATTAGAATATGCACATCTTTCAGGTGAGAACATTATTCTGCCCCTCACAACCTACCCTCTGGCCCTGAAATAGTCACATCTATCTCACATTCAAAATATATTAAGTCCATTTTAATATCCTCCAAAGCCTCAAACAATTATAGCATCAACTCAAAGTTCAATATGTTATCTAAATATCATCAGTTCAAAGTTCCAATCTCATTATCTAAATCAGATATCGTTGAGGCTCTGGATAGAATTCATCCTTAGTCACAATTCATCTCCAGCTATGATCCAGTGAAATTCAAGAAACAAGTTATTTGCATACATAATAAAATGGTGGGCAGATATGAGATAAATTTTATAAACATTCTTATGTAAAAGGGAAGACAATTTTTTTTAAAAACTGTTACTTGTCCCAATTTGGTATCAATGTTTATGTCATCTGGGAGAGCTCCATTTGGTTTCAAGTCTTAGAAATAATCCTCTGTGCCTTGCGATTCCATGTTCTGGGCTCCTGATTCTGTCCTAGATGTCATTCTTTCTTGCTCTTCAAAAGTAGAACATGTTTTCAGTTAAATTGTTTTATCAGCCTGTTGGGTATATACCTTTTGAACCAAGGTGGCAGTGTTTTCTGCTGCTATAACATTGTCAAGAACTTTGTAGATCTCCCATGTATGTTATGAGAGTTCTTTCCAGACAAGAGTTCTCCACGTTTCTCTTGGATAATCATATCTCTATTCCTGGCTTCTGCTGATATGGCCAAGAAGACCTATGAATCACATGCCTAATCTCTCAAAGAGCCTTCTATGTAATTGAATACTCTGACCTTTTTATCCTTCTCATCCACTAAATAAAAGTTTTCCGCCCACACCCTTGGCTTTTTTTTAAGAGCATACTTTCCTGACAACGAATCTCCTGGTTTTCACATCTTGTACAATCTAGAAAGACAAGGATTTCCCAAATCACCAAGTCCTACCTAGTTCTTTTTTGCTTAACAGTTAACAGTCCACCACCTTTTTCCTCTTGATTTTACTATAAGCAGCAAGAAGAAACAAGGCTGCACTATTCACATTTTGCTTGAAAATCTCCTCAGTAAAGTATCCAAGCTCATTATTTACAAGTTCTGCCTTCCACATAACTAAAGAACACAATTCAGCTTAGCTCTCTGCCACTATTCAGCAAGGATTTCCTTTTCTGTAGTTTCCAATAAAGAGTTTCTCTTTTTCACCTTAGCCATTATTAAAGTTCCTTCCATGCCCATATTTCTACAAATATTTTGTTTATGTTGATTTAGGTATTCTCTAAGACGGCATGTTTATTTTACTATGCCCCTTGCTTCATTCTAAAAGAGCAGGTAACATCCACTAACAGTCTATTCAAGGCAATGTAGGTTTTTTTTTTTTTCTTTTTTTTTTAAGCTTATTTATTTTGAGAGAGAAAGAGAGTGTGAGTGGTGGAGGGGCAGAAAGAGAGGGAGAAAGATAATTCCAAACAGACTCCATGCTCAGAGCCTGACACAGGGCTTGATCTCATGAGTTGTGAGATCTTGACCTGAGCCAAAATCAAGAGGAAGAGGCTTAACTGATTTAGCCATCCAGGTGCCTGCCCAATGTGGGCATTTTCAATCATACTTCTCAAAATTCCTCAGTCTCTACCTATTATGCAATTCCAAACTCACTTCCATATATTGACGGCTTTGTCACAGCAATGGTCTACTTCCAGTTACCAAGATCTATATCAGTCAAGGTTCAATCAGAGAAGCAGAATGAGCAAGATATATATATTGAAGTATATATTGCACGTAACTGACTTACAAGATGGTAAGGGCTGCTAGGCAAGTCTAAAATCCAAAGTACAGGACTTAAGGAAAGGTAGGCTGGAACTCTTTTAAGGCTGAAAATGCTGTCCGTAGGTGGACTTTCCTTTTCATCATGGAACCTTGAGTTCTATTTTTAAGGCTTCTCAAAAGATTGAATCGATTCTGCCCAGGTTGTCTAGGATAATCTTTCTTACTTAAAGTCAACTGATTGTGGATTTTAATAACACCCACAAAATGCCTTCATAGCCACCTAGGGACTATAGTCTAGACACATCAAACACCTTCAAAGATTATCATACTATTACTCTAACATAATTTTATAGTTTTGTATATTTCATTGTCCTTTTAAATGTGCCTCTGTAGCTAATTATACTCACAATGTACACCACGTTGATATCTACTTGTTTTGTGTAACATTCTATAATAGATTTTTTCCATTACTGAATACTTTTCCTAATTAAAATAGTGAATGACTGTATAACATTCAGTCCAGTTCTTATGTCATAATCAACAATTTCCTTCCATTTTTAACCACTGAAAATTGCATTATATTTAATATTGCATACTAATGCTTTTTCTATATTTTTATTTTAAAGACATACACTCCCAAATATAATCATCAGTTCAAAGAATATGAATATACCAATGTAAGTGAAGTTACCGTATTATTAAATTGGAAGAATCATAAAATCATCCTTACCTACCTTAAAATACGTAAATTATGGCAAAATTTTTAACATATTGTAAAGGTCTCTATAAACATGAAGGAATTATTGTTTTTACTATAATCCACTGTAATATAAAATGGAGACTTAATCAGGGTTAAGCCAGGCAGTAAATATTATCGGTTTTGTGGGTTTTGTGGACCACATTATGGTCTCTGTTGCACTTACCACAGTTCTGCCACTGTATTGTGAAAGCAGTCATAGTCAGTATGCAAACAAAACACTATATGCCAACAAAACTTTATTAAAAAAATAGACAGTGGGCCAGATTTCACTCACAGACTATAGCTCCCCAACACTCTAGTCTGAATTATTGATTAGTAATTTGGCCAAAAGATCGATAATGTAACTTTAAACCATTTTCAATTTGGCTACTTTCTGTCACATTTCAACTTTTTTACCTTTTTCTTTAATTTTATTTATTTATTTTGAGAGAGACAGAGACAGCATTAGTAGGGGAGGGGCAGAGAGGGAGTGAGAGGGAGTGAGAGAGAGAGAGAGAGAGAGAGAGAGAGAGAATCCCAAGCAGGTTCCATGCTACCAGCACAGAGCCCAATGTGGGGCTCAAACTCACAAACTATGAGATCATGACCTGAGCCAAAACCAAGAATCAGATGCTTAACAGACTGAGCCACGCAGGAGCTCCCATCCTTTGCACATTTTAAAAAATTTTATTGTTGCTGATATAAAGACCCTCTCCTTATAACTGGGTATCTGATAGTAGAAAGAAGATACAGAATAATCTGGCCTGCAGATCATCATGCCCACTGTGTATCCGCCAATATTTTATATACTGACATTTTTTGGTCTCCTAATTCTGCTCCCTTGTAAAACCTAATAATCCCAAGAATATAGATCCTTAAGAAGAAGCATAAGTGAAATAAAGAGAGATCTAGGACATCCTGTTTGTCCCCCAGTGTTGTTCTTTTTTTCCTACCTAAGATGCATACTCTTTGGCCCTGCATCATAGATGAGGTCTCCAGGTGAGGTGAGGTTTCCTTTACTCATCAGAAAACATTTAAGTTATAAAACATCTCCATTTTATAATCCATAGAGTTGTACAGCTTCTATGACATTTTCCAGAGACCTATGCTTTCATAACTTCATAAACTTCAGGTTTAGTTACCGTCACTAATTTTTAGCCAGGGTCATTCTGCTAAGACCATTCTGTAAATAGCTTTTTCTTTAGTAAATTTCACTCATTTGTTTGTGTTTTTTTTTTTTTTTTTTTTTTTTTTTTTTTTTGTTTTACCCAGAGGTCCAGCTGAAAAGGTAACTGGGCCAAGTCATCTACTTTCTCCCATGCTCGCCCACCACCATCCCAGGAGCATCCTTCTGGAAAAGGGAGCAAATGGATCACAGCTCAGGTGTCTTTGTTCTCACAATATACTGGATAATAAAGAAGGCCCTATTGTATTTTCTCAAAAACTTGTGTAAATAATAAAAAATATATAGAGATGTCATGGAAAATGTGTGTTTCTCTGAAAATAAGAATTCATTTACTACAGAATATTGTAGCAGAACTACAACGAGCAAATACAGGTTACTGGAAGTGGGATCAATCAAGATATAGGTAAAATTAAAACACTGTACTTTGGTTCTCTTTTATTAAAAGACTACATAACAGAATAGGCAAAGCAATACTGTTGTGGAGTGCTAATTATCTACATGTCCTTTCCACTTTCCACTAGTTTCTGATTTCTTTAATGGCTCACCTGTTCACCATTTTATACTCAGAGCTGCTGAAACAGTAGATAATCAGTAAATATTTTGAATGGATAAATTTAAGAATGAATGAATGAATGAATGAATCTTCTAAAGTCCATATATTTCTCCATGTTTTCAATGTATTTTACTTGGTGAATATCATTAAAAACATTATTTGTGGTTTCTGCATCATTATTACTAGTGCATGTCAGAACCTTTATAACTTGTGGTGTATGAAGGAGTACTTGTCTTATGAAATATGCTTAGTTTGGGAAAACATGTACTCTAAAGCCTAACAAATGTTAATTATCTTAAGTAGACATTTCTGAAAATATGACAAAAGAACAGAATGCTCTTCAAATTGTGCTTAATAGTTGATTTTTAATAGAAATCCAGACATGAGCTTACTACTAAGTCTACTCTAAAATATTTGAAAATTCTGGGTGAACCACAAAAATATCAGTTTTCTCAGAACTATTTCTCAGTAATGATATTTCACACTCTAAATAACACTTTTCTTCATAGGCTTAGTTAATGAAGAAACACAAGTGAGCAGGCAGATAGTAACACTATAGCCATGAAGTTCTCTTTGTTCAACGTCTTTAATGCCTTTTTTGTTTTTTTGACTAAAATATTTACTTTCAAAGTGAATGAAAACATTCTTATTTTGCTATAGCACCTTAATTAATTATATAATTACAAAGTAATGTTTTCTAGAAATGCTGGTTATTTTATATTCACATAAATTTCGTCATGGGTAAAAAATTTTTTTTTTTTTTTACAAATAGTTTATTGTCAAATTAGTTTCCACATAACACTCAGTGCTCATCCCCACAAGTGTCCTCCTCCATGCCCATCCCCCCTCCCCCCCACATCCATCTGCCATTTGGAAGATAAATGTTAGTTTATTTCATAATATAACTATTTCTTTAAACTTAACTTTGTTTTCTGCTTTAGAGAACAAACACCTCCTAGATGTGGTGGGAAAACAACATTTATTAACGAAGAGATCAGAAACTGTGAAACTGAAGGAAGAAAGGAGATTGATAGCATGCTTTTGGGACTCCTCAGTTGTTGGGAGTTTCAGTGACAACCTGCTGTCCAAGAGTCAACTAGTGGTTATTATTTGTCCTTTTCATGACAGCTATTAAAATATCACACTGAATATTGGAGGTAAGGAATTCTAGAAGAGTTCATGCCTGATTTCAAGAATGAAGATATGTAAGCCATCTTGATGTTTGGTGCCAATTTCAACCCCAAATATCTTCTGTTTCTCTCAGTAGATAAAGAACAAAACTATACCAAAAGAAAATGGTTCATTAAAATCACTGTGCAAACATTACTTCCTATCATGCTAAATTTTCCTGCATGCCCTTGTAAAATAATCCATTATAAAAATGTGTAGCCTTTTTCTACTTTACCAAGTTTCCATTCACATGATGTTCATGTTTACAAATATATCAGAAAGTTATTTAAATATCTTTTATGTCCTTGATTTAAGACATAAGAAACTTAATATAGTTTAACCATACTATTTGATAGTCGGTAGAAAGGGATTATATGAACTCCCACATTTTAAAGCTTCCTGTGTTACATTCAATTTCCTCAGGTTTCTTTTCCTCCATTTCTTTCCATTCAATTTCTTGCTTTGCACACTTTCCCTGGATGTTCTCTTCTATTGCCAAGCCTCCATGTATGTGTTAGGTATATCCCTAGCCTGATCCTTTCTTCCAAACTCAATATCTACATTCCCTCTTCTTAATGAATATTTCCAGGCTAGATAAACTTGAACTTAATAAGTTCAACATTAATTCATGATATTATATTTGGGAAAGAATTTCTCCTAAATATTTTATTGGGATAGCTTTACATTTAGCTATAGTAAATATATATCTTATTTCTATAACTTTCTTACATTCACATGTTGGTAATATACAAACAGATGGGAATGTGTAAAGAAGTTACACAGAAAATTTAGTAATAAGACAGTGCCACCTCATCAGTCCATCAATTGGGGAGGGAGTATGCAGGAAGAGTAGGCATATATGAACCTTGCATGTTGGAACATGAACTTTGATCCCAACAAGTCCTTATATTATGTTTTAGTCAAAAATATGATATACCAATAAATCATGCATAAAGAAACAAAAATCAAATAATGTTTTTAAAGTTATTTTAAAAGATTTTCTACTTAATGTTCACAAATATTTTCTGTAGTTGTACAGTAGCTTGAAATCATCAAGTTATAAATGTGATGATTGAAAGTTCTATTAGCTTTTTTCCACACTCATCAAACCTATCAGAAGAGGAAACAATTTCTTCTATTTTCAATTTTAGAAGTCATTCTTAATTTTCTCTTAAAATCTTCGTCACCGTTCTTGATCCAAATTAACGGAATCATAAATATTTACTTTTTTTCATCACTGACTTCTCAATATTCATGTAATTGGGATTCAAATTCTGTTTATTTGGATTCAGAAATGATTCTCAGCTTGGACTTCTCTTCTCTTTATCATGCCAATTTCTTAGTGCACAAACTCAGCATTTTGTAGGCCAGGGTTTTCCATCTCAGCACTGCTGACATTTTGATCTGTATAATTTTTTTTATTGAATTAGGAGAAGCTGTCCTTTGAACTGTACTATGTTCAGCAGCATCACCAGCCTCTGTCAACTAGATTCTAGAAGCACTCTACCTCCACTACCATCACCTAGTAGTGAAAATAAACAATGTCTCTAGATATATCAAATATATACTTTGCCGGCCAAAGTCACCTGTAATTGAGAACCACTAACCAAAAGTAAACACTGCTCTAGGCCTGTATAACAAAGCTTACCAAAAAAACCCCAAAAGAACCAAATTACTTCCAGGTTACCTTAATGTATTCCAGAACAAAGGACAAAAATATTTATACAAATATAAATGCAGCACTCAATAAAGTAAAAATGACAAAGTCTGTAATCTAATAAAAAAATTATGAGACATTCAAAGAAGCTGAAACAAAATACATTATGACATGAAAAATTAATTAATTGAAGCCTACCTAGAAATGATACAGGTAATATAATTAGTAGACAAAGAAAATAAAATAGTTATTATAATTTTATAATGTATGTATATGTTAAAAAAGCCATAGGAAATACGGGATATATAAGTAGAAACATATGAGATTTAAAAAATACCCAAAACAAATTTCTAGAGATTAAAAAAAAATTAAACAGAATTAATAGATAACGCATTGCAGAGGGGAGAAAAGTTGAACTTAAACATTAGCAATAGAAACCAACCAAAATAAAAAACAGAAAGAAAAAATCTGGAGAAAATAATGGACAGAGTTTTGGGCAACTCAATACAGTCAAATATATATGCAATTAGAGTTTCTAAAAGAGAGAAATGAATAGAAAACAAAACAAAAATATTAGAAGAAACAAATGCCAAACATTTTCCAAAACTGATGAAAGGTATAAATCCACAGAATCAAGATGCTTAAGGAATCTCCAGCACAAGAAACAGAAGAGTCCTACACTGTGGTATATCATAATCAAATTAATTGAAAAGAGTGATGCATAAAAATATTTAAAGCAGCTATAAAAAATATACAGAGCTATAAAAATAAAGTTGGCAGGAGAAATTTCATTGTAAGCAGAGCCAGTAAGAATTATAGGGAAACACCATTTATACAGTATTTTTAACCTGAAGTTCTCTAACAGTCACATTATCTTGAAAAACAAGAGAAATAAGCTTTCCTAGATATATAAAATCTTCCAGCTTTTATCACCAGTAGAGCTTTAATCCAATATATTTTAAAGAAAACCCTTCAGAAGAAAAGTTATACCAACTGGAAAAGAGGAACATCAGAAATGGTAACCATCTCTATAATTGAGACTTTTTTTCTTACTATATTGAAATCTTAATAAATGATTACTATTAAAGGAAAAATAATAAAATGCATTGTTATATATACATATGACATATGTAGAAGTAATATATATGTGTGTGTGTATATATATATCATATATATATATATATATGACATATATAGAAGTAAAACACATGACAAAAATAGTAGAGAGGTCGAGGGGGCAGAATCAGTTTGTCAATTTCTACAAAATATCGACAGATTTCTTATAGAAATTGACAAACTGATTCTAAAATTCATAACAAAATGTGAAGGACTGAAGAGACAAACAACTTCGAAAAAATAAAGTTGGAGTTAGATTCACTATCTGATGTTGACTTACTATAATGCCGTATAATCAAGGCAATGTGCTACTGGCATAAAGACAAACAGATCAATGAAGCAGAATAGGAGGCCCAGAAATAGAAATACCTATAAAAATTTTTGTTGGAATAATTAGACACCTATATCAAAAAACAAAACAAAACCTTTGACATATGCTTGTGCCATATAGAAACATTAGTTCAAAACATACCAATGATTTAAATGTAAAACCTAAAAATGTAAAGATTTCTCAAAGTGTAAAAACAAAAAATAACCTAAATTTCTTTCTTTCTTTTTTCTTTTCTTTTTCTTTTCCTTTCTAGAAAGAGAAGCAGGGGAGGGGCAGAGGGAGCAGAAGAGAGAAAATCTCAAGCAGGCCCCACACGCAGCACAGAGCCTGACGCAGAGCAGCACAGAGCCCTCCATCTCATGACCATGGTGAGACCATGACCTGATTGAAATCAATATTCAGACACTTAACCAACTGAGCCACTAAGGCCCCCATACCTGAATTGCTTAAATGTACAAATTATTTTTTGTTTGTTTCAAGTTATTTAAATTCCAGTTAGTTAACATAAAGTGGAATATTAGTTTCAGAAATAGAATTTAGTAATTCATCATTTACATATAACACCCAGTGCATATCACAAGTGCCCTGTGTAATACCCATCACTCATTTAACCCATTCCCCCCACCCATCTCCCCTCCAGCAACCCTCAGTTTGTCCTCTATAATTAAAAGTCTGTTTCATGGTTTGCTCATCTCTTTTTTTCTTTTTTCCCATGTTTATCTGTTCCATTTTAAATTCCACACGAGTGAAATCATATGGTACTTGTCTTTCTCTGACTGACCAATTTAGCTTAGCATAATATTCTCTAGCTCCATCCACATCACTGTAAATGGCAAGATTTCATTCTTTTTGGTGGCTGAGTAACACACACACACACACACACACACACCACATTTTTATCCATTTTTCATTTGATGAGATATTTGGGCTCTTTCCATAATTTGGCTACTTCCGCTAGAAACATTTTGCTGCTATAAACATTGGGGTGCTCGTATTCCTTCAAATTAGTATCTTTATATTCTTTGGGTAAATACCTAGTAGTAAAATTGTAGGATAGTTCTACTTTTAACTTTTTGAGGAACCTCCATACGGTTTTCCAGAGTGACTGCACCAGTTTCATTCCCACCAACAATGTAAGAGGGTTCCCCTTTTTCTGTATCCTTGACAACATCTATTGTTTCCTTTGCTGTTAATTTTAGCCATTATGATAGGTGTGAGGTGGTATCTCATTGTAGTTTTGATTTTTATTTCCCTGATGATGAGTGAAGTTGAGCATTTTTTGATGTGTCTACTTGCCATCTGGATATCTTATTTGGAAAAAATGTCTTCATGTTTTCTGCCCATTTCTTCACTGGAGTATTCATTTTTTGAGTGTTGAGTCTGATAAGTTCTTTATAGATTTTGGATACTAAACCTGTATCAGATGTGTCATTTGCAAATATCTCCTCCCATTCTGAAGGTTGCCTTCAGAAAAAACAAAAGAATAGTTGTGTTGATTGTTTCTTTCACTGTGCCAAAGCTTTATATCTTGATGAAGTTCCAATAGTTTATCTTTGCTTTTGTTTCCCTTGGCTCAGGAGAAATGTCTAGTTAAGAAGTTGCTAGGGCCAGTGTCAAAGAGGTTGCTGCCTGTGTTCTGCTCTAGGATTTTGATGGCTTCCTGCCTCATATTAATGTATTTCATCAACTTTGAAATTGTGCTTTTTGGGTTTTCTACATGGAGTATGATGTCATCTATAATAGTGAAAACTTTGATATCTTCCCTGCTTATCTGGGTGCCTTTTATTTTTATTGTCTGATTCCTAAGGCTAGCATTTCCAGTATTATGTTAAATACAGTGGTGAGAGTGGATATCCTAGTTTTGTTTTGTTTTGTTTTGTTTTGTTTTGTTTGTTTGTTTGTTTCCTGACTGTAGAGGAAACACTCTCAGTTTTTCCCCATTAAGGATGATATTAGCTGGGAGTCTTTCATATAAGGCTTTTATGATGTTAAGGGGTTTTGTAGAATGACGCTGTATTTTATTAAATGCTTCTGCTTCTATAGAGAGAATCATATGGTCCCTATCCTTTCTTTAATTAATGTGGTGTATCATATTGACTCATTTGTGAATATTGAACTAACCTTGAAGCCCAGAAGTAAATCCCACTTGATCGTGTAATTGAATTTTTTAATGTAGGATTGGATTCAATTTGCTAGTATTTTGTTGAGAATTTTTGCATCCAAGTTCATCAGGGATATTGTCCTGTAATTCTCCTTTCTAGTGGGGTATTTGCCTGGGTTTGGAATCAAGGTTATGCTGGTCTCATAGAATGAATTTAGAAGCTTTCCTTCCATTTCTTTTTTTTTTGGGGACAGTTTGAGAAGAATAAGTATTAACTCTTTAAACGCTTGGTAGAATTCCCTTGAGAAGCCATCTGCATCTGGACTTTTTTGTTTGTTTGGAGATTTTTTATTACTGATTCGATTTCTTTGCTGGTTATAGGTCTGTTCAAATTTCCTATTTCTTCCTGTTTCAGTTTTGGTAATTTAGGTGCTTCTAGGAATTGATACATTTCTACCAGATTGCCCAACTTATTGGCATATAATTTTTCATAATATTCTAATTGCTTTTATTTCTGTGGTGGTGGTTTTGATCCCTCCCCTTTCATTTCTGATTTTAGTTATTTGGGTCCTTTCTTTTTTCTTTTTGAGAAGTTTGGCTAGGGGGTTATCAGTTTTATAAATTCTTTCAGAAAACTAGTTCCTGATTCTATTGATCTTTTCTACTGTTTTGTTTGTTTGTTTCTATATCATTTATTTCTGCTCAAATATTTATTATTTCCCTTCTTCTGCTGGCTTTAAGTTTCATTTGTTGTTCTTTTACTAGCTCTTTTAGGTATAAGATTAGGTTGTGTATTTGAGATTTTCTTTTCTTCTTGAGAAAGACCTGTATTGTTACGTACTTCCCTCTTATGACTACTTTTGCTGCACCTCAAAGGTTTTGGACAGTCCTGTTTTCATTATCATTTGTTTCCATGTATTTTTAAAAAATTTCTTCTTTAACTTCCTGGTTAACTCATTCATTCTTTAGTAGGATGTGGTATTTCTAACTTTTTTTTTGTGGTTGGCTTCAAGTTTCATAGTGTTTCAATTCAAAATTATGTATGGTACAGTCTCAATCTATTTGTACTGGCTAAGGCCTGATTTGTGACCTACTATGTGAACTATTCTGGAGGATATTCCATGTTCACTCAATAAAGAATGTGTATTTTGGTGCTTCAGAATGTTCTGAATATATCTGTCAAGTCCGTCTGGTCCAGTCTGTTATTAAAAGCCAACCCAAGTTGGGGGAGCAACCAAGTATTTACAATTATTAGTTCTTCTTATTGGATAGACCCCTTTATTATTATATAATGCCCTTCCCCTCTTTGGTTTAAAATCTAGTCTGTGTGATAGAAGTATTGCTATTCTGGCTTTCTTTTGACATCCATTATCATGATAAATGGTTCTCCACCCCTCACTTTCAGTCTGCAGGTGTCTAAAGGTCTAACATGAGTTTCTTGTAGACAGCATATAGATGGGTCTTGTTTTTTTTGTTTGTTTGTTTGTTGTTGTTGTTTTTTGATCCATTCTGACACCCTATGAATTTTATTAGAGCATTTAGTCCATTTGTATTCAGAGTAATTATTGACAGATATGAATTTAGTACCATTTTATTACTTGTTTTGTCATAGTTCCTGGAGATTTTATCTGTTCCTTTCCAGTTATTTTTGCTTTTCTTTCCCATTCAAAGAGTCCTCTTTAATATTTCTTGCAGAGCTTGTTTAGTGGTCATAAATTCCTTTAGTTTTTGTTTGTCTGGGCAACTCTTTATCTCTCTATTTTGAGTACAGCCTTGCTGGATAGAGTATTCTTGGCTGCATATTTTTCCCATTTAGCATGTTGAATACATCATGCCACTCCCTTCTAACCTGCCAAGTTTCTGTGGAGAAGTCTGCTGCTAATCTTATTTGTCTTCCCTTGTAAGTTAGGGACTTCATTTGTTTTGCTGCTTTTAGGCTTTTTTAAAAAATCTATTTTTCAAATTTAACTACATATATCTTGGTGTTGGCTTGCTTTCGTTGATTGTGATGGGAGTTTTCTGTGCCTCCTGGATTTGAACGTCTGTTTCTTAATTCAGATTAAGGAAGTTTTCAGCTATAATTTTCTCAAATGAACCTTTTGCCCCCTTTTCCCTCTCTTCTTCTTCTGGGTCTCCTGTGATAAGAATGTTATTATGCTTTATGGAGTCACCTAGTTCCCTAAGCCTACATTTTTGATGTAATATATTTATTTCCCTCTTCTTTGTAGCTTCATAAATTTCCATAATTTTATCTTCTCTATCACTTATACAATTACTCTGGTTTTTCCATCCTGTAGCCATTACATCCAATTGGTTTCAAATCTCAGTTAATTTACTTCTCCTAGCTTTTAGTTGTTTTTTTTTTTTTATCTCTAGAGTAAGTGATTCCCTGTGACTTCTATGCTTTTCTCAAGTCTAGCTTGTATTCCTATGATTGTTGCTTTAAAATCTGGGAAAGTCATATTACTTATCTCTGTCCTGATTAGATCCCTGGCTGTGACCTCTTCTTGTTCTTTCTTTTGGGATGAATTCCTCCATCTGGGCATTTTGTCTAGGTCTCTATTTTCTTTGTGTTAGGTAAGCCTGTTATGTTTCCTGCTCTTGAGTAATGGTTTTGTAAAGAGTAAGTCAGATATTGTCTAAGGCCTGGAGCTTCAGGAAGTGTCTCTGGTGTATGCTGTGTGCATTCTGCTGCTGTGTTTTGGCTGCCCTATCCCTCAGGTCAGTCGTCTGCAGTTTCTCCTTGCCTGCAGTGGGGAGTGTTTGAACCTTGGCCAGAGTGCGGTGAGTTTTAGCTAGATGTGCTCTGGTCTGCTTGTGATGCTATTTCCACTAGAGTTGGAGCTTTCCAGAACCCTATGGTCAGTAAATGTGCTGCATGTAGAGGGGATTGTGCTAGTTTTCCTGGGGAGGTGCCCACTGCTCTCAGGCTTTTCTGCCCGAGTAAAGCAGCACCTGCAGAATGCAGTGGGGGGTGGGCAGGACTTCGTGTAAGAAGTGGCTTAGGCCATCACTGTTGGTGCTGAACTGCTTACTGAACTTGGTTTATGCTGAGGGGCAGTGGAGAGAAATGATGCCAGTGCCCTCTCTGGTCCCTGGAGAGGGGAGTTCACACCTGCCATTGTTTGCAAACCCTCCCACAAGTGTGAAAAACATCCCCTTGTGTGCCCCAGGCACCCTGCAGTTACCTGCCTTCACACTGTGTCAAGGCTGTCTACCTACTCGGTAGCACAGTCCACCTGTGTTCCATCCTAGGTAAGGTAGCTGAGTTTTAAAACTCCAAACTTTAGGGACCTGGATAGTGCCACCTGCCCCCAGGCTTTCTGCCCTCCTTCTCCACAGGAGCACCGCAGCACCCTCAGGGTTCCAGACCAGTCATGCCACGGATCTCCAGAACTCTAGTTTTTGAGCCCCACTGGTAAAAAAAAAACTAACAAAAGTCATCCCCTCTCATTTTTCCAGTCAACAGCTTTGTGTGCTCATCTTTCTTTCTCTCTCTCCCTCTCTTGGTGACCAGGGCTTCCTCCTCCCTGAAGCATCTGAGATTCCTTTCTTTCCCAAACCACATCTCTGCACCTCCTACTTCTCATGATGTGGCCTTTTCTTTCTCTTTGGTTGTGTGGTCTGCTTTGTCAGTCCCAGATCAATTTCTTTATCTAGCTGTGTTTGAGGGACAAGACATGTCTAGGGACCTCCTATTATATAGCCATCTTAGCTCCCCTCAAATGTAAAAATTATTTAAGAGATTTCACCAAAAAGAATATATCAAAGCAATGAAAAATTGAAAAGATGCTCAACAGTATTAGTTGAGCAAAGGAAAAGATGTCACCATCATTAGTCATTACATAAAACATGAATTAAACCCTCAGTGTGATACTATACATTACTACCCTTATTTGAAACAAGTCTTCTCAACCTAGGCACCGACATTTTGGTCACAATATGTTTTTGTTGCTGGGGGCTATGTTATAGCTTCTAGGGTTCAGCAGCACCCTTGACCTCTAGACTCCAGCAGCGCACTACCCCTCCAACATTCTCCAGGCACTGACAAATGTTCTCTGGAGACAAAACCACCCCAGGTTTGGACGATTGACCAATACTGTGGAAATCCTTCCAGTATGTTCTCAGTGTTTTCAGTCTTGCACCACTTTTTCCTGTTCTACACTATAGTCCAAATTACATTTTAAAAACCAACCTGATTATATCCATCTGTCTGTTTAAAGACTTCTGCTATTTAATTGTCTTTTAGGCACAAGTCCTATGTTTTTTGCTTGTTTGTTTGCTTGTTTACTTATATATCTTTTTCACTATATTTTTTCATGACTTCTCATATATAGACTGGGTTGTAGAAAGTCAGAGCTCCTTGCCGAATACATGTATTCTTTTGTGCTTTGGTGATTCAGAGCATTTGGGCATAGTACTTCTTCCCCCACAGAATGCTGTACTGTCACTATATTCACTCCCATTAAGCAGAAATCTCTGCCAGAAATCCTGCAATAGTTAGAGTACATCTTCTCTGTGAAAACCTTGCTCCTTACTGCAAAGCAGTATCATATTCAGGTTCTCAGAGTACAAACACCAGAATACAGGTGAGAAAAAAGGGTGCTTTATTTGTTGTTAGCATGAGGGTCTATCTGAATGTGGGAGTATATGTGCTCTCTGGCAGTTAGCAGAGGTTTATGTGTTATCTGCACATACAAGGATGTTGAGATTAGTTAATTGTTCTCAATACTCACAGAACAATGTCCTCTGAGAGTAAACAAATCCAGGAAAAATACTTGGGTGGTCTTGGACTTTTCAAAAACATATCAATTTAGGCCCTAGGCTTGCAATTCTTTCTTACATAAGGGTTGTAGAAATTTGTTAAATCTTTGTTTTTAGCTTCATATGATGGAACATCTTCAAAGACAGAACATCTTTTTCATACTTTAATTATAGACTGAGTATTTTTAATATTATATTTTTCACACATTCTTATCTTCCCAATTCAGTTACGAATTCCTCAAAAGCAAAGCCAGTGTCCAATTTCTCTGCTTTCTTATCCTTAGTATAGCACCGACCATGCATGTTTGTATTGTGAGCGCTGCTCAAAGACACTCAGGCAAGATGGTCACTTGTCTCTCCCAGAGAGCTGCAGCCACCAGAGGAGAAGGGAGGCTTTGTCTAAACTGTAAAGAGGCACTCCTAGGCTTGCTGTGATGCTGTCCTAATGTCCACTGTAGCTCATGATAGCTACTCAATTAAAGCTAGTTTAAATTTCGATTCCTCTCTCAAACAAATGAAAGATGCAGGACTAAGTCCAAGCCAGCCATCTCAGAACATCATGCCTTAAGTGACAGGGGGAAAAGCTAAAATAGATACAAGAATGAGGATTAATATGTGAGGTCAGGCAAGGAGAGAGAAGGGTAAACTGGATGAAAAGTCAGGGCACATTACTGAGGCACTGGTGTAAAGAGACGTGACAATGATGATGGTATTAATAGTCCAAGTTAATTAACTTTTTTTTCTGTTGAATTTTCACCTTTAATAAAATGAAGAGAAACACATACCTGGCCTCAAAGAGTTAATTCTTACTTTTGTAAGAACACAGTGACATTCAATAATGAAAAGCAATCTGCAAAAACAATTTTTTAAAAAGTACTTTTAGTTAAAGATATGAATAATTTAAAGATAAAATAGATGTGTAAAGTTTCATTTAACTCCAACCTTTAGAGAGGAAACGATACAGGTTTAGACCAAATGTATATTTTGGCAAAGTTCAAATTTTAGTGAAATCTGATAATGGCCAAGTATTTTATGCATTTGCAAAGTCAATTGGCTAAGAATCAAAATAAATTTTCATTTGGAAATTGGAAAGTCTACTTAGTGAGGTGACCTCTTACCAAATATCATTTAAGTCACTGAATACAGTCTTCATAAACATGAAAAGTCTAATAGTATTTTGACAATCTCTGGGAAGAGTGAGGAAATACTGGTCATCCAAATCCTAGAAAAGATTATTCTTGACTTTTACCTTTGTTTTTTAAACAATATTATATGGGGTTTTCTAAAGAATAATAGTTACATAGAGAATGCCAGTCAGTTTATATTCCATGAATCTTAGATTATATCCCAGGTAGGCTATACTTTGGGTAGATACTAGTACATATATTTATGTTTAACAATAAGTGAAACCTCCAGCTATTTTGTTATTTGTGTATCAGCAAGGGTCCTATAGGAAATCAATGTCACACTTGCAATTGAGGAAATGTTTTCAAAGTGACTCTTTGCACAAGTATGGGTAGGTTTTAGGGAAAACACAAGGGACAGTTCGTATCCATCACAACTGTTTCAATGCATTATCTTTGTTTCTTTGGGAATCTTAATGACGTGGAAACTTGAGCAATCAAGTACAACTATGCCCTGTGTTTGAGAGCCTACAACTGATGGTCTCAGGGCTAGGGGAAACTGCTTTCCATGGAGAATCTCTGGGCCAACATAAAAATGCTGCATTCTTCCAACTTTTCAGAGAAAGAAGAGAAAAATGATGCAAGGTATCTATCACAAGAACTACTTAAATTTAATTCAGTGGTCTAATGCATGATGAGTCCTGATAATAGCCTTGGATAGTTTTTCCCTAGGACTTCTTTCTGGGTGGCTATGAGATTTTCTAAGTCTGAAGTGATATACTCTACCTTGTTTACATTACCAGCACCAGTGAGTACTGACAACCTCATCATGTTGACTTTTAGCTCCAAATGGTTATATCTCAAAACTTTTTCATTTCTTCTCCAAAGGCAAACATCAGCTGCTATCCTACTTATCACAACAGTCATATATTAAATATGTACTTTAAATAGTTTTTGTAGACTATAAATTAAAAAAGATGTCCAAAGTTTGAATAAAACTATACATGTTCAGTACCATATGGAAAAATGCACTCAGGATGGACTTATCAAACTTGAACTATGTGTTCTGCATTATCCATTAAGGACCATTCTCTCTTGTAAGATCAGGGTATGCATTGCTCAGTGTTAAATGCATATACTTAAGATGATCTTGAACTTGATGTCATATTGTCATGCAGTCTCTTGGAGTTACTTTGTGGTGAATCCCAGCATTGCTGATTCAGAAGTGTTCAAAGATAGGATAATGAAAAACACCAATTTTCCTCATAAGATTTAGTCATAAAAGCTTTCTTAAGAGATCAAAGTTAATGATTTTATCTATACTAACATGTATTTATTCACTTATTTATGTAATTCCTTGGGTATAATTCAGGCCCCAGCTATGGCCCAATAATGTAAAATTTCATGTAATATATAAAGACTAAGTCAAAATATGTATTTCCTTAAGTGACACAGTATTACTAAATACTTTGATTTTTCTTACTGATCACATTCTGCTAAATACCTTTACAAAGAGACTCCAAATTTGAAGACTGTCATGAATATAGAAATGGCATTTAGATAAATTTTCTAGGTCAATATATTCATATTTGTATTGTTTTCACTTATTTCATCTTTCATTGAGAATTCCCTGCACTACTTGTTATTAATTTGCTACAGGTGTCCAACTGCTAAGAGGAATGATTTAATTACTCACACAGCCCTAGATTTGATAGGAAATACACCTCTATAAACATGAAATAACTATAAGAGAGCGTGATTTCAGATAAGCAGACTGTATATTTCCTGTCTTTCATTGCTTGTATAAGAAATATTAGAGATTAAGAAGCCTTATATTTCTCTACTCTTACGGACAGACCCACAAGTAGCTATATTGAAACCTTAATCAAGTTCTTACTTGATTAATTCTCCTACTCAAACGAGCCACAAAAAGTATGGAATTATGAGCAATAACAAGAGTCCAGTATCATCTTGAAAAATTAGTGAATTAAGATACTAAGGCTGCTTGAAATTCTTAGAATATTTGTTTGGGATTTGTCATTATAATCTGGTAAATGAATAAATGATTCTTTGCAAATTCAGTACATAAAAAATTTCAACCTACCTCAGTGCTAATGATCATGAGAAACATTTTGGCTGTTCCTTTTCAAACTGACTGTTAAGAAAAACCAGAGAACCTGGTATTTAAGAAATTTAAAAATATAAACACACTAAACAACAAAAACAATGAAGTAATTCCAGATGAAGGGGTGGCTTTCTAAATTGATATTAGATTAAGCTGTCTGCCAATATCAGAGTATTTACCAGGAAACATAATATATTCATGAATATTCCAAAAATGTGCCTACATAGGAATTCAATTCCTCTGTTTAGGGTCTTCGCTTTGATCTCTTCCAGCATTATGATTTAATTTAATGAAATTTTTATCTGGGGAACAAGAGATGTTTAATACACTGAAACAAGTTAATTGGATTAACAAGACAATTTTTTATTTTATATTTTGATTTTTATAATTTTACTTTCTAAACTCTTCAACATATTATTTATTATAATTATTTTAAATCAACATGAAAGACTTCATATGCTGTTTCTTCATTTTGATGACCAAGATTGTTAAAAAGGCAAATGCACTGCACTCATTTTTATTATGGCCATAAATTTAAATTCAACTTCAGACAAAGAAGAAGAACTGCTAGTGGGAAAACTTGGCCTGGCTTCCCAGCTACTTCTGAGGAAATGCTGTGATTCCGTCTATTAAAGGAACTGAAGAAGTATTCCCTAGAAGGAAAGAAAGAAAATGAACAATTTCATCCACTATAGCCCATATTTTAGGATGGAGATATGACAAGAAGTAGATTTTGTACATGTGGAATTTGAAGCCCAGTGGAGGTGTCAATATACTGTTGGATTTGAATGTCAGGAACTCGGGAGATGATTTTCAGTTTAGATATGCAGACTCATCAACCATTTGACTAAAGATAGTAATTAGAACCATGGGACTATATTAGTTTGCTGTGGAAGAACAGAGTGAGATGAAAAGAGATCCTAAGAGAACATTTAAAAATAGAGCCATTTGAAAAATACATTTCTCAATACATATTAAGAGTTATATAGAGGTGTCTGGGTTGCTCAGTCGGTTGGACGGCCAACTTTGGCTCAGGTCATGATCTCATGGTTAGTGGGTTCAAGCCCCAAATCAGGCTCTGTGTTGACTGCTGGCTCAGAGCCTGTAGCCTGTTTCAGATTCTGTGTCTCCCTTTTTCTCTGACCCTCCTCTGCTCACGCTGTCTCTCTCTTTCTCTCAGAGATGAATAAAATGTTAAAAAATTTTTAAAAAGAATTATATAAACATTCATACTTAATGCAAAATTATAACTTTAGGAATTTATCTATACAACTAATCCTATTCAGAAATAATCCAATGTTGAAAAAATAATTTTAAGAATAAACTTCAATACAAATAGATAAATGGCTACAAAAGATATTATATCTGTTTAAAAATGTAGTACGTAGTCATTGAATTTTTATAAAAGTGTTTTTAGTAACACAGACAACTATCATAAGAGTAAATAAAAAACAGGCTATGAAATCACTCAACCAACTTGAGCCCAAGTTAAAAAGCACACACACAAATACACACACACATACACTCTCCTTCTCCCTCTCTCTCTCTCTCAAAAAATATTTCCAGTGCTTCTCTCTCAGAAGGTTTCCTTATCCTTTATCTATCTATCTATCTATCTATCTATCTATCATCTATCTATCTATCTATCTATCATCTATCTATTTGTTTATTTAGAGGAAGAGAATGCAGGGGAGGGGTAGAGAGAGAGGGAGAGAGAATCCTAAGCAGGCTCCACACCCAGCACTGAGCCCCACATGGGGCTTGATCTTACCACCATGAGATCATGACCTGAACTGAAATCAAGTGTCAGGTGCTTAACCAACTGAGCCACCCAGGCATCCCTGCTTCCCTTATATTTTAATCAATCTCTAATTTTCTACAAAAATCTTTATGTTTATTTTGAAAACCAAAATGTTTAACATTTTATAGGACATTGCAGTATCCCTCTTTTATAGATAAATTGCATTGCCCTATAGTAATACACTAACGGATAATATATGGATTGCATGTAATTTATAGCCAAGTTCCATATGCTGTGTACTTGACAAGTTAACCCACATAGTACTATCAAAAATATTTGGAACCTACACTAGTAATAATGCTGAGTTTAATTGACTTTGTCAACAAGGAATGCATTGATAAATTTTAGGGAAACTATTCTTACAAATCACTAGTCTCTTTACTGAGAAGTTGAAAAATCAAATGAACTTCTAAAAAGTTGTTTCTTCTAGGTCTACTTTTTAATAGTGAATGCACTTTGAAAAACAAATAACCAAAGCCCTCTTACTCTGTTTAAGTTGTCGGTGTTTACTATTAAAAAGTAGAGAGATTTCATTTATTTTTCAGTCCAGGAAAAAGAATCACACTCTGAGTGTCAATCAGCAAAATTTATTCAGTTTTCAAAACAGTGAAAAACAAATCAAGGCTCTTAGTTGAATTAAGTTTGGCATATACACTATAAACACTCTGTGGCCAACTTGAGTGTTTATAAAGTAGTGGAAAGCTTAAAAGGCATAGAAGTACTAGTTTAGAATTCTAAATGAAAATTTACAGCAAATCCAGTGATTTCATGACGTGGGCACATGTACCTAAGATTGTTAAGATGATTAGATGCCAGTTAGTAGTTACTTTGCTGAATAAGTAGAAGTAATTTTCCATCGACGTTAGTAAATGAAATTTAAAAATTACATTTTGATGAGTAAAAATATCAGTAGAAGACACCCTCTTTGCATTTTTCCTTTTCCATATAAAAGATAAGCCCTTTATCTGCCTTTCTTTCATAATGACCTTGAAAAAGTAGGCAGACTTCATGCATACTGTCTTTAAAGGGATATAATTAGAGTTCCCATCAATGTTAGCCATCCGCTAGAACCACAGTCCTACCATAAATAACATTTAATATCACTGCTTGAGTATATTTCCTTCATTGACAGAAATCTCATTTTTGTCCAACTTCTACCTACCTGAGGGTTTCCTTTCAGACATTTGCCTAAAGCTATTCTTTATACATATAAATACAGAACACAGAAGTTCCTCAAGTGATAGTGAAGTAAGGCCAAGTGTTGGAGTGTCAAAAGAATAATCACGTCAGGTATCAAAAGATCCCCCCAATTCCAGGAGAATGGTCTGGAAATGACTGCTAACAATCAGGAAGCAGAGAATGTCATAAACTGAAAGTATTATAGATAAATATGGTAATGATTCTGTAGAATAAGGTTGAGGAGAGAATCACAGAGATTTGTATAAGCCAGAACACTGACAAACAGACAAAACTTCATTAGATGAACAAAAAAAAAATGGGGACCTTCTAGCTTACAAACAGAATTGTGGAAAAAAGCTATTCTGCCATGGCTGCAAAGTTGCCTTCGAGTGAGGATTCATTAATTTTGGTGACCCTTACTGTTCAATGGAGACTAATTACAACAACTCTACCCCCAAATGAGAATACACAGACAAGTAAATCCTTGACAAAATAAACATTTTATAATTTTTTAATGTTTTTATTTATTTTTGAAAGAGAAAGAAACAGAGCACAAGTGGGGGAGGGGCAAGGAGACAGGGAGACAGAATCTGAAGCAGGTTCAGGCTCTGAGCTGTCAGCACAGAGCCCAAGGTGCGGCTCTAACTCAGGAGCAGTCAGATTATGACCTGAGTTGAAGTCAGGGGTTTAACCAACTGAGTCACCCAGGTGACCCAATATGAGTTTTAAAGTAGAATAGGTGGTAATAAAAAGTTTATCTCTCAGAATATAAAATCAGTAAGCCGTAAATACTTTTTGGTGGCTATAGACATGAGGAATACCCCCTTTACTTTGAAAAGTTTTCATTTAACATGCAACAATAAATCATTTTCATTGTTTCTTTTATATCTAAGTTAATACATGCTCTTGAGACGCCCATCAGCTAAAATAAGCATACCTTTCCTCTTTAGTGGATGTGGTCTTCCTAAAAACACATAATGCGTTTACTTTTAATCTAGGCTATCTTTTCAAAAATTTTAAAATAAGTCAATTTTCAATGAATACTCTAATTAATTTTCAGTAAAAATTCTTGGATATGTAAATCCAAGAAAATAAGTTATTCTTGACCTTTCAAATTTTCTAAGAAATTGAGGATACATATTTTCACATATTAAAATTTTTATATTTTTACTGTTAGACCACATCTTATTAGTTATAGGTGATTAAGGTAATTGAGTCTCTGAAAAGGCATTAAAAAGACGCATCATGAGTTAAAGACGTGGAATTCAGTAAATGTGAATTTGTGATAATTGTTGAAATTAAAATTACATAGTACCAGCAAGATACTCTCTATAACAAAATATCACAAACTCAGAAAAAAAGCATTTCCTCATAAATAGTTGTCACTGTCTGTGACTGAAAATTGGCTGAGCCACTTACTTTACTGATTAGTTGAACTTGCTCTTGTTACTTATTCTCAGTTGGGAATCACATAACCTAGGCTAGACTATCCCTCCAGCCTCAGGTTTTCAGGTCAGCCATGTAGCTCTCCTCCAACTATATCTGAAAGCTAGCTGTAATATCCTTCTCTTAGAAGGAGAAGTGCAAGAGAGCTGGTCCATTCATGCAATTGCTTTCTTTGGCTTTGGTCATGTCTCATTCACCAATATCCACTGACCAAGGCCAAAGGGTAATAAAACTATATAGCCAACTTTCTGTAAAAGGACTTGCAACATTATATGACAAAGGGTGTGAATACAGAGAATGGTGAGCAATTAAGAAAACAGTAATTCAATCTGCCACAGGCATATTTTTAATCTTATTGATAATCTGATTCTCAATTGGCCTTCAGTAAAAGAAATGGCTGAGTAATTAGTGTGCTGGTTAAGAATGAAAAATGGCTATATATCCTTAACTTGCTCTACTTTTACTGTTCTTCTAAGTGAGATCATTGTTGTAGATATATGCATTATGGGCATGCAACGTAAAAAAACCCAATATTAGAAAATATAATAATTATTAAAATAGCAGGTAGACAAGAATGAGTTTTAGTGTTTCTGAATAAATGGGAATACTGAAAACTAAGATTTGGCTTTACACAGAAAACCGAATCAAAAGATCCGCACTGCCTGAGGAAAACTACAGTCTTTGTAACTTAAGGGTTGAAAGATTTATTTCCCTGTGGACCAAGCTTTCAGCAGATCAACTAACAGAGCATGCTCTTCTCTTCTGATGCCATGTGCAGGAAGAAAAATGTGTCGATTATGCCATCTCAGAGCACTGTATACACAAAGTCAACTTTATGGGCTGGTGTAACCTACAGTGTAGGACTCAGAAATTGGGAACCAGAAAATAATCAGTCTCTGTCCACTTGGCAGGATGGACTACCATGAAGGCCAGTGGTTGGCAGGCAGGATCTGGAACCCCAAGTGGCTCTCGCTTCACAGCTTCTGATCAAAAAATGAAGCACCTGAAACTCAATAAAGTCTGAGAATCAAATTACTTATATAACATATGCTCTAAAATGTACAAAGAGCTTAAAGCAGTGTAATCTTCCCCTTCTAGGCAAGGAAATGAGTACTATTCATATGTTTAGGTTTTACAATACTGCAAAAGAAGGAAAATGCCATTAATATCATCAAATCAGCCATAATGAGTTCTCTTTCAGCAAAGGGCTCTTTGGCTTCTTCCCCTACAGGCTACCTGTGTGGAGCTTCTGTTAGGTTAATGACAGACCTCTTGTGTAGTAAAGCGATAAATCAGTCCCTTATTATTAACCCGGCTTCCTTTAATTTCATCATTTTTAGAATAGTATGAAAAGATACATCATCTTTATATAATTTGTGTGCATTCAAAAGACCTATTAATTCTAAAATACATGGTTAAGTAAAATAATAGCTCCTTTCCAATGTGATGTGATAACGTTGCAGATACATCATTGTGCCCCAGAGCTGAGGGTGACCCTGGCAACACTAAATCCAACTTTGTACTATTATAGGGATTTCTTCTACAGTATCTCTGAAAGAATGTCATCTACATTCTGTTGGAGCAATTTCAGTAATGAGACTTCTAAGAGACAGAAGAAAATATGACAACAAACCTGACAATATCTGTCACATTCCCTACTGGTCATTTCTTTAGATCCATAAAATAAACTGTGGTGCAAAACAAAAATGAAAGAAAAATTAGGAATTAACAGATAAAAATTTAAACCCCTGACTAAGAAATTTAAGCTATTTTCATTTCAATTTTTAAGTTTTAATCTAATTTCATTGTGTATTTGTATCTTTTCCTCCAGACTCCAATTTTGAAGAAAGAAGAGATGTGAGAAATGAATAGTCAGCTATATTTATAGTGTTGAAGAAAGAATTTGGTTTTCTGGAACACAGCCTGTGATAGCAGAACAACGCCTGGCAAGAAACAGGTTATGTTTGGCTGAAGAGTCATTGGCACTATCAAGAAATATTAAACTATATTTGAGAGAAGAGAAAGACCCAAGCAAAACTACAAACCAGTGGGATGGAGACAGCGGCAGGATAATGGAAATATGGTCTACTGGTCAATAGAATTAACAAACAATTTTGCATCTCTTTTTCAGGTCACAGAACTCATATTATTAGTCTTTATATTTCACTCAAATCAAGGAACCAGAAAAATCTCTCAAGCTTTACAGGTGGACATGTTTGCTACTTTATTTCTAAATGTTAAGATATGAGAAATTTCCAATAGGGTCACACTTTAATACCAACACATAAAAAGAAAGCAGAAGTTTCTCTGGGCTCTTCTCCATTCAAAAATAATATATTGCCAACTGGCATAGAGAGGTCAGTTCCTAAGAAACTGGTAAATAACAACCATAAATCTAGACAATGAACAACAACAACAACAAATATCTGAAGCTCTGAAGGCTGAATAAAAGCAGGAAATTTGTGGAGTCAGGTCAAAATTTGGAGTAAACATTCAACACAGTGAGTTTTTTGTTTCTTTTTCCCCTCTCTACTGTGGGTATATGCAGTTTGATCTTGGCTGTAACATCAAGTGTCTCATTCCGATAGAACATTTCACCATTTTTATGGAACCAGAGGAGGACTCTTGGGGCAAAAATAATATCTAAAGATTGAGAAGGAAGCTCCAGAAAAGATATCCAATTTTCTGCATAAATTTGCCTTAATTCTATACTGTTCCCTGAACCACTTCAGGGGAGGGCAAACTATAAATACCTAACAACTAAGTTTTGTAGAACTGAACTGATATCTGAGTTGCTGCCCAGATTTGTGTTGTATTCCAAGATAACTGCCTGATGAAAACAAACATATTAACACTTTTGAGCTTATAACATAATCTGGAATTTATATATCATATTCATGATGTCAGAATATGGAAGAAAATGGCTTCACAGAAATTGAACCATTAAATTGGGACCTTACCTCAAGGGAAAAGACAATAAAAAGATGCCAACCCAAAGGTAATAGACATGTTGAAAATTTTATGACAAAGACTTCAAAACAGCTATTTTAATTCTGTTTAGTGGAATGAAAACACATGTACTCATGGTGAATGAAAAAAGAGAAAGTCTCAGCAAAGACATGTAAACTAATAAAAAATAACCAAATATAACTTTTAGAATTAAAATACACAATATCTAAAAGTAAATTCATTGGACTGTCTTGATATCAAATTCAGAATGATAGAGGAAAAAGTTAATGAAGTTCAATCAAAATTATACAGTCTGAAGGACAGAGAGGAAAATAAAAAAGCAGATCCTCAGAGGTCTATGGGAATATTTCAAAGCCAATTATAAAACTATTGAAGTACAAGAAAAAAAGGAAAGAGGGGCATCTGGGTGGCTCCATTGGTTAAGTGTTTGACTTTGGCTCATGTCATGATCTCATGGTTCGTGGGTTTGAGCCCTGTGTCCAGCTCTGTGCTGACAGCTAGCTCAGAGCCTGGAGCCTGCTTCAGGTTCTGTATCTCCCTCTCAATCTGACCCTACCCTGCTCATGCTCTCTCTCTCTCTCTCTCTCTCTCTCAGAAGTAAATAAAACATTAAGAAAAAGAAAAAAGGAAAGAGGAATGGAAAAAATATTTGAAAAAAAATATCTGAAAACTTTAAAAATTCAATGACAGACATACATTTACAGAATCAAGAAACTCAATAAACCCAAATATGACACAATCAAAGAGAACTATACCTACGATTATCATAGTTAACCTGCTGAAAATCTTGGGAGCACTCAGAGAAACATGATACATTAATTACAGAGAGGAGAAATAAACTGAATACCAGCAAACTGCTCATCAGAAATCATAAATAGAAGCCTGAGGCACTTGCGTGGCTCACTCAGTTAAGCATCTGACTTGATTTCTGCTCAGGTCATGATCTCATAGTTCAACATGGAGCCTGCTTCAGATTCTCTCTCTCTCTCTCTCTCTCTCTCTCTCTCTCTCTCCTTTCTCTGTCTCTCACTCTGTTCCCGCCTTGCCCATGCTCTCTCTCTCTATCAAAATAAATAAACTAAACTAAAAAAAGAAATCATAAAAGGTAGAAGACAGAAGGAGCACCCTCTTTAAAGTGCTGAAATAAATATTAATAAAAGCTCTATATCCAATGAAAGTACTCCTCAAGAATGAAAGCATTCTTTTTAAAAAGTAATTGAATTAATTGAATGTTTGCCTTTTGGTCTACTTCTAAACTCTGTGCTTGGTTCAGGTGATCCATTGATGTGTTTTTACACCAATATCACACAGTGGATTGCAGCATGTTTATAAAAAGTCTTGAAACCAGGTAGAAGTTCTCTAAATTTGTTCTTTTTTTTTTTTATCATAGGTAAAACTGCCATGATCTTTTTTATTCTCAATTATATCATCATTGCTATAAATGAAGTTTGTTTGCTCTCGTTGCTAATAATCTAAAAACAATAATCAAACATATTCACTATCTTTTTATGACTCATACAAATTTTAGTGCTCACCTCTTCACCTGTTTGTAATGTGGATATATTCACCTCTCCTCAAATGTTTCATGTTTAATTATCTTAGATTGTTCTAAAATCAAAATGACAATAATTGTTCCAAATTTGCATCTTTGTGAACTTTATTTACAATTATAAAGAAAAAGTATTATTTCAGGTATAATTCATAATCAATGTATACTTTCATAGAACAAACTAGCATTTAATAAGTTTTTAACCTCATGAGAATGACACCATGTTTTGCACTATGTATTACTAGGCTATGACAAAAAGGTAGAGATATGCTTAATATATAAAAGAAGTTATGTGTCAAATGAAATCAAAATTATTTCATGTACTGTATAAACAAAGATAGTATGGTTCAGATGGATAACAATGGAGAAACCAAACTCAATTATGACACAGATGCACTACATTCATAGCAAAAATACCTACAGCAATGTCATATAATAGCTCCCGATAGTTACTTGGTTTTTATTAAGAGCACACAATTTATTACAATAAAAATGCTTTGAATGTTAAATATTTTGTACTTTTATTTAGTTTAATTGAATCAGGATACAAAACTTATGCACAAATTAATTTGTAGCTCATTAAAATATTATGTACCTATTACAAACAAAACCATTTTAGCCAATACTGGGCTTCCAAAGAATTTTTTCTTAAAAGGTTTTCATTTGTTTGTTTTTGTTGTTGCTAAAGTTTGAGAAACGCTGATATACAACCACAACATTGGGAAAGTAAAATCTTTTTTAGGAACTATACTCTTAACTTTATTCAAAAGGGAAATGTTCTTGGGCATAAACTATTTTGGGAAGTGAACCTGAATTCAAATATAAATCCAAATCATGGAGGGAAAAATACTAATTTTGAAAGTCATCACAGTTACTGAGTCTGAGTTATTAATTTTTCAGTAAGTCTTATTAGTCACAACTGTGTATGGGTTCTTTAATGAATTTAAATATATTAACTACTTGGTTATAATTTTAATCACAGTGCATTTTAAAATAATGATTATACATTACACAGTTCTGTCAAAGATTAACAAATCAGTTGATGAGAAGTCATGTAACCACATTAAGGCTTAGATTATAAAGTATTAAATATCACAAATTTGAAATTAATCTCAGCTTTAAAATAGTCACAAAAAAATCTGGTGCCTTTACCTTATAGCATCAAAACTCCTTGGATTGCAAGTGAAAGTCATCTAACCTGATATAATTTAAGCATAAAAAGTAGCCACTGGTTTATGTCCCACCATAAAAGCAGAGAAAAATGGGTCATGGGACCATTTGCAGTAGAATTTGCAATCTCTCTCATCTCTGGTTCTCTCACTGGGTTAAATTCAATATCCCCTTCTCATAGGATTATAGAAGTTGTAAGTCCATATCTTCAAACTTCTGACAAGAGAGAAAAGGGCTCTTCCTTCTCTCACTCCAATTTGAAAATTCCCAGAAAGGAGTGTGATTGTTCATTCCTGTGCCAACTGCTAAGGCCAGTGGCTGGAGGTATTACGAATGGAATCATATACTTCCAGGGCTCATGACTCCACTAATTACCAAGATAGTTATTTAAGAATGGGTGGCTTCTACTCAGAAATTTGGAAGTGGGACATGTGATGGTACAAAGGGGAATAATGTCTCAAAAGGGAGGAGGAAATTTTCAAAGGAGACCAAGAAGTAAATATGCTTTATAGTCAACCGTTGGTTGAAGACACTCCTATTCAAACATTATATCCTACCTACTCCCCACCTGCCATCTTTTCACAATTCCAGTAAGGTCCCTGAATGAATAAAATGCATCAGTAGTCATTTATTCAAACAATGGTGGGTTATGTTTCTCACACAATGAAGAATCCAGAGTTAGACACTCCGGTGCTAATACAGTATCTCCATGATGTCACCAATGCCTTGGGCTCCTTCCATATTTCTCTTTACCATCTTTAATATATGGCTTTCATTCTCATATGTCTATGAATTAAATCTCTTGAACTTGTACAACTTTAGTCTTGCAACTACATGCTATGTGTAAAAAGAAAAAAAAAAGGAAAAAGGGGGAAGGGAGAAGCCAATCTTAGGAAAAGCTTAATTGTCATGGAAAAGCTATCAAATTTTAGCTTGTATTTTTTTTTTTTTTTGGTCAAATGTGTAACATAAGGTTATAAGGTCTGCAAAGAAAGCCTGAAAATGTTTTCTACCTGGACAGCTTGCTGTATTATATAAAATTCAGATTTTATTAATAAAGAAGTTTGGCAACTGGTATTTCCACCTAGCTCTCCCCTATAGTACCAAGCTCAGGATTTGTTAGTAATTTTCATGTCTTTCAACCATTAGACTTAAGTCTACAAAACTATGTGATTAAAAGCAACTGTAACCAGTCATAACACACCTATAATACCTATAATTAATTGAATTTGAAGATAAAATTAAAAGAAAAAATAACTTGATTTCAGAAAAAGGACAAAGGGGGGACCAATATGCAGTAGTCAATAACCCATGCTATATAACACATCCCACGGGACAGGGCTAGAAAGGATCATTCCTTGGAAGAAGACAGGCCTCCCTGTCAGGCACTCTGCTCTTCACAGGTTCTGTCTATTATACAAGCTTATCTAAACAAGCTGTCTCTGCAACTGTTTTGAGCAGCCCACTTCCTGTTTGTGGGGGCCCTGGACATGACTTAAGGGCTTGAGTAAACATGGGCTTCTCCACACACACACACCTTTTGAAATCAGGCACAATAAAAACCTATAAAAGTCCTTTAAGATCACAGTTGTCACAATTTTATTTAAAAGGAATCAATTAATAACCAATACAAGGAATAGTGTCAGATCATCATTTTAAAATCTGGGCCCAATACTCAGAGACCTGCCTATTCCTCTAGAATTTTAGGTCTTAATGATTGGAAAAGTTCAGACATTGTATAAGTTGATTTTAGTTTGTACCAATGAGCTAAAACATAGTAATATTACTTCATAGAGGGATAATGACTGTTTCTATAACTCTTGCTTAAAGTATCTTTCATACAAAAAAGTGTACACGGAAACAATCAAATAGAGTGGTGGAAACACACTTGATGTTGAATGGTACTGGGTTTGGGACACAACTCTCCCAATTGGTAAATACCTGTGACCTTGGATAAGTTATATACCTATCTTCTAAGACTAATTTTCTCATTGGTACATTAGGATATTAGTATCGATATCATAAAAATATTGTTAAAAAAGTACTAATACATAGTTAATGTTCAGTAAATTTCAGTTATTATTATTATTATTATTATTATTATTTTGCCATTGTTATGGTTCAAGTATATTTGTTACGGAAAATGAACACTACTCTATGAAATCAGTAGCCCTTTCTATGCAAGATTATCTGGATATATTTTTCAAATATTTTTCAGAGCAAAATACTAACTAGAATGTTGGATTCATATACAACAGCCACTGCTATGCCCTCTATTATGGTAAATCCACGGTGGTCTAGAAAAATTGCAGTGAAAAAGAACAGCTTGCTCTAGTTTCTCCCCTGAGGGCCTGGCACCCAGATCTGGATTAAACATTCCTTGGACTGAAGGCATTTAGGAATCTGGGGGCCCCTTGAGCTAATTGTGGAAAAATTCCCAGGTAGTAAGTATTTTAGGCTTTGCAGGCCAAGAGGAAAAATCAAGAATGTAATGTAAGTAGCATTGTAACAAGAGAGAAACAAATTCCATAAAATGTTTATTGACAAAATTCACAGTATAAAAATAATAATTGAATAGTTTCTTTTTTTTGTAATGAAAGTCTGATGAAAAGAATCCCTTCTTTTCTTGAAGTGATAACATTTTGCTTAATTAGGGTTCAAAATATTTCCTATCATCAAGTTGATTGAAGATGTTCATTTGTGTTATGAATTATGCTCATTTCTATACTGAATTTTGTCTCTTCAAAATTCATACGTTGAAGCCATAACCCAGAATGTGACAGTATTTGTACACAGGGCTTATAAGGATGTAATAAAGATTAAGTGAAGTCAGAAGAGTAGAGATTTACTCTGATAGGACTGGTGTTCTTATGAGAAGGAGGAAAGACAGCAGGGATATGTGAGCACATAGGAAAGACCATGTGAGGACACAGCAAGAATGCAGCTGACTACAAGCCAGAGAGTCCACACCAGAAGACAAGCCTGCCAATACCTTGATCTTGGACTTCTAGCCTCCAGCGCTGTGAGAAAATAAATATCTGTTGTTTAAGCTACCTGACTAATACAATCTGTAAAAACCATTCTTAACTTGTTGGCCATACAACAACAGGTGGCAGGCAGGAGTTTGCTGATACTATGCTAAATGGTCAAGAAAGAAACCACTTCTGGAAAATTTCCTTGAATAAAACCAGGGAAGTAAAGTAGTACATTCTATCCCCATGGATAAGATCTTATTTGCTCTGGAATCAGGAGGACTGAGGGCTCTAGCTGGTCCCCAATGAGACCTTCTCTGGTTAGTGACTGTGTAGGGATTGTACCCTCTCCTCTAAATTCAGAGATCATACTGTGTTTCCCATTAAGAACTTACCCTCAGTCTTGTTATTATACTTACATTGCTCTTACATTGTCATTTAACATTTTTGGTCTTTTAAATTACCATAATCTTTCTGAAAAGAAAAGCAATGCCTTATAAACATTTGTAAATAAGTTAATTATTAAATGACCAACTCTGAAAAGATTTAAGGATTTGCATCTACTACTGAAAGATATAGGAGGAGCTAGGAAAAGAACAGCAAATAAAGCCCAAAGCCAGCAGAAGAAGGGAAATAATAATTATTAGAGCAGAAATAAATGATAAGAATCCCAGAAAACAGAAAGATCAATGACAGTAAGAGCTGTTTTTTGTTTGTTTGTTTGTTTGTTTTAAGAATAAACAATACCAGTTCTAGAGAGATTTAAGGATTTGGATCTACTACTGTTCACATTCTCTGGTATTTTACAGGTGGCTACTGGCTTTGCTTTACAACATGAACATGTTATAGGTATGTCTCAAGTTATACTAATTTGAATATTGTTAAAGAAAAGAACAAACTCATTTGTGTGTCTTCTTTGGAAAAATGCCTATTTGTGTTCTCTACTGTTTTTCTTTTTAAACTAGAGTTAGTTAACATACAGTGTACTTATGGTTTCAGGAGTAGAACCCACTGATTCATCTCTTACATATGACACCCAGTGCTCATCCCAACCAGGTGCCCTCCTTAATGCCCATCACCCAATTAGCCCATCTCCCACACACTTGCTCTCCAGAAACCCTGTTTGTTTTCTGTATCTAAGAGTCTTTTAGGATTTGCTTCCTTCTTTGTATTTATCTTATTTTTCCTTACCTACCCCTATGTTATTTGTTGGTTTTCTCAAATTCTTCATATGAGTGAAATCATACGATAGCTGTCTTTCTCTCACTGACTCATTTTGCTTAGCATAATACCTTCTAGTTGCATCTGTATTGTTGCAAATGGCAAGACTGCATTCTCTTTCATTGCTAAGTAGTATTCCATTGTATACATATACCACATTTTCTCTATCCATTCATCAGTCAATGGACATTTGGGCTTTTTTCATAATTTGGCTATTGTCGATAGCTCTGCTATAAACATTGGGTGAATGTGCCCCTTTGAATCAGCATTTTTGTATCCCTTAGATAAACTACTAGTGCAATTGCTGGACCATAGGGTAGTTCTATTTTTAATTTTTTGAGGAACATCTACTGTTTTTCAGAGTGGCTGTACTAGTTTGCAGTCCACAAGAAAAAATTTGGAAAGCCCTAAAATTAAAGAAGAACTGAAAAACTACACAGAAGCAAATGAAAATGGAAACATGACAGTCCAAACTCTTTGGATGCAGCAGAGGAAGTCCTAAGAGGAAAATACATTGCATTTCAGGCCTCTCTCAAGAAGGAGTAAAGGTTCCAAATACACAAAGGAGCTAGAAAAGAAGCAGCAAATAAAGCCTAAATCCAGCAGAAGAAGGGAAAATAAAGATTAGTAGCGAAGTAAATGATATAGAATCCAAAAACTACAATAGAATATATCAATGAAACTAAGAGTTGTTATTTTAAAAGAATAAACAAAATTGGTAAACGTCTAGCCAGACTTCTCAAAAAGAAAGGAGAAAGAACTCAAATAAATAAAATCATGAATGAAAGAGGAGATATCACAACCAACGTCAAAGAATTACAAACAATCTTCTGCCCATTTTAAGTTGGATTATTTTTTTTAAATATTTTTATTTATTTCTAGGAGAGAGAGACAGCGTGAGCAGGGGAGGGTCAGAGAGAGAGGTAGACGCAGACTCTGAAACAGGCTCCAGGCTCTGAGCTGGCAGTCAGCACAGAGCCCGACGCGGGGCTCGAACCCACGAACCGCAAGATCATGACCTAAGCGAAAGTCGGTCGCTTAACCGACTAAGCCACCCAGGCGCCCCTTAAGTTGGATTATTTATAGGTTGTGTGTGTGTGTGTGTTGATTTGTATAAGTTCTTTATAGATTTTGGATATTAATCTGTTATCAGATACATCATTGGACCTAGAGAGTATATGCTAAGTGAAATAAGTCAGACAGAAAGACAAATACCATATGATTTCACTAACACGTAGAATTTAAGAAACAAAATAAATGGTCATAGTAAGAGACAAACAAACAAAACACAGACTCTTCAATCCACAGAACAAACTGGTAGTTGCCAGAATGGAAGTGAGGGAAATGGTGAAACACATACAGAGGATTGAGAATACAATTACTGTGATGAGCACTGAGTCATAGTATTGTATGAGTACTGATGAACACTGAGTATAGTACTGATGAATCAATATATTGTACTCTTGAAACTAACATAAACTATATATTATTATTACCAAAAAAGGAAAAAAGACAAATCTATTTCAAATATTTTTAGGGTAAATAAACATATCTAAAATTTTTGTTTTTGCTTTCTCTCATCACCTCTCACCTCTGAAAAGAAAGGAGTTGATGGAGGACAGTTGACAGAAAGGGAGGAAGGACTCCCTGGATAGAGAACCCATTCTACTGTCTCATATTTTTGGAGGCAAAGCATTCAATAACAATAGAAGGGAAATAGATGCTCACAGATATGATATGTTAGATCATCTTTATCTAGTCTACCAGAATGTCCCAACCTTGCAGTGGTGACAAACCGTGTTCATTTAAAAAAAATTTTAATGTTTATTTTATTTTTGAGAGAGAGAGAGATAGAGAGAATGAATGAGGGGCAGAGAGAGAGGGAGACACACAAACTGAAGCATACTCCAGGCTCCAAGCTGTCAGCATAGAGCTCGACACAGGGCTTGAACTCATGAGCCACAAGATCACGGACTTGAGCTGAAGTTGAACGCCCAACTGACTGAGCTACCCAGGTGCCCCAAACTGTGTTCTTTCAATGTGAAGCTGCCCTGAAGCCTAAATGAATCCCTTTCTTGAGACACTAACTAGGGTATAATATTATATACTATCATATGATATATCTAACTCTCAGTACCTCATCATAGCCAGACATTTATTCAAAATACAAATCCACTTTAAGTCATTATAGGAGAATATAACATTATGAGAAAATATTCTGTATATCAACAGATCACCTAAAGGATTTCCCATAACAAGATGTAATAACCGGAGGAAAACAAAGTCAAGAGGATTTTTCTTAGGGTATCTTCTGGTTGTATCCCACCTTGAAAAACAGTATTTTGAAGTGTTGTAACAGAGGGCATTTATTTGTATCCCAAATTTATTTTCCTCTTCTTCCAAATTAATAAATTATTAC
This sequence comes from Hyaena hyaena, assembly GCF_003009895.1. Taxonomy (NCBI): domain Eukaryota; kingdom Metazoa; phylum Chordata; class Mammalia; order Carnivora; family Hyaenidae; genus Hyaena; species Hyaena hyaena. The sequence continues at coordinate 893,538 of NW_024081209.1, forward strand.
CTAGGCACGGTATATTTAGAGTAAAGTCTTTGTTTCTCAGTCTCCTTTGCAGTTCTGTGTAGCCATCGGACTTAGTGGTCATTGTGATATGAACAACAGTAATATGTGAAAACTTTTAGTCACCACATAATGGAAAAGTAACATATAGCCAGAAGATCACAGTAAAATTAAAATGTTAAGATTCCAGGCAAATCTGGAGTCTTAGCATCCAATCTGATCTATACTACTGAGAAGATCAATAGAATAAGGCACCCATACAGTTCACAATTCTCTTTAGGTGGTCCTAGTACACTTTGTCAACAAGTAAAATGTAGAGATTGTACCAAATCCTTCCCAGTGTAAGGAAGCCCCTTGCCAGCTCCAAGAAGAATTCACCTAAAAGTGAGTTAAGGAAAGATATCCCCACACACAGTACTACATATGAAGGGATGGCCAAATGGTCTATAAAGCAGGAAAAATATGAACATTAATGAACTATATAGAACTTGGAATCTCTTTGAGCCAACTGGTAAGCTGTGGGACAGTCCGCTGAAGAAGGGATGAGACCCAAATCTCAGAGACCAAGGAGTTATCATTGGGAGGAAAAAAGGACAAAGTACATGAAAATGGATTACACTCAACAAGCCCTGTTTATCACCGTCCCAAAAGACCACTCAAAGGACTCACTGACAGTTCAGTGTGCTTCAGTCAGAGCCAAAAAGAAGTCAGTGAAAGTCAAGAATCTGGATTCTGAAAATCAAATTGGCTGAATATAATGTCTCTGCCAATGTCAACAGGGGGTATAACTGCAAGGGTGAAGAGTAGGTGTTTGTGCAGAAATCACGAGAACCTAAGAGGGAAAAATGAAGTTGCAATCAGTATTGAAATGGTTTTATTCTTGAAAATAATAACTTCATTAAAACTGATAACTCTGCATAGTTAATTCTGATAGCTGAAAAATTATCTCAAATAATAATTCAGCTTCAAATCATTGAATGTGAAATGCCAATCTCTGTAAGATATTTGGGTTTGCTTTTCAAAGTCTAACTTCCAAATTGTCTACTTTACTTAGAAAGCTGAATGATTCATTTAAGAGAAAAATACAGATTATTTAAACAAATTACTAAAAATATAAGCAATGATGAGAATTAACAGAATTAAATTTCAAATTTCTCTCGTTGAATGCAGTACAAATTATACCTGCTATATTATTTTTAAACTATTTTACATACAACTTTTAGTTGTGTTTCATTGATTCGATTTATCAAAAGATTGAGTCATCTTATTCAGGCATAAGGTTACACTGAATACTAAAAACAATACATACTTGTGAAGAATCTCTATATGTTAATATTTAATTTTTTTGAGTTTATTTATTTTGAGAGAGACAGAGACAGCATAAGTGGAGGAGGGGCAGAGAGAGAGGGAGGCAGAGAATCCCAAGAAGGCTTCACACTGTCAGCACTGAGCCTGATGTGGGACTCAAACCCATGAAACTGTGAGATCAAAACCAAGAGTCAGATGCTTAACTAACTGAGCCACCCAAGCATCCCCTTAATATTTAATTTAGAATTTAGCATCTTTTCTAAATGCTTTTTCAGTTATGTAAGTAATAATTGCTTTTAATAGGTATTAGAAATGAGTTTCTTCTTAAATATAATTAAGTTTTATAGTGTGTGATTTTATTTTATTTAATTTTTTATTTTTGAGAGAGAGAGAGGGAGAGAGCGAGCACACAAGCAGGAGAGGGGCACAGAGAGGTTGAGAGAGTCTTAGGCAGGATCCACACTCAGCATGGAGCTCAACATAGGGCTTCATCCCACAATCCTGGGATCATTACCTGAGCTGAAATCAAAGAGTTGGACACTCAACCGACTGAGCAACCCAGGTGTCCCTATTTTATTTTATTTTAAAATAATTTTAAATTTATTTTCAAAACTGCATTATTTGTACCAAAAAACTATTTCCTAAATCATTTGAGAGTAAGTTACCAGTAGAATGCCCCAATACTCCAAATGCTTCCATGTGCAGTTCTTACCAACAAGGATATACTCGTATGTAACCATAATACATCCAACACTGGTATGTTACTATCTGTAATTGATAGAGCTCAGTCAATATTGCCAATAAAAGCCTGGACTCCACTTGCCTAGGATCACTTTCCCACTTAGTTGTCATTTTTCTTTTAGTTTCCTTCAATCTGAAACAAGTTCTCAGTTTTCCATTGACTTTCATGATTTTGATCTGAGAAGATTAGAGGTCAGTTATTTTCAAGAATTATTCTGAATTTGGATTTGGCATATTCTCATATTTAGATTTAGATTTTACAAGTTTTGTTGGCAATTTTACCGCAGTGATGCTGTGTTCTTCACACTGTATACTATGAGGCTGTATGCAATATTCACAAGGTTCATTCTTATTGTTTTCCCTTCATATTTGTAATTCTTGGCTTAAACAGTAAAACTTGTGGGTGGCATTGAATTGCAGGGTCCTTTGTGTGGGCTGCTGGTACAGAGGACCAAAATGTGGGTCTCCTGGGCCTTGAACCTGAGTAAAAAACTCTGATTCCAATTATTTCATGTGTATATTAAGTGATTTTATCAATCCCATGTGAATGTAGGAAATCTCATGTCAGTGCCGCTGTTACTCATTGTAGATTCTTTCTTCTTCTTCAGCTCCCACATATTTTTCTTGCTAATAGTGATATCCAAGTATCATGTAGATGCTTTTCTTATTTAGGCTTTGATACCCCAAACTCAGTAGCACAGCTATTCCCATTCCTCAGTGGATGATCTTTCTAACCTGCTTGGATGATGAGATCTGCACTGGGCCCTTCCCTCTACCTGTGGAAATACTTACTTTGCTGAGTATATCTTGAAGTGATTATTCAACAAGAAAGGAAAGAAGTAAGGAGGGAAGAAAGAAACATATCAATGGCAGAGTATTTAAATTACATCTAATTAATCTAATGTTCTGTTAAATTTTTACATATATAATTTCAAATTATTTACTTATTTCAAATGATTTCTATATACATATATATGATATGATTCAAATATATCCTTTTATAACTAATGTACTCAAGCTTTTGAGAAAAAATTCCTTATGAAAAAAGAATTTATAAGACTAAGAAATGCTAAAAGACAGAGACCTATATCTCAAAGAATATCCAAAGAACATAAAATAATTATACCAAATGAGAATCTACATATTTTCCCCATGGAAACTTCACTCTCAAGTAATAAAAGTAATTATATCTCCCAGACAGGAGTGATTTGAGAAGTTTCAAAAACAATCCTCTACACTGTAGAGAAACCATTTTTGTCTCATTCACTGACTTACAGATGTTTCTTTGGTTCAGACAGTAATTACTACAAAAGGAAATTTTAATTAAAAGGTCGTTTTATAATTAACTAAGTTATTTGAAACAGAGATGGAATAACTCAAAAATTCTTTTTTGAAAATTAGAATTTTTTTTCAATCCATTATAGTTATGTTGTTCTGGGTCCTCAGTTACATGATCCTGGATGTGTAATAATGAAAGAATGTCTGAGAATTGACCCAATGTGGATTAAAGGCTCTGGGGACAGTTATTGCTTGTTACAAGCCATGAGCTTGTCAGAAGACTGGGTAAAAATGGAGGAAACAGAGCAACTCAATCTTTTCTGATACCAATTTTATATCCTTTGGACAAGAGTCCAAATAGTGCTTTGAATGATTATAAATTGGAGCTACCTAAAGTTGTCATTTATTACACTTCCATTGTGATTACTTAATCAAAAAAGTCTAGCCCTTCAGACAACTTCGTAATTCACATTCACCAGTCACTAAGGTTAACTTATCTCCCAAATATTCCTGGAAACTCCAAAACTAAAGAACATTCAGAAACAAAAGGAGGTAAGGCTTTATATTATGATTTTGAAAATTCTTCCAATATAACTACTTTTTTCTTGTAATTTATTTAATCTTATTTGTAGACTCCTTGAGAATTATTTTCCTTTATCTGCGATGTCTAATATTTTTATTAATGTATTTCCTGACGTTGATGATTCCAAATAATTTTTCCAGTTTCCTAGTGGATCTTTTCAATATATAGGTTCAGGCTTTATAATTCTGGAAATATTTCTTCAAACATTATTATAAATATTAATTTAATCCAATGTGTTGTTTTAATCTTTAGTGACTCCAATTATACAAATATTATGTCTTCTTTGCCTGTCTTCCATTCTACCATGCTCTTACTCTTCTCACTGTTTTAGTATTTATAGTCTTGGTTGTTCTTCTGCCTTTCTTAAAGTATTTTTATGAGGATCATATTCAATTTTATTCTCTCATGTATTAGTTTTTATTTCTGATATGTTTTCAATGCCTTCTATTTCTTTCCTAAAGTTAATCCATCTTTCCTCATTTTTTTTTTCTGCTTTCTTTCCCTAAATATTTGTTTGAGTATACTTAATTAATATTGCATCATGGTCATTTTTTGCTATAGGTTTTTCTTCTTGTTACTTTTTGGAAAGATGAAGAGTTTTCATTAAAGTTCACTAAATTTATTTTCTGATTTTTACACGAATTCTGTGGTAGATTTGTTGAGTTCTCTTTAGATCAGTGTTGTGAACTGTGGATGCTTTACAAAACTTCTAGTTCAATGCCATCCTCCTTTGTCGTTAATCAAAAAGATAATAATCTAGACCTTTAGAGAGATTTTTTTTTATAGTTAGGGAAGAGGTTATGTTTCTCTGCCATTTGGTTCTCTGTTGTCTGGTAATTTTCCCCTTTGTTACCCAAAGGCCCCCAAATTCCTCTCATTTTTCTTTTCCCTGCTGCTTTTCTTGGCCTGCTGTTGTTCACTGCTGTGGTGCTATCATGTGAAGCTTGTTTCCTTGGGACTTGATGTTGTTCTTTTTTAATTTACTGTTATTTTGAAGTTCGGTCATTCTTTGTCTTCAAGTCATGTTAAAGCAATTTGTTCATAGTTTTTTTGCTATTGTATTTGTTGTTTTATGTTGCTTATTTTCTTATAGTTTTGAATTGTTTGAGGTGGATATACTGAAAGATGCAGATTTAGTTGTCTTTGTCTTCTGTTACCTGGAGGTTGTTTTTCTTTTAAGTTTTTGTTTCTCTTTGGCCTATGCCCCTTAAACCATGTTATTTAAACTGAATTATGTGCAGTGGAAAAGTAAGTTATCTTATTTACTATTACTATTACTATCTCCTCCAATAATCAAATACACACATTATGATAACAAGGATGAAATATAAATTGTTAGTAATGTACTATAACCAATAAAGTGAAACTTGAACAAAATAATATCCAAATCTGACGTTGGAGATTTCCATTCCATTAAATACAAGGTAGATGTGCTGTGTAATCAAAGAGAGCATTTTATATTACCAAATTAAACCCCTGCTGTACCTGTTATGTAGTTACAAACAAAGGAGTTCAGTCTTGTGAATGTCAACTGGGTAGTTTTTACTAGTAATAAATTAAGTTTGAATACATTAAAACATTTAAATGAAACTGCACTATATTACCCAAAATTAGGTAGGTGTAGATCATTAGAGCATAAATTATTACCCATTTTAAAAATTGCTAGTTTCTTGTTTTCTGGCAAGAAAACACTGGGCCATTTTAGAGACTTGGCAAAGCCAAGTGTATTTTAGCACAGTTTCAAGATAAAAACAACTTGTCGTGTCAATAGCTGAGGCAAAGAAGTTAATGAGATGTAGTTTAGTACCAATATACCCTATTTTGCCATTAAACTGAAAAAAAAGTAGTGAGAGGTGTGACTCTACATTTCACTTTACCAATGACAAATTATAGTGATTAACTGGAAATAATCCTTATCTTAATAGTAAACAATGTTCTTTCTTAAAATTTGTTCTCACTTGCACTCAGCTTCTTCTTTCTAGTATCCTTATCAAGAAAAACAAACATCATTTTCCTTTCTTCCAAATGTCTATAAGATGTTAATATTATTTGGAATTTACATGATGAATTGTCACTAAAGATGTTCAAAGCCTTTCCCATGCATTGCCTCATGGCCCATCTTCAACCACATCACAGCCAGCTTCTCCTTTTTTTTCTTTCTCCACTTTGCCAAAGGGACTAATTTTTCTTCATTTCTACATTTGTGGTTGCAACCAACTAATCTATCCTTTGGGGATTTGTCTTCCACCAAACTTGAAGTCAAATGGGGATGCTGTCTCCCTTGTTCTTTAGCTTCTTTCTTGCCACTAAAAATAAATAAGCCAGTGGATTTTACTGCTAATCACTAAAAGGAAAAAACAAGACTTCATAAAATTAAATATAAACAAGTTGCCAAAATTATAAATTTCCTACTTCATGGTTCCTGGAAAATGATTAATTTTCCTTTCTAAAATTGAAACTTGAGGCTTCTTACACACATTTGCCTGGCTATTAGTTTTTATTCTTGAGATAGGGCTCATCAAACAGATCAATATCCCTTACATATTTGTCATCAGGCCATGCACTGTTTGAAACGTTTTCATAAAATATCCTACCTCCCAATAAGAAAATATCCAAAAGTCTAGGTAATAAGTTCATTTTTCATACAAGTGGACAATTTGCATGTCATTAAACTTCAGACCAAGTCAAGGGTTTTTCTTCCAAGTATCTTCTTAATATGAGTCACTTCTCTGAGTTTCAGTTTGGTTGCTTCCATTTGGTTTTCTTTCTTATTTTTTTAATGGAGATTATTTTAAGAGCAGTTTTAGGTTTATAGAAAAATTAAGTAGAAAGTACAAAGAATACTCTTATACCTCCATGTTTATAAATATGCATGGCCTTCTTTATGATCAACATCTCTCACCAGAATGGTATGTACATTTGTCTTATCATTAATAAACCTATATTGACACATCATTATCATCAAAAGTCCACTGCTGACATTAGAGTTCTTAGATCTGTACATTCTTTAAGTTTGGACCTATGAATAATGATGTATACCATCCTTATAATATCATACAGAACAATTTCATTGCCCTAAAAATCCTCTGTGCTTTGCCTATTCATCCCTCCCTTTCCCCTATCCCCAAGCAACCACTGATTTTTTTTTACTGTTTCTATATCTCTGCCATTTCTAGAATGTCATGTAATTGGAATCACACAGTGTAGACTTTGCAGATTGGCTCCTTCTCATAATAATATGCATTTACATTTACTCCATGTTTTTCGTGGATTGATAACGCATTTATTTTTAATAGACTTTATTGTTTAGAACACCTTTAGATTTGTTTTTTTTAATGTTTTTTATTTATTTCTAAGAGACAGAGAGAGAGAGAGAGAGAGAGAGAGAGACAGCGTGAGCAGGGGAGGATTAGAGAGAGAGGGAGTCACAGAATGAAACAGGCTCCAGGCTCTGAGCTGGCAGTCAGCACAGAGCCCGACACGGGGCTCGAACCCACGAACCGCGAGATCATGACCCAAGCGAAAGTCGGATGCTTAACCGACTAAGCCACCCAGGCGCCCCTAGATTGAGTTTTGAGCAGAAGGTAAAGAGGTTTCCCCTACACCTGCAGCACACGTGCACAGCCCCCTCCACTACTGATATCCCCCACTAGAGTGTTATATTTATTATAATTGATTAGCCTACATTGGTACATCATAATCATCGAAAGTTTATAGTTTACATTATGGTTCACTCTTGGTGTTGTATATTCTATAGATTTGGACAAATGTATAATGACATGATCTACCAATATAGTATAGTTCCTACCAATATAGGTTCACTGCCTTAAAAATCCTCTATGCTCTGCCTGTTTATTTCTCCTCCCCACTAATCCTGGCAACCTTGAGCTTTTTAATCTCTCCATTTTTGTTGCCTTTCCCACAATGTCACATAGTTGGAACCATAGAGTGGTTAGCCTTTTCAGATTACTTCTTTCACTTAACTAATATGCATTTAAGATTCTTTCATATATTTTCATTTCATTAATAGCGCATTTCTCTTTAGATCCAAATAGTATTCCATTATCTGGATGGACCACAGTTTATTTATTCATTCATCTACCGAAGGGCATCTTGGTTGCTTCCAAGTTTTGGCATTACTTTATTTCTTTTTTTATTCATATTTAATAATTTGAAATTTTTATGTTTTTATGTGGGTGGATGCAAACCCTTTAGTTCTAAGAATGTTACCAGATGGTGGGCTGTAGAGTGCTTTTCAAGCTACTTATCCTCATGATATTCCATAAACACAATATTGATGTTTTTATTTATCCCCATCCAGGAAAATATCCTTTCCATCTCTAAAAAAAATAATGATGTGGAATATTCTGAACTCACTCACTCATTTGATAATAGGTTGTCATTTTTTCCAATTTCTTATATCATAATTTGAATTTATTTCCTTTCCATTTTCCTTAATTTACAAAAAACAACCAGATTATGACAGAGTGAATTTGTTTCTATACCTTAATATGACTACTCCTTTTGAAAGAGAAAGAGAGACAGAGAGAGATCTTTTGAAATAAGGGGACTTAATTTGAAAATTGGCTTATTCTAACTTCTTTTCTCTGTAACCTTAATTGGAAAGAATACAAAGAAATGTAAATATGCTTTTTATTCAAGAAAATTGTATTCAAGTATTTTTTAAATGATTCTCTTACTTACTGATGGAATAATCTAGTAGCATTCAACTGTCAAGACACCAGAAGGCTATGTACCCCTTCCAACAAAATATGTATCTTTCAAACATCATGGGTTAATTATCAACTTGTCATTATGGCTAGAATATTCCCTGAGGCTCTGTATCTGGAAGAAAGTAATTTTGGGAGTTGATATTTTGGCGAACATCTCCATGAAAATGCTCACATAGAAAGATGCATTTCCTGGTAGTGCAAAAAAAAAAAAAAATGCTCTTTCTTCCTCCTAAATGACATGTTAGATACACAGGATTTTTCTATCATTTTATCCCCTTCCTCAGCCTGGAATAAGAAGAGGAACTCTGCCTTGTATCCTTTGGGTGAGAAGTGTTTGTTTCTTGCCTCACTCTGGTCAGTCTATTTTCTACATCCAACATGAGTAAATGTTCTTATACTTTGTCTCTTCTCAGATGGTTTCTCTTTTCTGTACTTCAGGCTTTGTCTTATCTTCTTACCATACAATGGAGAGTTCTTTGAATGTTTTTATGCCCATATAATCCTGTAAAATAACATGACCTAAAACAAATACCAATTTAAAAACATAGAATACTACAAACAGTGCATCGTGCAATTGAATAGAGGTTGGCCCTGTGAAGAAACTCAGAAAGAACATAAATAATGTGTGAAATACATTCATAGGGGGTTTAGTATTTGTGTTTCAAAAGTCAGCATATAATATGGAATGCTTCATGACTTAGTTTTTGACCTGTGTACATGAGCAATGCCACAATTAGACCTTCTTTGTCTAAAGATTAAAGCAAACAGGACATTGATAAGGCATTCCTATGAATTTCCTATATCACAATGAACATTAGATTTTCTTTTACTACATATATAATTTCCAAATGGTTTATCTCATCTGCCTCTAAGGTAGTTAAGATTAAAGCAAATAATTCTGAAATCTTGCAAGGAATTATTGAAGTTGACAAATGTTGTATGGAATTTCACAAGCTTCCCTTTCTAGCAGAGAAAGCTGAGTGTGCAGTACTTGAGGAATCAGGAAATAAAGACACCTGGTTACAATTTATCACCATTTTCTTTGGCTAGCCTGAATTTCTTGTCTTGTGATCTTTTATTGCTCTTGACTTCCCTCATTAACTCTTTCAAATACATTACTGCATTATGCATTCAAAGTTCACAAAGGTTCAGTAGATATGGGACTTAAAAACACTGTATAGTATATGGATCAGAAGCTTTGTGTTATCAGACCTGATATTAAGCAACAGCAGCTATCCCGTGTGAGTTTAGATATCTTTACCTCCTTCCCTTTTCTACCACCCATTGTTGTTTTGTAAGGTTTCAGGGGGAAGGCATGCCAAGAATTGTCTCTGTTTAGCAAAAATCCTGTGGCCTATTGGCCTTCCTTAAAAAAAAAAAATCAGTAGTAAAGGAGACTTCGCATCTATAATTGTCCTAGTTGGTTGACCAGAACATCCGGCCTCAAGCTACACCTACCCACAAACCGTTTGAAGCTTTCGTTCCAAGCCCAACATCCCCAGAGTTTCTGTTGAAATGAATAGATTCATTGAAATGCATCTGTATACATAATATTAATAAACTTTTCTTCCAATATTTGTTCATTTCCCCTTCTACAATGTCACATTTAGATTATGATTATAGTACTTTTACAATTTATTGAACAAAACTTGTCCTCTTCTGTTAAAGATGTTTAAATTGCTAACTTCATCCAAGAACATTCTCTTGGGAGCCAGATCATATATCCAACTACTTATTGCACCTCCACTTTCAGGTTCCATAGTCACCTAAAACGTAACATTTTCAAAAATTCAACTCGCCATCTCTTTCCAGCCTTCTTATTCCCTCCCTTATCTTCTTCTATAATTTTTTATAACTAAATGATTGTTATAACTATGCATCCTGTTGCCCTACAAAAACTTTAAATTTTATCTTGGATTACTCAATGTCACTCATACCAAATTCAGCCACTGCTAAACATATTGATTTTATTTTCTAAATATATCTTAAATCTATCCACTTTTATTACAAATATTTCTCTGAACAAATTAGCATCATATTTCAGTATCTTAATTCTTTTTTCAACCCTTACATATTCTCTCTCATTCACATTAGAGCCACAGTATCTTAAAACAATCATCTAGTCAGTTTAGTAATTAAAAATCTATTAAAAATTATCAGTAAAAAAATCTGCTGCTTTTCTCTTAGAAATAAATCCACATTGAGTAGTATATCTTACAAGGTCTTAAATGATTTAGTGCCAGGCATTTACCTAGTTTCATTTATTATCATTTTTAAGTAAACAAGCTCACATCAACTATGTCATCATAAATTTATTAACATGAAGCTATTTTGCTCCATAAACTGTTTTAATTTTTCTAGTATATTCTATAATAAAGGAATTATTAATTTTAGTGGTAGGTGCTTATCTCTTAAAAAAGATCACACACTATTGCCTAATAGCAAATAAGCTAATATCTATTATACTAAAAGATTAAAAATTTTGAAGGTGCAATTAAATACCTAATAGCTGTTAGTCAAAATGAGTGGGGGGGAACTAGTGAAAATAAGGTGACACTGTTAAATATAAAGTGAAGATGTGAAGATTTAACAAGTATAAAACTTATTGTATAAGAAAAATTACAAAACAAAATATTCCTTAACTTGGGTAAAGGGACACCTTTTAATTATGACTGAAAATCCAGAAAAAATAAAAGAATGATTAATTGGCTATATATATATATATATATATATATATATACATATATTTTTTTAACTAGCATGACAAAAGCACCATGAATGAAACAGAAATGTAACTATCAAACTGGGCGAAAATATTTACAGCATATATCACAGAAAAGGACTAATAATTCAAATAGGCAAAGAACTCTTAAAAACTGAGAGAAAAATTGCAAAAACCTGAAAGCATAAGAGACAAAAAATAGTGATGTGTAATTCTCAAACAAAAGATAAAAATATTATCTTTAAGCATAAAAGCATGTTCAACATCACACATAATTATAGGAAAGCAATTGAATACATCAGTGGGATACTACTTTTACTTTCCAAATTAAAAAAAATTAAAAGGTAAAACAACACATCAATTAGTGGGTCTGGGGAAGTTGACTCTCATATATTACTGGTGGGAACACAAATCTATAAAACCTTGTGGAGGAGAATATGGTAAAATCTACCAAAAATACTTATTTATTGATTGATTCAGAATCTCAATTTTAGAAATTTATCAAAAAATACAACTCCAGCAATACTGAAATACAGATGATGTGTTCAAGGAAATTCCTTGTAACATAATTTGTTATTACAAAATACTGAACACAATACACTACACAGAGAAGTGATTGAATGAACTCTGGCACATCTATATGGTATAGCTGATAGAGTACTATGCACCTGTGAAAATGAATAAGGAAAAACTGAAATGGAGCAATTTCCAGAATTTATTGTTATGTGAAGAAAGCTGTCAAGAAGAGTATCTTTAGTATGTTACATTTTGTGTAAGAGGAGAGGAAAATAAAACATGTGCAAGAAGTCGAGAAGAAATAATTAGATAGTAATAAGATTAGCTACTTTAAAAAGTAGGTAGAAATTGTATATTTGCTATATCCTCTAAATCCATGTTTCCCCTGCTATCCAAAAGTAGAGAATCCCTATGAAACCTTTTGTAAACTGAAATAGTCTAAAGCAAAGAATGTCCCCCATTTCCTGAAAGTTCACATTAAACCTTTTTGGTTTTACCAAAGCAAAACATTTTGTAATTGAAAGAAATCTTTTTGTTAGTAACTTCTTGTTAACTTAAAGAAATCTAGAGAGGATTTCCACTTAAAAAAATAAGTCTTTGCTGTACTAACGCAGGTCTTTCATAAAACTATGAAAATGGTGAAAGCAAAGCTGAAGAGGCACATAAAGTGGAATTTGTAGGTAACAAGGGAGAATGAATTGCCATGAAAAATGGGGGTTGATTTTGCATACCTCACAGGACAAGTTTTAAAAGTAATTTTTACAAAGTATTTTGTAAATGCTAATTTTTTAGGATTCTATTAATTGGCATACAAAAATATAAGGATGAACATTCTAATTTCTCATAGTCATGTTTTTTGAAATTTCCATCATCATCAAGCAAAATAAATGTCAATTTAAATTGAAAGCTATGTGTAAGAATGATTCGGCATTCCATGCACTTGCTTTAAAAATTTAGTCCTGTGCATAGTATGGTGTTTTATTGTGCATATTTAATTTTTTTACATTTTTTCTAGAGCCAATAATCAGTGCTGCTTTTGTACCTGTTTTATGTGATTTTAATAAAACATGGATAGTTGTAGCCACCTGCTGACTATTTCAGGTTTAAAATAAAATTGTGACTGCAATATAAAATAAAATTAAATTAAATTAAATTAAAGTAAAGTAAATTAAATTAAATGACAACATGAATTTTCAGAAAGCAGAGGATCCCTGTATTCCTTTTTCTATATGTCTGACTTTCATAGTCATGTTATTATTTCATTTATATAGAAAAACTAAATAAAATACACAATGCTATAATATTGAATACAAACAAGAACATACTAACTTAAACATTTTCAAATGAGTAATATTTCACTTCAATATCAAAACTGTGTCACCTTTAACATACTGATTAGATTATGTACTCCCAAGTTAAATACAAAAGAAACAATACTTTCTGAAAACACTCAAAATAAATTGAAATCCAAGTACTTGGCTTCTTTATGATAGAAGCATGAATGAGCAGTTCTGAAATCACTTTCAATGCTTTCTAGGACTGAGCACATATGTAAACACATTGTAGACATGGGAGACAGTTTTCTTACTCAGAGAAGAGAGAAACAAAATAGAAATTAAGAAGACAGAATAAGACCCATGGATTTGGATTGTGCTTTGCAATATTAGTGTGATAATTACCTGTTTCTGTACTCTAAAAATGTATAAAAGCAATGGCTCCCCAGTAGCAATGAATATACCTAGTACAAGGATGTTGGCTTCTTTTTGTTTTTAAAGTATTTATTTATTGTGTGAGAGAGACAGAGAGAAAGAGAGAGAGATCATGAACAGGAGAGGGGCAGAGACAGAGGGAGACAGTGAATCCCAAGCAGTGGGAGTGGCCGCATGGAGCCAGTTACTGGGCTTGAACTCAGGAACCACGAGTTCATGACCTGAGCCAAAACCAAGAGGGAGACGCTTAACTGATTGAACCACACAGACACCCATAGGATTTTGGTTTCTAAATACCACTCTCTACTTAAAAGAACCAAGAATTCTTGGGAAAACTGTTGATTCCAGAACTGAGGAAACACCAACATGATCCCGGAATAATTCTAAGCCAGAATGTAAATGCACAAAGAATGCATAAAGAATGATGGAGGGATGTCAAAGGGCGTAGAGGCAACTTAAGGAATTAGTATTACAACTTGAATATCAAAATAATATATTTAATTCAAAAACATAGGAATTTATTACTCAAACTGATATAAATAAGTAAAAACATAACTAAAGGAGGACAAATTACTTTTTTAGTAACATGCTAACTAATAAATGTATAAGAATAATGACATTTGAGGGGCGCCTGGGTGGCTTAGTCGGTTAAGCATCCGACTTTCGCTTAGGTCATGATCTTGCGGTTCGTGGGTTCGAGCCCCGCGTCGGGCTCTGTGCTGACTGCCAGCTCAGAGCCTGGAGCCTGTTTCAGTCTGTGACTCCCTCTCGCTCTGACTCTCCCCTGCTCACGCTGTCTCTCTCTCTCTCTCCTAGAAATAAATAAAACATTAAAAAAAAAAAGAATAATGACATTTGAAATCATCACTTGCCAACCACTAATATAATATTTTATTTCCTTTTTTTATAATAATAATTGACTCAGTCAAGAATCATCAATAGATGCTAACAATTAGTCCATCCAAAGTAAGAAGATATTTACAATATCTTGGCATATCTCTTCATAAGTTACTTAAAAATTTTTTAATGTTTATTTACTTTTGAGAGAGAAAGGCAGAGCGTGAGCAGGGAAGGGGCAGAGAGAGAGGGAAACGCAGAATCTGAAGCAGCCTCCAGGCTCTGAGCTATCAGCACAGCGTCCAACACAGGGCTTAAACTCACAAACCGTGAGATCATGGCCTGAGCTGAAGTCAGACGCTTAACTGACTGAGCCACCCAGGCACCCCTTGCCAAGTTACTTAATCAGAAAATGTAAACTAGTAACATTACAGGGGAAAATTTTGACAGAAATCACCTCAACTGAATGATCAAATTAACATTGGCAGTAATGAGACAAATCAACAGCAGGTGCTCCCAACTATAACATACTGAGAGCTCAGCATTGGTTCTATGGCATTTCTACCGAAAGTGCATACTCTCAATAATAATCATGAGAAAACACCAGACAAATTCAAACTGAGGGATATTATAAAAAGTAGCTATCTTCTATTCATCAAGACAATCAATGACAAAATGCACAGAAAATAATAATAAAGTATAGGAGACTAAAATTATATGACAACTAAATATAACACATCATTTTGGATTTATTTTGGCTCAACATTCATTAATACAGATTTTGGTGAAATCACAATAAAGTCTTGCAGCAATATTAATTTGCTTCTTTGAAAATTACACTACAATTATGTTCTTAGAAAATAAATATTTAAGTGTAAATAAATATTAAGTGGTACATGGACATCATGTCTATAATTTATTTTTTCATGGGTTAGAGAAAAATTGTCTACCTATATACCTATTTATTTAGAAAGAATGATAAAGGAAATATGGTAAGATGTTAACATTTGAAGACTATTGGCAAAACTCTTGGACAAGAATTCTATGTACTTCTCTTGTAATTTTCTGTAAATCAGAAACTATTTTGAAAAAAACTTTTAAATAATTATGGGTTTAAGTAGCTCATAAATAGTTTTCTCGAACTACATTAGTTTCTTTTCCACTAACAATTAACTACATTTCTTCAAAATCTATTTTTTTTCTGTTCTGGCTTTTGCATAGTAGAAGATGCCATCTACTATTAGTCTTCAATAAAATTGTAAACATTATAGTAAATAGAATAAGAAAGTACTTAAGACAAAAATTTAAAAAAGAAGGGAAAGCTATTCAAAAGTAATAGGAATAACTGACTTCCGTAACACAGAGAAACAGGCAAAGAGACTTAGACAAAATGTGAAGACAGAAGAATTTGTCCCAAATGAAAGATCAGGACAAGGTCATGGCCAGAGATCTAAGCAAAACAGATATAAGTAACATACCTGATGGAGAATGTAAAGCAATGATCATAAGGATACTCACTGAACTTGACAAAAGACTGGAGGACATTAGTGAAACCACTAAGATGAAGATAAGGAATCACATAACAGAGATAAAGTGCTCAAAAAATGAAATAAGAAAAACTCTTGAATGAAGGTCAAGCTGGAAGAGCAGAGGAATGAATTAATAACCTCGGTAACAGAGTAATAGAAAGTAATCAAGCTGAGCAAAAGAGAAAGAATTATGTACAATGAGAATAAATGTAGATAACTCAGTGACTCTACTAACCATTATAACATACATATTACAGGGATCCCAGAAGAAAGACAGAAAAGGGAGCAGAGAATTTATTTGAAGAAATAATAGCTGAAAACTCATCTAATCTGCAAAAGGAAACAGATATCCAATTCCATGAAGCACAAAGACCTCCCAAGAAAATCACAAAAGCAGATCTACACCCACGACATATTGTAACTAAAACAGCAAAATACAGTGATAAAGAAAAAATATTAAAAGCAGCAAAACAAGGGGCGCTTGGGTGGTTCAGTCAGTTAAGCATCCAACTTTGGTTCAGGTCATGATCTCGTGGTACGTGAGTTTGAACCCTGCATCAGGCTCTGTGCTTATAGCTCAGTCAGAAGCCTGCTACAGGCTCTGTGTCTCCCTCTCTCTCTGTCTCTTCCCTGCTCGTGCTCTATTTCTGTCTCTCTCTGTCTCTGTCTCTCTCAAAAATAAATAAGTGTAAATAAATTTTTTAAAAAGCAGAAGAACAAAAGAAGACAGTTACATACAAAGGAAATTCCATAAGGCTGTCAGAAGATTTTTCAGAAGAAACTTTCCAAGCCTGAAAGTAGTGGCCTGATATATTCAAAGTGCTGAAAGGGAAAACCTGCAGCCAAGAACACTCTATTCAGCAAGACTATCATGCAGAATAGAAGGAGAGAGAGAGTTTCCTGGACAAACAAAAACCACAGGAGCTTGTGACCACTAAACCAGCCCTGCAAGAAATATTAAAGGGGACTGTTTGAGTGAAAGGGAAGGACCAAAATGACAGTATAAATGTAGAAAGCACAAAAGCAGTAAAATTAATATTTCTGTAAAAAACCAGTCAAGGGATTCATAAAATAAAAGGATGTAAAACATGACACCATATACCTAAAACATGAAGAGGAGAGGAGTAAAGAAGGAGTTCAAACTTAAAAAACCATCAACTTATTATAGACTGCTACATGTAGAAGATGTTATATACAAACCTACTGGTAACTACAAATCAAATATCACTTATAAATATGTAAAGAAAAAAGAGAAAGAATTCCAAATATATTACTAAAGAAAATATAAGCCACAAAAGAGAGAAAGATAAGAAAGGTTCAAAGAAACTCTTCAGAAACAAGCACAAAACAAGTAATAAAATGGTAATAAATACATATCTATCAATAATTACTATGAATGTAGATGGACTAAAAGCTCTAGTCAAAAGACAGAGGATAATCTATATGCTACCTACAAGAGACTTGTTTTAGATCTAAAGACACCTGTAGAAGGAAATAAAGAGGGTGGAAAAACATTTATCATGCATATAGATGTTAAAATGAAGTCAGAGGAGCAATATGTATATCAGACAAAGACTTTAAACAAAGACCGCAACAAGAGACAAAGAAGGACACTGTACAATAATAAAGGGTACAATCCAACAAGTAAATATTTAGGCACTCAACATGGAAGCACCCAAATACATAAAACAGTAACAACAATATAAAAGAACTAATCAAAAATAATACAATAGCCGTAAGTGGCTTTAACCCTCCACTTATGTCAATGGACAAATCATCTAAACAGAAAATCAACAAGGAAACAATGGCTTGAAATGACACACTGGACCAGATGGACTTCACTAATATATTCAGAACATTTTATCCTAAAGCAGCAGAATACACATTCTTTTCAAGTTCACATGAAAAATTCCCTGAATTAGATCACATATTAGGCTATAAAACAAGTCCTAAAAAATTCTAAAACATCAAAGTCATGACATGTATCTTTTCTGGCCACAGTGTTATGAAACTAGAAGTCAACCATAAGAAAAAATCTAGAAAGACCACAAATACATAGAGGTTAAATAACATGCTACTAAACAATAAATGAGTCAACAGAAATTTTAAAAAATAATTTAAAAAAATACATGGAAACAAATGAAAATGAAAATACAACAATCTAAAACCTTGAGGGTGCAACAAAAGTGGTTCTAAGAGGGAAGTTTATAGCAATACAGGAGTACCTCAAGAAGCAAGAAAAATCTCAAATAAACAACCTAAACTTACACCTAAAACAGTTAGGAAAAGAACAACAAACAAAACCTAAAAAAGAGCAGAAAGAAATAATAAAGATTAGAGCAAAAATAAATGATATGGAAACTGAAAAAAGAAAAAAACACAGTAAAACAGATCAGTGAAACTTGGAGCTGGGTTTTTGGGAAAAACACAAAGAATAAAATTGATAAATCTCTAGCCAGACTTACCAAGAAAAAAAGAGAAAGGACTCAAAGAAATAAAATCTCAAATGAGAGAGGGGAAATAACAAACATACCAAAATACAATGAATTTTAGGAGAATATGATGAAAAACTATATGCCAGCTAATTGGATAACTTAAAAGAAATGGATAAATTCCTAGAAACGTATAACCTACCAAAACTGAAACAGGAATAAATAGAAAATTTGAACAGACTTATAACCAGCAAAGAAATTGAATCAGTAATCAAAAAACTGTCAACAAACAAAAGTCCAGGACCAGATGGCTTCACAGGTGAATTCTACCAAACATTTAAAGAGTTAATACCGATTCTTCTCAAACTGTTTCAAAAAAATATAAAACAAAATAAAATAATAAAATAAAATAAAATAAAATAAAATAAAATAAAATAAAATAGGAAGGAAAACTTCCAAACTCATTCTATGGGACCAGCATTATCCTGATACCAAAATCAGATAAGGACACCACAAACAACGAGAACTACAAGCCAATATTTTTGATGAACACAGATGCAAAAATTCTCAACAAAATACCAGCACACAAAATGCAACATATATTAAAGTAAATCATTTCTATAGATGCAGAAAAAGTATTTGAATAAATACAACATCCATTCATGATAAAACCCTTCAACAAAGTAGGGTTAGAGGGAATATACCTCAACATAAAAAGGACATATGTATATAGATAGTATCCACAATGTGGAAATATATGATAAAATGTAAAATTGTTTTCCACAGTGACTGTACCAATTTGCCTTCCCACCAACAATGCACGAGGGTTCCTTTTTCTACACATCCTCACCAACACCAGTTGTTTCTTGTGTTGTTGATTTTAGCCATTCTGACAGGTGTGAGTGACGTGATACCTCATTGTAAGTTTTGGCTTGCATTTTCCTGATAAGTGCTGATGAGCGTCTTTTCATGTGTCTGTTGGCCATCTAAATATCTTCTTTGGAAAAATGTCTGTTCATATCTGCTTCCCATTTTACTATCATTTTACTGCCAGCATGTTTTTTTCTCATTTGTGTCCCTGGCAAATGGGCTAAGCAGTAGGGAGCAATGTTTCTTTTTATTTCCAAAATGAATCCACTGGATGTACCCCTGGCATCTGCTTGGGTGCAAATTCCTCTCCTAAAAGGACACATGCCAGATTGAATTTGAATCTACCCTAATGACCTCATTTTAATATAATTATCTCGTTAAAGGCCCAATCTCCAAGTATAGTTAGTTACATTTTAGTTAGAGTTTCAACATAAGAATTTTGGGGAGACACAATTCAACCTATAAGAAGTAGCAATACCACTAAAAGTAGAATATCAATCTGTCTAAAATTGGTACTTTGAGATTAAGAGATAATTTAGTCCAATTGATATTAAGATTGAAAAATCCAGAAACGTTTACAGGTTAGCTGTGAACTTAGAGGGCAAGAATATGTTTAGTCCTTCTAGGAACTATGGAACTATATTTTTAGTCATTAAATAATAATTATCAATTCCTCTGATATTGAGAAATACATGTTTTTCTAATTATTCTTTTTTGAAAGACAGTGTTAGCCACTTTAATTAAGTGGGTTTCCAACTCTAGCAAGAATATTAAGTAACAGTGAGATCTGCATGATGCTTTTCCCCTCACATCGCTCTTACATCATGAATCTAAAACGGAAAAGTTGAAGGTTATTCAGCATAGAGGGAAATGGGAAAATTTTTTATATATACTTGCATTCTTCGTTGATAAGTGAATTCATCTTTGTGCATGAAATTTAAAAACATTTGACACCATTATAATACCTGTTTGTTTAAACATAGTCATAATATATATCCAAGATTGCATTTCAAATTGAAATTTTCACTTTTCTTTACATTTGTGTTCCAGAACATGCATGGATAGGCCTTTTTAGCTTTCAGGGTGTTTCAAATGATTGTTTAGTAGATCTAGATCAGACTTCTTGGTTGCAAGCAACAGTAGGAACTTGGATAATTTTAAAAGAAAAGGTATTCAGTTAGGTCACAGAATTGAGGCTGAAAAACTTGGGCCATACATAGGACAGTCCAAGAGTTGTTGTTCCTGGCATTATGCAGCCAACTTGCTGCAGCTGCAGGCTCTACTGAGACTCTTACTGCTTCCAAAGGTGTCCCTGGTACCACCAAACCTGCAATGATCTTACCCCCTCTATTGACCTTACTTGGTACCACATGTTCAATATTCAAAGTCCCTAGCAAAAATGTCTGATTGGTGGAAACTCAGAAATGTACTTGAATACTCACTAAAGAATAGAGCCTCTTCATCTTCCATGGTGGAGGTAGGTATTGGAAATCACCATTTAACAGACAGCCCACATGGTAGATGAGTAATTCCACACAAGGAAAATGCTCTATGAGCTGGAGGATAGAGAAGCACTATATTTGTCATTGTGCCTAGTCTGTTCTCATGTGGGCCTGGGGGACAACATGGAAGGAAAATCCTTTATGTGTTTGAAATTCAATCAATTTCAAACCAAAATTTGGGGAAAACTCCAAATCTCAATTTATAGACTAAAAAAAATGGTTAAGTGTTACGAGATATTTAAAATTAGCAGTAGGTCGGGGCACCTGGATGGCTCAGTCAGTTAAGCATCTGACTTCAGCTCAGGTCATGATTTTGCAGTCTGTGAGTTCAAGCCCCATGCTGGACTCAGTGCTGACAACTCAGAGTTGTTCCATCATTCTAATACATACAGGCTGAAGAACAGGTTCAAATTTTGCTTAAAATCGCGCTATGTAAAGACTGCTTAATGTTAAGCACACCAAATAATCAACAAAGGGATGCTTATCTTTACTTAAATAATTAACATTTTATTAAATTAATTCCCTGGATTATCTTGTGGTCATTGTTCAGAAATACTAAACTAAAGAAATTTTCAAAGAAACTATAATGCAGAAAATCCACCAACGAGAATTTAAAAGTGTTATAATTTGGCCATACTGTTTTATCTGTTTTCATACAATCACTAACATATATTATAGATCAATTTGAAGTCCCTTCCCATATGTCTAGCCACTTCCCCTTCACTTGAAATAGATATTATCATGAAGTTACTATATGTACTTGCAACATTTTTAATGCATTTATATATACAAATGTGTGTATTATTGAAGAGTATGTGTATTTTTGCTTTTTTATAAATGTATCATATATTTTGTACCATCTTGTCATTTTCTAAGTCTTTTATCATTATGTTTTGAGATTTATTTTTATACATTAATTTTAGTTCATTTACTTTAACTTATATGCTGTATCCCATCTTATAAATATGCTTTATCTATCTCCTACTGATGGACATTTAGTTTATAAGCATTCTTTTTTTGTTTTTACCAGTAATGCTGCAAAAAACATTTTTCTACATATGTTTTTATGCACATATCTGACAGTTTTTCTAAAAATGTAAATTCTGGGCCACAAAGGCATGGACAGTTTTTATTGTGCTAGATGACCGAAAATTACTTTCATCCTACATTATTTTTTAAAAATTAAAATCCTCAATTACAACCTGTATTTTTACTGACTCCTATAATTTATAGACATACCTTTCTCTTTTTGCTCTTTTATCGCAGAGGTAAGGCTTTCTAAGAAGATAAAATGGGTAATAACATACAATGACTTTTCCCAGCATTACAGTTTGGTGTGATGATTTAATTTGCCAGTGCGTTCATTTTTCCTTGCAAAGTAATTTTGTTGTATGACAGGAGTTGCTTTTCAAAGGGGAAAATGCTTACTCATGAAAATTAAAGACAGATTTTCTTTTGGAAATAGTATCTCCAAATTTAGCAGACATGCTGGCAAAGCCAAGAGTATTTCTATAAAATTTTGGGGAAATAAAAATTAAAATTACTAAAATTAGACAAAAATCCCTTAGTCAAGAGTTTTAAAAATATTTTTGAAGTATTAATAGGATAGAGTGATGATACAAAAAAAAATTAGATTTGAAGAGGATTTTTCACAATGGCTATTACATAGATATATGAGTTTCCTTTTCATCTATGCATGACTCTGCTTTGTCCTACTATTTCCATCTGTTTGATCAAGAACTGAGAAAAAGTAACAACTCGATTCACAACTGTTTCTGTTAGATTCTGAAAATAAAGCAAGTTATTCTATAATATAGGTGACTTGTCATGGTGAGTTTGATTTATCTAGTAAAAGATGTTGGGGCGTTCTTTATTATTGGGCCTCTGCCATCAATTAGGATTTATTTTCCATCTCCTTTCTCAAGAAATTATTTTCTAAGAAAATTATTTTCTATATATACAGTCTATAAAAGCAGAGGGGATAAGTTAATTCCCACATCCCTCCTCTCAACTTGAACTGACTTTGCAAAGTTAATGTAGGGAAATAGGTGTGTGTGTGTGTGTGTGTGTGTGTGTGCGCGCGCGCACGCATGTGTATGTGTTAAGGTAAGTGCCCTGCTTCCCTCATGGCTCCCATTCTGAAAGAAAGGAAATGCTCCGTTACAGTGCAAAGATCTTATCTGGTCACCAGCCAATATATTCTGCACTCTCAGACAAGGGGAATATTTGAGGTCTAGAGGTAGACAATCTCTGGGGAGACTGAAGTGGTTTTGTTAATGTAAAGAAAAATACATTTTGCTTGAATATTTGTATGTTTCCACTTATGCAGTGTATTGACTTTCCTTTCAGCTCTGCACAGACTCTGGGCAACCTGAATGTGAAGTTCCTGAAATACTGAGCTTTCTGGAGATTAAAATGGGACTTCTCCTGATTTACTCCTTCTTGTCGGTACTAGTATTCAAGCAGAGTCTGATTGTCTATTGTGACACTGGTTGGATGGATGACTGTTTATTTATTTATTTATTTATTTATTTATTTATTTATTTATTTTTATAGTTTATTGTCAAATTGGTTTCCATACAACACCCAGTGCTCATCCCCACAAGTGCCCTCCTCCATGCCTATCACTCCCCTTCCTCTCTCCCCCACCCCCATCAGCCCTCAGTTTGTTCTCAGTATTCAAGAGTCTCTCATGGTTTGCCTCCCTCCCTCTCCCCAACTACTTTCTCTCCTTATCTTCCCCCATAGTCTTCTGTTCAGTTTCTCCTGTTCCACTTATAAATGAAAACATATGGTATCTATCCTTCTCTGCGTGACTTATTTTGCTCAGCATAACACCCTCAAGTTCCATCCACATTGCTACAAATGGCCAGATTTCATTCTTTCTCATTGCCATGTAGAATTCCATTGTATACATAAACCACATCTTTTTTTAAACTTTTTTAATGTTTTATTTATTTCTGAGAGACAGAGAGAGACAGACAGACAGACAGCGTGAGAAGGGGAAGGTCAGAGAGAGAGGGAGACACAGAATCCGAAGACAGGCTCCAGTCTCTGAGCTAGCTATCAGCACAGAGCCTGACACGGGGCTCAAACCCACAAACCGTGAGATCATGATCTGAGCCGAAGTTGGCCGCCCAACCAACTGAGCCACCCAGGCGCCCCAAACCATATATTCTTGATTCATTCATCAGTTGATGGACATTTAGGCCCTTTCCATGATCTGGCTACTGTTGAAAGTGCTGCTATGAACATGTGCCCCTGTGCATCAGCACTCTTCTATCCCTTGGGTAAATTCCTAGGAATACTATTGCTGGGTCATAGGGGAGTTCTATTGTTAATTTTTTGAGGAACCTCCACATTGTTTTCCAGAGGGGCTGTACCAATTTACATTCCCACCAATAGTGTAGGAGGGTGCCCATTTCTCCACATCCTCACCAGCATCTATAGTCTCCTGATTTGTTCATTTTAGTGTGACGTGGTATCTCAGTGTGGTGTGAAGTGGTATCTCAGTGTGGTTTTGATCTTCATTTCTCTGATGATGAGGGACACTGAGCATCGTTTCATGTGTCTGTGGGAAAACAAATAATCCAGTGACGAAATGGGCAGAAGACACGAACAGACACTTCTCCAAAGAGGACATACAGATGGATGACTATTTTAACTGGGCAATTGACCTATGTCATTTTGTAAGACATTTCTAGTATTAATATGTTATGATTCTATCAATCTGAAAAAGGAATAGATCAGTTTGGCTCAGCAGTTGGAAAAAGCATCAAAGGAGGAACAGATTCTGAAACACAAAATGTGGGTAGAGTTTTTCTGCATGATAACATATGAAGGGTGGGTCACTCAGAGAGCAAATCTGAACAAAGTTATAAATGGTGATGGTCATCCTGATGCCTGAAATTGCTTTAGGTCAAAGAACTGCTTTCTAGTAATATTGAAATTAGAAACCAAATTTCCCCACTTCTGAGTTCTCATTCTACTTTTTCAGCAGAATGAGAGAAATTGTCATTCACACATTTTAGGCAAGTTATCTATCCCTTATGAATATAATATATATTTATATTTATAAAATATACTATATAGTGTATATAGAAACAATATATAGAAAATATAAAATAGTAGCAAGAGGATTTTCTAAGGACTAGATAATAGTCTAAATAAAATATAATGGAAAAATGTGATTTTTACATTGGTATTTTAAAAAGTAAATAAATAACTGGAGGATGTGTCTCCAAACTCTGTTACCTATATAACTGATATGGACAAACTCATGTTTATTAGTTCAGTTTAGGGATATAAACTCTTCATGAACCTGTCACTTTGTTCAAGATACTCATTATCACTATAAAAACCTATCTATAAGGGATTTAAGGTACATAATGTAAAGTAGCAATTTGTCTAAGGATTAAGTATAAACACCTTAACCAAATCATGATTTCAGGTAGTAACAAATTAACAGTTTTCTTTAACCTGGCAAAGATTTAGACACTTATCTCTCTCTCTCTCTCTCTCTCTCTCTCACTGAAAAGTTAAGCTTTAGCCTCCAGGGCATGTCTGGTGTTAATGTACTTTATATCCTTCTAACTTCGATCTAGCTGGGGCCCACATGCCTTAAGTAAACCACCTCTTCTCAGCCAAAATTGAGCATAATATTCATTCAATTTCATGGTGTTTCAACGTGTACCTTTTAGAAATGATGAAGTAAGGAAAACGAATCCTAAATCAACTACTGAGCCCATTAAAGGGGCTTATTTGCATACTTTGGCTTTATATGGATAACATGCTCTCGTGAGCTACATGAACTTTTGGGCTGAATGGGATACAGGGCTGTGCCTAATGTTTTCTTGTACAGACTATTCAGAGCTCATATGATAGCTAAAGTGTTGTTGATGAGTCTGTCATAGATCAGCACTTCTTGGTTATTTGAGCGGACAAAGAAGTTCAGAAGTATTGAATCTGGAAACTTTAAGGAGTTCAAAGCCAATACAAGTGTGCCATTAAGAAAAATGCATCTATGTAGGTTTGGGTTATTGATATTTAATTAGTACTCTCGAGATTTCACTCCTCCACCACATGTCCACCTTTCTGATATAAAAGTAGGAGACTTTATAAAATAAATATTGATGGTTTATTCAGTATAGGATTTCAGCTTTTGAAGGCTAACAGATAGCCAAACAACCCAGAGTAGTGGATTTTGGCACAGACGATCAGGGGAAATAAAGGTCTGTTGAGTGACTGACAGGTCAGATTCTGAGAGAAAATATCACTTCAACTCCAGCACAGATAATAATGTACTTCTGAATATTCAAGCACATCCTGTTATTTTAAAGGTTAAATATAAACTGACTAAAAGAATCACAAAACTAAACTTAAAAATACAACTCAAACCAAGATAATCAGATAGGATTTTTAACACTAAAATTACAGTTTAACACTATGAATTATACTTCATACGTGAAAAATTTCAAAGCTGTGTGTTGTATAGTCCAATGTCTGAAACCTTTGACAAGAGCAAGTTCTGACTGCCAAGATTATGCACACTATTCCTCAATTTATGTATATTTGAATATAGAACATTTAACATTTGTAAATTTCTATAACCTGATGAATGAAAATTAAAGAGAATGTGTTATTTGTTGTTAACCAATATAAAAAGAGATACTTTATGAAGCTCATATTTTTTGGACAACTTAATTTTAATGTCATACATATATGAATAAGCGACATATTTACTTGGTTCAAATGTAAAATGACTGCAGTGTTGTTCATGCTTGGACCCTATTTTACATTACTAATTTTCTGAAAAATCCAAATATTCAAAATGATTTGTTAGAAATATGTAAGAGAAAACACTGATCTGTAAAAAATAAGGTACAAATAGAAAATGTTTAAATTTACCCTATAATTTCAATACCCATTCAAGATTCTATAATGATTTATATATGTTTTAACATACATTTATATAGTAGTTACTATGTTTACACCCTTGTAAGATAACAGAAAATACATAATTGGTCCATGCCCCCAGTTCCTAACACAGAGCTCCAAACCCCTTGTAGTTACCTAATTGATAAGAGCTATAAGCATCTTGGGGCACCTGGGTGGCTCAGTTGGTTGAGTCTGACTTCGGCTCAGGTCATGATCACACAGTTTGTGAGTTCAAGCCCTGCTTCGGATTCTGTGTTGACAGCTCAGAGCCTGGAGCCTGTTTCAGATTCTGTGTGTGTGTCTCTCTCTGCCCCTCCCCCACTCAGGCTCTGTCTCAAAAATAAGATAAAATAAAATAAAAGAGCTACAAGCATCTTTTGTTCTAATATTTGGTCTTTGATCCTGGTTCCTGACACCACACTTCTAAATCCCTGGAATATCCTGGAGAATATTCCTTTTATCCTAATGAGGCTACTCTAGATGGGCTCCTAGATGGGAGATAGTCACCAGACAGACCAAGCTATATTTACAAGCTTGGATTTTCAGCTCCACACCCCATTCTCCAGAGAGGCGAGAGGGGCTAGAAGTGAGGTTAATAGTCTATCATGCCTTCATGATGAAGCCTCCATCCCTAAAGCACAGGTTTGGAGAGTTTCCATGTTGCTAAACACATGGAGAAGTGGGGAGGAGAATGTCTAGAGGTCATGAAGCACCACATCCTTTCCTTTTCCCTTGTCCTATGCATCTCTTCCATCTGGCTCTACCTGAAGTACATCCTTTCATAATAAAATAGTAATCTAGCAAATAAAATGTTTTTCTGAGTTCCGTGAGCCATTCTAGCAAACTGTTGAGCCCAACAAGTGAGTCATGGGACCCCCAATTCATAGCGAGTAGGTCAGAAGTATGGGTGACAAACTGGAACTTGCAATTGACATTTCAATTGGGGAAGGGAAGTCTTGTGGAAGTGAGGCTATAATTTGTGGGATCCGATATTAACTTCAGCTAGCTTCTGATAGTGTCAGAATTGAATTCCAGGATTCCCTGCTGGTGTCACAGGGAACTGCCTGTGTTTTTTCTCCCAGCACAAATTTGGTGACCAAAAGTGTCAGAAGTAAAGTGCTATATGTGAGTAGTAAAGAAAAACATACAGGAAAAGTGATTTTTTTTCCCTACAGAGCACTTTTGTATATATTATAGTAACATTAATTCATTATCCACCATAAGATACCTATGATGTATTATCTCCACTTCACAGATGAGGAAATTAGGCTCAGGTTAAGCAATTTATCTAAGGTGACATAGCTAGTAAAGGCAGGGTCCAACCTCTTAAACCAAACCACATGACCTATTCTTCACATGGATCCACTCAAGAGAACACTGCATGGGATTAGAAGCTAAGCAAAGAGGAAATGCTATCAAATTTGAACCACTAATAATATTTAACAACTGTTGTCACTCTTTAATTTGTTTGATATGGAGAGAGTCATTGAACATATTTAACATCCAGTTGAAATTTGCATTTCTGATGGAATTTTCACTGTGATGGTTAGAAGTGTGATTTACAACTGTCTCAGTTATTTTTCAGAAAAGAGGGGCACTTTGTCAAATATTCGGTTTTAAGACAGTTTTTCCATTTTATTGAAAATGAAGGCATGTGTCTCCTATGACATGGTAACATTGTTACAGATTTGGGAGAGGCAATGAAAGTTGTTTAGTTGTTAAATCAGAAAGAAACCTCAAAGTATTACAGTTGTTTGACAGATATTTAGAAAATGGAGTCTATTTTACAAAATACATATTATTTTTTGTCTCAGTTGCAATACCTGTACCAGTATCTCACTTCGGCAGAACATTATTATGAGAACATATATTTGCATTTTACTTGTCATTGAATTGATCACTGTTAAGTTAAGCATCTGCTCATAGTGAATACATCCAAACCCTACATGGCATTTCACTAAGGGCAGTGCACACGTCTGTGATATAGTAACGGATTCATAAACATAGGTATGCCTAAATGTAAAAACAAAATGAAAGGCAAACATCAGTGTATTGCTGTAAGTTTAATTGATGCCACTTTTTTCTTTTAAATCAAAAGGTTCAAATATATTTTTTAATTAAGAAAAAAATATTTAAGGACTACATAAAATGAGTCAACATGATTGTTGAAGTAAATATTATTTTTTGGTATTTTACTTGGTCTCTGGATATTTTTATGAAATATAATTTAGTATGGGTATTTTACTATAGTTTTCTTTACCAATTTGAAATAATTTTAAAAGGATAAAATCAACACAATTTGTTCCCATAATTTATGGGAGGTCTCGAATGACCCTCTTAGAAGTGGACCCAGGAAAACACTATCTAAAAGAAATCTTTAAATGATTCCTGCTAATTCTAAAGCCTATAATTTTCCAAGAAAGATCCAGTGGGCATCCTAAATGCAGAGTACATGTATAAATATTTGCCAGAAACAATGCTATAGTGTGTCAGATGTTCCTATATTTCACAGGATTAAAGGTTTGAAAACCAGCCTTAATTCGTTTGGAAACCATGAAAAGTATAATTGTGTTCATTTAATCAAGGATACAAGAGTGCCATCTAGTGCTCAAGTCTCATGAACTACAGACACACAGCCCTTAGAAACCCAGTATATAATGGAGCAGGCAGATACTACTCATGCAAAGTAGATAAAGTAACATAAAATGTGGTAATTTCCCATTTTATATGATTTTCATATAGAGTATAATCTGCTATTTACTTGGGTGTCACAATTTAGGTTTTTTAAATATTAGACTATTATATCCCTGGTGTATTCCTATCAGTTTTTCCTGAGATTTTGTGTATCATATTAAAATAGCATCAACATTTGGTGAAATCTTAGAAAATTGCAGGTAAAATTCTAATAATAGGAAAAGGGAACCTCTATAGTGACTAATAATAATAATGGCACTTATATTTTAGGAGATTGATATATGTTAATGTGATTTGTTCTTTACTTGTATTATCTCTAATACTCAGGAATTCTATGAGTAAGATATTATATCAATTTTACAGATGTAATTAAAGCTCAAAGAGTTATGTTTGAAACACTGCATTTCTGGTAAGTGTGGGAGGCCACATTATAAGTGTGACTTTCATGAGAGGACACTGTGCTAGATTACATGCCACCTAATTCCATAGTACTTCAATGATGTCAATGACCAAACCAAAGCATAAAACTGACCATTGATTAAAGTTAACAAAATATGCTATTTATCCACTTGTTATCTTATAACTGAAACTATATCAAATGTATATGCCACAATTGTACTTAGAATAGAAACTAATAGAAAAATCATATAATCAGAATATCTAGAAATATGTTTTGCTCATGAAAGGGCATTTATTTATTTTTTATTTAAGTAATAAAATAAGTATTAGTATCTCTTTCACTCTTGACCAGAGTTTATCAACTAACTTTGGCACTACTGACATTTTGAGCCAGATACTCTTTTATGTCAGGGGCTGTACTTCATATTTTTGTAAAGAGAATAATGTCCCCAACCACCTTTGCCAAGTATCAGAATGATGAAATTTGTGTGGTGATCCTTGAAGAAGGCTCTCTGCTAATAGTTTCCACTTCCTTAATTTTATATATATTCATTCCAAATAATGTTGAAAATATTAGATTCTGATAGGTAGTAGAGCAGAACAGTTGTGCATAACATCAGGTCTCTATTCTTTTGTGCTTAATGTCCAATAAAGTGAAATATTACTTTTAGTCAAAGTTTAAGAATTACCTCACAGAGGAAATTAATTTCAAAATTATATATAGTAAAAATAGGCTCCAGTAGGACTTTTCTGTGAAGATCTCATCCCAAGACTTGTCTATTCGCAAACGCCAATCATGTATATGATAAAGCAGTACAGATTGCCCATAATTTTGTGTTTTATCTTAATTTATGTTGTTTTTAGAAAATTGAGATCTAATTGAGGAGGAACCTTTTAATGAACCAACATAAAATAAACTAATAGTTCCATATCACCTCAACATAAAGCAATCCTCTCTCCTCTCTCTCTGTCTCTGTCTTTATACTGTTAGCTGCTAGAAAGAAGTTTGAAGTAGAACAAAAGAATTGAAGAACGAGCAAAGATCATTTAGATTGTTTAAAAAATGCAAGCAATATGGCTTGAGTTACAAGACTATGGGTAAGGCTTCATAAATATTTTTGGAAAATATAAAAAGATGAATAAACTGTCAGTCTCATTTTACTCTTTATATCAACTTATACTAAGTGAATCAATGAGGTTAGAAGTACATTATTTGTAAAAATCATATAAGATGTGTATTATAGAAATTCTCTCAAATTCCCATTAAAATACCCATAAATTTATAAAACAATTCTTTTTTAAAATATTTATTTATTTATTTATTTATTTATTTATTTATTTTTACAGTTTATTGTCAAGTTGGTTTCCATATAACACCCAGTGCTCATCCCCACAAGTGCCCCCCTCCGTGCCCGTCTCCTTCCTCCCCTCCCACATCCATCAGTCCTCAGTTTGTTCTCAGCATTCAAGAGTCTCTCATGATTTGCCTCCCTCCCTCTCCTCCACTATTTCCCCCCTTCTTCTCCCCCATGGTCTTCCGTTAAGTTCCTCTTAATCCTCGTATATGTGCAAACATATGATATTTGTCCTTCTCTGTCTGACACCCTCAAGGTCCATCCATGTTGCTACACATGGCCAGATTTCATTCTTTCTCATTGCCATGTAGTATTCCATTGTATAGATAAACCACATCTTCTTGATCCATTCATCCGTTGATGGACACTTAGGCTCTTTCCATGTTTTGGATATTGTAGAGAGTGATGCTATGAACATTGGGGTACATGTGCTCCTATGCATCAGCATTTCTGTATCCCTTGGGTAAATTCCTAGCAGTGCTATTGCTGGGTCATAGGGGAGTTCTATTGTTAATTTTCTGAGGGATCTCCACACTGTTTTCCAGAGGGTCTGTACCAGTTTACATTCCCACCAACAGTGTAGGAGGGTGCCCGTTTCTCCACATCCTCGCCAGCATCTCGAGTTCTCTGATTTGCTCATTTTAGCCACTCTGACTGGCGTGAGGTGGTATCTCAGTGTGGTTTTGATTTGTATTTCCCTGATGAGGAGGGATGTTGAGGATAGTAAAACAACAATTCTTAACAGTACTGTAAGAAAACGTTAAATCATAGCCTGAGCAAAAGTTCAACTAAATGCCTAGTGACCTCATTATCTTCCAAATTATTTTAACAATACTTACTAAACATACTGTTCAATATTTCTATTTGAAGTTTTGTCTACCAGCATAATAATTTTTGGTCTTTGTATTTGACCTTGTCTTGGTAATGTCAATAATAACTCCAGAATTCAAGAAGTACCTTTTTTTTTTTCTGAAAGAGAGGAGGGGGGGGCGGCTGGCAGAGGGAGAAGTACAGAGATAATCTTAGGCAGATACTACCCCAGCTACAAGGGTCATTTCTATCTCATGACCTGAGATCATGACCTGAACAGAAATCAAGAGTCCAACACTCAACTGACTAAGCCACCGACTCTACCGTTTTAGTGGCTATAACTTATCATCATCTTTTTATTTTTTTTAGTAAGCTCGTAGAGTTCTTTTACATTTACATCTCTGACATTAATATCTGTGACTTTTCCTCATCTTCATGAATAACAAAGCAAGTAAACAGAAAGGAAATGAAAAGCACTGTATGGGGAATTAGTTTATTTGGCATATGTAATTTTGCCTGCAAACAGCTGACTCAATGTGAAACTACTGAAGATATAGGTTACCTGATGTGGTATGTTATAGAGTCCTAGAAAGCTATGTATAAATTCAAATTCATTAAGTTTAACACAATTTTCTCAAGTGATGCAAGAAACCTTCATGATGAAACAACTAAAGTAACAAAAAGACTTGTATAAATAAAGTTAACTTATATACAGGTAACAAGCTATATGACATTTATTCTTAGTTAAATATTGAGGAAAAAATCATATCCAATCATATCAAAAAATGTGTTCTACATACTAAATATTAAAGTAATAGAATAGGTATGGATACATTTTATAAAAGCTTTTAAATGCACAAGTATGAACTAAATATCAAAAGGAAAACTGTGGAGTATTCTTTTTAAAAAATGAAGTTACTTCTGTCAAGTAAAAATTCACCTTATTTCAACTGCTTTGTATGTTCATGTTCTGGTATATTGGGTTTTCTTCAAGAGAAGCACTAATTTACTTTGTAGTGTGGAGAAACTTTCTATTAGTATTTACAAACTCAATGCTGCCTTGTCTTATGAAACATGTTATTAACTGTTAATCCACACAACATCCCTTGTTAAATAGCTCATTATTATTATCTTCACTTTCCAGCTGAAGAAACACACCAAGAGAGGTCACAGAGTGAGTCAAGGCCAGGATTAGCAATGAAAAGCACCCAGTTGTCGGTGCTTTCCTTGGTCTACCCGGCCACGGTAAATAGGTGAGATGGCTTGCCTGGATAGCCACAAAGAATGGGAGCTGACCCAGAGCTTGTATAACCAAACTCTTAATAAAGACAGCCTGTGTAATCTTTGCCTTTGGACTTCATACAAGTTACCCTAAATTTGAATTGGTGGGGCCCTCACTCATATTCTTGACCTAGATCCTGAAAGTTGCCCTTACTATTCCTCACCTCATGTCACCATCACTACTGAAACCCTATGAGTTTACCTGTGGTTTGCTCTACTATGAACCTATTTCTAAGGAGAGAAAAGTAAATAGTGCTGAGGGCATTTTACAACCTAGGGTGATATTTCTGGAGGGACTGGAATCTGTATTAATTCTCTTAAAAAAATGAGACCAAATTTATAAACCTTGTGGGGTTTTTTTAATCTAAACATTTGAGAAAAAAATAAATGCACATGCAAAAAAACTGGCTGAAATTCTAGAGTGGCTAGTGTATAAGCAATAGATATAGTATATTTTATAACATATTGATAGACAATGAAGACATGAATTTTCTAAATTATTCAACTTCCAATTATAATAAATCTTTCATGGTAGCAAACACTTTAATCTTCAGAAAGTATGCTCAAGAAAATAGAAAAGAACTTTTAAAACTACCTAATAGCAAAAAAAATACTGGGGTTTGTTGGAACTATGTAGCTTTTACAATTTTTGAAAAGTGGAGGACATGGGTTACCAATAACATTTATCAAAAACATATCCTTATTTTAATTAATCTCATATCCCATTGAGAAACAAAGACATTTGATTAAAGAGGCATATAAAGATTTACCTATTGGTAAAATACCCTATTAACATTGTATAATATTTAATGTATTTGATGTACTGATGAAATTTATAAAAATGTTTTACTTTGTATAATGCAATATGGTCCTAAGTTATTTTTTGTTTGTTTTAAATGAAATGAAAAACATTCCCAAGGGTGGGGGAAATAATTAAATATATCAAAGTTGACATAAAAATTCAGATTATCCCATTATCTACTAAAGCAATTGAATATATTTTCTAAAGTTTTCATACTAAAAAGTCACATTTCAAAATCTGGTCCAGATGGCTTCATTATTGAATTCTTCCACATGTTTAGATAGAAACAATTCTAAACACTTTCACAAAGGAGAAAAACAAAGACCCAAGCTCACCTTATGTGGACAGCACAGCCTTTACTCTAAAATTTAAAAATGACATTACAAGAAAGAAAAATAACAGACAAATTTCTTTGCAAAAAGAGTTGAAAATTTCTAAAGAAATGTGAACAAATCAAACCATAAAACAGATAATATAACAACATTCAGTAGGGTTTATTTTAGATCTGTAAGAGAAATTTAACATTCAGAAAGCAATCAATCTAATTCATCACACTGACAGAATAAAAGGGGGAAATGGCATAATTTTCAATCGATACAGGAAAAGCTTTTGATAAAAGTCAATATTCTTTCATGATAAAAACTTTTAACAAACTAAAAATAGAAGAAAATCTTAATCTAGTAAAGGATATCTACAAATGTCTGCAGCATACGTTATATTTAATAAAGACACATCAAAAATGTATATTATATATAAATATATTATATATTTTAATAGATTATATATCTATAATTACATATTATTTATAACATATAAATTATACATATAATTCATAGAAAGTATTTTTTATTTGTGTAGATAATACATATGATGTATAAGAAAATAAACATACTACATATTACATATATTATATATAATATATAAAAAACATAAACACTATATAGATGACCCCATAGAAAAAAGCAGACAAAATACTTGGACAGGCACTTCACAAAGAGGCTATCCAAATGACTAATCAACATATGTAAATGTGATCAACACCATTAGCCATCAGGTACATACAACTTAAAACCACAGTGTAAGAAATATGTATAAGATCTACATGAGACAACTATAAATTTCTGATGAATGAAATCAAATAAGAACTAAATAAATGGAGAGGTATTCCATGTTAATGAATAGGAAGACTCACTATTGTCAACATATCAGTTCTTCCCAACATGAGCTATAGATTCAATACAATCCCAATCAAAATCTCAGCAAGTTATTTTGTGGATATTGACAAACTTTTTCAAAGGTTTAGATAGAGAAGCAAAAGAGCCATAATAGCCAACATAATATTGAGGAAGAACTGTGAAACTATAAAAAAAAAAACTACACTTACTCTTGTGATATTGGTAAAAGAAGAGAGAAATAGATCAATGGAACCAGACAGCAAAATCAGACATAGCCTATGCAAATATAATCAACTGATTTTTGACAAAAAAGCAATAGCATTAAAGTAGATCAAAGATAGTCTTTTCAATAAATGTTACTGGAACAATGAACATCCATATGTTGATTAATAATAAATCTAGATTCACTGAAAAAATGAACCTAGATAATCTAGGCAGACATTATGCCCTTCATAAAAATTAACTCAAACTGGATCATAAAATTCAAAACTATAAAACTCTTAGAAGAATAACGTAGGAGAAAACCTGCATGGTGACCTTGGATATCATGACTACTTTTTAGATACAACAGCAAAGGCACAATTCATGAAAGGAATAATTGATAAGCTGGACTTCATCAAAATTACAATGTTTGTGAAAGATCACGTCAAGAGCATAAGAATACAAGCCACAAACTGAGAAAAATTATTTGCAAAGACACATCTGATAAAGGGCTATTATCCAAAATATACAAAGAACTCTTAAAACCCAACAGTAAGAAAATGAACCACTCATTTTAAAAATGGGCCAAAGATCCAAACAGATACTTCTCCCAAGAAGATATGCAATATGCTTAGTAAGTAAGCATTTAAAAGGATGTTCTATATAACATGTCACCAAAAGGTGCAAATTAAAATTACAGTGAGATACCACTACATCCCTATTAGGATGGACAACATTTAGAACACTGACAACATGAACGGTTAACAAGATTGTGGAGCAATGGGAACTTTTATTCATTGCTGGTGAAAATGCAAAGTGGTACAGATGCTTTAGAAGACAGTTTGGTGACTTCATACAAAACTAACATATTCTCACCAGATGATCCAGCAATCACTCTCCTTGGTAATTACCAAGGAGTTGAGAACTTATGTCCACACAAAATAATCTGTCCACACAGATGTTTTGGCAGCTTTATCCAGAATTGCCAAAATTTGAAAGCAGCCAATATGTCCTCAATAGGTGAATGAATTTATAAACTTGGAATACAACAGAAATTTATAGAATTCTAGATTACAAATAATAGAATATTATTCAGAACTAACAAGAAATGATCTATCAAGCTGTGAATAGACATGGAGGAAAGTTAAATGAATATTGTTAAGTGAAAAAAGCCAATGTGAAAAAGTTACATTCTCTATGATTCCAACTATATAAGATTCTGGAAAAGAAAAAATTGTGGAACGGGTAAAAAAATAATTAGTTAATTGTAGGTAGGATTAGTATAAATAGAACACAAAGGACTTGTGAAGCAGTGAAAATACTCTGTGTCATATTATAATGATGGATACATGTCATTATGCACTTGTCCAAACCCATAGAATGTACAACAGGAAGAGTAAACCTTAATGTAAACTATGATCTTTGGGTGATTATGACATGTTGCTGCAAGTTTTTTATAAAAATAAAGGCATCACTGGTGAAAAATGTTGATAATAGGGGAGGCTATGCCTGTGTGGGAGGTACAGGGGAAACCCCTCTGTACTCTCCTCTTGGTTTGTTGTGAACTAAAACTTCTCTAAACAAATTAATATCTTCTAAAAAATTACATAGCACACACACATACACACACACACATACACAATGACATCACTGTATATCTACTAGAAACTCTGGGGACAAGTACTGCTTGTGAGACTATGAATAAGTATATTCTCTTTGGAAAGGTGTCTAGCAGTATACCTCCTAAAGCAAACCATGCTAATATCTTATGACACAACAAATACACTTTAATTTTGAATATATATGCACTGAAAGACATGTCAATAAATTAATAATATCATTATCTGATATAGTGAAATCTGGAAATAACCCAACTATCCATGAATAGAAGAAACATACCTAATTTTAGAATATTGATATTCTAAATGGAATATTACACAGCAATGACCATGAGTAATCAAATTCTACAAGCAACCACATGGATAGTCTCACAGATATAACACTGAGGGAAAGAAAACAGATACACACACACAAAAACCTATAAAATTACATATATATAAATACCTCCAACAGGCAAAACCAATCTGTGTGATGGAAGTAAAAATATCTGTTCTCTTTGGGGAGGTAGGAGGAGCATGGTGGCTAAGAAAGGACAAGGGAAGCTTCTAGTAATATTATCTTGATCTGGGTGATAGTTACAAAGGTGTGAGTAACATTTAAAATTAATTGAGATGCACACTTATGATCATACATATATACTTGCTATATATCACACATTCAAAGAAAATTTAACTAAAAAGCAGAGATCACTTCAAAGCCAAATGGCATAAATTTTTCTTTTTTTCATAACTGTATAAAAGTGACAATCCAAGTAACAGATCCATCCAATCTAAATAGGTCAAGGTGAGGCTAAGAGGAAAAAACATTGCTTAATGGTGCAATCAAAATTGAACAGTTTCTGTTACTTGCCAATAAATATTTTCTCATTAAGCAGCCATTGTTCATAGATGTCAATTGTTTTCAGATAAGGTAAAATTTTTCTTCTGTAGGTATATATTACCTTTCTTATATCTGAGCACTATTGCACAAATAAATTCTCAAGCCATAACGGAGATCAATTCAGCCAACATACCACCACTAGGAAAAAAATAAAGCCAAAGTACACATTTCTCTTGCCATGAACCAAATTCAAAATGTTCAGGTTATCTGTAGTGAAGCTTGGGTGTGTTTTATTCCCTTCTTGATTCAAAACACCAGAGAGATCCTTCATGCCAGCTGGTTGCAGCAGAAGCCAAACTCGGAAATGAAACAGCAAATTATAAAGCCACCAGTGCTGCCTCCTACTTAAGCACCCTGCCCTGTTATCAAATGTCATAGTGTTCCTCATTCCAGCATCCTCCCTTTGGATTGGTGATTAGCATTTTAGTTTTAAGCACTTTATCCCATAATATAATAAAATAGACCACATTTTCTAAATCTACTCCCTAGATGCAGAAACAGATATTCTTTAGCTTTGCACACTATTACTCATGTCCTGGGCTAACTTTATTACGGTTACTCTGATTATTAATACTTTCCTGGCTAATCAGTGTCTTTGAGGGCTCTGCACATTTAGCCACAGCCATTCTATTTTAATCCCTTATCCAGCCCATTCCTTTAGCAAATTTACGATAAAAGACAAACCGATCTATGGGGGATTATCACTCTCCAGGCGGCTCTGAGCACCCTGAGACTCAGGTCATAGACCCCATGATAGCTTCACTATCATGGGTTTAAGGGATTCTACATGTTTCCAAGTGAAGCACGTTCACTCACTCATATTGTGAGTTGAAATTAAGGCATAAGAAATTTCCCTTTTAATATTTCAGTTTAATATTTCATTTCATTGTTGAGGCATAATGTATAGCAGGACTTACTCTGATCCATACATTGTCTGTGTCTATCAAAAATGATTCAATAAATACAATCCCATATTCTAGTAGCATCTGAAACAACTGCAAAATCTTAGCACTGAACAAGATTAATGAAATTACAAAAGAAATGTATAGATAAAGACATGAAGTCTAGAGAAAGATCCATGGGTTCAACATCATACCAATACTCACTTGGTATTAGGTAATCTGATTCTATTTTAGTAGTGTGCAATAGAGGTAAACAAATGGAGTTAATTTCTAGCCTCTAGAAAACTGTGTAGTAGAATATTCTCAAAAATGTTTTATTAATGGAGATGCATAGTAACAATTTTTGAGACAACTGACTTCGGCCACACTACTTTGCCAGCATGATGTTTAGTAGGATAGATTTCATTTATGTACATACATGTATATGTATTATATATGTACTTACATGATATATGTATACATATATGCCATATGTGCCTCATGCATGTACATATACTACTGATTTTTGACAACTGAAAACTCAAAATCCTCAGAAACTTAAGAGAGCATGCCACTGTAGACTAGAATTTCTCAAACCAAAACTCAAGGACTTTAGGAGATCTCAGGAGTCCAAAGGGTCTGTGAACCAGCTGATATTTGTGAGGTATTTTCTATATGCATATATGTGTACATTTCTGTATGTCTGGAATATAATGAGTTTGTGGTTTTACGTCTTTCTTTCTTCCTTTCTTTCTTTCTTTCTTTCTTTCTTTCTTTCTTTCTTTCTTTCTTTCTTTCTTTTTTTCTTTTTTGGGAGAAAGGATACACATGAGCAAGGAAGGGAGGGGCAAAGGGAGAGAGACTCTTAAGCAGGCTCTTCACCCAGGGCAGAGCCCAAAACGCATGGCTCAATCTCATGACCATGAGATCATGATCTGCCTGAGCCAAAATAAAGAGTTTGATGCTTAACCAGCTGAGCCAGCCAGGTGCCCCACTTTTACTAGATTTTCAAAGAGGCCTATAACCAAGAGCAGTTTAAGCAGCAGTGTCCAATACTCAATTTCATATTATTTGCTCAGGTTCATTAAGCCAAAAGAGGTCCTTTCCTTTTTTTCTTAGCCAAAATATGAACCTCTTAAATAGAATAATCTATATTTTTGGCTCTTCAATGTTAACATTTTCACATCTAAAATCTGGTGAGTTGGGGTGCCTGGGTAGGTCAGTCGGTTAAGCATCCAACTTGGCCTCACATCATGAGCTCACAGTTTGTGAGTTCAAGTCCCACATCAGGCTCTGTACTGACAGCTCAGGGCGTGGAGCCTGCTTTGGATTCTGTGTCTCCTTCTCTCTCTGCCCCTCCCCTACTTGTAATCTGTCTCTCTCTGTCTCTCAAAAATAAATAAATGTAAATTTTTTTTAACTAAAAAAAATTTAATAAAATCTGGAGAGTATGTTAAGCCTTAATCAAGTTTGATTTTCACAGCATGAATTCTCTAAACTTAACTGATAAGTTTAAGACTTACTGCTGAGTCCAGTAGAATTATTTTGCAAGTGGTAGCACATATTTAAATTTGCACACAGTCCTTCAGAATCCCAAAATAATGCATGCAACCACTGCCAAATGGTATATTTCAATAACCATATCACATTGGCACTATTATATAAATTCCTATAAGGAACAGACTGACGGATGCCAATTACCAGGGGAAATGGTTGCTTCTATGATGGAAGCAAGGAGGACTGTGTTTGGAACCCAGAAGATTCTCTGAGGTTCTTTTTAGGATGGCCATGCCAACAGTAAAGGTTTAATGGAAAACTACAGGAACCAGAATAATTAAGGATTCAGACCTTTCAGGAAAGAAGATTTGGATCTACATTGCCAGTTACAAGAAACTATAATCCTACCTTACATTCTTTTGTGGTCCCACAAGAATATGTAAGAGTTTTAAATGCTACCAAACTGGAATGGGTATCAGCAAACCATTCCCCGCTTCCTTCGATGGTCACCGAGATGAAGTCAATTGCTTGGTAAAGCATCCGAAGAGCCTGGCTACTATCCTTTCTGGGGCATGTGATGGAGAGGTCAGAATTTGGAGCTCAACTAAATGAA
Source organism: Hyaena hyaena (assembly GCF_003009895.1). Classification (NCBI taxonomy): domain Eukaryota; kingdom Metazoa; phylum Chordata; class Mammalia; order Carnivora; family Hyaenidae; genus Hyaena; species Hyaena hyaena. The sequence continues at coordinate 934,439 of NW_024081209.1, forward strand.
AATGTATCCATACAATATAAGCACACGAGTGTTTTACATAAGGAATACATACTCGTTTTTGTGGGATTTCTTTCTTTTTTTTTTTTTACTGTTGGTGATGACAAATCTGTGAAGCAGTAGAAAATGAACGGACCAAGCTATGGATAAGAGGAGGAACCACTGCATACATTAGGAAAGAGAGTGTATACAGGAATTGTGCATCACTGGAAAGAAGCTGTTTTTTGCCACATGTGGACACCAAGTAGACATTTGGGATGAACAAAGAACCAATCCTATATGTTCAATGATCTGAGGATTTAACAGTATAAACAGTGTTAAATGTAACCCAACTGAGACATTTCTCTTGGAAAGTTGTGCTTCTGACAGGAATATGGTACTATATGATATGAGGCAAAATACTCCTCTGAAATAAAGTCATCTTAGATATAAGAACAAGTACAATTTGTTGGAACCCTATGGAAGCTTTCATTTTTACTGCAGTAAATGAAGATTACAACTTATATACTTTTGAGCGGCACACACTGTACCCTCTTGTAATGTTACCTGCGGATTCTCTATCTGCAGTGCTTAATGTAGATTACCACTGGGAAAGAGTTTGTGTCTGCTTGTTTTGATAAATCTATTTTAATCTTTCCTATCGAAAAAATAGAAACAGGTAAGTCTGTCGTGCAAAAATAGAAACAGGTTAGTCTGTTGTGCAAAGAGAATGCAACATGTTATCTGTATAAAATGGACTTCTAACAGCAAATATATTATGTATGGATCTGATGAAATGAACATCTGTCTGTGGAAAGCTAGTGCTTTTGAAAACCTGGATGTGCTTACATCACAAGAAGAAGCAGTCAAAGAAGAAGCAAAGATTATAGCCAGAAGTTGAAGGAGAAATTTCAACATCATCCACATATTAAATGCATTGTTCATCACTAATATCTACCAAAATCTATCTACCATCAGATTCAGGAACAGCACATCATGAAAGAAGTTGGTCAACAAAAGGAAGTGAATTGTCTTAAACACAGCAAGACTGGATCTGTATTGATTGTGTCAGAGAAAAAGAAATACATAGTGGCAGTTTTAAATAATACTTGGTAATCCCACCAATCCTAATGTATAATTATTTGTTACATTTTTATTTTTGAACTCCGCAAATAAGTGTACTGGCTCTAGAATAATCACAAACAGTTCAGTTACAGGTGAAGAGCGCTACCCTAGAGAATTATCCTGAAAGTGACCTGCTTGATAAAACTATCCAACATTTTATCCTTGATCTGCTTTCTTATTTCATTGAGGAATGTGGTATTTTTCAACTTACTTACTTTTACTGTTAGAAACTACAGATATACCTTTGCTCCACTCTATTATTGTAGATACGCTATACAATTGAATTTGCATTTAAGATCAAACATCTCTTTTGCTACCTTTAATATTACTTTGGGTAACTATTGCAATAATTCTTCCTATGACTATGCATAACATGTGGAAGAACAATGTCAGAACTTTTTTCAATTCAATTAATTTTCTGTGCTTTACCTGTATTTGCCTTTTTTAGACTTTAAAGATGGTGACTTATATAACATTTATAAACAATAATTATAATTTATACTCAATAATAAAACATCCTTTTTCTCAAAAAAAATCCTGTGTTGACTGTTTTCAAACCTAAAATTTTTTCATTATTAAGGTTTGCTGATCTTCTAAGAACATTATCTAAGATTGTTATTGTCTGCCATATCTGTTTATTTTTTGTCCTACATTTTGTCTAAAATGTAATCCTGGTGAAGACAAGGGCTATGTTGTGGTAGATAGTCTGGATCATATTTCTTCTTTCTAAACTTCCTTCTGGGGTGACTTTCTGTACTGCAAAAGCCAGAAAGCTTAAAAAAATAACCTTTTCCAGAACAGATTGCAGGTAAGTTTCCACATGTGAGTTCATCATCTGCATGCATCTATTCAAATGTGGAATTATGTGAAATGGAGAACAAACCAGAGCTTGCTTGTACAAGGCATCCATTTTGCTGGTACAAATCTATCAGGTCTGATGAAGCTTCATAACCAAGAGTTATAAAAGTTGCACTCTGGTCTTTGTAGCTAAAGCACAAAGATCTATTCTCTTCAATTAAACAATATTTCTGGTTCTCTATCACCTCTCTTTGAAACATTTTTTTAAAAAATAAAAAGTGTATATATTTAGGGTTTAAACATGATGATTTGATTACTATCTTTGATTGTGGCAGATATGGCAGTCAGTTATGAAGGCCCAGCCATTCCAATGGTTTGGAAAAACCCAATTCCGATATTAAATCCATTTTTGCTGAAAATAAAGTAGTTTCTGTTTTTCACAATTCATTTCTGACTAATATGTGGACACTCAATTTTTGTTGGCTGCAATGAATGAATATAATTCTAAGGAAGCATTAAAAAAGAAAACACTACCAAAAAGTTCACTTGTTGTGTTCCCCAGGAGGCAGACTCCAAGACAGCGATTCGCACACAGTTCATGGGCTGGTGTTTTCGGGATCAGCACCTGGATTGGGCAGTGGAGGAAGATGAACTGTGACGCATATCCAACAAAGGCATTGGCAATCATACTAGGAAAGCTCTAGAACTAGAATGGTTTTTATAAGTTGTCCAGGACTATGACGAGTGACATGCTTTCATACCCTTGCATGAACTAGTAATTGGATATGAATTGACATCTTCCCAGAGGGTGTGACCATGGGCTAGGCAGTGCTCTTCTTGGATTAGGGCAATTCCCAAAGATAACTTGCTGACTCATCTGAGAGCTCTCAGTCACCAACACTCCCAGCAGCTGGGGAAATGAGTGGTTTAGTTCTGAGAAGGGGAAGAGGTAGATCTGGAGAGTACACTATGGCATCTACCTTACAAAGATAGAATCAAGGAAAAATAGCCATGTGACTAAGAATCAGAAAGCCTGGATTTGAGCACCATTTCTTCCACTTAGTAGCTGTGGGAATTTGGACATGTAATTTAACTCTCTGAAATTGTTTCCTCATCTACAGAAATAGAATAATAATAACATTTTTATATGTAATAATAATACATGTTAAAGGTTTATTGTAATATACACAAAAGAACATGGCAATCTGTAGATCTTTCAAGAAGGTAAGTGTAAACTTGGTAGCTACAAGAGAATTCATACAGCTTAAAATTGCTTGCTGAATTCATGGAACTGTACCTTCATAATGTATACTTTTTTACATTGTGTGCTGTACTTCATAACAAGAAATTTAAAAAGCTCACCTCGGAGAGAGGGCAAGATGGCGGAGAAGTAAGGAGCTCCGTACTTGCACTCGCGCCCATACATCACACAGAAAAGATCTGAAGCCATTGGAAACCTTACAAAACCTGAGAGATTGGGAGAAAAAAGACGCAGAAGCCACTGAGAGAGCCTTCTAACGTGAGTGCGAACCGGGGAAGATAAAATCGGGCCGGGATCGGAGACTCCAGGGTGGGAGGCGATCCCCCTCTACCCTCT